>NC_140593.1:1101843446-1103043446 GCF_964204655.1 Triturus cristatus | reverse complement strand
GACATCATGGGAGATCTGTTGGGTAAAATAGTTGTCATTTATTTAGATGACATTTTGATTTTCTCAAAGGATCCTCAAGAACACTCAGGACATGTTAAGGCCATTCTGGAGAGATTCCGTCAACACCAACTTTATGTGAAACTCGAAAAATGTGCCTTCAGTGTACAGTCGGTGGAATTTTTGGGATTCCATGTGTCTCTGGGAGGAATCACAATGGACGCCAAGAAGGTTCAAGCTGTGGTAGAATGGCCTCCACCTAAGAATGAGAAATCCAGAGCTTCCTGGGTTTTGCCAATTTCTATCGCAGATTTATTCAAGGATTTTCACAGAAGATAGTACCGATTACCAGATTGCTCAAGAAGGGTGTTAAGTTCCAGTGGTCAACTGAGGCGGAACACGCCTTTGAGTATCTTAAGAAGAGTTTCACCTCAGCCCCAATCTTGCTTCATGCAGACCCAACCAAGCCTTTTTATGTGGAAGCGGATGCTTCAGATCAAGCTATCGGTGGAGTCTTGTCACAGAGGCACAAGATCACTGGGCAATTGCATCCTGTGGCGTATCATTCTAGAAGTCCAGCTGAGATTAATTACACCATTGCGGAGAAGGAGTTACTGGCATTTAAAGATGCTTTTGTTGAATGGAGACACTATTTACTTGGAGCTCGGCATACTGTTACTGTATTTACCGATCATAAGAATTTACAATTCCTCAACTCCGCAAGAACTTTAATTCCTCGCCAATTGAGATGGTCCCTTTATTTTGCAGATTTTGATTTTGTAATTACCTACCGCCCAGAAAACAAGAATGGCAAGGCGGATGCCTTATCCCGAATACAGACTGAAGTCACGGAACACCCGGTGGATCCACAGCCAATCATTCCAGAATCAAAGATTGTATGTGCTCTCTCATTAGTTAATTACAAAGAAGAGATTGGGAAGCACATGTCTTCATCTGAAATGACGGAGTGGGCAAGTCAGGAAGATGGAAGGGCGATTGTAGACTCTTCACCATACCATACCGGGCGCGCTGGCGGCTGAGACAGTGGAGTCACCCCCACCGAAGCGCATAATATATACAAAAGAGGATCTGTGTGCTTTGAATCCTGTTGATTTGGCACAATGTCAGCTCATTACTGCCACCAACAGCCCTCAGTCTTTGACTTGTGGTCTGTTGAACGTGAGATCTTTAGGTAGGCATCATGTAGAGATCGCGCTCCTTATAGAACAATACGACCTAGACGCCTTGTTCATGACTGAAACATGGACACGGCTAGATAGTGGGGTTGAACTGGGGCAGGCCTGTCCCCCAGGATACAAGATTAGGCATAACCCACGTATTGGGGCCAGAGGAGGAGGTGTAGGGCTTATTTATAGAGATTCATTGGATTTCTCTCCGCTAGAAATTAAGAAAATCAGGGACCTTGAACTGATGGGCTGTTCATTGAAAGGACAGGGGGGTGTACTTTTTACGGTACTTGTGTGCTATAGACCCCCTGCTGGTGCTATGTCGGCTGTGTCCGAACTTACAGACCTGATTTATGATCTATCTAATTCACACGCCAGACTAATAGTGCTGGGGGATTTTAATCTATGGCCAGGCGGTCCAACAGACTCAGCTTACTCTTGTCTCACTCAGGCGTGTAGTAACATCAACCTGGAGCAGTTGGTGGCCTCAAAAACCCATCAGAAGGGCCATGCCCTGGACCTGATCTATGCCAATCATGGTCAGGTAAGGGTGGAAAATATCCTACCACAATGTTGGTCGGACCATGCTTTAGTTCTGTTCTTGGCCGACCTTCCGGAAAATCACCCAAAGTATAGTAGCCTGGGAAATGTCAAGATCGGTAGACAATGGTCTAGGCTCCTGAGGAGTGAACCTCTTCCTAGTCTGCTCCTGAATACCTTCCATCTGGATGAGAATGTGGAGCAAAGCTATGAGATCTTCATTCAGCGTATTACGGCGTCTTTAGATAAGTTGGCCCCATTAAGAAAAAGACGAGACAGGAAAAGGGTTGCCATGCCTTGGTTTTCGAGAGAGCTTCTCCAACTAAAACTCCAGTGCAAACGGGCAGAGAGAAAGTGGCGGAAACATTATTTGGCATCGGATCTGCTACTTTTTAGGCGTGAGTTGGCAGCATATAAGATCCAGATTAAAGGCGCAAAAGCAAGGTTCCTTGAGGAGACTTTGTTGTCAGCCTCTAATAAAGCTCAGGCCCTATTTAAAATGGTTAATGAGTTATCTCGACCGGCTAGTGCGTCCACCGCCATTCCTGCCTCTCAGTCACTTTGTGATTCGTTGGCGGCGGCCTTCGAAGACAAGATTGCGACCATCCTGAGTAAAATGAATCCTAACATCTCGGTGATTACTCCCTTACTCCCTTGTCTACACTGGAGGCGGAGGATGGAAGAGCAAGGCTGGATAGTTTCCCCGCCCCTTCCTTTACAGAATTTGTGGCTTTAGCTAATAGTGTGTCTTCAGGCTCGCCTCTAGACGTTCTTCCGCACAAGTTCTGGAAGGTGTTTGGGCGGGAGTTGTTTCCTCCTCTCCATGCAATCTGCTGTCAATCTTTAGGCTCTGCCCAGGTCCCGGACAGCTGGAAGCTTGCGGTAGTTTCTCCGCTGCTGAAGAAGGAATCACTGGACCCCTTATCTCCTGCTAATTATAGACCGATCTCATTGCTCCCGTTCCCGATTAAGATCCTGGAGAAATTGGTCACAAGACATCTATCCAATTTCCTGGAAGCTAATGATTATCTAGATGCAGCGCAGTTTGGGTTCAGACCAGCCCATGGAACCGAATCAGCTTTGGTATCCGTTTTGAGCGACCTTCGTTCGCGTGCCGATCATGGTCAGGCAGCCTTTTTAGTGCTGCTTGACATGTCGGCAGCGTTCGATACGGTCAATCATGCCATCTTGACCAGGAGGTTAGAGGAGGCTGGGGTGATGGGCCTGGCCCGAGATTGGCTTGTTTCATACTTGACCAATAGACATCAGGTGATTGCCCTTCCTCCCTTCAAGTCTACCATCAGAAGGGTAGGGCAGGGCGTACCCCAGGGTTCAGCCATCAGCCCTATTCTTTTTAATCTTTACCTCCGCCCCCTGGTCCAATTAATCAAATCTTTTGGCATAACGGTTACCAATTATGCTGATGACACCCAACTCGTCTTCTCCTTTGAGGGGGAGAAAGCGGTGTCATTGGAGGCCTTTCATCACTGTATGGTCTCCACGGCAACATGGCTAAGTAACAACTCGCTGCAATTTAACAGCTCCAAGACGGAGGTGTTGCATTGCTCAGTGGATCGTGTTTCACGTCCTCTACCGCAAGACTTCTGGCCCCCTTCTGTTCAAGGCACAGTAGCAGCAGCAAGCTCGGTTCGCAATCTGGGTGTGACCATGGAACCCAATCTTCAACTTGAGGGTTTCATTGACAAAACAGTGTCTTCCTGTATGGGGCTTCTACGTACCCTACGGAAGATTCTTCCTCTGCTCCCTGCCCATGCCAGACCAGAAGTAGTGCGTAGTATCATTCTTAGTAGACTTGATTACTGCAATGCACTACTTCTGGGGGCTCCCATCACGGCACTGGGCAAACTGCAACGGGTCCAGAATTTTGCCGCCAAGCTAGCACTCTCTTGCCGACGGTTTGACTCATCATCTGCAGCCCTCAAAGATTTGCATTGGTTGCCTATTGCTCAGCGGGTCGAATATAAAGCTCTGTGTTTGGTCTTCCGGGCCTTACATGGTTTGGGACCACTCCCCTTACAGGAGTTGTTCACTTGGTACAGCCCTGCCAGACTTCTTCGCTCTGCGTCAGCCAGCTTGGTAACGGTCCCCAAAATCCGGAGGAAGCGGATGGGGGGACGCTCGTTTGTCTACATGGCATCTAAGCTGTGGAACAATCTCCCATTGTCGCTTAGATGTGCTGGAGACTTTCTACCTTTCAAAAAACAATTAAAAACTCATCTGTTTCCTAGGACAGAGTAGCCTGTCGCTGTTTATATAGGTTTAGTTGGATTATAGCGCCAGGATGCCCGTTGGGTGATTGGAGCGCTTTACAAATATGTTATACATACATACATACATAATGGTGCCCTCTATGTGCCAACTGCTGAGATTCGAGAACGCGTTATGAAAGATTGTCATGATCATCCTTTGGCTGGGCATAAGGGTACCCTGAAAACTACAGATCTGATTCAACGTTACTTCTGGTGGCCCAGCATGAAATCCCAGATTAAACAATATGTAAATACTTGTGAGCTTTGTGCTCGAGGGAAACCCAATAGACAGGCTCCACAGGGGTTACTGCAACCTTTACCTATCCCAAAACACCCTTGACATTCTGTCACTTTAGATATGATAGTGGACCTACCATTGAGTAGAGGTTACAACACTGTTTTGGTAGTAGTAGACACCTACACTAAGATGAGTCACTTTATTTCAGTAAAAGGGGTTCCTTCAGCTTCAGAGCTAGATAGGCTTTTTAGTGATCATATAGTGAAGATACACGGGATTCCCAAGATTTTAATTTCAGACAGAGGCCCCCAATTTGTGTCCCATTTCTGGAAGGCTGTTATGAAAGGTTTGGGAATGGAGGTCAGACACTCCACTAGTTACCACCCCGAGACAGATGGTCAGACCGAAAGGGTAAATCAGGAGCTAGAACAGTACATTCGGCTGTTCCTTCTGGATCAGGGAGATGAATGGTCAGATTTGCTGTGGATGGCTGAATTTGCACAAAACAATGCGAAGAATGTCTCCACAGGATTTTCTCTATTCTCCTTGAACTTTAGGAGACATCCAAATCCTTTCACAACTCAAGGAGATTTTGGAGTTCCAGCGGTTAAGGATCTGTTCACACAATTATCCTCAGCTCATAGGTCAGCAGAATCTAACTTATTAAAAGCAAAAGAAAGTTATAAGAGACAAGCAGACAGGCATAGAAAGAGAGCACAAAAGTATCAAGTGGGAGATTCAGTTTGGTTGTCTTCACGTCACCTCAGATTGGAAGGCAATTGAAAATGTCAGCCTCGTTTTGTGGGTCCATTTCCCATAGAACAGGTATTAGACCCAGTAACTGTCAAATTGAAACTACCTGCCCACTTGGCAATTCATCCGGTCTTTCATGTTTCCCTTTTAAAGACTGTGGCATCAAACCTCCGATTAGGCAAACCACCACCCCCTTTAAAAGTCGAGGAACATTTAGAGTATGAAGTAAAAGAGATCTTAGATTCTAAAAAGATTAGAGGAAGAATATTCTATTTAATTGATTGGAAGAGGTACGGTCCTGAAGAGAGATCCTGGGAACCAGCAGAAGAGGTTCATGCTCCATTGTATATACAATGTTTCCATTTGCAATACCCATTAAAACCAAGACCGATAAATCGATCATTGAGAGGGGGTACTGTCAGGAATCTCGTAAACGTCATTTCTATAATGAATAATCAAGTTTGGGAAACGTAGGGTCGTTGTGAAACCCTCTTGTTGCAAGTGCTGGGATAATGTTTGAGGCAGTATTGACCCTTTTAAGATGGCCGCCCTGTTTCTCAACTCCCGTGATGTACTAGCACTGGCATAAGCAGATCTCACGTGACGCAAGATCTCTTCCTCAGCGCGTGCGCGTTCTATTGCGCACTTCAATTTGAATTCTGACGAGAGAGGAAGTTTTCCCTGAGTCACGCTACAATTCAGTAAAACTCAGTAGCGCCCATCGTAGTCTTCCCACGTTAGTATTCTGTAGCGTTGGGAAGGTTTTGAAGAGGAAAGAGACTAACGAAATTCATAGTTCCGGTGTACAGTAGAGCTCAGAAGAATTAGAGTTGGAAGAGCGGTGTCCACAGTTAAGAGCAACCGCTTCCGCATAGTGAACTTGGAACACCAACCACATCCAAAGAAATTGTCAGAGGCAACCCGCTATTCCTCGCTCCGGTAGGCTTACCGTTGAGCTCTGGGTGAGCAAGTGGGTCATAACCTAGAAGACCAAAGATAAGTAAGCGTATTGACTTCTCTTTCTAAGACTTCATTGTGAAGTAAAAGTATTTCAAGGCGACTTCGACCACTCTTGCTCAGTCTCCTTAACCCTTCCTTCCATGCGTGCTTCCCTATTCTGTCCTCCCACGTTTTTCCTTGCCTAGTTTCCTTTTTGCACGTATCCTTAAGGACCTGAGCATAAGGAGTTTCTCTTCAAACATTGAACTAATCCAGTGGTCAGAAAACATATGATGAACAGGAGAACAGTAGGATTACTGGCGATAAGAAGTCAAATCTAATTACTGACAACATTATAACCATTAATCTTTTGAAAGACTCAGTACAAGAAAAAGGGTATGAAGACAGACCAAATGTATTAGTAGGGTAGAAGGTTAGGAAGGGAGTTTAACAGTGACTTTTCTCTCCTATGTGCATTAGGAATTAGCAGACGCTCCATCCTAAGCTGCTAGTCCCATAACATCAGAAGAGGAGCTGTTACTCACGCCGAACCTGGTAGGAATGGCAAGAGAGTGATTAGAACAGGAAGAAAAAGGTAGAAATTAGTTATAGTATTTGGAGTTGAAGTGTTGTCTCCCTCTGTGTATTAGGTGCTCCAGCTACAACCCAAGTAAGGAGAAGAAGGAGATCAGATCCAGCATGAGTGTCTCTTCTCTGTCCACTCTCCTTTCCCCCGACCTGGAGGAGCTGCTATATGCAGTGAGCTCTCGGAGGTGGGCATTGGGAATTAGCGACATTCTGCCTCTGTGAAGAATCTTGAGCACCTTGACCATATGAAGGGGCTTCCTTCGGAGCCCAGATAAAACACCTATATGACCGTGCACCTGTTAAACGTTGCTATTTTGGAGATTTTACTCTAACAAACATATCCTAAAACATGACGTGGTGAACATATTGCTGTTTTGAAATATGTTCGGAATAGCAAAGTTAATTGGGAACCCTGGGGTGGCTATGGCTGATACATGCTTTGCAGGGAATGCATCATTGAACTATTCACCTGTTGGTAACTCAGATTCATGAGAAAAAGAAGTCACCAAAATATCCAGGATCCAGATGCTAGAGAGAGAAAATAACTTCTCTGTGCATCTAATTGAAAAGGAGTGCCAAGAACACAGGTGCAACTTCCAGAGCCAAATACGGGAATGTGCTTAAACTGATTAAACTGATATCAGCCAACAGATTTTCTCCAAATCACTACAACGTGTAAAGGGTTGATGTGGTATCTGTTGTGAAACCTGCCTTCCAGGAAGTGAGAATAAAATGTATAACTATGCTCTATTTCTGCATAGCTTCCACATATTGCCTCAAATAGGTTCATATGTTTCATAGTTGATAGAAAAGCAGCAATTCGAATTAAATGATGCTTTGTCCACCTCTGACATTACCAATAAATAGGTTCTAATAAAGATATGTGGGTAAATTCAATTAATATTCACTAGAACCCAGCCGCAGCCTGTGCAAGTACGAGCAGTGGGGTGGTGGGGCCGGGCGAGGGGGGATTTCGACGGCCGGTGACGAGGGAAAGGTAATTAAATAATTAATATTTTCTCATCATCGTCCGTCGAAATCCCCCCTCAACCGGCCCACCACTCTTACCTGCACGGGCCGCGGCTGCTAGAACCACACAAATTTGCACTTGTGGTCAGCAATTATTTGGCAGCCTTGAATTTTTATGCCTCTGCTAATGGGTATTACAATGTTGGGGGAGATGTATCAAGATGTTGCGCCACCCAAAAGACACGCAAAGTGGCACAAAGTCATGAAACAATATGGACTATTCAGCAGAGAAATTTGTGCTGGAAAGTTGCTATTTTGAAGTGCAAATAGCAATTGCGTTACGTTGCACTGCCTTGATCCTGATTGCGTCGGGGGGAGGGCGATATTACATCAGTGGTATTTGGACATTTCAGTGCTACCACCCACGGGTTTTAATGCAAAGCCAGATCTACAAAGATTGACAGTCCTGGTTTTGCATCAGAGAAAATAACACCTTCTTGAGGCAGGCACAATTCCTGACAAGCTTGATCCAGTACAATAATGGGTTAATCTCAGCCAGGTCTGTGCTCATAGTATGACAACGCTCAATAAGTAGTGGTATTAGGGGTGTGTCTGGCCCCAAGCCTCAACAAGGCCCTTAAAAAGTTAATTTCAACTACGTGAAGGGCATGTAGATTACCACAGCCCTCTAACTCAGTCCCATAAAGAGCAGCAGCTACTGCATTTAGGGCCAAATATACGCTCCTTTTGTAGCGGGAGCAAACAGAATATCAGGCCGTTTGCAAACACTAAAAGAAGCTGTAGCATGGACAAACCCTATTTTGTGAGTCGGTAACCTATTAGGGTTTGCAAGTGGCTATTAGGAAGGGGCGTGCCAAGGTTGTCCCTTCTTAATAGTGAGTCACTGGGGGATGTATGATTGTTTTGCAGCCGCAAATGTGGTCGCAAAGCAATCGCAGTTACCACCAAACCAGGTGCAAACAGGAAGGGGTCCCCAGGCGAACCCTTCCACTTTCCACAGCAGAAATATTTTCAAGAGCAGGCAATAGTCCCACAGATCGCCCTTAAAAAATGAAAAGAAAACTTTTCATTTTTTCCTTTTAAATGCATCCCATTTTCCTTTAAGAAAAACCAACTGTATTTGAAAAAAAAAATATTTCTTTATTCAAAAAACACAGACGTTGTGATCTGCTGTCCCCAGCTGGCCACCATCCCTGTGTTATTGACCATTTCCAATGGGTCGTAAATTGCGACCTGCCTCACGTATACAGATGAGGCAGGTCATTGGAGACCCGTTGGGACTCCCTTAATGTGTCTGAGACATATTAGTACATTCTGTTTTGCGAGTCGCAAACAATTGATATTTGTGACCCGCAAGACTGAATGGTCGTACATCTGGCCCTTTGTTTATACATTTGGAGTGTAGTGCACTGTGAACCTGCTTTATACCTAAATTTAAGCACAGTCCCTGCTGCTTGCAGTAGTGTGGTGTTAGCCTTCGATACTTACTCCTTCCAGGGTAGCTTCTTGGTAAAACATATACCCAAATAATCAAAGTGTCAACATTTCCAATTTAGTTACCGTACACCATTGCTTACCTCTTCAGCCACGGTGATGGTTTTAATGCAATTTCTTTTGTTTTCTTACAATTATTTGTTCATTTCTCCTCATAATAGTACTCCACCGATCTTCCCAATAGTTTGTGCATTGCATTCTCAGCACTAGTCAGCAAAACCGCGCCATTGGCGTAAAACAAGTCCAGGACCTTACGACCACAAATTATAGGAACATCAAAGGGTGCTTCCATTAAATAGTCTGTTAAATCATAATAAAACAGACTAAAAAGCAGCGGGCCAGTATACAACCCTGTTTTATAACTATTCCGATCGAAAGATTCGCAAAAGATTCAGTCGCAAAGGGTCACAGAGCAACCTTCCCAGTGAATATTAATGTGGCAGCTCATTATTTGCGACTGAACAGCAGACCGACATCCCTGCATTTGCATTCTCATCAAGGAAGCTTTTTATTTTTATTTTAAATGAGCCTGTGTCCTTAAATGAACCGCTGCTACTTTAAAAAAAAAGAATCCTGTTTGGGAACACATTGTGGGGAGCAAGCAGAGATCACGTGGGCCACTGCCTGCTCCCACCGAGATCACACAGCACATTTCCTCAAGGGGATGCTGTCCAATAGGGATACCTTCCCCTTTGTGAATCAGTTACCTCCTTCTTTGAGGAGTTGATAGCTCTTGTCTGGTTTGCGATCACAATTTTTATTGCGAGCAATTGATATGAACTACTCAGGGCCAGATGTACGACCCTTCCAATTTGTGAGTCGCAAATTGCGTTGTTTTCCGACTCGCAATTTGCGATTCGCAAATTGGAATTTAAAACAGTGTCTCAGACACGGTTTGCGATTCATAATGGGGTCGCAAATTGCATGCCTCATTAATATTCATGAGGCAGGTGCAATTTGTGACCCCATTAGGAATGGCTAGCACTCCCAGGGATGGTGGCTTGCTTGGGTCAGCAGACCACCATGCCTGTGACTTTTTTTTAAATAAGGCAGTTATTTTTTAATGCAGCACATTTTCCTTAAAGGAAAACGGGATGCATTTAAAAATGAAAAATGAAACGTTACTGTTTCATTTTTTAAGAGTAGTCCATTGTCTGCTCTTTAAAAATATTTTCAATGCCAGTCACAAAGGGGAAGGGGTTCCCTGGGGACACCTTCCCGATTGCGAGTGGCTTACCACCCACATGAAGTGGGTGGTAAACTGCAAGTGTTTTGTGGCCGCAAAACAATCTTACATTGAAGTAGGAGTCTCTGTTAGGAAGGAATGTCCTTGGCATGCCCCTTCCTAATAGCGAGTCGCAAACCCTATTTTGCGAGTCGGTCATAGGTTACTGACATGCCAAATAGGGTTTGTAAATAAGGCAGACCTATTTTGCGGTGGCAAACTGCCTGATTTCCAATTTGCGACTACAAAAAATGTTCGTACATCTGGACCTCAGAATCGTATTTAGCAGGGGATGCTCCTTTGATGCCCTTTCCTAAGTGCGATTTCATATGGGTAGAGAAACCCATTTTGCAAATCTGAAATACTTTTCCAACTCGAAAAATGGGTTTAACACTTTCAAAAAAGTCACTTTGACGTTGAAAACTTCATTGTGTTTTTTTCTTATCGTGGGATTTGCAGCTCTAAAAAGGCTTGGTACACCAGGTCCCTAGTTCCTAATCCACAATGCAAATGTCATAAGCAGTGCATTGCAAACATGTCTGTGGGAGCCACTATAGACCTGTAGTTGGCATTGTGTTGCTCAAGATATATAACAACGGGATGTATGTATTAGTTGTTAGCATAATGGTTTATTTATATAAGGTGCACATTATTATAGGTGAATATGGAGATAAGTAATTTATATTTTTGACATAGGAACTTGCTAAGAACGGTACATAACATGTGTATTAGTAAATTCCAATATATGTCATCCATTGTTTCCATTTTATATTCTGTGGTCTTAGGTATCTACAAGTAAATTTCTACTTTGTCACCCAGCTGGTTCGTTTTTAAGTTCCGAATGCCAGATACAATTTGCTGAGATGTTTTAATTCTCCGCTTCTTATTCAAGATTGTATGTACAATTTCCAGAGTAAGCACAGTGATAGGTACATTTTGAATGTTTACTTGCCTAAGTTGGTGCTTCTTTTGGGGGAGATTCTTATTTCATCTCTCCTTCCCAAACCAGAACCAGGAGTCTAGACACCTTTCAAATTTCTATCTAGCCCAAGACTTGCAGAATGGTCAGAATATGTAGAACTCTTTTTCATTACAGAACTATTAAATGGTGAAACGTTGATCAAATTCGCACAATGGTTGTTCAGTAACATTTTGTGATCCAGAAAATGGGAAAGTCAAGAATTTCCTGATCCTTATCACAGTAACAGAGTTCTTATGCCATTTGAACTTCTTGATGGAGGTATCTGCCTCCCAGCTGCAGTTAAATGGGCATCTATAACCTTGTCAACTTGAAATACTATTGGCCTTTATTTCTCTTGTCATCTTCTTTCAACCACTAAGGTGACTCAGGTTGGCAATGAGTACTGGAGGCCTCAAGCCAAACCCCATTCTCACCTCAAATATCAGCAGATACACTGGTCTTACCACCATCCATCAGTTCAGCATGTCCCACGCCCTATTCCTCAATAGAGCCTCCCATCCCTCAAATAGAGAAAAAAACGTTGGAATTGCTTGCTAAATTTGGAGAAGATGAAACTGGACTAATAGAAATTTAGATCGCCTTTATCAATCCTTATTAGTTACTTTGCCATAATTCTTAAACATTTAAGACCCCTCCTAATACCTGTACAGTTGAACAACATGGTTATCTGGAGAGAGGCTGAACCTGCAGTAGAGCTAGACGAAATACAGCACCTCCTTTAAGCTTCTCAAAAAAGGGAAACACAAGGATATATTTTCCATCACTCATAGAGAGATTTCCTCCAATGACAGAATTAATCACCATCCCAACTGAAAGGGCCAAAACTGTCTTACACTCAGCATGGCTTAGTTTTGATAAAACATAGCTGATGGATTCTTTGGCCAGCCACATGCTGGAGTTTTTCACATTTTTCTCCCCTTTATCCATCCTTCTTTCTCATCTAGTTACACCGCTTAGCAGCAGGTGACACATCTATTCTCCTGCAGTATTTCAGAAAGAGCTGGCATATCATCTAAAAGGGCCTCCTCTTTCCTTAAAGTAGATAACCCTTTATTAATCTACAAAAGAGTAACATCATCCTTCCAGTTAAAGAGTGTCTTTATATCTATGTTTTTTCAGCTTCTGAAGAGTATGTGTGTGCTTCATAAAAAGTGTTAGAGCTTCTATTGGTGCTCCACCGCCTTTAGATTTTCTTGATCTATGTATGCCTTTTGGAACTAAAAATGTACTCTAAAAACGTTTTACACGTTACCGAGCACTGTCGTTGAATCTGTTTCTCCCCAAGAAAATCTCTAAATTCCCTACCATAGTTAATCTGTCTTCTAATGTACATACTTGTTTCCCAAAGGAGGGTCTAATCTTCAAGGTATCCCCCCACCCAGAGTACTTGTATCCCCTAGTCCATCGATGCTGTCCCAAAAGGTTATGCATCTCACGCGCCCCCAGTAGCAAAACTAGCCCCGACCACTGGAAAGCTGGCCCATTGCTCTTCCAACCTCCCGGGGAATCGCCTGATGCTCGCTACAGCCAGTCCGGCCCTGATCGGCGGAGGGAGGAGGTACCAGGTCGTGTGCACAGAGTTTGTTCTACAATGTGAATGCAATATTTTTATATATTTGGTCTTATATTTCTCTTAGGGGAAATGCCTATGTCTTATCATGCTTTTGCTATTTTTCTCATTGAAGCCTCAGGACTTATAAGCCCTTATTCATTTGCAATTACTGATGCATTAATATTCGTTTTTATGCAATAATGTGTATTACATCTATTGTACATTCTGATAATGTACTTCTAGTTCATGTATTCATTTAAATGGTTAATACTTTGGAAAACTCAGAGTGTGTGTAGGCTTTAACATGAATATGTAAGTGAATTATCATGTTATTTCTCCCACCTAACATCATGAATCATGCGTTTGAGTTTTCCCAAAATAAAAGGATTGGATGATATAAATTGGTCATGCACAGCTGTCTTGAGGAGAGAGCAGGACTTCGACTAGGGGGCAGGATCTTGAAATTTATAATCTCCCCACATGGAGTTGAGGAATGGTCCAAATGCTCCTTTAATTTACAGGTCATTGGATCCACGCTTGTCCACCATTTAATGAAAAGGTAAGCAAGAATATTTAAATGCTATTTGCTGGAATGCACAGATCCAGGGCACACAGCAACATTTCATTATTTTAAGGGCACGTTATGCTCCTCTGCAGCCTCCTATTGGCCAAGGATTCTCCCCAAGCTTCTTTATATCTCCATCAAGTTCTCTCCTGTGACTCGGGATATGAGCGTTGCCACAGATCTTGTGTGTATTGTAGAGGTGAGCACAACAACATGTCTTAATCACAGATAGCTACACCAATCATCTCAATCAATGGGTTCATAAAATCAAGCCCACTTGGAACCCTCTTGTAATGCAAATATCAGCAAAACACCTAAATAGATTTATCTCAAACAAAAAAAAAGTGCCAGTTCTGATAAAAGGGCTCTTTTCCTGCTAAGCTGATATAATTCTTGCAGAGGTTTGGGATGAACCAGAATGGAAAGAAATTCTACAGAAGTTAAATGAGGAAAATTGCAAATAACTTGGGAGATGTACATTAGATGTGAAATGAACAAAATAAGCAGGATGTGTCAAGCAACTGCCAGATTTTTCTACACACACACATGCGTGCGCGCATACACACACACACAGTCACGCGTACACATACACACACACACACGCACACAAATATGCCTCCTTTTCACGCATGCCGTCACCCCGCATGCAATTACAACACGGTTGTTACAACAACCTCGTTGTAAGAACATATACCATTACCCTGCAAGTCGGAACAACGACTTGCGGAGGGGGGCGCTGGATGTTGGAATAGTATAATTTACTGTTCCAACATAAGTCTGTGCGGACAGTAGGGAAGGTACAAGACTCTGAGAAAAATGACAGTAAGGGAACACAATGTGCGCAACTAACACATACAGTACCACCCAATTGAAAAATGTTAGATGCTCAACTTCCTGTGGTTCACTGTCATCAAACAACAATCAATAAAAGAGTACAGTTAGGAAGGAACATATAAAAATAGAGTCCATTAAATCTTTCCGTCAGGTTTCAGTAACCTTTTATTTCTTTATTTTTTCAAATTTGCTGATTCTTCAACGAGTTGCTTCAATCAACAATACAAAATCGATTTGCAGATAACAGTTGCATTTTCTATAGATCAACAGCCTTTCTGCCTACGTGTTTCATCCATCCCTTAGGACTTCATCAGGGCTGTAATAATAAACAAATAAACATACAATTTACACCCGATTTTCACAATATACCAAAACCATGTGATACAACAAACATTTAGTTTAAATGACCTGATTCTAATACAGACACTTCCTATACTAATGATATATAGCACCCCTCACCAAATGAAAAAGGCAACAGTGACTTCTATAAACGTAATAAATTAACAGTTTCCAATAAACTAAAGTAATGATTGTTAAACTTCACACACCTTGTATTTTAGAGAGAAGAATTCTCTTCTTTTTCTAAACATCGAATACTTTGTGTCATAAATTTGCGGCGCGCAACCAGATATCTGTAGTAAATGGGAAATGAAACATGTATTGAAAATTCTCTTCTCCATTTAGTTTAAAAGAATTCATCCATCTCCCTTTCTTATATATTAGAAAATCACATTCCCTAACGTTACTAATTGAACCAGTGTAACCTGATATATGAACTTATGTCTACATAAATACATACATAATTATTATGTTCTTATAATCAAGATCCCTCTTCTTGTTCTGAAAATGAAATATTACTGGTCCCTAATTAACAGCGTGCCCCCAAATCTTTGTGATGGATGAGGAATAATACCTTTCTTAAACATTAATATCATAGATAGTTTCCAATTAAGGCTACTCAAGAACTCCTTACTTTTATATTAACAAAGCTCGCACTAACCTAAATTGATCTTTAATATAGAAACATCTCACACCTAATTCCTTATTAAGTCTCTAAAAAATAATAAGAAAACAAAAGGTCCCCATTGAATTAGTACCTAGCAGTATTTACTAAAATCGGGAGGAGAACACTGGGAAAGCTCAAACATACCTTGAATTCCATCAATTCTTATTTCTCATAATTTCTTCAATACTCCTCTTTTCACTATGTTCAAAAGATAATCACTGTGTAAAAAATCAGAATCCAAGAACCAAATAATTAATCACAATTCTGCCACCCAAAAATATTATTCAACTAGACTGTTTTTAGCTAGAGTCATCCATTACCTCAACTACTGTCATTCGAGATTTCAAAACATTTCTTAAAAATAATCAATTATTATTTTTCTGGAATGGAATTATCCCCAACTTGGTCTTGAACACCCAAACTTCCAAATTTTCACAAGGTGTAAGACAAAATTTTTCCACACCTACCAATTACGCCACTGATCAGACTTATCCACTAGTCAGTTCAAGGTTGAAATATCCCATCAACATTTTTTTCTCAAAAACATACCGTATCTGTTAACTGACAGTCAAGAGTTCTAAACATACCTTGAAAATAATCAATTATTATTTTTCTGAAATCCTTCAGTCCTCCTCCTTTCACTAAGTTCAAAATCTTTCACTCTGCAACAAAAAAAGGCACAAAGTACCAAAGAAAGACTATAAGTCCCTCTACTTTTAATAAAGATAATGTTATATTTTATTGTTATGAGTTCAAGATATCCCCTAACAAAAACTACTAGCATTCGACCTTCCCATAATCTTACTCACCTATCAATCTTATTTCACAGCGATCCTCTCTCCTGCCACAGGCCCGATAAATCCCAAGCGGTAATCGTCTCTGGATGCTACTCCCTATTTAAACCTGTTTACTGACCAATCACATTAAAGCAATGAAATTAGAGCCAATCACACTCTAGAAATACTATCCCACTGATTACCATACTACTGCTTCCATTCTGGTCAGCCATCGTGAACCAGCCTAATAGATACCTTTTACAAACTACATCATTAATATCAATCTACAACATTAAAAAACCTTTAATATATGATGATATAAACTGAAAAACACCTAAAATGTAAAATTTCCATTACTTGAACAAAAATCACAAAGATGGAATTATCCCCAACTCGGTTTCGAACTCACGAATTTCCAAATGTTCACAATGTGTAAAACAAAGTGTTCGACACCTACCATTTGCGCCACTAGTCCGACTTATCTGATTCTCAAAAACATGCTAAATCTATTAGCTAAACTCAACTTATGTACTCAATTATTTAAAACATGTATATCGACTGCCCAGTAGCGCCCTAATTACTATACCAGTCTAGAACTCACGACCTCCAAATTTGTATTAACACCATATTATCTCAAGGAGCTAACACGCACCACACGATCTAAGCCTGCTCTTAAACAATCTATTATAACAAATGCCCGACGACAATATTCCATTCAGCCTGTGATATCACATAGGCTTCTAATTCTCATGAATGAGATCTAACACATATCTTAACTACATTTTTATCATTAATTACTTTATAAAACATATATATAGCAACTGAAATAGCACACTAGAAATAATTACTATTAGCATCTCGCGTTGTATATCGACTGCCCGGTAGCACCACAATTACTATGCCGGTCTAGAACTCGCGACCTCCAAATTTGTATTGACACCATATTATCTCAAGGAGCTAACACTCACCACACGATCCAAGACTGCTCCTAAACAGTCTATTATAACAAATGTCCGACAACAATATTCCATTCAGATTTTAATATCACATAGGCTTCTAATTCTCAAAAATAACATCTGCACATATCTTAACTGCATTATTATCATGAATTACTTATAAAATATATATTTCAACTGAAATATCACACTGTAAATAATTACTATTGGCATCTCACGTTAAACACAAACCCTTGATGACCCAATGTTTTACTCTGGCAAGATTATACCAGTCGATATGAATACAGACTTTAAATCTTGTCTAATTAATGTTGCCTAAGACACTGTAACATAAAGCCCAAACTCGTCCCAGTGTTCAACAACATCACATTGTCTGTACACACTCTAAAAGGTGAAAACTATGTGAGGAAATAGTGCAACTCAGGGTCAATGTTCAAACCAAAACGCACCGCTCTACATCTACTAATCCATGTGGATTCTTGCTGTCTCAGACGTAACACTAAGTCTCCTCCTCTTGGTCCTAATACAATTTTCTGCACACCATGACATTTAAATGACTTATTTTCACTGTGCTCAGATTTAATATGTTGGTATAAGGGAGACTTCACATCCTCATTTATGATTGCCCATCTATGCTCTTGTATTCGTAGTTTCAGCATCCTCTTAGTACTCCCAAAATACACCTTGGAGCAGTTACAAATGATCACATACACAACACCTGTGCTATTGCAATTCATAAATTCATTCATAATATAAGTTGTATCTGTATTATATTTGAATGATTTAGTTCGATTAAGGCCAAGAGCACAGATATTGCAATTATTACATGTATAAAAGCCTTTGGGTGGAGATGAGAACCAGTTTGTGTACCTCATCCTGTAGCTTCTCTACATAGTTTTTCGAAATCATGCTCCCCAAATTTGGACAGTTTCTATAAGTGATTATCGGTTTTTCCGGAATTACGCCCACTAATCCAGGCACACCTTTTAGTAGACTCCAGTTTTTATTTAAGATTCGGAATATCTGATTAGTCTCTCTACTGTACGTTGATATATATGCAATCCTGTCCTTAGCTTTAGACTTCTTGATTGTTGTTAAAGTGCTCTCTCTTGTAATTTTCTCTATCTTACTTCTTGCTTGAGAAAGAATTCGTTTAGAGTAGCCTCTATTTAATAAGCGGTTTTGCAATTCATCTAAAACTGATCTAAAATCATTTTCCTGACTGCAGTTCCTTCTTAAGCGAACCATTTCTCCATATGGAATTCCCTTAACCACTGGTTCGGGATGAGCACTGTCTGCTCGTAAAACTGAATTAGTCGCTGTATCTTTCCAAAATAGTCTTGGCCCGCCCGGGACAAGGGCGGGCCCGTCTGAGCCCGTCAGAGGCCGGGACGGGGCACATCTCTTGGCTCTTCAGGTGAGCATTCTGTGAGTGAGGTTTTGCTTTGTTGTGTGCTGGACCGACTTCTGCTTCCTAGTGCTCGGAGGCTTAACAGGCACACTTTGACTCTGCGCCCAGTCCTATACCATCTCACTAAAACGGGCAATGGCCACTGCTGGCATGAAGGGCCGGAAGTCTCTCTGGGGGTCCGGAGTGGCTGGAACCCTGGATAATTTTATTACGAGAGCCGCGTCAGTTTTACAGAAGGAAATTGAACTTACTGAGAAAAGACTCTCTCTTGACCAAGTGCTTAACAAACGCTCCTCACTGGGCAATATTGCTTTAGTAAAGTCACCAGTAGTCGCAAACTGTCTACTCAAGCCTCTGACATCAATGCACTGTCTCAGAGAGAAAATGAGAATGATGTTGTAATGGCAAACAGCAATGTCTGTAATTTATCTGAGCAAGGCGACTCTATTGGAACAACTAGATCTGGTCAACCTATACGTACTGATGCTACCCAGGCTAACCAGGCCAAACTGTCAGAACAGGTGGTGAAACGCAAGCGGGGCGGCACAGTGTTGCCCAACAAAAGATCCAAAACCCAAAAAGGGCCAAACACTGGAATATTTGACCCCGTGGTTAACGTAGATCTGACGGTTGGAGGTCCTGAGGCCATGATGGGTTCTGCTCCGAACAATGATTACTGGCTAAGACTTGAACAGCTACTCATTGCGGCTTGTCGCCCCATTTGCAACAGACTCGATTCATTGGAAAATAGACTTTCTAATTTGGAATCATTGGTTGCTGTATTGTCTGGGGCAAATGGGACTAGGGATAGCGGGGGAACCAAAGAAAATGTAGTCGTGTCGACTTGCCCCGCTCCCAACCCACCCAATGTATTGACAGATGTAACGGAACAACTTACTTTGCAGGGTCAGGGCCAGGGCCAGGACCAGGGCCAGGGCTTAGTTAACGACACCCAAGTAGTCCCCTACGACCCTATTCCATCACCTGTTGTAGGGAATTTAAGGAGTGGGGCGAGCCTTGCCACTAACAACCCATCAAACGAGCCAAGAAAACCTGACTCCGCCTTACATAAGCAGCCAGGGTTTCCCCTTGACCCCAAACTACCTTGTCTAGATCTCCCACCTGAATCTGTGCCATATGTGGTGGTTCTTGTTGGTGTCCCCACTCTGAAACACGGATCTAGGGAGGCATTCTCTGATCTAAAGAATAAATGTGTGCACTGGTTAAATTGTAACAAACCCCTCCCGAACCAGTGCAGCAGTGAGATATTATTCGCAAGGAGGATAAATTGGGTAGGGCATAGAGTCAAGGATGTCCCAGGTGATTGTGTAGTAATCAATTTCAGGAACCCAAGTACTGCTAGGTACATCTGCACATTCCAGTCCGGTAGCCATAGTAGTCCCCATTCAGCAATCAAAGCCCTCCCACTTACCTACTTTTATCCGGGACCTCAGAATTCTGGTTTTGACATCTTTCGTAGGGGAGGGGTAGATAGCTCGAGAATTGGTTGGGTTGGACCACCCCCCCTTTGTTCCTTTAATGTAAACCAAGTCCACGATTGATTCTGCCCGCCTTCTCTTGAAGCTTTCTGCCATATTAATAGATACAGTACCCTTGACCAAGTGGATTGACGTCCAAATTGTAGTGTCCCGGAAACCTATACAGTCTTGGGGGGGGCCTACAGAAATGGAAGGGTCGGCAAATGGGCTTGTGCGGGCAACCCCGGGCAGAGCATCCATCTCACCAATTATCAATAGTTTTCCCGCTGATCAGTCTTCGGCCATAACCAAACTAAAGTTGAACCCCAGCTTGCTCTCATGGAATGTGGCAGGCCTTAAGAGCAAACTGACATGTGAAGACTGGGGCACCTTTATAGATAATTTTGATGTCTGCTCAATGCAAGAGACATGGGCCTTAGAAAACTTCCAAAGGGTAGGCTTTGCATCTTTTAACACACTAGCAGTAACTAGCGGTAGGGGTAGACCATCCGGGGGTCTCACCACCTGGGTGGCTCTCCACCTGGGTGCCTCAGCAAGGCAGCTCCATACCAATTCAGATGACATCCAATGTATTTTGCTTGAGCTGCCTAAAAACACTTACTTGGCTCTCCTGAATGTCTACTCTAGACCTTCCCAGGGTGGCCGGGAATCTAAGGTCATTGAACAGTTAAATAAATTCATCTTGTCCTTGGATCCTGGATTTCCGTGATAGTGGGTGGCGATTTTAATTGCCAATATGAACCACTTAGTGTGTCGGCCCTAGATGATCCAACTGCCGAAAACGAACACCGGAATATTCCTGATCCTATGATTCCCAAGGTCAAAGCCTGGACTCCTCTAGTTCTCCAGATTTCCGCACTAACTCTCTCTTTATCCTTGAGGGCATGTAATGGGAGATTTGATTCTGACAGACCAGGACGAGCTACCTTCAACAGAGTTGGACAAGCTTCCATCCTTGATTACATTCTTATTGAAACTAGATCGTGGGATAAGGTGCTCGATTTCAGCGTGTCAGAACGGGATGATAGCGATCACAACGCTTTGGTTGTTACATTCAAACCAGGTAGCTGGGGCATGAGTAGCTACGATACACCAGTATCTCCGATACCACAACCTCTTATCTTGAACAATAATGGATGTAGGGTAAGATGGCCCCGCATTGTTGCTAGCCCAAATAAACTGTCTGAGATCTACAGTCTTGCCCTACCTCATCTTATTGGAATGTCTGAGGCTGGCCTCAATCGAATTCCCATAGAACAGGCGATCGGGCCCACAGGTATTCATACACAGCTAGTAAACAAACTCTCGAAGGTGTTCTGTTCGACTGGGAATGTGAGGCCCCACCTGCCTAAAAGGCAATTGTGGTACTCCGCTGAGTGCAGGAAGTCGAAGAGCGACTTGCTTATGGCTATCAAGGCCCTGGACAAAGTTAGGACGAAAACATTGAGAGCACAGTACAAACAAACTTTAGAAAGGGCCAGAAAGGCCTGGGAGGTTGATACTTGGGAGGAGTTAAGTCTAACTTTGCAGGCTAAGGACTTCAAGGGCTTTTGGACCATTGTCAGCAAGGGCAGAAAAGAACCAGGAACCATCTCATTCCCTAATATAGCCCCAGCGGCATGGGAAGCCCATTATGGGGCCCTTTACTCAAGCTCAAACGGCAACACGCTATCTATATCTACTTCTCTCCCCAGACCTGTTTGCCGAGCTGAGGTTGCCACGGCGATAACGATAAAGGAGGTGGAAACTGCTATATATCCGTTGATATCAAATAAAGCGCCGGGATTGGACAAAATCCCTGGCGATCTTTATCGTTCGGAACCAAAGATCTGGGCGCCGTACCTTTGTTCCTTATTTAATTCTATTCTGATGGGTGCGGAACTCCCAGAGTCTTGGCTAGGTGCGGAGATCGTACCGATATTCAAGAAAGGCTGTCCCCTACAACCCTCAAATTATAGGCCCATCAGCTTAATTGATACCACACAGAAGCTGTTTGGACGTATAATATTGGATAGATTGCAGACCTGGGAGACAGATAACAACATCTTAAGTTTTTTGCAAGCGGGTTTCAGAAAGGGAATCTCCACTGTCGACCAGATCTTCCGACTTCAGGTTATACATTGGAAGACCGTGAGTTTAGAGGGTGGCAGCCTCTATCTCATTTTTGTTGACCTGAGGTCGGCATTTGATCTGGTACCGCGAGAAAATCTGTGGAAGGTTCTCCGGGCTTTCAATGTCCCCTCATATCTTCTGTATATTGTGAGTAGACTCCACATGGAAAACTTCGCCCAGGTCAGATGTGGCAAACATGGAGAGTTGTCCCCCGCTTCCCTGTCAACCGTGGAGTCCGTCAAGGATGCGTGTTGGCACCTACGCTATTCTGATTATACATTAACGGGCTCATTAATCATCTGGCAGGCATAAGGGACACAGACGTGCCAAGACTTGCTACGGGCATGGTGCCAGCGTTGATGTTCGCTGACGACACCTTGTTGCTGTCACAAACGTCAACTGGCATCCAGCGTATCTTGGATGGCTTTGTGGATTTCTGTGCTGACAGAGGCCTAGAGATCAATTTAGCTAAAACTAAATTTATGATCCTTTACCCCCCCCAAGCACACACGGCCAAACCCAATTCTGAATGGTGTCTACCTTGAGCGGGTGACAACGTTCGGATATTTGGGGATTATACTACAAGAAGATTTTGGATGGGGGGGCAAATTGCTAACTCGGTGTTAAAACTGGCCCAAACCACTGGGGGAATTTCCCGACTTTTGAGAGGTTCGGTTTCCAAACCAGTGGCTCCAGCAATAGAAATCTACAGGACCCAAGTAAGAGCAGCCTCCATTTATGGAGCAGAATTGTGGGGTCATTCTAGAATACATAATCTGACCGGGACTGAAAATTCTTTTTTGTGGAGTTTACTGGGTTTGCCCCCTAGCTCACCGTTGGTCCCTATCAGGTTGGACTGTGGGCTGACACCTATGGAAGAGGCGGTAACGTTGCGCCCACTGATATTTTGGAAGAGACTCTGGTCTAATGCAGAGTCGGGTTTTTATCGGGAGGAATTCAAGGGGGTCTGGCCCCAAATCAAGAGCAAGAATATTCCCTGGCTGAGATTTGTTAGGGATACTTGCACCAAGATCGGCCTACCTGAACTATGGGCCTCACCAGAGGCCTCATGCCCGGCCCTACCAAAAGCAAAATTGGCCGAACAGTTCAGAAATCACCATCTCATGCGTCTCCATGAGAGTTCTGACATTGGTAGGCTGACGGTTGAGTTCCTACAAATCAAAGACAACTATAGGAGAGAGGAATTTTTAGATCTGGTTAGTCCCCCGGCTGCTAGGAAGCTCTATTGCCAACTCAGAATGGGCAGTCTTCCGCTTAGATCGTTCACCTCCAGGTGGGATGCAAATAATACTACCGCCTGCCCGGCTTGTGGATATAGACTGGAGGACGAAAAACACGTCTTCTTCTTTTGCCCCACATACCATCTGCAAAGAAAACGTTGGGCTAAGCCCATATGTAACAACCTGGGATTTAGAGAATGCGAAAAAGCTATGAGAGTTTTGAAGTACGATACTCAACCCCCAATAGTTTTTGCAGTATCCAGGTTTCTCAATGCTATGTGGTTAAAACGTAGGAAATTCTTGTAAATAATCTCTCAGTCTTAAAAATTCTTTTTTTCTTTCCTCTTTTGTACCGTATGAATGCTTTATGTAACATCTTACAACTATGAACTGATTTGGCCATTTTTAACTGTGAATTGTGATAATTTATGACGCTTTTATGGCCTTTTTGAGCCGAAATAAAGTTTAACAATGGCAATGGAAAGATTTTGAACTTAGTGAAAGGAGGAGGACTGAAGGATTTCAGAAAAATAATAATTGATTATTTTCAAGGTATGTTTAGAACTCTTGACTGTCAGTTAACAGATACGGTATGTTTTTGAGAAAAAAACGTTGATGGGATATTTCAACCGTGAACTGACTAGTGGATAAGTCTGATCAGTGGCGTAATTGGTAGGTGTGGAAAACTTTTGTCTTACACCTTGTGAAAATTTGGAAGTTTGGGTGTTCGAGACCAAGTTGGGGATAATTCCATTCCAGAGAAATATTAATTGATTATTTTTAAGATATGTTTTGAAATCTCGAATGACATTAGTTGAGGTAATGGATGACTTTAGCTAAAAACAGTCTAGTTGAATAATATTTTTGGGTGGCAGTATTGTGATTAATTATTTGGTTCTTGGATTTTGATTTTTTACACAGTGATTATCTTTTGAACATAGTGAAAAGAGGAGTATTGAAGAAATTATGAGAAATAAGAATTGATGGAATTCAAGGTATGTTTGAGCTTTCCCAGTGTTCACCTCCCGATTTTAGTAAATACTGCTAGGTACTAATTCAATGGGGACCTTTTGTTTTCTTATTATTTTTTAGAGACTTAATAAGGAATTAGGTGTGAGATGTTTCTATATTAAAGATCAATTTAGGTTAGTGCGACCTTTGTTAATATAAAGGTAAGGAGTTCTTGAGTAGCCTTAATTGGAAACTATCTATGATATTAATGTTTAAGAAAGGTATTATTCCTCATCCATCACAGAGATTTGGGGGCACGCTGTTAATTAGGTACCAGTAATATTTCATTTTCAGAACAAGAAAAGGGATCTTTATTATAAGAACATAATAAATATGTATGTATTTATGTAGACATAAGTTCATATATCAGGTTACACTGGTTCAATTAGTAACGTTAGGGAATGTGATTTTCTAATATGTAAGAAAGGGAGATGGATGAATTCTTTTAAACTAAATTGAGAAGAGAATTTTCAATACATGTTTCATTCCCCATTTACTACAGATATCTGGTTGCGCGCCGCAAATTTATGACACAAAGTATTCGATGTTTAGAAAAAGAAGAGAATTCTTCTCTCTAAAATACAAGGTGTGTGAAGTTTAACAATCATTACTATAGTTCATTGGAAACTGTTAATGTATTAAGTTTATAGAAGTCACTGTTGCCTTTTTCATTTGGTTAGGGGTGCTATATATCATTAGTATAGGAAGTGTCTGTATTAGAATCAGGTCATTTAAACTAAATGTTTGTTGTATCACATGGTTTTGGTATATTGTGAAAATCGGGTGTAAATTGTATGTTTATTTGTTTATTATTACAGCCCTGATGAAGTCCTAAGGGAAGGACGAAACGCGTAGGCAGAAAGGCTGTTAATCTATAGAAAATGCAACTGTGATCTACAAATCGATTTTGTATTGTTGATTGAAGCAACTCGTTGAAGAATTAGCAAATTTGAAAAAATAAAAAAATAGAAGGTTACTGAAACCTGAAGGAAAGATTTCATGGACTCTATTTTTTATGTTCCTTCCTAACTGTACAGTAGGGAAGGTGTTGGATTTTAAAGCCAACACCTTCTTCCCCCTCCGCAATTCGTTGTTTCGACTTGCGGAATAATGGTATGCGTTGTTACAACACGGTCGTTGTAATGACCGCGTTGTAATTGCATGCAGGGTGACGGCTTCGTTGTGAGGGCTGTTTACCACGCACACGCGCAAACACACTCACACACACACACCAGTAGGGTAACCTCTACTAACATGGGTTAAATACAGAAAGAACTCTCTGTCGAGGCTCTTTTACTCCCAACAAATTAACTCAGAAAATATCATGTGCCATAGCCATGGAGTATGGCTAAACACTTTAAACCAAAGACAACAGATTATTAGTATTTCATTTTACATTTTTTTTAAAAAGCCACCAATGGAGAGTGACAAAACGATATCCAGACTGTATCCAGGTATCTAGGAAGAAGAGCCGTTGCCATAGTAACTGGAAGTGTGACTTCGCATGGCACTGAAGCCTTTTTATGCTTTTTCGACCTACACCGTACATGTTTATCCTCTACTACGTCAAATTGAAATGTGTGCGATGTTTCTTTTCGGCAGTGCCAGAACAGTGTCACAATTTGTTTGGGGATAAAACGTTTTGCCAGACAGATCTTTTACCAAATGTCTGATTACTTTTATTTGCGCTACATATCTTTGTTTGAAAGTTTTAAACATGGGTGCAACTTTTAAATGCATGCATGGCTTTACGAAATATGACTTAGGGCGAGGGACAAGCTAGAAAGTTGGTGATCCTGCGTTGAATGTATGTTTTAGTCACTCAACCTTCAACGTCTCAGCTATAGCATTGTCCATAGTTAATCCTGCCTTGTTTGTAAATCTCAGCTCTTGTAAATGCCCTGGACTCTTGACCCTAGAGTTGCTCATCTGCCATCTTTAGCTCATTTTTCAAGGGCTGGTGAAAGGTGATCACAACATAAAACCTGAAAGACATCCAGCACAAAACGATTGTCCTTCATCGTAAAGAACGTGTCGGAAAGATAGGTCAAGATAATGTGTGAGGAAAACTGTAAGCGGCACAGTGGGTTAATGTACCTGCTGCTGAAATATGTGTGAAACCAGCAAGCCTCTCTTAGAATCCTATTGCTTAACTTGCGTCTGGCTGATAAAATGCGCACAGGTGGGTATATTAATATTAGTATCTCTTATGCACACAATGATAGAGCAACAAGTCTACGGTAACTATCACTACGTACAATTAAAATACTGAGGGCCAGATGTACGACCGATTTTAGCAGTCGCAAACGGAAAATCGGGTGGTTTGCAATATCTACAAACCCTATTTTGCGAATTGGTAACTTATTACGTACTCGCAAAATAGGGTTTGCAATTCGCTATTTGGAAAGGACTTGCCAAGGGCATCCATTCCTAATAGAGAGTCGCAGGGGGATGTACGAATGTTTTGCAAATGCGGTCGCAAAACCATCGCAGTTTACCACCTACTTTAAGTAGGTGATAAGCTAGTCTCAAACGGGAAGGGGTCCCCTTTCCCTTTGTGAATGTATGTGAGAATATTTTGTATGAGCAGGTGGTGGTCACAGGGACTGCTGCCTGCCCTTAAAAAATAAAAATAAAACTTTTCATTTTTTTTTTTCAAACACATCCTGTTTTCCCTTAAGGAAAACGGTCTGCATTTAAAAAAAAGTTGCTTTATTTAAAAAGCAAACACACAAACATGGCGGTCTGCTGCCACAGCAGGCCACCATCCCTGGGATAGTAGCCCATTCCCAATGGGTCGCAAATTGCAACCTCCCTTATGAATATTGACTCCATGGGGAATCGCTAACTGTGTCTGGGACACATTAGTACACATTAGTACATTCAGTTTGGCGAGTTGCAAAAAATCACAATTTGCGACCTGCAAAAAGTAATGGTCGTACTTCTGTCCCTGAGTCTCTATTCGCCCCAAATTAATTAGCTCATTGTATGCTATCAGCCTTCTTACAATAGGTTAAAAAGCGGTCCATTGGTTATACCAAATCCTACAAAATGGCATGCAGATTTTTATTAGCAACGCCCAATAATTATTTTTGGACTGATGTAGCAAAAATACTGTGAAAACATTGAGATAGTTTCTAATTTTTTAGTTCAATGTAAGTTTAGTCAGTGGCATTTACTGCCTTTGATGTAACTTCAAAGAGACTCGTCATAGTTCGTTCACAGTCTCATCATTTCAGAACTGAAGCATTTTCAATATTATATATAACGAAGCTATACATTTGCTTATTTATCTTATGTAGCTAACAACCATTGACAAAGCTAATAGCCCTGGCTTGTTGCAGGTATAATGTTAGTTGTATCAAATATCTGGATGCAATGACAGAAACAGCAAAATACCGGTCAGGTGAGCACGCTCTGCTAAGCACAGATTTGTAGCTTACGTGTTTTAAGCCACGCCCGTAATTATATCAGACACGCCCCTTTGAGAGACCCCCAGTTTTTTCATCCCACTTAAAGCCCTGTATTTAAACATTATGTTGGCTAACTGAAGACGTATATAAAGGGGAGGTGGGTTTCACATCGATGTTGATGAATCACAGGTGTATGTTTCTCTGTCAAGGTGTAGAGGAGCGAGAGGAGACAGAAATGAATATCCGATTCACCAATATTGAGGAATGGATATGCAAACACAATCTAGCCATTAATGCATGCATGCACACATGCATAATGACATGGCCAAATCCGGTAATCATCGGATTGAGTTAATGTATGTATGTTGATAAAGTTAGATCCTGAACTCATCTGACTGATGATTACCTGCTCTGACTATGGCAGAACAAATTTATGCCAGAGACATCACCATTCCATATTTAAGAACCAAAAACTGTAATATCTTAAGATGAAAACCTGAGAAAAACAAGGGTTTTCGTTTCAGGCTCAAATTTTCTCTAGAACAGGAAAGGCCTTAACACATAGGGGCTGATTACAATTTCATTAGGAAGGGCACCGGATGGGATTCGGTATTGTCGAATCCGATTCGGAACCCTTGTTTCCTTCCGAATCGTAAATTTTCCCAACGACCGATTCCGATGCCCAGAAACCATTAGAGGAGACCGAATCTGTTCCAAAAGGCATCCAGACAGCCCAAGTCTTTCAGAGCTGATTCGTACAGCTCTATGGACATGGTTTCCGGACGAGCGATTACGATGACCGATTCGGACAACCGTTCCGATTCGGTTTGCCCGAGATGAAATGGCTGCCAGAATCGGTCTTAGAGGGCCTGTTGTGGGCCCCCCTTCACCCAGAGGCATCTGAATGTGGCCTGTGGAGGTACCCAAGTGACTCTTCTTCCTAACCATGCACAATGTGGTAGGCACCATGGGGTGCCCGCCACAGGGTGCAAGGGCTTCCCCAACCACCCTTTTTTTCAATGGGAGCCTGTTTTCGCGTACGGAACACAGGTTTCCATTAAAAGCACTGAGAATCCGACCGAACGATGTTGGGAGGCATCGTAATCGGTCATCCGGACTCACAGAACTCGATTCATTTGGAAACTAGTCCGGAAGCTATTCATTTGGGAAAGTGTCCAGACAACATCGTAATCGGCCCCATAGTTGTAGTTATTACATATGTGATTAATAAAAATGCAGTTTTTTCTTGATGAACATGCAGAGCACCCTCTGGTAAGACAATTATTAGATCCTGCATTGATTAGGTAGGAGCTTTATTTCTGAGAGTCCCAGACTAAATTCAAAACGTTGCAGCCAGGCAGGTACTTGGAGCATCCAAAGTTGCCCATGTTACTCACATAGCTTGTACATTACACAGGTCCCAGTAAAGTCTAGGATTGAGGACAGAACTTTACTGGCATAGGCTTCTGCACAAAGCTGGGTCATTAAATGATTGGGAGGAAAGCTATGTCTGCCTAAGTTCCAACATTCAGAAAGAGCTTCAACTTGATATAAGTTTGGTGAGGGTCTTAAAGTCATTAAAAGTACAGATAAATGACCTTCTTTTTCCTAATGTCTGATTGGGTTAAAATGGCATATAAATGCTTTTGGTATGGTATGGTATGTATGGTATGGTATGGCTGGGTATGGTATGGCATGATATGGTATGGGATGGATGGGAAGGGATTATATGGTATATGGTATTTTATAGTATGATATGGTAAGGTAAGGCATGGCATGGCATGGTATGTGATTGGATGGGGTGGGATTGTATGGAATATGGTATTTTATAGTATGGTATGGTATGGCATGGTATGGAATGGTTTATCATGGTATGGAATGTGGTATCCAATTGTATGGAATGGAGAACAACATACATGGTGTAACTCCACAGGCACTGTTACCTGTGCTTCCCATGAGAGAAGGGTACACTAATGCTTAAGCAGATTGTTTGCTGTTGTATTCGTCATGCTCCTGTATGTTGCCCTTTCTATGTATGCGTTATGAGAGTATGGTTTATAAAAAGTGGATCGCCATGGCCCTTTCATCGATGTGTACGTTTATCATTGTTTTGATTTCAACAATATCCATGTCATGGAACAATGGTGCATAGGCTGAAAGCAGGCACATTGGTTTTTCCATCAATCAGATTTCCCATGATGGTTTTTTACATCCAGGGCCAGACAGGCCTATTATTCTTTTGGGCAATTCCCCACTGGACTGCAGGTTTTGGAGGCCCATTTTGAAATGCCGGGGTTTCTCCTAGTTCCCTGTCATTTTCCCCAACTTCCCAAGAGTAATTGCTGCAGACATGGGGAGGCTTCAAGAGAGAGAGAAAGAGAGGGAGGGAGAGGAAAGGTAAAGAGAAAGTGATCAGAGTGTGAGAAGAGAGAGGGGAGAAAAAGGGAGAAAGTGTCTGGATGGATGGAAAGAGAGAGATTGTGCGAGGAGTCAAAGGGAGAGGGCTGGATTGAGCATTGTTGCCAGGTTGCCCTGTCCGGCTCTGCTTTTATCAAGATTGGAGTGGCCTCTACTAAGCTTTAAGAGATGGAGCTCTCATAGTGGTGCCTAGATTACTGCAGTTCAAGGTCTTGTGCTCTTGGCCTGGATGGGGCCTGTACCCCAAAAGCTCAAGCTTGTATTTCTGTGGATGTATGTGCCTGTTAACTTGTAGAGTGCAAATGTAACCAACCTACGCAGTGGAGTTCTTTACATGGTCAAATGCAAAGATACAGTAAACAAGTTATTAGAGAGGTAGCCGGGTTTTGTAGGTGGAAGGGGACTGTTACTGTGGTGTGATGTAGTCTTCTTTAAAAAGATGTGTGCCACAAAGGGCCACGCACAGAGAGGGGGTACTGGGCCACAAACATGGTGGTTGGGGTACTTTTTGCCTGGTGTTCCGGGGTCCATCATGTTATTAGTCTGCAAACTGGGCAAAGTACACCCCTTCTGCACTTGACTCTCAGGTTAGAGAGGGCAAGCAGCGAAAGGCTTCTCAGGGAGGTAGTGTAGGAGGCAAGAGCAAAGATCTCAACAATCACACAAGAGACAAAATAACATACTGTCCAGTCCAGTGGTTATTTTAGTAAAAAGAAAATACTTCATTATTACAGCAAAAGAAATGCTAAAAAGTTCAATATGGGCTCAGTTACAGAATTTAAAATTCACCTACGAATCCTAGGCAAGTTTTACACCTACTAATGCTCCCTCTACTCTCTCTGGGAAGCTCTCCAAATGCACATGGTGGCTTATATGAAAGGACAGGGATAGGCATAGATCAGTCACAGGTGTACATCTCCAGTGATTTAACCCCCTGGATGATTCGCAGATCAGTTCAAACAATGTTTTGCCAATACCTATCACATTGACAGCAGTGATTGTTCAGACTGCAGATGTACTTCTGTGCGACCAGTTCGTGTTTCATGTTTAGGCTCTGCTTATCATGTTCGTCTAATGCGCCTTGTGCATCCTTGGTGGTTGCGCTCATCATAGTTACACTTTCAGCGTCAGCTATGGTGATGCGGGACTGCGGTGGCGGACTCACTCTGGACTAGGACTTCGATTTGGAGTGAGCAGTGTAGCAGGCACTCGTTTTGCCAGATGGATCTTCTGGGCTGGGACCAGACGGGTGCTCGTCTTTGGAAGATGCAGCTCTCAGGTGGGATTCAGACGGTTGATTGGCTTAGGCAGTTGTGTCTTCCGCTGCTGCTGTAATGACAGCTCCCACACCCGATACACAATAGTTTTGCCGGGACAATACCAGTCCTTTGGCCACGCTGCAGAGGGACCGGATGCCATGATGTTGCTTGCGTTCTTGATTTCTTGATGCTGTTCACTATGGGAACCGCACTGGGAGACTGGGAGACCTCATGCAATGGGTTGTCTATGACTTCACTCCCGATGGCAGTCAGCTGTTTTTGGTTGTTCCTCATGCCAGGAACACAGTTGGACTTCTTGTCCTTGGAGGGACCATTTGGAGGCATGAATTATTGTATGGTTGATTAATCTTCCCCTGGTCCACAGGTGGACTTGGGTGAAAGAAGCAATCCCAGTAGAGGACAGTCAGTGATATAAAACATGGGTATTTATTCTCTTTGGTTAGACCAGTGCTCTAAATGGAATCAAATATCCTTACAAAGACAACAAGATTTGTAGCCCATGGCTTTTCTCAAATGCTAAAGATTTCGGGGCAGATTTATATCAGACTTGCGCCACTTTTACGCCGCCGTTGCGTCACTTTTGTGACGCATCGGCGGCGTAAACCCTGCGCCATGTTGCGCCCCATTTACATCATGACGCATCTATGGAGATGCGTGACGGTGTAAAGCCCTGCGCCACATGAAACCTGCGTCAAGTTTCATGTGGTCGTTTCTACTCAGGGGGGGGGCGTTCCGTCGCAGGAACACCCCTGAAAAGTGACTCAGTGAAATCTATAAGATTTTCACTGAGTCACTTTCCCAACGCTGATGCGTCAAAACCCTGCGCCTGCTTGAAGCAGGCGTAAGGCTTGATGCACCATGTTAGGGATAGGGTAGTTTGGAACAGTGCTGGAGTTGCGTCGCGCTTGCGACGCAACTTCAGCACTGCGCCAACCTTACGCCGGCAGATGCGTCACGTATCTGCTTGTCCTTGCGCCACGATGCACCGCATTGTAAATGCGGTGCATCTGCGGTGGCGCAAGGGCAAACTTGCGTGACGCATCTTCCCTGGCGCATCCCTGCTGATTTGCAGGGATGCGCCAGGGAACATAAATCTGCCCCTTGGTTTTTTTATACCCTGCACACAATGCTATAGTATTTACTTGAACTTCAGCCAGTTTCTGAACATCTAACTCGACTTCAAGAGCATTCCTAAACAGCACTCGGGGATAACATGAAAAGGAAGCATAAATCGTGGCAAAGCAGATGCATAGACGATATCCCAGACTCTGTGCCCTCTGATAATAAACCCAAGATGCGTGACTACTGACTTGCACACAGAATTCTGCTAGTACATAAACAAAAGGTTGCCTCTAAGGCACGTTTGGCATACATTAAAAGATATGGCATCAGAACAGCTAGTGCTCCCTGGGACCATCTCAACATTTTCACAGCCTAGTAGTGCATAAGTCCCACAGCTGCTTTTAGGACATAAATAAAAAGAGTCTCGGTCCCAAAAGACGCAAGCCCCATTCCCTAGTCTCCCTCCTCGCTTTAATTTCCTATAATGCAGTTCTGACGATCTTATCACGCACTGTTTTCCCGATGCTGCTTTTTTACACGGTGCTGCCGAATATGCTAATGCAATATAAACGAGCGATAATAGCGTTACCTGAGCAGAAACATTAATTATCAAGCAATGTGCAGGGCCTGCCACATGAATGGTGTTGGTGCATCGGCAGAGGGAAATAGAATCAGTGCCATTGTGTCAGATTTTGAGTAATAAACATTCATTTTTGTAGAAAATGAACGCTGGCATTAGGGATTTTACCAGACAGTTAACTTTTGTGGTCTTTTATGATGGAGAAGGAAGAGGAAAGGATTAAAAGTGAGACGTAAAAATCTCTGCGTTTAGCCGTGCACTGTACATAGATTTGCACGTCTTCTGCAGTATAACGGGAGGCAGAGCGCGCGGACAGGAAAGGGTTTAGACTGCTGAAGCCTCGCTTTTGCAGCGCGTGGCAATTACCCCGAAGAATGCATGACTCACTTTGTGTACTGCTGTGTGCTGCTTAAGTACGGGTTTGGCGAGATTGCTAGACAGATCTTGAAAGCCGTAACATTGTTTTCTTTAACATCCTGCCCCATCAGAATTCCTGCAGCCAAGACCTCTTTATATGAGTTTCATCTCAAAAAGCAAAACGACAATGAAGTGCAGACAAAAATCATCTAAGATACCACCACCATCATGATGCAGAGGTTTCTGTCCAGCGAAGGGCATTTCTTGTGAATTGTCTACTGGCACGAACTCACGTTTTCTGGAGAAGTGCTAAAAATAAGCAGGCGTCTGAACCATTCCCCTTCCATCTGCATTATATTAACAGACCCCAAATAAATCCAGTGATTCTGACCGGCCACAGTGCACATTGCTAAAGTCACAACTTTTGACCACGTATCAATTTCAAGTGCTGTTCGTGTATTTTCTCTTTCACAGCCATGAATATATGTATTTTGTGAGCCGATGACTTGACTTCAGAAGTCATTTCATGAAACTGATCACATGCCTGAAACAGGTCTGTGATATTTCAGCATGTTGTGCACTGTAGTCTGCTGCTGGACACGTTCTACTGTCTCAGGAGGTACTAGTTTTACCAGCCACTCCTTTGAGGGCTGGCCATACACACACCCCACACCCATCCACTCCAGGCGTCACGACTGATGTTGGTCTGTTAATAAAAGGGCCCGAGTGCACGTGCCACAGTAACTAATGTGTGTCCGTGTCATCATTCACAAAGTATGTGCGCCTAGAGCCCACGACTTTACAATGGCGACGAGTGGGTCTGACCCCACCAGCCACGCTGCCCAGAGTGAAGTGCTGTGAAGATGACAGAGTGCCGGATTGGTGCTGCGGCCGTGTTCAACGTGGGCACAAGTCTAAGGGGCATATTAACAAGGGACATTTCTCCTATTATCAAGCTTCACGCTAGCCCTGTTAGAGACAAAAAATGCAGCGCTAACCACAGTTAACGCTGCTTTTTTACGTCTACTAATTTTCAGACTTAGCCATGTAATCCAATGGGAGGTGGATTACATGGCTAAATCCACCATGGGCTATCAACAAGGATATTCCTATCCTTGTAGTTTTATCGCTGCATTACCAGCGATAACCTCCCAAAATGCCGCTATCACTGGATTTTTTATCGCCTAGGCGGTTAGCGTTGTTAATAACGCGATAACCAGGCGATATTATCCAGCAATAGCGGGCGTTAAACAAATTAATGCTAAGCTCCCTTAGCGTTAATTTTCCCTGTTCCTTGTTAATATGCCTCTAAGTGTGCTGAAAAGGGGGAGAAGAATTGGAGACCAGCTGCCTCCACCACCTCGCCACACCTACTGCCACCCACCTGCGGAGAGATAGCATGAGGTGGTGGGCAGCACGAAGAAGTGAATGCAGCGCTATCCCCACAAGGTGAGACAGGGCTGTCACCCGAAAGCTGGTAGAGCTGTGAATAAGTAAACCCATGCTGACAGGAGCATTCTGGAAGGTGGGGGAGAACTACAGCAGCAGAGTGCATCTCCAATGCATGAGCCCCCCCCGAACACTGCCAACCCCCAGCGAAGCCTGCATACAGCTCGCCATTAACCTCGCTAGACTGGAGACCAAGCGAGGGACAGTAGGGCAGAAGGTGAGCCTTGCGCAGCCTAACTAATGCTGCTGAGACCTCAGCAGTGAATACTGCACGCCCCCTGGTGGCTACTTACAGCCTCCAAGAGGGACATAGAAAGACTGTTACGGCCTGTGCAAAGAGTTAAGTGCAGCGCCACCTAGTCAGAGGCGTAGCTAGAGCTTGTGGCGCCCGGGGCTATCCCTCAAATTTCCGCCCCTGGGGGTGGGGGGGGGGTTGCTGGGGAAAAAGGACGGCAAGCACTCGAAAGAGGACTGAGAGACATGTAGTATCGCTAATAGTTACCTCGATCATTTATTTATTTATTTATTCATTTGTAAAGCGCATGGTTATACCTATCGGTGTGTCCCCCCGCTGAGACATCATAAAGAGGAGGACATAGGGAGACTGGCTGATCGCTTAGAGGAATTTATTTAGAAATTAGCCATGTCTTCAATTGCCTGCGAAAAATAGCTTCGCTGGATTCAGTTCTCATGGTTATAGGTAGTGTATTCCAAACTTTTGCCGCCAGGTATCTGAAGGAGCGAGCTCCCATTCTGGCTCTGTAAATTCTAGGGATAGTTAGTAAGTCCATGTCTCTAGATCGTAGATCCCGGCCAGGGGTGTATCTAGATACCAATGACTTGAGGTACGAAGGGCTTTTTCCAGTCAGAATGCGGTGAACATAACACATAGCCTTAAACAGAATTCTTTTTTCTATAGGTAGCCAGTGTAAAGTGGCCAAAGCTTTTCTAGTATTAGTTCTCCTCGGGAGGCTGAGAACCAGGCGGGCTGCCGCATTCTGTATTCTCTGTAGTTTCATGAGTCCTCTCTTAGAGGCTCCTAAATACAATACATTTCCATAATCTAATTGGGATGTAACTACGGCATGAACTACTGTTCTCCTTGCATTTACAGGGAGTAAGTCAATGATTTTCCTCAAAGTTTTCATTGCTCCATAGCACTTTCCCGCAATTTTCCGTATCTGGCTATCAAATGATAGTTTAGAGTCGACCCAGATGCCGAGGTTCTTCACTTCTTCCTTAGGGATCGGGACCTGTCCTAATGTGTCTGGCCACCAGGCCGAGGACCAGATGTTCGGTGATTTGTCTACCACTAAGACCTCTGTTTTGTTTCCATTAAGTTTGAGGCAGTGGTCATTCATCCAACCTGCCACTTCTTCCAGGCATTCGGAAAACCGGATAGCAGCTTGTTCTTTGTTTTGAGATAGTAGCACAATTAGTTGGGTATCATCGGCGTAGGATACAATCGATACCTCGTATTTTTGGACATGTTCAGCCAATGGTCCTACGTATATGTTAAACAGGGTTGGGCTAAGCGTAGAGCCTTGAGGAACTCCCTGTTTTAAAACATAGCTATCCGAAGTGTGTGAGAGTTGTGCTACTTGAAAACTTCGTTGGGCTAGGAAAGAAGTTAGCCACTGGAGGGCACATCTCCGTACGCCACAACTCTCTAATCTTTGTAATAGTAGGGGATGTGAGACCGTGTCAAAAGCTGCGCTCAAATCCAACAGGATGAGCGCAGCTGTTTTCCCCTCGTCCGCCAGTTTTCTTAGGGTCTCAGTGGCCATCAACAAGGCAGATTCAGTGGAATGTGCCTTTCTGAAGCCAGACTGCGAGGGATGAAGGATCGCATTAGCATCCAAATGATTCACTAGTTGTTTGTTTACTATTTTTTCTGCTATCTTAGCTGTCAGTGGTAGCAGTGAAATAGGACGCAGGTTCTCCAGTACGGAGAAGTCCAGAGAGGGTTTCTTTCTCAAAGGTTTGACAATGGCCCATGCACATACATGACACATACATGCACATACATGACACGGTCCAAGGCTACACAGTTGAATACACCGGTGACTGGCAGTGAGTGGCAGTACAAAAGAGAACACACAGACTGCATGATCTATCTGGGGACTCAGAAAAACCGCATGTGACATCCATCAGAGAGCTGCGTGAACAATTACCTGGTAATCCCCTCAGCACAATGCAAACATGCACATGCATGACACTGTTCAGGGATCTGCATGGTACATGTTCTTTGCAGTAGGCACATTAACCCTCTGTGCTACCTTTCCAGGAGTCAACCCTTCCACTAGACAAAACTCGGATCTCTCTCTAGGAAGAACATTAATCACCGAAGTTATCATGACATTTTTATTGTTTCTGAAAATTGCTGGAGGCCAGGAAGGAGGCAGCAAGTTTTTTTTAAACCATAATATACTTGCAAACACTACGCACCCACCCGAAATAGGTACCCAGTGCGGTCACACCGTTTGCACCGCCCTAACCTGCTCAAGGTTCATGTGGCCTCAGAGTCACAGTGACTGGATCACTGTTGCTCTAGGGTGTGCTGCTTCGTAGGCCTGCCCGCAAGACTGGAGATAAACTTCAGTATGGATTGTGGTGGACAGGCCTTCAAGGTTAACTCACAATTGACACCACTAGGGTACACCTGCTTGTGCTAAGACATCAAGCCTTCTAAGGTCTAGTGGGGCCTTGTAAGGTCTAGCATGGGAATATGCTCCCTCAGTAGAGTAGTCTGGTGGACTGGTCATGAAGGCTGAACCCAGTTCCCCAGTTCCAAATTCGACAGCTCTGGCCATAGTGCCACATCCTCTCCCCCACTGAACACCATACTGCCCCACTGAGAGAAACTCGCACTGCCTTCAGCTACAACCTAATTGTGCCCGCTATAAACACTTGGATGTGGCTCAATTAAAATTAAGCACTTGATAAGAGTAATATGCTGCCTAAAAAAAAAAGTAAAAGCAATCACTCATAAGGAATGCAAGATTAAGTAAAGCATGTGAAATGTAAGCAGAAACAACATGGTTACCTTAACGATCTCTCACTCACTATTCAGAAATCAGCGAGTGGTTTTACCTGAAAAGTTAAGGACATGACTACAGGGCCCTGAAGGGAACCGTTTCAATGTCCATTGCTTATATCCTTAATAAACGTAAGCAGTATGGTTTAAAAAGACCACGTCCATAAACAGAGCCATGGTACACATTTTGTTTTCCAATCCACCCATCAACCAGGTATTGCAGTACCTCCAGGAATGGTGCACTTCCCCACCTGGGGACAACAATGCTGTTCAAAGAAAGACTAGAAAACAAAAGTAGTGCTTCACTGCAAAGTCTGTAAAGTGAGGCTGATGTGTTTGGATGTGAATAAAACCAATCTGGCCACTTTGCAACCCCTCTGTCTTGCTTTATTTAGTTATGTATTTATTTTTCATATTTAAAACCTTCTATTTCTCTCCATCCCGCTGCACTTTGGAATAGAAAAATGTCAGAAAAAGGGCATTTCCTGCAAGAGTGTTTTTCTTTTTTGGATTCATTTCACAGGGAAGCAACTAAATGAAAGAATGAAAGAGAGGTTGTGAACCGTTTCTTCAAGTTACAGTTTTCAGTAAGTGAGGAGCAAGACAGAAAGAGAGGGAATAATAGAAAGAGAGGGGGGGGGACAGCTGCCAGCACAAAAAAGAAGAGGACATTGCCCGAGTCCTATTCCTTCTCTGCCCGTCCCCGAACGTCCACGAAAGCAAACCGAGCCTTATCTGAATGTCTTTGTCCGCCCCCAAAATAGTGCCGCCTGTGGTGGACCGCCCCCACCGCCCCCCTAGCTACGCCACTGCACCTAGTGATGAATCACTGCACCCGTAAGTGATTGTTAACAAGGTGGCCTCGAAGCAGCCATTAAAAGGAAACAAGCCACCTTGCAGCCCAATAATGAAGTAGCCTGAAGTACCCTGCGACCTCACCCCAGGCCCCAAACATAAACTGTGAGTGAGGCCCACAGATGAGGGAAGCTGCTGCAGCATTGACAAAAGTGGATGCAGTGCCACCTAGTGGTTCCCTGCTGCACCGCATCAGTGACTGAAAATAAGGTGGCCCGACCAGGTGAACATAGTGCAAATGACAGGCCGCCTTGCCTTTGTCTAGATGCCCACTGAGCCCTGCGACCTCAACCTAGGCAAAAAAGACTGTAAGTGAGACTTCACAGTGGGAAACACACTACCAGCAGTGGCAGTCTCAGGAAGGAAAGAGGGAGCCTAGAGCACCACATGCCCCCTGGTGGCCGTCTGTCACTACTACAAGGAGAAACAGAAACTGATGGTCTCCCTAGGCAGAGGAGACTGTCTTACCTCCCCAAAAGCACTGCTAATAAGCCAGCCAAGCTGAAGATCGCTGCCCCACCACCTTGAGCCCCATTGGCGGACCAGTGAGCTGCAACACTGATAGACAGCACCACACCAAGAAAAGCAGGGACTGGAAAAGAAAGCCCAGCGTGCCCCTTAGTAGTAGCCGTACAATAAACAATTGGTCACAGTAGCAACAATTTACCAAAACGAAAGAAATAGTGGCATTCACAACACCAAATTTGCAAAATTTGCAGTGGATGCGATTTATTTTCAAGGCATAAATCACTTCTTATAGACAATGCAGTTGTTCATACATATGAAACATGATTGTATATGCAACAATGGTGCTTTAGTGTGGGGGAAGGGTGGGGTTGTTCTGGGTCAAAATGAGTGAGTAATTGAAAAGGGAGAGGTAATGTGACATATATACATTAAATTTACATAGTGAAACCTGTCCGGCCTATAACAGGCCAAGTATTCCAGTATATACACATAGCAATCTAGAGACACTGATAATGAATTTCAGTCATCAAAGCTAGTATAGTGGTAGTAGTCGGCCACCACCACAAGTAAGATGAGCAGCAGCACCTTCACAGAGACAAGGCATGTTACAAAACGAGCCTGGTTGCCAGCCAGGTGACCACGCAAAAGAGACGCTGCACATGTCCATCACTCCCCAGAGATAAGAAGGGAGAAATGGCCTGGCGTGGCCTGAATGCAGGAAGAGAGCTTTTACACTCCTCAACTGCAATAGCACCACCCCGCAGTGGGCCAGAGACTATTCAGGGAGTGCCGCAACACTGCCTTAAGACTGTATTGCACATTGGCCCATTACAGGGCATGAGGAGAGCTGCACAACACCAAGTGGCAAGCTCCCACCACCGCAATACGAAGAAGAGAATGTGGCACAATGTCACATTGTGAAGAAAAAGAGGAGTGACAATCCTGTCACCCTGAAGAACAGGACAACCACAGGTGCGTTGGAGAGATCAACAAGGGGATAAGAACGTGGACTCACACCACTACCAGAGTGCACCCGCAGACACCAGCCAGCCACCGAGACGGAGTGACATCCCTGGAGAAAGTTCAATGGGAGAACCACATGTAAGCCGCCGGCAAGGGCAAACCATGCCTCTCTCCCTATACTTCCCAGTGAGACCATCAGTTCCCAAGCGTCGGCTGCTTGGGACAGATGGCATCCCTGCTGACAACTGCAGATGCCCAAGGAGAAGTACAATACCAGCAAGTACACCCAGCTACGTGGCTGTGTAGTCCACCAGTCATACTCACTCCAGGCGAGTCATCACCACCTGTTGTCCAAGTCATTTATATGACAACACATCCATCAGTGCCATAGGCATCCCCATGGCCACCAAAGGAGTATCTCACCACCGAAGTGGAGCCTAACCCCCCTATAAACCACCCAGAAGGCACTCCTTACACTGTGAAAGTCCAGAGAGTATCTGACAGCCCATCTACACCTGGGTCCTGTTAGTAGGCACACCAACCATGTGTCATCCACCCTGCGGATTGCTTGAGCGACTGAGTCATAGTTCTGTTGGGGATCCTGCAGAGGCCCCCAGGCAGCCCAAACACAGCCCTGCACAGCCCATGCATTACAGTGGCAATCCAGCAAAAAGGCACTCAAGGACATTCCTGCACAAAGGTTTCATGATACAAGAGATGGTCTGGAAGCTGTTCCACCAACAAGGTACCCGGAGGCACCGGGCCTACAGAGGAACACGCCCCAAGTATCGTCTACATCATCCCAGTCCCAACAAGATTCGCCTTCCCTGAGTCAGGACACCCACAGGAGAAAAGCTCCACAGCAGATTCCAGCAACGCTCCTCATGCCCCAAGTTTGAATTTTTAACGCCAATTACATCTCAGCGAGAGCATTCCGGACTGATCAACTTCACATAAGTGGACTGTCACTCAACTAATGTGAAGCTGAGGGATCCAGATTTTGTCAGCACAGTGTTTGTGTCCAGAGGTGTTCTGGTTAAACTATGGATGTGTGCCGAGATGCCTGGGTGTTCCCAGCTGCACCTGTCCACCACTGTCCTGCGGATCACCTCCCGAGGCTGTGAGACTGTGTTGTTTTAGGAGTTTTCCTTCATTTCAACAGGTTGGACTTTGTTTTGTTTTTCAATAAAGTTTTGGAGGAATGTAGTCTCCTGCTGGACACGTTCTAGTGTCTCAGCAGGAACTAGTTTAACCAGCCACTCTTTGAGGGCTGGCCAAACACACGCCCATCCACCACAGGTGTCACAAGTGTCGTGGGCCTGTTAATAAAAGGGCCTGAGTGCATGTGCTCATGGCCAGTATAGTACAGTAACTAGCATGTGTCCATGTCATCATTCAGATGCTCTCAACTTTATAGGCACTATTCCCAACAAAAGAGGAAACATATATTTACACTAGTAAATTTAGGCTTTTGACTTTGCATGCATATTTATACAAATCCCATGCATTCACAAATAATCCATATGGAATAGCTGATAGGCTTAGATGCCCAACCACCCACAAGTGTATGCTCTGAATTTATGCATGTAAATTCTGGCCATCAATGGCTATGCAATACAAGGATGAAAGTTTCTGACAACCTGTGTAGCTGTTACATCTCTGCCATTTTACTTTTGTCGCTGAATTTTACCCTGAGTTTCCTCTCTTTTTGCCTGAGTGTGTGCAACCCCAGATTCAAAGGGATTTCCACAAACTGGTGCCCCTCATGGACGCATTTAGTGTAACCAGAGATGAAAAACTCTCCTTTGGTGTCCCCACCCTGTAGTGTCAAAGAGGTAGCCCATACACCCCTCTGCAAGAGGTAGTATATTACAGATTTTGGAGTTGCAGTAGCTTTACCCGATGGAACTTTCTACAGGCCATACTGCTTAAAATGGTGTGTGCACTTCAGAGCATTTAGAGAACCTTCCAGGGGTCCCTTCCTTTGCATTTATTCACTGTGTGTTTTAAGTGCTCAAAAACATTATGGACAATTCTAATTCTGATCAACTGCACCTGTGAGCTCAAGAAATATTTTGTAAATCAGGAGTGAAACACCATTCCATAATGATTACCCAATCCCCAGTATGTGACCAATGCCACTAACCATAAAACCTGAAATTAATTTCACCTGTCTAAATTCACTTTTCAGAAGTAAGAACACTGTTTCTTTCTGTTAAAGGTTGGAGGAAATGTGACATCCTTCATGCTTTCCCCTGAACTTTTCTCTATTTGTAGGCTGCACTCTCAGGTTTGTATTACTTTGGGAAATGTAAGAAAGCTAGCACATGTGCTATGACACCTAAATATGGTGTGACATTGGGTGAACCTAATTGGTTTATTAACCTTTTAAATAATGTCACTCTATCTTGGAGCAGGACAGGCGCCAGTGAAATGAACATTAAATGACATATGGGGACTCAAGTGACCATTTGAAGTGACTATGTGGTTATTCACTTATTTCTCCCAGTCTCCAGAGTCCATCCAGGATCAGGAAGAAAGAAGATCATATGTTTTTGCTGGTTCCACCATTGAAGTCAATGGGGTGCATCTTTCTCCTCAGATCACTTACTGTGGTGTGGGTAGCAGCATTGCAAGTTTTCAGTTTCTCCCTGTTGTCTCAGGCACATGGCCTCTCCATATCACCTGCATTATATCCACTACAAAAATATTACATCCACATCATCAACCTAACCATTACACCACATGGCAAGTTTAGGTAGTAGATGTGGAGTTAAGAATAGTAAATATATAAGACATGCAAATCAGATGGCACTCCTTTATGTATGGATGCAAACATTTCTCTTTTGTTTGTTTGTTAATGCAAAATGAAAAACAAATTCATATAAAAAAAGAGAATAGTAAATATTTACTTACAAATCCAATATAGTCGCATGAACTATATTGATGCAATATGTTGCAGGTTGGTATTATCAACCTGGATGTAGTATAATACAACCCTCAGATCCATGGTTCATCTACAGGCTTGCCATAAATAACCCTTTTCAGCCTGAAGCTTGAAATGTTGACATTCTAGAAGCCGGTCTATGGAGGAGGCTTGATGTGGCTGTTCAGTATTTTTCCACACCAAAGGCGTATCACCAAGACATCTCCAGACTAGGTGTAAATCTAGCGACCTTCGTTTTCGGCATTGTTACCCAAAATAATTTTTCTTCTGTCAGAAAAGTTTCATGGTGGGGCAGGCTCCCTCCAAATGTATAGGTCAGTGGGCAGTCATCAGAGCATTTCCTCACATTTGGAGAGTGTATTTAGGAAATTGACTACTGAGCCTTAGCTCAACCTGGGATACTTTTTTCCTCTCCATTTCAGTTGTTTTCTTGCTTTTGGCTGTTCTACTTATTGGACCCTATCACTGAACTCCTTTTGACCAAAATTAGACAGTTACTTTAAATCAAGTGCCTATTAAAGCTGCTTTCCTGGTGGATCGGAGCGTGCAGGAGTTAGGACCTTTGGTGGTTAAATCTCTACACCTGAAGATTTTTCTGGACCTCTTGATCCTGAAGGACGATCTCAGACCTAAGGATGGGGTCCTTATTTCCTGCAGTACAAGACGTTGTGCTGACTTCTTACTTTTAACGTCCCATTTCACTAAAGGAATTTCTAGGGTACACCATTAGTGTATGTGGGTGAGCTATTCAATTTTCTGGAACAAAAAGTTTAATTCTATCTCTGTGAAAGTCTGTTGGTGAATCTTGATGAGACCATACAGGTCCTAAATGTTTTGCACTACTCCATGCAAGTGAGTTAAGTTGGTTATTTCCATGATCTATGGTTTGGCAAGAAGCAAGCTTCAAGAGAAGAGAAATGCTTTTGCACAAAAGGATTGCCTGTTTCTTTTGTGGAGGCATAGAACACCTTAGTAGTTGAGACTTACTGTGTGGGAATCAGGTTATTGTCAGCCTTATTTTTTGTCCATCAGAGTATGGAAGTGAGGGACACATCAACCTTGAAATTCAGCTCATGGTACCTGCTCCATTGTCAGCTTGATGACTGGAAGTGTGTTCCTACTGCACAGTGCCTGTGGTTTGTGGTTTGGTCAAAAAGTAGAAGTAGTCTTCCTTTGCAAATCCTCCTGCAGGCAAAGTAAGAGGGTGAAAAGGGAATGATTTTGAATACTTGGTGAACTTTAGTTTTAAAATCTTCAATACCATCATTGTGTTCTGAGCCATCTTATGGTCTATGCCTCTTTTCAGTGTTTGCTAATTACATTTTTAGGGAGTTGTTCGTTAATCTAAGGGGATTTATTAGAGATGTTGCCTATTTCTGTCCTGATCATGGAGAATATGTTTCTCAGGTTAAATTAAGGAGGGCCTTTGCCGCAAGGTGGCATACCTCATATATGGGGAATAGGGGGTGCAAGATATAAATGGAATAATGCAATTTAGGGTTAAGGACCAATCATTTGGTGCAGACAAGACATGCAACTGTCTTCTCTTGACATGAGTAAATGGGGGCATATTATCAAGGGCCATATCGCTGCTTTCCTGGCTTTAAAAGCCAGAAAAGCGGCGATATTCACATCGCACTATCAGCAAGCTCGCGCTAAGCCTTGTTAGCGCTATTTTCCATGAGTTTGCTCCCGTTTTCTAATCTCCCTGCATGTCATTGCTAATGACATGCAAAGTAGGCGTTCCGGAGCAAAACTTCATGGAAATGGACGCTAACAAGGCTCCGCTTTTTTAACAAGCCTGCAGCAGACCCGCTTAGCGACAAGATTAATCGCGCTAAGCCCCGTATCGCAGGATCTTAACACCTGCTTGAAAGTCGACTAAGCATCTACATAATGGGAGGTGGATTGTAGGGTTAAGGTCACTGGGGCGTATCAGAAAGGATCTCCTTATCTCCTCCAATTTAACTCTTGTTTTCAGGCGATACTGGTGCTTTTCGCCGCTATTGCTTGATTTCATATCACCTCAGAGGTAAGCCTTGATAATAATGCACTATCTCGGCGTTGAAATCCAGCGATAGGTGGCGATAAAATAAATAGCGCTAAGCACGCTTTGCGATGTTTATCGCAAGTTCTTGTTAATATGCCCCATAATTTTTAATTTTCTCCAATTTCAGAGCATAACAGAGTACAAAACCTAATATACATATAGTATCAAATCAGAGTAACAATAATTCATAAGTCCTCAATAACGACCTATTTATGTAGCATACTGGGTAGTCAAAAAGCTAGAAAAAAAATTAGGGTCACTTTTCCGTCGTTTATTTCTGCAAACGGGTTGATGTACCACAAGACCTCCACATTACTTTTCTATTCAATAAACTCAGGTTCCTTTGCATGTCTTTGGAGTGAAAAATGAAAGCAAACGACATACCATGCTTCCCATTAGACTGTCATGGATTTGGAATAATTCTTGTGTAAGTACTCCCACAATCCACCCTGTTGTGTGGCATTTCAGGAAACCTAATTGGGCTGTAGGGAAGATATAAAAGCATGAGCCAAATAGAAACACCTTCATTAGATGTGTTCTAATGTGTCATCTTTGTTTCTGTCGTGACTTGTCATTGCCATCAAGAATTGCTTCAAAGACACTCCCATGCTTTGCAGACATGCATCTTCATTTTGAACACGAAGCAGGTTGCATGCCTTGTTTGGAATTATTCTGCAGAAATACATACATTGATTCATTGTTATCTCTGAATGCACCCAGTATAATATTTGATGTATTTTGTAACATTGCACTTATGCGGCAAGGATGTTGGGACCCTGTTTGCAGCAAAGCATTATCAGCCATTTTAAAAACTTCTGATGACTAACAATATCTAATTATACATTAAACTTTCAGAAACAGGGCCACGCAAAAGGAACAAAAAGATCAAGCTGCCCAGCATCCACCACTAAAATAGGCCAAAAATACAGATTCAACAAGCACTGATGAAGTCATTTCTTTTTGTGCATGAATCTATATATTTTTTTTAGATTGCAACACCAATATTTTACGAGGAATTCATTGTATAACCAGCCTCGTCCTCTCTTTTTAGGAAAGATACAGTAAGGATGACTTGGTGGATATTGGTGGACTATTGCATGATATTTGTAAAACCTGTGCATATAGCGCTTGCAATTATGATAGCGCTAGGGAAACTAATGCCTGACTCAGAACTGACATTTTTATTGCAATTGTAAAAAAAAAAAGCCATGCCGTGAACATTTTCATCCATCACATTGGGTGAAACCTCTAAATGTTCTCCTTGATTCTCCTACTCGCCCTTGTCCCTCATTTCCTCTTCCTATATGTGCTGTTCTCTTGACAGTTACCTCCGACTCTCCTCAGAGAAATATGAGAGGGCAGAAGACAAGGAAAAGTGAAGAGTGTAGCTAGAGAGGTGAGGTAAAGGAAGTAAAATAAAATAGAGGCAGAGACGGGGAGATGGTTGAGGTAGGGAGACATTTAAGATTGAAAAAAGGTGATGTAGCCAGAAAGAAAGCTACGCATAGGTACTCAGAGGATGAGGTAGGAAGGAAAAATAGGTAGAGAGATTGTTTTGCTTTTAGGACAAGGTTGAGAGAGCTGAGATTTGGAAAAAGAAATAAAGAGAAAAGGAAAGGGGTGGGTACACCGAGTGGTGAGTACACCGAGTGGGGAGGTAGAGAGATTGGTGGGGCAGGGCTGGGTGCGGGGGGTGGGGGGAGTCGACAGACGACGGAATAGGATAAAAAAATATATTTAATTTTCCTTATTCCGTTGACTGCCGACTCCCCCCGCCCTACCACCCCACCGCGTTTACCTGCAGGAGCCATGACTGGAGAGGTGTGTTATAAAGAGGAAGATGTGACAATCTTAGATTTGACGTGGCAAGATATGTTTAAAGATGAGGTGGAGAGATAAGGCAGCCGGCGAAAAGGAAAAAGGAAGACTATAGGGAGGTAGGGCGAGGTGGAGTGTATGATAATAATAATAATTCCAGATTTGTAAAGCGTGACTTATCACCCCTAAGGTATCCAGGCGCTGGGGGCAGCCGGGGAGATTAAGTGAGCTATTGCCCAGAGTCACATGATGCTGAGCTGACCTGGCGCTGGGGATCGAACCGTGAGCCCTGTGCTCTGGAGTCAGCCACTCTGGCCACTGCACCACACCTGTAGAGGGAGATGGTGAGAGAGATAGGTGAGCTAAAGAGTGAGAGATAGAGGAGGTTGAAAAAGATGTTGAGTAGATAGGGTGGAGATACAGGGAAATGTATTGCATAGGGATGTGGTGGGAGCAGGTTAAGAAGGATGGCACAGACAGTGATGCAGGGCGGGCATGGCAAACAAACAATAGCAAACATGCCTAAAACAAGGTTCCTTGGGAGATAACAGATAGCACGTGTTGAATCTGCAAAGGAGTCAGGCCTAAAATGGACGAAACTGATCCTTTGTCCTGCCAAGGACAAAGAACATACAATAGGGCGCGTGTCCACACTCAATGCACTACTGCATGAGACACTGAGGAGCTCCAACAGTTATTCATCTGCCTATATTAAGTGATTTGTTGGAAATATAGCCCAGCCTCTAAACACAGGGCACCTGCTGCAGGGTTGTCTCATGTCCCATAACCTTTCAATCAACAGACAAGTACTAATCCTGGATGGCCCCTGGCCATTGGTTCAACTATTCAGACACCAGTACACGATTCACACTTTTGAGCTGTGCCTATGATTTCAAGCCTAGCTACAGTAAAAAGACTTCTTTCTTCTGGGATTACCATGAACATGATTTAAGAATGGAATCAGCTGATTTTTTCAGCCCACTAGTTCTGCAGGAAAAATACTGCAATGATGCTCGAAGAGAGAAGAAGGATGATCTAAAGAGGTGTGACATATTTGTCTCCAGAGTTACCTTTGATGGACTCCCAGAACACTACTATCATCCTCAAGGATGCCAGGGATACATCATCCTCTGCTTAAACAGTACAGAGATGCTTGAAGTTATGGAAAGCTTTAGTTGCCTGTTGCAGACCTACTGTTTCCAGTACATAACATATACTCAGAGTGGGCTTTATGTCAGTCCCTTGTTCATAATTGGGTGACATTGCTGGCTGCCTCAGCTCTTGTTGTATGGTATTACAGACCATGTTTTCAGTGGGTGACCACTGTCAACTCTGAGGGAAATCAGGAGTCATGGGGGTTGTAGTAGCAGTTACAGAGAAATAGTGTTGTGCATCGCTATGTGTGATTAGAACAAAGTTATCTTGATCTTTTCCTTTTGGTTGTGACCTAAATGCAGTTCGGGATAACTGCACCATGGCAGGAAATTGGGAAGTATTTGGGCAGTGTGGTGAAGCAGGCTATTTGTCATCCTATATGTTGAGGCTGGCATAGTCTGTGAAATTGTAGTAGACAAAGGGATGTCTGTGAGGCTTTTTGATTTTGAGGGTGTCTAAACGATGCTCTCTTTGGTGAGGATAAAGCCAATTATATCCATCAATGCTTCTCGTAATGAAAATGATATCCTGGGTTGCAGACATGTTGCGCCCCCAGCAATGTGCATGCGTCTGTGACCTGTTATTGTGCCATACTGAAAGATGGATGTGATGTGCACTCTTTGATGCTTATCATTCCATGATTCTATGATTCATTCTCGTAATACTGTGGTATGCATATCTATTTCCTCTCCTCACAGCCCATCAGGCATTGCAGCGCCGGCCAGACGAGGAGCAGCCCGATGATGAAGCATGACACCCAACTGGGTGTGTGAGGGAACTACATGCCAAAGAAATGGATTCCCATCTCTTTGACTCTGTAGCCTACTGTCCTTTGTATATTGCTGAATTTTAGATCATTCAGGAACAGCACAACTTTAATTTTCATATCCTCTCCTCACACGGCATGAAACTAATTTCTCAGGGGTGTAATAAGGGACCTGGGCAAATATAACAGTGTGTTGATGATTTATTTGGTCAATTAGAGTCTCCATAGATTTCTCTAGTCTGCATAGAGTCAAAGGGAGCTATACCTTACCTAAATCCTCTTCTCCTCCCTTTCCTGAAGTTTTACAATAGTGTTTGTGCCAGTTAGTGTACAGTTTGGTGCCTAAATCATTGCAGCAACCCTAAATGGCATCTCTCAGTGTTAGGAAGTACAAGGTCCAAATCACCAGCCATACTTTCTGAATACTGAGAGGTAGATACAGTGAATAGCCAGGTCTGGAGAGTAGTTTATGAATAGTCTGATGAATAAATTGGATGCAAAAACGTAGATATGAGCCTGTTTGGCCCTCTCATCAGGCTTGGGCAATATTAGCTAGTATCTGTGAAAGTCCTGATACCCAGTGAAGATTGCATGTAGATGTAGATGTAGATGTGAATCTTCAAAAATAATAATGTAATTTTTGTGAAGCCCATATTAAGAACTGCTTATTGGCAAACGTATTGGTCTTTATAAAAGATCCTTTTATGCAGTGGTAGACAGTGAATAGTTGTTAGGGATCTAGCCCTGTAGTCTCTCTGCAAGAGGCCTAAGGTTTCACATAGTCTAATGATTGGTGTAGTGAGCCACCCAGCCACTACAGTCTGCCTCGATGACCCAGATCTATAGCACTGCCACCTTCAAGGCCAGGCGCAGCCAAGGGTACAAATAAAGGAATGTAAGACCGCTCAAGGTCTTATGCACATGCAGCATACTGTGTGCATGTTCAGTTATTCACCAACATCACATTGGCGACGAGGGGTCCCCTCGCATTTGCCACTGCCTCTGCCCCCTGACTCAGCAGCACTACCGGAGGGCCCGCCCATGGCACCTGCTTCTGTCAGAGCTAGAACTGACTTTGCTGCAACTCCCCGTGGCCCTTCCCATACAGTGGCTCCGCACGCCTGGCTCGGTGCTCTATTCACACCGCCAGCACCATGCAGCCCAACCATGCACTAGTCCCAGCACACACGCCTCCTGCAGAATGTCTGGCCTCCTGCTCCAGCACGGGGAGAGCTTGTTTGCCTGAGGTAGGCCCCTGGACGTCGTCTCCTAGGCCTGCAGCCCTCATGTGAACTTGCCTGCACTACAAGAGACAAAGATGGCCCCAGCCCATGGGTGAAATCGTTGTAGCAGGCACGACCATCAGAGCCCTCATCAACATGGGCATTGGTCAACTTCATGTGCTACCACCAGTACTGACGCCTCAGTCCTAGGCCCACGATCTCGCCATCCATGACCAGGATCTTCACCTACGGTGGACACACACCCCAGCCACTCGAAGGGAAAATAACTGCACCAGTCCAATCCAACGGCAAGGACATCGCAGCGAAGTTCCACATCATTGAACGGGAGGATGAGACCCTCCTTGGGTTCCCTACAGCAGAAGACATTGGTCTCGTGTCCTTCGTCCAGAACATGCAGGCATATCAAATAGACTAACTGTTGCACCAATTCCCCAGTCTGTTCCAGGGGCTCGGGTGCCTCCGAATGCCCCCAATAAAAGTGCACATTGGCCAGACAGTCAGCCCAGTGGCATTGAGGCATCGGTAGGGTATGTCGGTTTAGAGACCCCAATGGACTTAATGCACTTAAGTGTGTACTGCAGAGGATCTGGTGTCATTTTAAAGCCAGCCCTGCTTTTCATGCTGGTTTTAAAATAAAACTGTGTCTAAATTCAACTTTGGAATTAAAAGTACTTCTAAAGTCCACAATGACCTTTATATTACATATGTCACCCCTAAGGTTTGCCCTAGATGCCCCAAGGGTAGGGTGCATTGTTATAAAAAGCAGGAACATTATAAAATATGTTTATGCCCTGGTGAGGGAAAAACAGCCAAAGTTGTTTTCCCCCATTGTAGTGCTCCTAGCTCCATTGGCTAACATGGGAAGGCTTTATTACACTTTAATAAAGTCTAGCTTTTGACAAGATTGAGCTAGCAGCATAATTGAAATATCAAAATAATAGTTAAAATATATCCAACAAGTTGCCAAAGTCTGATTTATCATAACTTTTTAAGAACGTAGTTTTAGAACTTGTTTTCCTGAAATGACCTGCAATAGCCCTGTAGCAGCCTCCTCTGATTGGTCAGACTTTGACAGCCTGAGCCAAGCTGCTCCCTGATTAGGTGTGAAGAGGCTGGGGCTGAAACAATGCAGCCACCTGGTGGGAGAAGATGTGCTGTCTGCAGATGCCAGGACAGGAAGGGGGCTGGGGAGATAAACTGGTCATCAAAGGGAGAAGCCCAGAAAGCACCGGAACCAGGCCCACCCCCACTTCCTTAGTCCCTAGCCAGATGGGAGCCCCTCTAATTAGATTAGGAGAGGGGCTGGAAGGGAAGTGTAGGGAAAAGTTAGCCACACCTGTAGGTTGGATTTGCCAGACCTGAAATCCAAGGAGAGATTTTCTCCATTTTGATTTTTAAAGAAATGTGTGTTCTGGGACAAAATAGCCCACACTGCCCAGGAAGTTGTCATGGCAGAGGGTGGCAACGTAAACCCCATTGGTTGGGGGTCAGCACAGAATGGGGACTAAATATGGGCGAGCTGCAAGAACACCTCAGATCCTTGTCTGAAACCATCTGGAGAAGGACTGACCTGCTGGACCCTTGGACTGCACAAGAGAGGACTTAATCAATCAATAAGGGAATTGTGAAGCGCGTTACTCACCCGTGAGAGTCTCAAGGCACTGGCGGGGTGGGGCGGGGGGGATTTGGCAGCTCTGATCAGTCGAACAGCCAGGTCTTGTGTGTCTTCCTGACGGTTTTCAGGGAGAGGGCACATCTGATATTGACCGGGAGCTCGTTCCAGGTCTGTACTCAGAAGGCCTGCACCTGCTGCACTCCAAAGGCTCCACAACAGAAGAATTTTGCCTGTTTTGAAGTATAAGGAGCGGATTTCCTGAGCACCAACAGATGAAAAAGTGCTGGAAAAAGTCACCTGCAACATCCACTTCAAGGACAACTCCAGCTGACAAGCTTCACCTGGATTTTACTTGGAAGGACCAGGTGCATTGTGGGAGTTCAAGACACTAAGAGGCACACCAGCAATTCTGAACCCTTGACTGATGGTGTGGACCCTTCATGGCCCTCAGGGAACCTTTCAGAAGATAGTCAGAAAGTTTGGAAACTTTTTGCCAACTTTTGTAAAACAAGTCCATGAGAAAACCGGCATCAACGACGATATTCAAGCCGGCGACATCAAACCGCGTCTCAGCCTGACTCTGACTGCACAGATTTACTAAGTTGAAAGCTCCGGAGCTCCTCACCATCGACGGCAAAGACAAAGACCTCCAGGCCTTACCAAGGCATTGCGCTGCAGCAGGCCAGTGTCATCAAATCGAAATCTGGATCCGAGGACCCGATCGCTCGACGTCAAGAGAGAAAGCTCCTAAAAATGACTAAGTCAGAAGGTTAAAACTTGACAGGACCCAACCACTGATCATATCATTGCAGTCAGCCTGAAACTTAGACTTTATCCCGGTTCAGAGCGATCAGATAGCCGTTGTTGTTGCTTTACACTGTAAGGCAATAGAAGGCACATTTGTTTATGTACACTTTAAAATTCATATCTCTGGTTCCTTATATTGGAATTTTGTCGTTTTGGTGTCTTTTTAAAAATAAAAATATTCTTGATGTTTATAAATTGGTGTGGGATGTTTATTGTGTTCTTTCTTTTACTTATTTACTGTTTTAGTGATATTAAATGCTAGACCTGATTAATCACGTTATTGTACATGAGGCTTCTCGATGCAATGCACTGTCAACACAATTTTATCATTTTAACTTTTTATGGTGTTATATTAGTGTGCATTTATTTGTTTTTATAGCTTTATGAAGTGTATGTTCTATGATTTTTATGCTCTTTTATGGTTGTATTTATAACCGAATAAAGATTTTTGAATGATTGAAATGCTTAACACTCCTGTCTCCTAAGTTAAGCCTGACTGCTTGTCAGCCAAGCTACCAAGGGTTGAGCAAGGATTATTTTATTGAGACTTGACTGGACGTTTTTTGGGACTGTGAGGTTATTAATAGCTGTAGGTACTAACTGCATCTAGTAATAAGCCCCTTCCAACATGGGTTCTCAAACTAAAATGCATTGTCAAATCTGTGTTCCACCTTAGACTGTGTTTGCAGTACCCATTGTTGAAATAATGCACGTTGAATTCTCTTTACTTGGTTATTGAGGTGAGGCATTCTTGAAAGGTGTATTGGGTGGTAGATGACTTTGACCAACTCATTGATATGCTGGGAGTCATAAACATAGTACTAAGAAAGAGACAGTAGGAAACACTCATCTCTAGAAGTAGAGTAATGCAAATAGTAAATAGTGTGGAGATGAGGGGAGAGACATGTGGCAGCCCAAATAAGGAAAGACCAGATAAGAGAGTTATGGAGGAATGTAGGCAACCTAAGATCTTTTTGGAATAAATGAGCAAACTATGGTAGGGCACTGCCACTCACCCCACAGATGCAAAGTAAGTAAACATAGTGGGGTGAGATGCAGTGTCAGAGGCTGCTGAGAGAGCCCAAAGAAGGAGCTAAGCAGTTCTACCCATTTTATGGCCATATGCAGGTCCTTGAGAGCCATCAAGTACAGATTTTGAGAGGAGTGAAACCTTGCTTGCGCAGGTTTAGGAAGTTTGGGTTATTATAGGAAATTATAAGTTCCTGGTTAACCAATCCCTGGGTGGTTTTAGAAATAAATTGCAGTAAGAAGACGGGACAGTAGTAGACATGGACAAAGACACCAGCATTAGTCTTCATTGGGGCAGGATGTAGTCTTACGGCTAGAGCGGTCGACCTCGAAGCTGGGGAACCGGGTTCGAGTCTCGGCAATAACTCTCAACATCATGTGATTCTGGGCAAATCTCTTTATCTCCCTGTACCTAACAAAAATGAATATGTCTATCTGTAACGAATCTTGTGCTCATGTAAAGCGCTCTGATACCTGATATCCTCGGGTCTAGTTGGTGCTATATAAAACTCTAAGAAGAAAAAAAAAATGAGGAGTGGGGAACACATTGGAGAGATGAGAGATATTATGCCCATATTAGTGAGGAACAAGGTGATGGTGTTGGAGGCAAGTCTGAATATCTTCTTAGAGAATGGGTTAAGAGAAGGGGTAACTCGTCAAATGGAGGATAGTTTTGAAAGGCTAAATGTGCTGCAAAATGGGGCAAATGTGTACAAAGCATGACTGGGAGCAGAGGTAACATCCCAAACCAGCTGGTTAACCTCAGTAGTGACATGAGAACTAAGTAAAGATCTTTTTTCCGTTTTGATGAAGACAAAGACTTTCAGAAGCAGGAATAAAAAATTTGAACTAAAGATGTTTAAATCTGAAATTATTCAACAGAGTGGGATATGTGGAAAGTGTGGTAAATGAAAATGATGTGGCAAATAACAGAAGAAGAAGCTATGAAGAATTATTAAAGGCCAATAACAGCGTTTAAGATATGAACCAACATCTGGCTACTAAGGAGTGTTAATGGCCATCATGCACCACAAAAATACTCCTAGGTCTATTTGAGTGGCCCTTTAATAACATTGCGGCTGAAAAAAGCAAATATAGGATTCCAGATGGCACAACAATGTTCCGGCATCCAGTTTAGGGCAAATCCTCCAAGTCATATTAGGACCCTTGTCCTCAGCAAAAAGACTGCAAAAGAAAATTTGCATAGGGGTGTGAGAAAATCTGAAATTTTACTTCTGTAATTTTGCAAAATGTATGCATAAGGCGGTATGCTGTATCTCACATGACATTTTTATGTGAGGGCATAACACGTAAAAAAAAAGTAATGCGAGATACCGGCAGATGTAAAAGTTCTAGATATTTTTTTGATTTAACATAATGTGAAGTTAGTGATTTTCAACTGTAAATTTATAATTTCCAACCTCCTATTATGCATCTAGGAATTGATGCAAATCACTGATTCTGCATGTTATTCCGCATTGCGCAGGGGACTAAAGTAGATCTACTTGTATACCCTGGTAATACCAGTTTACGGTGTCAGTGGTACACATGTGGCCAGATTTACAGGCCCATTGGACGCACATGCAGCGCAATGGGCTTGCCCATATTTGCAAGGCTACTTAAAGTCACCCTGTGCGACTTTTCATGGCCTTGTAAATATGGATCCCCTTTTCACGCATTACTCTGCGTGAAAGGGGTGTTCCATGGGTGTTTCTCGCAACATCCATGAAACCAGACACATTCCCTGATTTACAAAGTTTTGCGAAGCTGGAAATGTGTCAGAATCCTACACCACCCCAGGGGAGGCGTAGGAGTGGCGCGACGAGGAAAAAAACTTGTATTTCTCCTTGTTTTTTCCTCTTTCTATGCATGCTGCATTCTGCAGGATGCACAGAAAGAGGAAAATACCATCAAGGATTGTTTGTGCAGGAATGTGCTTGTTCCTGCACACAAAAAAATCATCCCCCGCAACGCAGGCACCCTTGCAACATGATGCAAGAGTGTCTGTATTGGCGCACGGCTGCTGTTTGTGTCCCGGTGCAGGGGAGAAGGACAGGCATGTGTCATATCTTGTAGATGCAGCGCATTCCTGCACTTTTATTTTGACCCGCGGCAACGCAGCAGGAAGGCTTGCTGCGCTGCCCTGCGTCACATATTGTAAATGAGGCCGGTGGTATCACTAACACCAGGGGCGCTTCTACCAACCCTACAGTCCACATCACTTGTAATGAGGTCTTAAGTCTTTTTCTGTATTGATTGACACTCGTTTGACTTCCTCCACACTAATGACCCATGATGCTGTTTCTGTTTGTTGTTGTGCTGTGTTAGAAAGTTGTGATGTTGCTAACAAACACGTGTATCTGCTTTACCACTTTTAATCATGCATCCTTCCTGCCAGGCTACTCTTCTCCAGGCAGAGGCACAGCGAGCAGTGGTTATTAATCCGGCTGTTACCCAGAGTAATGGCTTCTATGAGGTGCACTGGGTGCGCGCGCAGTTCTGCGGCTGCGGGCGAGGTATTAAAGAAACCCCGACAGTGGTTTCCATTGTAATGAGTCCTCAGAGGGAGCACTGGCAGCCGACTATAAGACTGGGTTGAATTTAGCAGAAGGGTTTAATAGGAAAATGAAAGGGCGGTTTCTAAGAATAATTCTGGCATTCCTCCGTGAAATATTGAAACATAAACTCAGCTAAAATGTTGCTTTATTTCTCTTTTTTTTAGACTCACTCATGTGGGCACAGTACAACTTATCTCGTGTGATTTCTCCTACTGAAAATGCTACATATTTCTTTCTATATGTATATTAATGATATGCACATTTAAATACAATATATGTTTATTTGTGTAATTAGTAAAATGTTATCATTTATTATTCTAAATGTGTTCATGAGGGCATTCCTAATTGTGTTTTGGGATCTAATTAAGATTCAAATCTTTCTGGATCACGTACACTGTTCTATTTTTGGTAGGATGCCGGATGGCGAATAACTACTTGAATAGTTTATATTTCTAAATACATTTAAAGGTCTATTCAAACTAAAAATGGTCCTGTATTCCCTGCTACCCCCAAAATGACCAATACTGTTGGCATCATTTATTCAAGAGAAATACCGATGTATCACAAGTTGATCCATGAGGGTCCCCTGAGAAATGGGGAATAACCAGGGGGAATTGGGAAAACCACATCTGAGTGGAGCAGTTATTGCCAATCCAATAAGTATTAAGATAGACATTTGTTCTGCATTCTGTTCAGTGTACGGGAGAAAACCTCATGTCCCTCGGTGTTTTGGGAGATACTTTTAATCTTGAGTGGGTCAATAGCTCATGAAACCAGCCCAATCGGGTTTACCAGGCCTCATCATGAGGGTCCTAATTACTTTAGCAAGAATAGCTATTCCAACCTTAACGGAGTTGCCAAAGCAGCAACTGCAGGGCAGGTGTGCTAGGAAGGACAAGCATTCAGGCATACCATATTCTTTTCATAAATGAATATATTTCCACCTAACGCATCATGAAATTGATATACTTAATTGGCAAGTGTGCTGTTGCAGAGATACTGATATCTGTATTCCAGATTAAGAGCCAATGTAAGACTTTGGACATGGAGATAAGGGTATATTCCATGGTTGTCTTGGTTAGTTCTTTACTAATGTGTCCACAATATTTCTAACAGTAGCACTATACCTTTGCTTTGTTCCTAATGTTGGGTCTGACTGGACATTGAAGTCTATGGAAGTGAATTTTATCCAGCAGGAATAGTGACAAAGGGTTGTATGACAGAGGCATGCATGGCTGAACCACGTGTGCCTCTACAACGCCCAAACCACAAATGCGTCCTAACCACGCATTCCTTTACCATGCACGCTTTTACCACACATGCCTTTACCGCACAATTTTGTTGTAAAGGCAGTATTGGGAAAGGGATATGTGTGGTAAATGTCACCACTAACCCGACCCCCCCTTCGTGCCCTAAAATCCTATCCCCATACCTTGCCCCCCCACCCTGAGACCTAAAACCTTCCCCACCCTGGCTTTAAAACTACCCCTTCCCGTCCCCCCGCCCTAAGACCTAAAACCTTGTCCCCTACCAAAAGTTAACCCAGCCCTAGCCCCCGCCCTGTGCTGCCTTTAAATCTACCCCGACTCCTTTCCCCGCCCTGAGGCCTAAAACCCTGCCCCCTTTAAAAAAAATACCCTGACCCCCCCACTCTGAGCCCTAAAATCGCTCCCACCCGTAATACCTCCCCCAACCCAGTCCCTGCTCTTAAAAATTACCCCAACCCCCTCCCCCTGAGCCCTAAAACCCTCCTGCCTTTAAAAAAATCTGCCCAAACCACTCGCCCTGAACCCTAAAACTGACCCCATCCTCAAAACAACCCCACCCAAACCCGGAGACAGCCCTTACAACTACCCTCCCCTCACCCTGAGCCCTAAAGCCCTGCCCTCTTCTACAAACTACCCCAACACCCTGCCCTGAGCCCTAAAACCAACCCCACTCCTAAAAACTGCCCCCCCCAAATTCAGCCCCAGCCCCACTTACCTGTCAGTGTACAGAGATTCCTGTTCCGACACTTCCTCTTCCTCTCCCCTCCCATCTGGACACTATACTGCTATCTGCCTTAACCATGCATATACCAAAGTAACACAAAGTTGGCCTATGTGCTGTTTTGCGTTACTTTGCATCAAGAAGGAGTTCAATGGTTGGTACATGGGTGTTCTCATGCACCCACCCATGGGGTTTGCTGCAAATCCCTATCTACAAATGTTCTGAGACAGGGATTCGTGCCAAATTCTTACAACGCCTCAAGTCAGACATAACGGGGAGAGATGTTTTCATTTCTCATTATTTTTCCTACTTTGCATGGTTGGTGCATTGTACTGCATACATACATACCAAGTAAAAAAGTGTTAAAGATTATTTTTTGCACTAGAAGGGTCCTCGATCAAGTATTAAAACAATTTCTTACAGAATACACACACCCTTGCACTATGGCAGAATGGGGAATGCATTGAATCGTGGCCTAGAGTGTGTTAATGGTGGAAGGGATGGAAACAGCACCATATTTTAGTAGGTATGGCACTGTTCTACTCTCTAACACAACACAGCACAGAAAATGTGCACTACATGCTGATAATGTTTTGTAAATCTGGGCCTGAGTGCGCACCCAACAATGTTAAGAAGGAAAGCATAACACTAGTGGACATTTTCAGGCAAATAGTAGGCCACATTTAAGCTTTCCATGGCTAGCAAACATACCCTTCTACTGATGAGTGGAATCCAAATCTTGAGAGATTTATTGTGAGGAAAAACACACAGAGAACTTACTCTTACATTTTTTAGCATTTCTTTTTATCATTTTTGTTAGACCTGGCACCATTGGAGTGGGTTTCCCCTGTATTTTTGCCTTGGCCTCCAGTGTTTTTGCTGTGTTGGACTTCGTTTTTGCTGGTCTTGATGCTTTGGGTGCTTTACCACTGCTGTTCGGTGCCAACTCGCAAGTGCTACCTTTGTAAATATTGTAATGGATTAGTGATTCCTTGATTGGCATATTTGATTTACTAGTCAGTCCATAGTACAGTGCACTGTGTGTGCCGAGGGCCTGTGAATCAAATGCTGCTAGTGGGCTTACAGCACTGATTGTGCCACCCACATAAGCAGCCTGTAAATGTAACTCAGCCCTGCCATTGCATAGCTTTTCGGCAGTCTAGGTCTTCCATGTCGACTTGGCAAGTGCACCCACTTGCCAGGCCCTCACCTTCCCTTTTCTTACTTGTTAGTCACCCCTTAGGTAGGCCCAAGGTACCCCTGTGGGCAGGGTGCAGTCTATGTAAAAGGTAGGACATGCCCTGGTGTGTGTGGCATGTCCTGATAGTGAAATACTGCCAATTTCGATTTTTACTATTGCAAAGCTACCTGCTCCCATAGGGTAGAATGGGGAGTTTGCTTATGACATCTTATAAACATAACTACAAGGTAGGAAAATAAATTTTAGTATGTCTGAACTCAGAATATAAAATGCATCTTTTAGTGAAGGTGATTTTTACATTCCGTGTTTCAAAATACCACTTTTAGGAGGTAAGTATTTTCTTGCTTAGCCATCCAGTGTGCCTTTGCTAGGGTGTGTATTCACTGTCTGGCTTTAGGGTAACAGGGGCTGGGGATGAGCAGTGGCTCCAGAGAGTCTGATGGGTCAGGGCTGGGCTGAATAGACCTGGGCTGCATTTAGAGTAGGGTGAGGAGATTTCCTTTTACCTGAATGGGCCTGGTCTGCCTGACACAATGCTGTCTCCACCTCCTGCCAGGAAGCTGCACCAGAGAGGACAGAACTGGTTTTGACTGAGCACAGGGCTCCTCTGCCACCAGAGAACAAAGGATTTTGCTGTATAAAAAGGGGGTCCCAGACCCCAGACTTTTAGATCACTTCTGGGAAATCAAAAGGAACCTTTGCCAAAGAGAAGAGCTGGAGAAACCGGAGGAGGAGTACTGCCCGATTGCTGTATGCTGTCTGGGGCTGGCCTGCAGTAGCTGTTTCTGCCAAGGAAAGGAGAAGGACTTTACTGTGTGCTGTGTCCCCTGCTTGAGAAAGGTCTCCAAGGGCTTGAAGTGGAGCTTGCCCCCTGTTCACGAGGCCTCAGGAACATCAAAGACTTCACCAAGCTTCTGGGCACTGTCTCTGCAACCGCTCGTTTCAGTTGCCTGGAGAAGAAAATGGTAACCGACTCTGCCACCGAGTCCGTCGCAGGATTCTGGTCCTGAAGGCACCGTAGAGAGCATCGCCTCCTTTTGCAACACAACCCTGGTCTCACCGACTCCATCAATGAGCCGCTGCTTGCACTGTGTCATGTGGCAATCACACTCTGCACTGCTTTGCTACATGCTGCACTGATGTCATCGACTCCGTCGCTGCCCGACTCAAACATCGACTGGCTCCGTTGCCGCATTGTGACCTGCCAGCACCGCATTGAGTGCCGTCTCACCCTGTAATCCAAGCCTTGGTCTCACCGACCCTGTCAACAAGCCGCTGCCTGCACCGAGCCGTGAAGACACCGCACGCTGCAACGCTTCCATCTCACCTTGCAACCACGAATGTTGCCCCGGACCGGCTCGTACCATTGTGTCGGCCACAACAACAAAAGGTACTGTCTCCGAGTCTGTCGACGCTTAGGATAACCCATATTGAAGCAGTTGGCTAGAATTGTTAGACTCTGATGTATTCAGTATTGCAGTAGCCCCAGACAGAGCTACAGAGTCAGAGGAACTGTATTTTCACATTTTTCCTCCAATTTACAGGTTATTTTGCACTGTAACTATTTTTAAGAGTATTGTATGTTGGATTTTTTTCATTTTTGGTCTTGTTGGTTTAGATAAAATGTGCTTATTTTTCTAAACTGGTGTGGTGTCCATTTGTAGTGTTGTCACTGTGTTACAGTATGTATGCACAAATGCTTTACACACTGCCTCTGAGATAAGTCTGTTTGCTCGTGCCAAGCTACCAAGGGGGTGACCAGAGGTTCGGTTAGAAGTGTATCCCCCTTACCCTGACTAGAAGCAAAGGTCCCTATTTGAACAAAGGTACCTACCTCTGCCAAGTAGAGAACCCCATTTCTAACAATTTTTTGTGCTATATAAAACACAAATGAGCAGCAAGTTTTAACATGGCATACATTACTCCTATATTTAACTTAACACACATCTCTGTTTCTTGGCAAATTCTCCATCTGTGTCTCTCTCTTTCCTTTTCTCCCCTACTCTACCTTTCTCTATCGTTCTCTTGTTTTCCTTTTTTCATGATCTCTCTTCTCTCTATCTCACTCTTTTTCTCTCTCTCTCTCTCCCTCTCTTTTGTCCTGTCTACTCTCAGTGCTGAACCCAAAGTTCAGTGTTGAGTCAGAACAAAGACGTGGACACCTAGTGACCTTTCATTAGAACACAATACACAGATGGGCCTGTACCCTGGTCTCAGGTTTTTCTTTTTTGACTGGCCGTAGTGGACACCGGGCATTTTCCTGGTGGGCCAAAGGGGTGGGGGACGGTTTTGTACCTGTGGGTGCCAGTTTTGTTACTGGGGGCTGGTAGTATTGCAATATTGGCCCCCTGTAACAAAAGCATGTGCCTCTTACTAGCACCTCACACCCTCAACCCTGCTCTCGGGGCAGGTCAAGCAGCAATCTGCCAGGGCTGGTTGCTGTTCCCAGTCTGGCCCTGTTTATAGGTTGCCACTTTCTCAGCCCCATGGGCCCGGCAAGTATTTCCACAGTGATTTTGGCCAGTACTTTTTCAAATTCTGCAAGTATTGGCACTGCAGGTCCCCTGGAGGCCATTTCCTGAGCTTTTTTTTGCGGGGGGGGAGTATTATATATTTTATTACAAGTATTGAATTTTAAGCAATTCCATAAACACCTGGGGGCTGATTCTGCACCCATTTCCCCTCACCATATTAGTATGGCGGGGGGGACCCCAGCGGACAGACAGACCATCCGCCGGTTTTCCGCCGGTCACACAGGTGACCGGGCGGAAAAGGGGCCTGAGGAAGGCAGCGGGAATCAGCCTTTCCATGGTGGCAATGAAAGGCATGTGGAATTTGCATACAGGGGCCCGTTGCGGGCCCCCTGGGTATTGGGGGGTGCACATGGGGGGTACCTATGGTACTCCCCCTGCATTGTCATGGACATGGTGACAGACACCGCGCGGTGCTTGTCACCTTGTGCATGACAATGCACACAGTGCATTCCCAGTATTGTGGAGGGCGGTTCTCTGAGCACCGCCCGCCACAATGCTGGGAATGGAGAATGCCACCGCCACGGTGGTGGTGGCATCCTAATTGCAGGTGCGGTACTGCCGCACCACTGGCGGCCGGTACATGCACCGCTAGGTGTCTGCCACCTTTCTGCTCTCTACAAAAAGCCCTTCCACTTATTACCACTCAGATGGATCATCCCATTCCTTTGTGGTAATTCAGAAATGTATGGAATTCCAGGTAAAGCTTTCTGTACAGACTCATTAACGCTTTACCTTCTTTCAGGTTGACCGAATTAATTGGTTTTCTTTATTGGATTTAGGTAACTGACCAAATTTAAAATAACAACATTTAACCTCTAAAAACTGTAAATTAGAAATACATTTTATTATAAATGAAACTCAGATTCGTGAGGTTCATGGACAACAGCATATACCTTTAAATGTTGTTGCTTATAGAGGTCACCACTAGGAAAATCTCAAGAAAAACATCAAGATTTGATCCAGAGGTTTGTCAGGCACCAATCCTGGAGGCATCATTGTTATATACTCACAGGCAGGGTAGGGGAAATTGCAAAGTTATTTCCATACAAAATGCATGTCATTTGTGAAACAATTACATCTGTTATGTGAAATGTGCAAGGGCAATCATGTGTGTGAAAATTCTAAATGAGGCAGGCCCTCGTGACAACTAGGATAACTGCTCAATGTACTTTCCATACCAGTTCTAACGTCATGCAGTGAACATTGGTAATGCAGAACATGTCTCTGAGGCATGCGTGCAGTTTCACAGCTCTTGCAAGACATTTTCTGCCCGAACAGGTCTGCACAGCTGAAGATTATGTAAAAAAGCATAATTGGAAGAATAACAAAAAATATGCAAAGTACACAAAACACAATTCAGAGGATCTGTAAGAGATTAGCTTGTGTAAAACAATGTTTGCGCTGGACAGCTCACTGGGCAGAGGACAAACTAGATTACATTAACATTACATTAACATTTTGATAAAGCGCGCAATCGCTGAGGCGTCTTAGCGCTAAGCGTTCTTACTGGATTGGATTGAGACAAATCTGCTAATAATGAAGAGAGAAAAGCCAGGTCTTTAACAATTTTCTTAATCAAGAGATACTAGATTGCAATCTCAATGCAGGTGGTAGGGATACCACAGCCTGCAGACCAAGACAAAAAACGTCTTCCTCCCCATTAGGACCTCTTGGTTTTGGCGACCACTACTAATTTAGCAGAGCTAGAACTCAGATTACAATTCGGTGCATGCCAAGAGAAGGACTGCTGAACATATGCAGGACCTCCAGTATGCAAGGCCTTATGAACAATGCAGAGAGCTTTACATTTAACCGGTTACTGGTTACTAATGGAGGTCATGAATGCCCTTGGAGATCAAGCTAACCTTGGGGATTTTTTAAATCAGGAGAGCATCTGCATCCTGAAGTGACTGAAGTTTCACCTGATACTTTTTTTGTATGCCTAGAAACAGGGCGCTGCAATAGTCTAGATAGAACTAATGCCACGACAACCATAAATGCACATCAATATATTAATACTGTTTACGCCTTTAGCCCAGCACTTATCATGGCTCTCAGGAGCAGAACATTTTGTAAAGGTGCACTTTTCATAAATGTGTTACCCCCACATAGGGCCTGATTATGAGTTGGTCGGTGTATTCGGACCAGTGCATAAATCGCTGTTCACGCACGGGTCGGAATTATGAGTTGGTAGGTATTTCATACATTCGATAATTATCAGATGCAGTAGGTACATCAGCTTATGTTAAATTTCAGCAGGTCAAACCTACTGAACTTTAATGGGGGAAGAACATGCAGTATTAACCTTATTGTGCAGATTTTGGTGCTTTAAATACCAAAATCCTCATGTTATTCCCCACCAACTCATAATAGGTGTTATTTATTGCACCTGATAAATAATACACTCAGTGGTATTGTTATTTATACCACAATATCTCCGATAAATAGTGCCTAAACTCATAATCATGGCCATAGTGGCAAGCCATTACGTCCAGCACCACGATACATTCTCATTATCAGTGAGTTTCTGACAAGGTTTAAGAGTTTTATTCGTTTACACAGAATCTTAAACTGGTTTTGGCTACAATATAGAATTGAAATGTCAGAGGAGATCTAAAATAATTTGCAGAAAAAGCAAAGAATCTGGGGCCAGGTGTAAAACGCATTTTACGGGTCACAAATGGCCCATCGGGCCGTTTGCAACCAGTAAAACAGATTTTTCTATATACAAACCCTAATTTGAGAGTCGGTAACCTATTACCGACACGCAGTATAAGGTTTGCAAGTCCCTATTAGTAAGGGGAGTGCCAGGGGGATCCCTTCGTAGTAGCGAGTTACAGAGCGATGTATAATTGTTTTGCGACCGGAATGCATTCGCAAAACAATCACAGTTTACTGCCTGCTTCAAGTAGGTAGTAAGTCAGTCGCAAACGTAATGGGGTGCAAAGGGGGCCCCTTCCTCTTTGTGAATGGTAGCGAAAATGTTTTTTAAGAGCAGGACCACTGCCTACCCTTAAAAAATGAAACAAACGTTTTATTTTTATTTTTGAAACACATGCCATTTTTATTTAAGGAAACAGGCTGCATTAAAAAAAAAAAGTTGCTTTATTAAAAATCAAACCCAGACATGGTGGTCTGCTGTCCCCAACAGGCCGCCATCCCTGTGTTAATGCTCATTGCCAATGGGTCACAAATTGTGACCTGCCTCATGAATATTGATAAGGCAGGTCCTTTCCGACCCTTTTCAGAATCACTAATGTGTCTGAGACATTTTGCGAGTCTCTAATTATGAGTTGCATAAAATTGCAAATAGACTCGCAGAATAAAATGGTCGTACACCTGGCACCTGATGACTGACATATGGAACTCTTTCCAGTTTCCACACTCTCTCCAAAACCGTCACCTACATAAAATTCAACCCTCATTTCAAACCTAATATTAATGGACTCTTAAGGTATTGTATAAGGCAACAAGACAATGTCAAATCATTTTCACGTGCTAGTTTACTTTTCGCTGAGCTTTTCTGGTCCCAATGGTATTACACGGAAGACGAACATCGTTTGATTTTGTGAAGTATGCGGAGTTTATAAAGTATGGAGGGCCTCATTTATGAAAAGTGACGCATCACTGCGTGAAAACAGTGATGCGCCACTTTTCACTGCGCCCTCCCTGCGACTCCAGTGATGCGTCATATTTACAGTATGACGCATCATGTCGCAAGGAGTCACAGATACGTCAGGATTTCTGACGTATCTGTAGGCGCAAAAGTGACGCATCGCTGGAGTGTGTCACAAAAGTGACGCAACTCCAGCAATGTGTCCTTTCACATGGGGCAAGCCCCATGTGAAAGGGCCTGCGTCAGTCTTACGCCTGCTGTGAGGCAGGCGCAAGAAATTGACGCATTTGCACCCTAGAAGTGGCGCAGTGAAATCTCGTAGAATTCACTGCGTCACTTCTACGACCCTTTTTTGCGTCAAAACGCCCCCCTTGCATACATTATACCTGGCGCAGGTATAATGTGGCGCAGGGGTTTACAAAGTGACGCATCTACCTAGATGCGTCACTTTGTAAATATGGCGCAACATGGCGCATGTTTTATGCCACTGGTGCGTCACAAAAAGTGACGCACCGGCGGCGCAAAAGTGACGCAGAGGCTCATAAATGAGCCCCGGAGTCTTTTAATTCGTAAAACAGGATATATACGACATATTCTATCACAAAACTAACAATTTCTATGTGAATGCGAAAAACGTAGAACTTTGCATCCGTCTAAATGCTGTGGACTTTCTCTCCAACATTTTGAAGTTTCCAAGCCTGCCTTCTTATACCCATAAAAACACACACACTTCCTTTAGTACACTGAGAGGTCAGTAAAGCTCTACGAATTGCTTCAAAACACTGAACATCCCACAGGGAACAATGGAAATGATGGCATATGGAATAATGATTGGGGAGAGGACGTAGCCTTACGGCTAGAGCGGGGAACCGGGTTCGAGTCTCGGCAGGGACGCTCAACACCCTGTGATTCTGGGCAAATCTCCCCGTGCCTAAAAAAAAAATGAATGTGACCATCTGTCATGAAACTGGTGCTCATGTAAAGCACTCTGATACCTGATATCTTCGGGTCGAGTTTGCGCTATATAGAACTAAAAAACAAAACCAATGATTCCAAAAAATTGCTTTCCTATTAAAATCAAGAGAAACTGTATTCTCCAAGTGCCAATCAGTTCAAGAGTCGATCTTACAGCTGATTCTTAGAGACAAAATGATCTTCTAACTGAAGAGATGCATTTCCCTCGAAATACATTTTACATGATGTCTTCGGAATGTTTTGATCTGCCACTTTTAGCCTATCTTCGAGCCAGCACAATAGCATATGTTAATCCGCTGTCTTCCCAGTCCAGGCAAAATTCCTATTCTAATTGAAAGATAAGTTACGGGCCCAAGTAAGACTTGCAAAATTGGCCATTTTTCTACAACTGACGGTTAATATTAAGATTTGTTTGAAAAAGTGTGCCTTTCAGTAAAAATCACATATGCTTAACTGCCCAGTTCAAACACAGTCAGTGTTTGGTAGGCTGTTGGTGTTTCATCCAGGCCACACCTGGCCACACACCAGTTGATTTATTTCTCTTAACCTCCAGCCAGTGGGCGATACCAATTTACCATCTGAAGGGTGGGAATCAGACAGATGCCAGGTGGACCTCTCCCAAACTTACCTGCATTGGATTCAAATTGGGAGTGAACATTAACTGCCAGAGACTACATGAATTTAATAGGGTTCGCCTGACCCTTTCCCCAAAGGAAGCATACACAAGACAAAAAGACTAGCATTATTAGAGGCTTTTATTAGAAGCCAAACTATTGCAGAATACATGCACATTTAAAGTAGCAAATATCACAATAATTGTGCCATTAACAGAAAGTAGGTAATATGTGAAAATGTATTTTATTTAATTTTAGTTTTATATTAGTTCGCATAATATGATCAAACAAATATATAAATGCAATATTTCATTTGCAATTCGTAATTAACCTCTTCATTTCATTTAAAACCTTTAAAATGTATAAATCTTAAAACGTATGTTACAGACATTGCATTGGATACAATTTTTTTAATGTGCTGCAGTGGAAATATTATTCTTAATGAACATACTACACAGTCAATAAAGGACATCCAAAAAGCATGAACAATATTATTCTTGCATATATTAAGTACAAATCTGCCACCTGGAACCATGAAACAGCTCACTCGTCGCTATTATGTTCTAAGGGTGCTTGAAAAGGAAGGCAATGTAATCTGAGATTTGTATAAACCTTCATGATTCCAGATCTATGAGAAACTCTAGATAAGATTGCAGCTTTTTCAATTTCAAATTTGTTCCAACAATCTCCTTTTTAACTACAAGCTAACAGTAGTTAATACCCCCATTACAATCTGCTATAGATATTGAAATAGAAATTTCCCATCTTTTTATAACACCACTGGCCTTACATTTGATTCCTCTTATGCCAAAGTACGGGAATAGCTTGTAATAAAAAAACTTTTTCTGATAGTCAGCAAACATTTTAACATCTACACTTCATGTCAATTTAGGTAGTAATCCTTGTCAAAAGTTATGTATTTTATACAAAACAAGATCAATGTTGGAATTTTAGTACAATCTCTAAGGATATGACTGAGGAGCTGTTGTTCAGTAATTCTCTAAATCAAAGCAATTCTTGCTGTGTGAGAAGTGTCTTTCACCAATAAAAGCATGATATATATGGTGATTTATGTCTTATTGTGAACTAGTCCATAATGATAATCGCATCCACATATGCTGACAACTAAGGGGCATATTAGCAATAACATGCGATATTTATCGCAAAACGCGCTTAGCACGTTTATTTTTATCGCTACTTATCACCGGATATTTTAGCGGAGAAAACATACTATTAGCAACGTTTATCTCCACTGTGCTAAAATATCCAGCAATAGCGGCGAAATGCCTGAATATCGCTGGAAATCCAGCGATATTCATACATTAACGCCATGGTGGACTTAGCTTGAAGATCCACCTCCCATTGAGGAATACAGGTAAGTCAGGTTTCCAGCAGGTGTTAAATACCAGCGATGATCGCGCTTAGCGCTTCGACTGCGTTGGTAATAGGCGATAGCTGTGCTAGCGACTGCTTTCAGTCGCTACCAGTTTGGGTACGCCCACTTTGCATGTCATTAGCGATAAATATCGCTGACATGCAAAGCGGGCCTCAAACTTGTCGCTATCGCCTGGAAGCTGTCTTTAACTGCTGTTAGCGACAGCTTGATGATAGGGCGATAAGAAAATCGCCGCTTTAGCGGCAAAAAGTGCCGCTAAAGCGGCGATCAAGCCCTTGCTAATATGCCCCTAATATTCTTACCTTACAAAAGTGAAGAAAATGTATTGCAAGGATCTATTAACATCGGTGAGTCATGAATGTATAAAAAGAAGAGATGAGGGTTAACAAACAGTTCTGTTTAGGTCCGTTTTATGAGTGGAATCTGTCAGTGACTACCTCTGGGTTCCACATACAATTCTGTGCTCAAGTCTTGGTATGAAGGGTAATTAAGACTCTCAGCAAATCTATGCAATTTCATGTCCTACTGAGTCCTTGCTAGTATTAGCACCTCGAAGTCTGTCATTAAGAGAGATGAATATGTTATTGCATACCTTTTTGGCATATAGAGGCTACCCTGGGTCTGCAAAGTCAGGCTCTGTCTGGGAAAGTTTTCTTCTGTTTAGTAAAACTCTTTATTTGTTAGAGTCGTTGTCAACCCAGTCAACATGTTTCATTCCTTGCTTGGAACTTCCTCAGGGCTCGCAATAATTACGAGGGGTAATAGATCAGGTCAATGTGGAGTATGAAGAAGCTGGAAGAGAAGAAGGAGTTGACCTGAGCTGTCATGGCTAGCTTGTTGTCCAGAATAATGCCTAGGTTTCTAACGTGGTCTGTGGGAGTAAGATTAGGTCCGAGTCCCGAGGGCCACCATGATGCGTCCCTTGGGGAGCTTTTGTTTCCAAAAATCAGTACCTGTCTTTTCCATGTTGAGCTTCTGGTAGTTGTCTTTCATCCAGTTGGCAACGTCTGTCATGCAGTTGTAGAAGTTGGTCTTGATGTTGGTTGTGTCTTCAGAGAGGGAGAGAATGAGTTGTGTGTGATTAGCGTAGGATATAATGTTGAGTCTGCTGGTTTTGGCGATGTTGGACATAGGTGTCATATAAGTGTTGAAGAGTGTGGGGCTGAACGTGTATCCTTGAGGTACTCCGTAGATGATTTCCTTGGATTTGAAGGTGAAGGGGCGGAAAGCAGACTTTTTTCATTCTTCCAGAGAGGAAAGAGGCGATTATTCAGAGAGCAACTCCGTGGATACTAATGTTGCGCTGCCTTGTGATGACTGTGTAGTGGGAGACCGTATCGAAGGTATAGGAGGATCAGAACTGCTGTCTCTCCTAAGTTCTGTAGGGTTTGGATGTCATTGGTAGTCATGATGAGGGCAGTCTCAGTGCTGTGGTTGCTGCGGAATCCATATTGGCAGAAATCAAGTAGGAGGTCCTGTTCCAAATGTGAGGAGAGTTGTAGGTTGAAGGCATTTTCTAATACTTTGGTTGGGAACAGGAGTAGGGAGATCAGTCAGTAGTTTTTGAGTTTGCTGGGGTCTGCAGATCGTTTCTTTAGTAGAGAGTTGATATCTGCATGTTTCCAGTCCTCGGGGAAGGTGGATGTGGAAAGTGAGGTGTTGAACAAGGTGATGAGTACGTGGCTGATTCTTGCTTCGCTTAGGTTGAAGATGTGGTGAGGGCATGGGTAAGTTGGGGCCCCTGAGCGGAATGAGTTATACATTATCACAAGCTTACAGCCAACCTTTGGTAATATATAAAACCACAGATACCTAATGTCTTAAAGTCAGAGGGTAACATAATTTATTATGTATCCTTTTAACAGTACATACTTGAAAATGGGCACATTTTATCATGTTTGACAGTTCACTTAAAAAATGTATATACAGCTTTCAGTGCCAGTGTCCTGGGTTACTCTCAATGACAGCATATATTGGTAAATGTATTTATTAGGCTAGGTCTACAGGAGATAAAGAATATAACAGGTGCAAAAAGAGACGAATATGGGATTTTTATCAATGTGGACAGAGATTTTCACAGCGCTATCAATGCTTTTACCTGGACTCAGTGCAGATGAGATAAACTATGCTGGGAGGGTGAAGGTAGAAATAGTGCTAAATGAAAAGTATGACGTTCATGCTAAAATATTTTCTTGGAACATATTATATTATTGGTAAATGTTTAAATGCCTGATCATTGGTCCGTTAGTTATGTTTAGTGGTATATGTCTTCCTTAAAATGATATTCTTCATAGTAATTTCTTCAGCAATTCTTACTTATACTAATATTGTATCTTGTCTTGATAAATCACTTTCCGTCCTTAGTTTTCAATGTTATGAGATCTCCTAGTCTCTTTACAGAAGTGTGTGAAACACAAAATGACACAATGTAAATGTTAGAGGTTGGCTTGGTGCTCATACCTCTCCAATAGCAGTTGTATCAACTCTGAATAAAGGAAAGTCTTTATGAATTTTATTGAGATGGCAGAGCGGGTGGTCAGATAGCTTGTGGATCAGAATCTAGAAGTGAGTTTCCCATTGCTGGATTTGCATAAGATTATGACCCTGCTTTAAATTAATCTGAAAAACACATCTATGTGCCATGGGTTTCGAGAGAAGCATCCAGATTATGACAGCCTTTACAAAATTCAAACCACCTAGGAAATTTCTCTTTTTGCTGAAGTTTAAGGGATGAATATTATGCTGGATGAGACTTTGATGTTATATAAAGGGCAGTCGCTGTTCAGGGACTATATACCTATTAAGAGAGCTTGATGGGGCTTTAAAGTTTATATAAAGTGTGCAAGTTCAACTGGTACATATACAGCCTTGGAGTCTATGATGGAAAGAACTCCAGCATAAATTCTACCGGTTACCCTTCCTCATTAGGAACTAGTGGGAAGATTGTGTGGGATTTCGTTCACTCTCTCTTTCATAAAGCGTACAGACTTTGAGTAAATAGTTTCTATACAGTAATACGGCTGCTCAACAAACCACACAATGTTTGCACTGTGGGTTGTGGGACAATTTGAAGCAAACACAAAGTACCCTCTCAGGAGTTTATTTGTAAAATACTTTCAAAAGGTCAATTAGAACCCTTATGCTGCAATAAACTGCTGCCTATGAAATTCTGTGACTGGCAGGAAGCATGGACCATATGTACAAAGCATTTTTGAAGTAGGAAATAGCCTGTTTACAGAATTGTGTCGCTTGTGACCACAAAAATGCTTTTTTAATTATACAAACACCAAATTGTGATTCAGTAACTTGTTAGTGAATTGTAATTTGTGTTTGTGATCCAAACCTGATTCGGTTTTTGGAAGAGGCTTGTTTAGAGAGTCCCTTCCAAATACCACATCAGTATGGTATGTATTAATTTTTAAATGTAATGTATAATGTAATGCAATGTATTAATGTTTCTGTTTTTTACAGTCTACTCTATGGTAGTGGTAACGATTGGCAAATAGGAAGGACACCCCATGGGACCCTTCTCCCTTTGGGAATGTAAAATCTGAAACGTAAAAGTCCAATTTTCTTTTTTTTAAACGCATCCCATTTTCCTCTAAGGAAAATGGGCTGTATTTAACAGCAATCACAGACCTGGTGGTCTGCTGTCCCCAGCAGGCCACCATCCCTGAGATGGCAGCAATTCCTAGCGGGTAACAAATTGCAACATGCCTCGTTAATATTCATGTGATAGGTCAATTTGCAACCCCACTAGGAATCGCTAATTTAAGAATAAGTCTTTAGTAAATTAGGAATTGTGAATTCCTAATCGCAATTTGGAACTCACAATTCCTAATTTTTGTACATTTGGCCCTATATGTGCTCAGTGCATATCATGATGACAGCACTTTTCCTGTCATGGTTTAGAATAAGATGGCTTAAGTACATAAACCCAAATGCATAAATGATTATAAGAAGTGCTTGTAGTACTTGGGTAAATTTGATAAAACTGAGCAGTTGCCTCAGCTATATGATGCACTCGTAAAACATAAACTTTGTATGAGAAGTTTGCTATCCATCTGATCCTTATAGGAGTGCACTTTGCATATGTTGTCTGTCTTTAGACTACCACTGTAAGACTCATACCCATCCTTGACTTTAAGTTATCATCATTGTGAGAAAGTGGATTTTTGGTTGGGGTGGATCATAGTCTACCACAAGTAATAATGTCATTAGCCTTGTCAGGTCCACGATAGGTTCCAGTAACTTAAACCAAAACTCAACCTCTGATAGCTATTGCACTGAACAGACAGACTTCATTTCAGAAAATGTGTAATGTGTTTAGAAGTAGAAAAACAGTTAAAAAGTCAAAAACACAACACAATAAAAATCCCACTCCAATTTATAAAACTAGAGAATGAGTTAATGAATAAAACAACACCAAAACTTCACAAAGCCAATAAAAGGAATCAAAGATATGGATTTGTCAAGTTTTAAATAAAAATAGGACCAGAAATTGGAAAGTGCGTACTGCGGGTAACTGGTCATACTAAACCAGGAGAAGGGTAAGATTATGGCTGAAAGCGACGGAGAACAGGTCAGCTACACATTGTCCCATTCGGAAATTTACCTTCACACTTAAAGAATTACAGAGGTGGGGACAGTCTTCCGCGGGGTAAGTCTGCAAGATGGATCTGAAGATGGGCTCATCGTCAATGAGTTGATGAAGAATGACGAAGCACTGAGCAGTAAAAGTCAAGAGTTTTTACCCAGGAAGACATCAACCTTAATCAGATGCTGCTCGGCATCAGATCTAGTGAATCTTTCTCCCTTTGGAGTTAGACTCTTTTATGGAAGTTGGATTTCTTCAGCGGGCCAAGGCTGCAGACTGTAGTAGAGGAGGGTTTAACTGCAGTGGATACCTGTCGGGTTGGTCCTGCTGAAATCGATAAGCTGCTGCAGAGAACATAGCTGGAGCTGCGGCAAAGTCAGGCCCACTGTCAATGCATCCTCGACGGATTGGCTGGTATGTTGGTCTCGATCCCTTGACTGTTCTAAAGGAAAAGATTTAGTGAAAAGCTTTAAAGTTCCAGGCTTTTAGGTTTAGGCTGGAGTAGTACACTGTGACACTGGCTAAGGGCTTTAGGACTTTAGGAACAGCACTTCAGGGTCGGAACTCGATCCAACAGAAGCCACTAGCGGGGTCCAGGTCAGGTTCAGTTGAAACTGGCCGTCTGGACTCTTCCAGGAAAATGGTTTTCTTGCAGCTTTTGTATCCCTGCAGCTTAACAGGAGGTCTGACCCTTGGAGTCAACTGCAGGGGACAAGTGGGAATAGGTCCATCCCTTAGGGTTCTCGTTACAGGTCTCAACAGCAGGTGCAATCCTCTTCCCTTGTATTCCACAGGTCCAGTAGTGTTCTGAAGAGGGTGGCGCAGTGGTGCCACATTTATGCCTAGCATGAGCCTATGGGACGGGGCACCATCTGGCCACTTCCTAACCAATCACCCCAAAGTGTCCTAGAAGTAATCCTATCTAATTTTGCAGCAGTTCCTGTGTACCCTATTGCAAATAGTCCCACAATGACCCTATGCTAGACCTGTCAACTTTAGGGTGGCCTTCCCCCAACTTTTGCCTTACCCCTCTATTTTTGCTAACTTATTTTTTGTTAAGCTTTGGACTCTGTGCACCTTACCACTGTTAATCAGTGCTAACATGCATGTACTTTCTCCTTTGAACATGGTAAATGTGGATTACACCCAATTGGCCCATTTAATTAACCTATCAGTCCCAAGTAAATTGGTACTACAAATACCCAGAGCCTTTAAATTAAATGCTCCTGGAGGGCCTGCAGCACTTATAGTGCCACCCACTTAAGCTGCCCTTTATGCATATCTCAGGCTTGCCATTGCAATCCCACTTGTATAGTTTTAAACTGCCAATTCGACCTAGCAAAATAAGCCTTTTGCCAGGTATAAAACTTCCTTTTTAATACATATGTCACGCCTAGGGTAGGCCACAAACAACCTATTGGGCCAGGTACAGTGTATTTAAAAGGTTGTACATATATGTGTAACTATCACATAGCCTCTAAAAACCTACTTCTCCCATAGGATAACATTGGGTTACCTTATTACATTCAATAAGTGATAACTGTCAATTGAGAGCAGATAGGAATTGCGAGTTTGGTGTCTAAAGAATTGTAATTTAAAACCCTCTTTAATGGTAAAGTAGGATTTTATGTCACAATTCTGAAAATTACTCCAAAAGTCGGATGCACAGCTCAATCCTTTAAAAAATGTACCATAATGTTAATCCGTTTAAATCGATTTTATTCCAAAGTATTCCATATGTTCAACTGAATCAATTCCTTTAATCTTATCACATGAGAGGCATTTCTGTACTTCAAAGTTTCCAATGCGGCAGATATGCCCATCCGGGCCTTTTTCTATAGCACGAGGCGTACATTCATTATCTTCAGTAGTTAATCTTTAACACCCAATGCATTTCGGGCTTTTTCTAAGCCCTTCGTCAGGGGTTCACTACAAATTTAAAAAAACATTAATATTAGACTTTGTATTCAGACCTCCATACATTGATTATGTCTAATGTTACATTAAGCAGTGCATATATTGTCTTAAAAACCACCTTTTATCAACGTTTTCCCTCTAAATGCGTGAATACACGTGTTTAAACAGTTGCCAAACAAGCCTTTCCCACATAAAATAACCCGCCCTTCTTCTGCTTCTATTGTTTAAAAGAGCCTGATGACTGTTGCCCATCAATTTATTTTAAACACTGTTGAAAGTTAATGGAAACCCCTGTGCAGAACCCCGACTATGTTCTCCCCTACATTTGTCATCCGACAATGAAAGCGCTTTCTCAACTCCATCTCTGCTTACTCAAAGCAGTGCTTCACTTTCTACTACCTTCCCGCTTATCAGTTTGTGTGGCGTAACCACGCCTCCCCTGATTAGCCAATTACGTAATCATCTACTGACCTCATTCCTACAAATCCCATAATGCGCTACTTTCACTGCCTCATACGCGCCGGTTACCTGTAAAACCTGTATTTAATGATGACACTAACACGCTCATTATTGCCAAAACCTACCCAGGCAACCTATTCAAATACCCCGCCCACCCACAGATGAAAAAATATGTTGATTCAGTATAGATATATTACATATTAACAATGCTCGTAATCTTAAACAAAATTAAGATTTTCCACCGTCCAAACCAAAATCGTCCATCATGTTCATAACAAATGCAGTTCCCAAGATCCTTCTACTGAAATGAAAAAAGATGTTTCCGTCTCCCATGTGATATTTCCACTTTTATCTAGTTATATTACTAATCCTTTAAGGGTGCCACAAGTCAAACGGGCTGAAAAATTATGCAAAAAACGGTGACTGTGCACACCATTTAGAGGGAAAACGTTGATAAAAGGTGGTATTTAAGACAATGTATGCACTGCTTAATGTAACATCAGAAATCATCAATGTTTGGAGGTCTGAATACAGTCTAATATTAATGTTTTTTTAAATTTGTAGCGAACCCCTGATGAAGGGCTTAGAAAAAGCCCGAAATGCATTGGGTGTTAAAGATTAACTACTGAAGATAATGAATGTTGTCCTCGTGCTACAGAAAAAGGCCCGGATGGGCATATCTGCCGCATTGGAAACTTTGAAGTACAAAATGCCTCTCATGTGATAAGATTAAAGGAATTGATTCAGTGGAACATATGGAATATTTTGGAATAAAATCTACTTATATGGATTAACATTGTGGTACATTTTTGAAAGGATTGAGATGTGCGTCCGACTTTTGGAGTGATATTTCGCTTCAAACTCGACCGCATTTCAAGAACGTGGAACCAGGGTGGACCACAAAGCCGGACTGCACGCTAAATGTTTAACGAAGGAATAAAACTCACAAGAAACATTTGGGTTAAACTGGTGTGCACAGAGTCACCCTTCTTTAGAATTCTGAAAATGCCACTTTTAGAAATCTGTCATTTTCTTGTCACAACCATTTGGTGCCTGCAGCCTATATTTTGGGTCACATGACAGGGTGTAGCTGGAAGTTATCTTTGTGTATTGATCCCAGACAGCGAGACAGAGGGGGAATAGATGTTAGTAGAATGAGCCACCTCTGACTTGATAGGGGGAGGAGCTGTCACTTACCATGCGTGCACATCACAACGGCTCTGCCTCAGCACACTCGCAAAGAGTTTCACACCAGTAATTTCTATTGTGCCCCAGACAAGCTGGGGCCAGGGACAGGGAGACAGAAAATTCCAAACAGGTCTTGGGGTGAAAACCTCCAGAACCTTCCCCTACTTCAAAGCTGGCACCGAGTATAAATGTTGGACCATCAGAACCAAATCTTCAGTACACTTCTGGACCTGTGAGATTCTGAAGGACAGATGTGCTATCTGCAAGATGTACTGCTACTCTGTTGCTCTGCATCCCTGCTGCCTAGGTGAGAAGGACTGGACCTGCATCTTGAACCTAGGACCTGCAGAGTGACTCCAAGGGCTAGTTGACTGGCATCCTGATCATAGACCCAGGGACAGAATAGGCTCCAACCATCCTATACCCAAAACATGGACTCTTTCTGCTGTGAGTCTTGTCTCCCAAGTGGTGTCACCCCAGTCCTGGGCCCTTGGAAGTGGACCTGAAGGTGTTCTGCAAGCTCAGCTATGGTCTATTGGGCAGAAATGACACAGCATGACACATCTCCTTGCGGCTTTGCATCAGAACCGCCGCTGTGTTGCACATTCCCACCACAGGAGTTTGCATTGCAGCCCCCAGCTTCTTGGAACCACTGCTGTGCAATGCATCTCCGATGAAGGACTTCGCATTACAAGCCTTCATCCACAGCATCCTCGCGGAGAACACAGGACCGTGCATAACAACTACAATCAACAGCATCATCGGAACCATTATTGCGTGATGCATCCTTGATGCGGGATCTAGCAATGCTGAGCAACCAGGGTTTAAAGTACTTTGTTCAGCTGTCCTACCTGTGCCCCTTTACATGGCCCACACTTCATTGTGGTTGATCTGAACTTGTGACTTTGTCCCAGTCTGGTGTGACCGGATCACCACAGTTGGCACTTTGTGCTTTTATGCACTGTTTTAAAAGGAAAACTAAAATTGCATATTTCCAGTTCTACTTATTGGATTCTTGTTGTTTTGGCCTCAAATAATTCATTAAATTTGACTCTATATTTCTAAATTGGTGTGGTATTTTTCTTGTGTTGTGTTTTCACTTCATTACTGTTTGAAGTGCTGTATAAATACTTCACACATTGCCTAACTGCTTTTGTGACAAGCTACCAGAAGGTTAAGAATAGGTTATTTTGGGGTCTGCTTGTGTTTCACCATGATACAAAATATAGTTGCTTCTTTGAGAGAAGGGGTTCAGCCTCACAACCCACTTTCTACACCCTATCTACCTAAATCCAACATGGTAGAACCTTTGTTCCCCTGTGCAGAGCTCCTATGCCCACCACAGACGTGGCCAGAGAAGGAGCAACCCTTCTTTTGTGGTCACTCAAAACTGGTTCTGGGGGTAACTCCTCTACCACTGGGATTGGTGCCTAGCTGTCTAGAAGGACAAAAGAGGGAACAGTCCTAGATGTTAGCTACATCTTCCTGTGACAGTGTAGGCTTCTTTGAAAATCATGAGCACTGCCCACATGATCCTCCTGTGAGAGGAACAGAACACATTTCCAAGCCCTAGGCATTTGACTCAGCTTTTGGAGAAAGTACACTCCTCATCAAGAAGCTTTTCAGCTCCTGGGTGACTGTTGGAAGCACATGCAAATGTCCTTCTAGAGGTTTTAGGCAGGTAAAAGCTACATTTTTAAAAGTACATTTTGTAAAATGGCACAGATCCGACTCTACAATGAGCTGGGCTTGTAATAAATATTTTTAAAAGTCCAATAATTAACTTTTTAGCTGGTTCCTAGGAGGAGAGGACATCATTTAATTCAAATATAATATCCCAATGCTTTCCTGTGGAACAGCTAACCCCGCAACAATGAGAATAGCTTTTAGGGTCTGTCAGTGCAAGGACTTGTTTTACATTAAACTTTTATACATCCTACTTTTAAATACCATGTACAGTGCCTTAGTCGAATTAAGGCCTACTCAGGGGTGACTTATTATTATTTAAGTGAAGGGTTTAGGCCAATCGAAGGGATTATTTTGACAAGTGGAATTTACATTTTTATAACTGTACAGAGAGACATCAGTAGTAGGTCTGCTATCATTTTTGTACTGTCACCCAAGGGTTGGCACAATGGGTGCTGTAGTTCACTAGTGACCTTTAAATTACAGGCCATGTGTAGTTTTTGCACCATATACTATGGGCTCAGAGGTAAGATAAATATGCCAATTAAGAGTATTGGCAATGCACTGGGGCCTGGCTAGCAGAGACCCAGCTCACAAAGTAGTAAAAAATGCAAGAAAATCTAGCAATACGTGGGGGGGTTGATCACGCACAATGGGGCAAAGAGGGGCATTTTCCTACAATCAGCCTCACTGCTGTCAATGCCGCTGCTCCACTTCATCTGTAGCAGATGATATCACAAGCCAGAAGGGGTTGACACTTTTCTGACCCTCTCTTAGGAAAGTGAAGCACAGCAGTCTAAGGTCTACTCTCTGGCCCTTGGCGAAACCAACTGGTTCTGGGGTCAACAGGGGAAGTGTCCTTGGTCCTTTTGGGTGTCAGCTGGTTTCTCATTCCAGTTGTCTATGACTGTCACAGGGCTGGGGTCCAGTAGAGAAAAGCACAAATACATCAACAACTCTCTCTTTTCCTTGTGGAAGGGTTTTAAAAGGGGGTGGAAGGTTCAAGAAGCCAGGCACTCCCCGCCAATCCTAGGGTGCCACATCACCTTTCCACCCCTTTCAAAACCCTTCTGCACAACATGTCCAGACAGTTCAAGATGGCATCATCCAGGTGTCACTGGTCAGATCTGCTCCTGGGGTCTCAGCTCCACCCCTCACTGGTATCATCACTACCAGGATCTTTCCCACCAAAACGTCAAAAAGGAGCCCCCTCCCGTGTTGCCTCCAGTTGTCAGGGCTTCCTACTTTGTTCAGCGGGCCCGGGATGTCCCGAGCCCTGGTGTAGTGTGATAAGTATTTAAAGAATGCAGATATTTATCCACCACCCTTTCCTCGTAAGGGACTGAGGAAAGCATTGTTAATCACTCCTTTTGTGTAGGGCAGCCTTTGTTCCTGCTGGTTCTAGAGAAATGTAATTAACTTGGCCCAGCAGTGTGACAAAAGGCTTAGGCTCTGATGTGGAGCTGAGGCAGAGAAACATGGCCATTCTGGATAACCCCTACAATGTGGATATACCTTCTTGGAAATCTCAGATTTGATTTTGGTGCACATGTTCCACCCCATTTTGAAATGTGACTGGACTTTGTATGCCAAAAAGAATCAAAACTGCCCTGTAAGGCAATCTTTCCCCTATGTGTATAGTACAGTGTCACTGCAGATAAAACAGTAAACCACAGTGACTTTCCCTATGAGTGTACATTAACATTATAAATCCTACCACAGGTCAATATATAATCCTGCTGAGTCCCCTCTGGGTCAGACTACCTGTGCATACAACAGTAGTCTCACATGCACAGCTCTCACATGTATACACATGTATTCAGTGTAACCAGCTAGGTGTCCCGTTCGCTTTCTGCGTCACATCGGCCTTACCCTAAAAGGTAGACACTGGTGTTAAACACGCACAGTGCATTTGCCATGTGAATATAGTGGGTGAGACACGTAGTGAGACTTGCCCACAATGTTAATTTAAAAACCGGATGATCTAAAAAGCAAAAAACACAGGTGTACTGAATGAGCAGAGCTCAATTGCAACACCCACTTTATAAGAATTATTTAAATGCAAAGGAAAAATATTGATGTTTTGATGTTGCATTTTGGGGTGTTTATGCCCTGGGGATTAGGCCCTCACATACATTTTGTAAAACACCCTCAAAATCACAATATATGACTAAGATTCAGCCCAAATTCAGAGTGGTACGAATGTATAACACGTATTCTTAAACTCAGATTATTGGGTGCATTTGAAAAATGCATGTCTATCCTTCAGACCCGGTTTTCATTCAGTATATTTAATAATTAGTTTCTTGGACAAAACCAGAAGCTATGCATACAATTGTACCCTTGCTGAATTCAGAGTTGTGTCTCTTTTTCGGAAATGTTTAGCCTTCTTGGTTCTCAATATGTTTTACACCTCTGTCTTTCACAACTAGTAAGTAGGTACAAACCACAAAAATAGGAAAAGTTTGCCAGCTCTTCTCAAAATTGCAAACATTGTTGTATTTTTTTTTTATACAACTCTGTCTGTTCAGAAAGTTAAGAAGAGGGCGATCTTAGCATGTTGATGTCATTGAGAATACACACCATGGTGACCCCTTAATACCCATGAGAGATGGAGGAATTCAAACAAGTGCAGGTAAGGATCTCTCAAAGGCACGAATGTATCTATGTAAATGTAAAAATGTAAATAGACTCGAAATTGCTAGTGTTTAAGGTTAATGCTATATATTCTTTTATTAATTTGCTAGTTGAAATATATTGCTGTTGAATTGTACAGCAGCGGTCCGTGCAGGATAAATAATTGATTTTCCCTCGGCATCGTCCCTTGAAATCCCCCCCTACATGGCCCCACATCCTCACCGATGTTACCTACATGGACTGCGGCTGGAATTTTATGACAATAAAGTGTAATAAAGTTGAGATTTAAGCAAATATTATTACATTATGTTATGACAAGTGTCCATAGTGACTATTCACTTCAATAGTCTTATCAGAAGTCTTTTCTTAAAAATTACAAGAAATTGAAGTCCATAAGACCTCAATTATGTGCTTTTTCTGAGCTCATTGAATATAGAGGTAAAAAGTATTTTCATGCCGACTATAAAATTTGCCTGCCGTTACTTTATTACGAAATCAACGCCATGTTGTATCCCTTAGTTTTTATGAGGTATGTCCAGAATTGGGTTAATTTACTTTGTTCCACATGTCTCAAACTTTGACTCACTGAAAAGACCTACAAGCACAAAACCGGTCTGTGGTTGCCTGCATTTCCATCTGGCAGTTTGGGCTGGACTTTTCCTTTTGGAGCAGGACCATTTACATGAGGCTGGTCTCTTTTTTCATTTTCCATTTGCATTCACACCTGTGAAAACTCCTGATATTATTGCAGGCTAAGCTAAATAAATTTAGGTGTCATGAGCTGTAAAAGACACATTTTACCTGAGACACCTGATTCTGAGATCAATCAATCAATCAATCAATCAATCAATCAATCAATCAATCAATCAGGGGTTTATAGAGCGCGCTACTCACCCGTGATACTCACCCGTGAGGGTCCCAAGGCGCTGTGGGGGACAGGGGGGGGGGGGCAGCTCCGAATCAGTCGAAGAGCCAGGTCTTGAGTTTCTTCCTGAACGTGTTCAGGGTCGGGAAGCGTCTGATGTTCACCGGGAGCTTGTTCCAGGTCTTGGCCGCCATGTAGGAGAAGGCTCTCCCGTATGTTCTGTTTCTGCGGATGCGGGGGACCTCTGCCTGGGTGAGGTTGGCGGAGCGGAGGTTCATCTTGGGTACGTGGAAGGATAATCTCTCGTTGAGGGATTTGTAGGGGTGGGTGAGGAGTTTGAAGGTGATCCTCTTCTCGACAGGGAGCCAGTGGAGGTCTCGTAGGTGTTGGGTCATGTGTTCGTGGCGTGGTGTTCTGAGGACGAGTCTGGCTTCGGCGTTCTGGATGGTTTGGAGTTTGTGTAGAAGAGTTCTGTTGATTCCGGCGTATAGGGCGTTGCCGTAGTCAAGTCTGCTGGTTATGAGTGCGTGGGTGACGATCTTTCTGTAGTCGGGGGGATCCATTTGAAGGTCTTACAGAGGATGTGCAGGCAGTTGAAACTGCTGGAGGCGACGGCGTTGATCCGGCGGTTCATGGAGAGGGAAGAGTCGAGGATGATACCGAGGTTTCGTGTGTGGTCTGTAGGTGTGAGTGGATTCCCGAGGGCGGTGGGCTACCAGGTGTTGTCCCAGGCAGAGGTGCAGGGTTCGAGGATGAGGACCTCAGTCTTCTCTGAGTTGAGCTTCAAGCAGCTGTCTTTCATCCAGGCTGCCACATTCTTCATTCCTTCCTGGAAACTGAGCCTGGTGTCTTTGGGATTTTTCACGAGTGAGAGGATGAGCTGGGTGTCGTCAGCGTAGGATACGATGCTGAGCCATGCTGTCGGACGATGGCGGCAAGGGGGCCATGTAGATGTTGAAGAGTGTGGGACTGAGCGAGGATCCTTGGGGTACTCCGCAGTAGATATCGGTGGGTTCAGAGAGGAAGGGAGGGAGTCTAATCCTCTGGGTTCGGCCGGAGAGAAAGGATTGGATCCAGTCCAGGGCGGCTCCCTGTATTCCCGCATTGTGGAGTCTGGCTGTGAGCGTGCGATGTAAGAACGTGTCGAAGGCTGCGGAGAGGTCAAGAAGGATGAGGGCTGCGGTGTGTCCCAGGTCGAGTAGCATGCGGATGTCATCGGTGGCTGCGAGGAGTGCAGTCTCGGTGCTGTGGTTGCTGCGGAATCGGGACTGGGAGGCGTCCAGGATGGCATTCTCTTATATGAAAGCGGTCAGTTGGGTGTTAGCCAGTCTCTCGGTGACTTTGGCCACGAAGGGGGGGAGAGAGATGGGCCGGTAGCTTTTCATGTCTGTAGGGTCGGCCGTGGGCTTCTTGAGTAGGGGTTTAACCTCTGCCCACTTCCAGATGTCTGGGAAGATGCCGGACCTGAAGGAGGCGTTGATGGTTTGTTGAGTTCGGGTGCGATGGCGGCGGCTGCCTTGTTGAATATGTGCGGTGGACAGGGGTCTGTTGGTGCTCCTGAGAGGGTTTTCTTCTTGGTAGCTTGGATGTGTTCTGCGGTGGCGGGGTCCCAGGTCATGATGGTAGGCTTATCGGCGGCATATGGGGGGTAGTGTCTGGCGTCTGTTCACTGAAGTTGTCGTAGAGGGCCTTGATCTTCAGATGGAAGTAGGAGCTGAGCTTGTCGCATTGTTCCTGGGAAGGTGTGACATCCATGGCTTTGCAGGGGAGTTTTGCGAACTGCTGTATGACGTTGAACAGTTCCTTGGCGTTGGTCGCATTGGTCTGGACTTTGTCTCTTATGAAGGTCTGTTTGGTGTCTCTTATGCGCTGGTGGTATTCCTTCAGGGCGTCCCTGTAGTTGTTCCGTGCTTCCGCAGTTTTCTGGTTTCCCAAGGTTTCCTCTAGGAGTCTGCAGGAGCGTCTGGCTTCTTGTAGTTCTGTGGTGAACCAGGCAACCTTCAGAGAGCGTGGTTTGGCCGGGCAGCGGAGGGGTTCAAGCTTGTTGGCACAGCAGGAGATCCAGCGGTGCATTTCCATGGCTGTGGCGTTGGTGTCGGTCGTGGCACTGGGGGGAGTCTTGGAGGAGGGTGGTGTTGAGGTGTTTTTCCGTGACCTTGCTCCAGTTCCTTCGCAGTGGGCGTGGGGGGGCTTGGGTGCGATGGAGGTGTTGAAGGTGAAGTGGACACAGTGGTGGTCGGTTCAGCGGGGCTGGGTGGTGTGTCTGAAACGGATGTTTGTCCCTCCCGCGAAGATGGGGCCGAGGGTGTGTCCAGCTCTGTGAGTGGGCATGTTGACCAGCTGCTTCAGTCCGAGGTTGGCGAGGTTTTCGAGGAGGGTGGTGGAGTCGGGGTCATCGCCGTTGTTGAGGGGGAAATTCAGGTCCCCGAGTAAAATGCAGTCCGTGGAGGTGATGCCGTTGGGTGCGGCGAGCTCGCCAATGGCGTTGCGGCCTGGGCGCATGGTCCCGGTGGTCTGTAGATGAGGGTGCCGCGTAGCATGGTCCTGGGACTGGTCTGGATCTGGAAGTGAAGGTGTTGTGTGTTGGAGTGGGGGGCGCTCGTACTGGATGTGGAGAGTCGGAGGGGGTCTTGAGTGCGATGGTGAGACCTCCTCCTGGGCAGTGGGGTCAGTTCTTTCTATGGATCTTATAGCCATCGGGGATGGCAGTGGCGATATCAGGGCCGGAGGTGGCGTTGGTCCATGTTTCCGTAAAGAAGGTGACTTCGTGCGAGAGGGTGTCGATCAGGTCCCAGATCTCTACGGCTTGTCGGTGAAGGGAGCGTATGTTGAGGAGAACGCAGGTTAGGGTTTCGGTGGTGCGTGCATCCGGCAGGCCTTCGGTGGTAGTGGTGGTTGTGTCGGTGGTGAAGGATCTGCGGCAGAGTCAGCAAGAGAACGGTCCATGGGTGGTGTTAGGTGAGGATCTTTTGCAGTCGGTGTGTCTTCCGGGGTTGAGCGTGTGCAGTGCAGTGGAGTTGTATCGGCGGGTTCCCAGAGATCCAGGGTTCCTGCGCTGGCTGCGTTCGGGTCGCGGATGGGCGCTGATGGGCTTGGGGGAGGGGGGGAGGGACGTGCAGCTTGGAGGCAGGAGTGGGGGCGGGTTGTGGCGGGAAAAAAACTACGGGAAATACAGCATGAAACACAGAGGACTACAGAGCAATTCCACTAAATAATGAAACGGTGGTGAAAATACAGAAGGGCTACCGTACAAATCCAATAATGCAATGAAGGGAGCTACAGGAAGGGGGGAGCCGAAAGCTAAGGGGGACACAATCAGCGTGCTGCTGACACCCAACCAGAGGATACAGGTTTGGTAGGGGGAACCAGCGATGATGGGCCACAGTGGGGTAATGCGGAGACAAATAAAAATAAAAAAACAAGAATTACCAGCAAGGAGAGGTCTCAAACCTTGCATGGGTGGACCGTAGACCGAGCACAGTAAGGTGGAGCTGCTGGGGGAGAGCTGATCTCTGACCGAGGGTCAGGGGTCTAGCTTGCGCTCCCCGCAGCGTTCGCCGTTTAAGTAGGGGAGGGGGAGGGACGTGCAGCTGGGAGGCAGGAGCGGGCTGCGGCGGGAAAAAAAAATAAGAGAAATACAGCTAGAAACACAGAGAACTACAGAGCAATTCCACTAAATAATGAAACGGTGGTGAAAACACAGAAGGACTACCGAACAAATCCAATAATGCAATGAAGGGAGGTACAGGAAGAGGGGAGCCGAAAGCTAAGGGGGGCACAATCAGCGTGCTGCTGACACCCATACAGAGGAAGATCAGAAAACGGGGGGAGGTAGAGGTGTATGCTAGGTTCACCCTCCTAAAACAATAGTAGACCTACAAAATCCGAGATGTCGGATAAAGAACCTAGCTAAATAGAAATGATTTTCGCTCAATCTGAGTCGGAAAATCAGAAGGAATGAAAAGATTTTCTTTCTTGAGTCCCCTCACTCACCAGGGTTTCTCCTTGGTGACATGCTTCATCATAGGGGCCATATCAGTCCGCTACGGACTGAGGCATGCTGCGACTTGCGACGTTAAGTAGGAGCACTGTTGTGAGGAACTATGTGTAGTGCAGTGGTGTTGTGGAGTGGAGGAAGTGAGTTAAATATACCTAACTAGTGGGCGAAATAACTTTTATTCTGGCTCCTAGTCGGTATGTCTAAAAACGGGGTAAGATGCTGGGAGGCCCTAGCTATAATGGGTTAGGGGTCCCTAGCATATGTCAACATGTTTCTTCAGGACAACACAGGGTCCCGCCCTGTGTGTACCACTCCAAAAGTGACCTAAATTGAGTTAAATAGTGAAAATAATCAAGACAAACGCTGCAACTAATAAGCATGCGTTAATTAATACATACGATAAACCATTAGTCACGTAGTATTCATTGAAAAGCAAAATTGTGCCCCATGATCTTGAGGGGATGAGGGGGTTGGGGGACAGCTGATCTCTGACTGAGGGGAGAAGATCGCATAAAGATAGTTAATTTGGTAGCAATAAAACATTAAATTAGACCCTAGCTGAAAGTCTAGACAAGAGTGGAATTGGCCAACCAGATATATTTCTTTGAGTGTGATAAAGGCAATATAATTGTGTTGTTGGAGAAGGTGGTGTGAGCTAGATGGAAGGGACACTCTGATCAGGCAAGAGCAATTGATTTGTGTACTGAACCAACAAGCCAGTCCTGAAAATTAAACCGTGTGTGACCCCATTAGGGGATTTGTCACTTTTTTAAAGAGATTTAGAGCTTGCATATCATTTAGAAATGTATGAAATTAGCCTCCAGGAAACTCCATAGCTAACGACAATACAATTATTGAGTGAGCCCCATGCCTTTGCGACTATGGAGAAAATCATCAACACTTTCCGGGGTGGGAAGAGAGCAAGAACTAGCTTGTGAATATCTGCAATATCTGTGGCTGGTACCAAACCTCCAAAACCTCCAGGGCATACACTCCCTGGAAGGCTCACTCCTGACCCACAAGTGTAGATTTACTCCCATAGAAAACTGATGATGTCAAAAATCAACTTTCCCAAACAGAAAAGTTATTTGTTAACTCATAACTCAAGCTATTTTAAGTTTAAATAAAATTGTATAGATAGAAAAGTGTATAGTTGTAGTAACTATTATCATATGCAAATCATTTTTATTAAATGAATTACAGTAGAAAATACAGATTCGAATTGCAACGATGCAGAGCATAGACACCACAGGGGCATCCACACCTAATATGGAAAGGGCTTAATTTTTTTTACATGTTAACATGTAAATATAACTAAATATAAGAAATACAGTCCATAAATCTTATAACGCATTTGGATAAGTGAGAAATGGGGTGGGGGAGTTGGGACACAAAGCAGAAATATGACTGATTTTACCTTGAGTTATTCAAATTAGTTACTGCAAAACAACACATGGAAAATCTACATAGGAATTCAGAATCATGCAACCTTGCTACAGTAAACATGTGTCAACAAAGAGGAGGAATCTCAGGAAAGAACTCAAGATATAGGAACAGTATCATCTCATCTCTCCCTTGATCTAACAATATTTTTAAAATCCAGTGGTGCTTCAGGTTAAGCGGAAGCCCAGAATGTCCTATCTTGCACAAGTCTCAATTCCACTGGCTGCCAAATGAAGGTCTCCTTGCCCCTCACCTTCATCGCTTTCTTAAGATGCTAAAGATCCTGCCTTTTAAGTTGCATGGTGCAACATAGCCTGTAAAGGAGGTGGGGTCCCCCCATTAATTTAATTGCAGAAGAAGTCAATGAGAATCTTAAGATCTACATTCTGAGGAATAAACAGGAACACCGGCACTTTCACTTTAGTGAACCTTGATGAATTTTCTAAGACCTCAATCTGATCATGGAAGGAACTGGACCTTCCCTACATTGTTTAACTCTAATGTCATGCATTTGGAGTTGTTGGCCCTACCTGGGAACAAAGCTCTACAGACTTTGCAATTCCATCTTTATATTAACAACTCTGGTTTGTATCTTCACAATCGCCTCCCCTATTCATGAAACCTTCCCACCAATACCCCATGTTAAATTGCAGAGCTCCAAAAATGCCAAACAGAACTCATTCCATCTGGGTAACGCCAGCCAGTCAAGACTCATCATGGCTTATCCCTTTGTCAATGTCTTTCATGCAATGTGGTGGAAATAATTCTATCTTATCTTTAGTGTTCTTGGCTATTTTCTAGTTGGGAGATATTGTCCGCAGGTATGTTGTTGGCTGACTTGATCACAGCCGACCACCTATCAGTCCCTCACCTATACAAAAAAGTACTCCCGAAACCACTAACCTTAGAAGTCTCACAAACTCAGTTCACTGTAAAGGGTATAAATGCATTCCATGGTTGCTATGACAGACGTACTGCGTTCAGAAGCCCTGCAGTACTAAACCTGCCAAGACCAAACTCAGCTCTCATTGTCACCACACCATATTGGTAGTACAGACTAGCCTTGGGGCCTTGATATGTCAGGAGCCCTCTAAATTGTAAGCTCACCACAGAGGACCTTGTCCTGCTCTTAGAATGTTGGTAAGGTGTGCAGCCAACTCCCACATCTGTAGCTACTCCATGAAGAGTCACACTGCCAAGTATTGCCAATGAAAAAAGGTTCTCCAGAGCGCCACAAAAAAGCGACCATTATGGTGCCTCGTAAGCCCTGCCCCCTGCAGTTTGCGTCATTGAGCATATGAACAAGATGTATGAGGAGGCACACCATTATAAAATATATATGAGACAATGCGCTAAATGTATCATATTTCATGAAAAAACATCATGTTTCTCATATAATACTAAATAATGGTAATCTCTAGATTGGCTTTCATCGAGAGTGTACTACTAACCCTAAAAGGGTATTAACCTCTTGAGTGCCCATGACGAGATGGTCTCGTCATGGGCCACGGTTGCGCTGTGCCCATGACGAGACTATCTCGTCATGAACCCCGCCCGCTAATGAAAGGGCCGGCACAGGGCGGGGAAAGGGCGGGGCACTCAAGGGGTTAACTAGTGATATGAAAACATTTCCAAGTAAACATTTACAAATTTAATGACGTTTTTTTTAATTCACCAGCTTTCCTAAATTCATAAAATTGTGAATGTTTCTAAAAATAACTACAAAACTATAACACACAAAAAATCCTGAAAAGGTTTTGTTTTGTGGTAAAAAAAAAGACCTTCTTTTTGGAATAGAATTTTCCTGCAAAATAGGTTTTGTATTTAAAATTAGTAATAAGTTAATTTTTTTGACGGAACAAACTGTGCAACTTTATGAAGTTTTGAAGTTGTTTTGTTGGTAACAAAATCACTCCTTAGGTGCACCCCAAGCCCCACTGCTGTGCTTATATGTTCATTGTTAATCAATTGTGTAGGCTATTCTACACCAATGTCTCTAACTGTATTATCTCACAGAACTATAACATCTGTATACCTAGGAGTGCACTGAACAAGGCTGACCTCTAGTCCTCACAGTACTTCAAATTGTTGCTCCATTAACGCTATCTAGCAATTGCTACCCTTCTCCTTCCCTCTCCATCACAGTTACACACACAGGTTACGCAATCTCACCCATGATAATGCACCACTAAATTGCTCCTCCTGTCTTCTCTGCCTTCTTTTTTGCACCACAAGGTCACAGTCTTCCATGGCCAATGACAACATTCCCTACATCACTAATACACCTTAAGGCACCACATTTCACTCAAACATCCTTCTGTCTCTTCTTCACCTCACGGTGAGTCTATCAATCCAGTTACTCATCCAACTCACCTACCGCCTATTTTAAACAAATAAAATACTTGCTTTGTAACACCACATCTCTGAGCTCTCTCCTATTTCTTCCTGTTTATGAACAGCCCATTTGATCTAAAATAAGACAACCTAGATTTCTATGATTAATTATGATTTTGACTCTCACCTTCACCAACTCTACTTTACTACCATCATAAAGACTTGAATCCGTCTAAATGACAATGCTAAACTATTGGCCCTTCCATGAAGTGATTACATTTTAACATGAAGCTCGCAACAATCAAGATATAAGAAGGGCATCTCCTTATCAAACGACCAACAACCAAACAAACCCCAATAGTACCTTCCTGCCTTCATGTTTGAGTATTACTCCACTACTATCATTGCCCCATTCAACGCATACAATGTAGCCATTTTCTGCCTGCCTACAACCATTGATTCTGTATTTGAGGAGCTAGGTGAGATGTTAATTCCTCTAATATGCTGAACATCAATCAATATTCTTGGCAACACTATTCTCCTCTTACCCACTATGACCATAAGATCTCATTCAACTAATTTCTGTCTCACCCCTCCCTGAGAAATACTCACTGCTTCCCTACACATTCAAATGGCAATCCAATGTCACCTCTTCCACCACCATCAGCTGAGGCCTCTGACCATGCCATAATTAAAAAATCAGTCGCTGTCCCCTAATCACTCCATCAACAAAATGGAAGCTCTTCCCCTAACATCCTGCCACTGTTCCCTTATAAAATTAATGACAACCTCAGACACATAGACAACTCCACATCTGTTGAGGAAATAAACAGAACTATGAAAATAACCTTTGATTTATGCTATCCTCTTCATAACTTTACCCCTGTAGAACCTCGTCTTCAACCTTTGGTTCACTCTTCTATCCAAACATTAAAAACTTCAGTGCATGCACTCTGTTGTAGTTGGAGAAAATGTCCTATGGGACAGCACCCTAAATGCTATATTAGCAAGCCCTAAAATACTGTACTGTCTATCCTGCTTGCAAAATCCACCTGTCTTCAAGAGCTCACCCCATCTTACAGTCTCGCCCTTAAAGCCTTACTCACATCATCAACACTCTTCTTCCTCCATCTCTCTGACGCATCACTCCTTATCAGCGAAACATTTCGGATCCTATTTCTCTTATAAGAGCTCAGGTATTTAAAGTGATCTAAAACACTCTTCTTACCTCTTACATCTATCCTAGCCTCCCCTCTATCTCCACCAAATTTTCTACTCTGCCGCTCACATATTTTGCTATGGTAATATCCATGCTGTAAGTCGATAACCTATTGTGTACTACACATGATCAAACCCCTTCAGCTCCAAATCTTACAATCACTGTTTGTTTCCTCTTGTCGTATGCTGGCAGACATTAATCTCTACCTACAGACACCTATCATCCTTCAAATCTGCAGTAGTTATACCACTACTGGGAAGCCCATATGAAAACTTTCTGCCCCTGGTTTCTGCCCTCTCTGTTTAACTCATTTTACTTCAAAAATCCTTCAACGATTAGCACTTAATTGTATCATTACCCCTCACTACTTGCAACCTGACAGACATTAATTACAGTCTGGTTTTTGTGCTCTGCTTCTAATACAACTGCCCGATGCCCTAGGGAGCTCTCATGTTCAATTGTGGACCGGCCTCCCTCAACTGACCTCTCCACTCCTGATAACCTATCTCTCACCTGCTATCCTACCACCCAAACCATCAGCCATACATCTTGATATACACGTCATAGAACAGAGAAACAATCACAACCAACAGAGCCAAAGCAGGAAGATTCCTACAAATGAAAAAGCAAGGAATCTGCCTGTACATTTCATTCCAAGTAGCCAAGAAATTGATCTCCTCATTGATGCTTAGCAAACCTGACTATTGCAAGAGCTTACTAGTGGGACTTTTATTGGGACTGCCCCTGTATTGTTTTACCTTGTTAGACAAGGTGGTCAGCTGCGCCAAAAGGACCTGTTAGATGCTTCCCAGAAACGCTCCCATTTCCAACTAGGGTCTCCAAGAAGAACGGCTCTCTTTCACTTACTAATCTTTGTATCCAAAGACATCAGTGGAACCTCCATGCTCTACCTCACCTCTGTCCTACGCACTCATATGCCAACTCATAGCCTATTCCCCGGAGAACCTGAGGTCATGGTCACCCCCAACCTCCACCTGCAGCTTCCAGGTTCCGGTCCTTCTACCTTCTGCGACTCCTGGAAGGGAACTCTTTCCTGGTTGAAGTCTGCTCTGTCTCTCTGACAACTACAGTCAAGGCTCCTCTCAATGGCCCCATTATATTAGGACAATCCTTATTTCAATCTACACACCACCCTCTCCCTCTCTCTAAAATCTTACACTATCAAGATGTATATATGAAGCATCTGCTAGTAGTGTCCTGTCTGTGTTCAGCTTACCCTACCACCTCCCTGACCTGTACTAAATGTCATACCTGATAACTGCTTTTGCATTGGGCCGCTGTTGCTATGAACATCAGTTCTTGACTAAATGCTTTTCCACCTATAAAAAAAGAAAAAAAACAAATAAATAAATAAACAAATGAATGTTACCTTAAATTAGAATTTAGCACCTCTGGTACTAACATCATTTGTCTAAATGAATGCTGCAATTCTTTTATATCAATGTGGGTACCTGAAAGCAGTCTGCTAGGAAGCCAAAGCTCTCTCCATGTAAATTGTTGTAATAATGTCCACTTTTTAAAATGAAGAAAAACTGCATTATTTACTGAAACTAACTAAAATAACAATATTAAATAGCAATAATAAAAGACAAACTTAAACAAAGAGAAACAACACGAGTTGGGCCTCTCTGTAATCCGAGTGTGTTCCATCACTCCCTAAATTCAAAAATACTTTAAAATATTTTAGTTGGCAAATATATTAACGGGCAAAGGTAGTAAACAAAATTTAAAGGGTATGAAAGAAATCTGTAACTTACAAAGTGCACCTTGTTTTCTTTTGCATGACTGCTACTTCGTTTGATTGAAGCTGGATCTGGAATTTAGCCTCCATTTATATTTGCAGTTACATTTTCAGTTTACTTGGAGACTGGCGGCTGCTCTGTTTACCTGCACCAAAACAGGAACAGGGGCCCTGAGGCTCGGATTTTTCATAATTAATAATTAGTTGATCATGTATCTTGTAAATCCGATGCCCAGAAAATTACAAAAAAACATGCTGATTACAGGAGGTTGTCTACTGAAAATTTCATGTTTGCCATTAACACTCTTCCCTTGTCATGCAATGAGGTTAAAATAGTGTAAACAGTGTGAAATGAGTGTCTGTCAATCCCCTTTACAATTTACAAAGTATTTCTGCTGTGTAATGACGCAAAGCAAGTATTTACCCAAACCTTAATTTCCTGAAACGTTTTTTTGTCGAAATGACATTCTTACTGCTAGTAGGAACAGGCAATGTTTGATTTCCTTCAGCTGCCTCACACTTTAATACAGCGACCCGCCATTTTGGTCGCGAACACATCACCACGCAGAATGAAAGTGGTCAATAAACCCAATTGAAAAAAAGTCATATTCCGTCAAGAAGACACACACTTGTAATGTGCTACATGTGCTACTTAAAGATAATGAATAACTAATTTAAAGTGTTTAAAGAAATAAATTCTACTGTGTGCAGAGGCAAGTTCTCGGGTATTTTTAAACTCGGATTACGAGGCTGTTGTTATAAAGAGCAACACAAAAAGATGGAGCGGACTGTGAGTGCTTCCAGGCACTATTAACTCCAGGTATCATCTTGCTGTCTGATATCACGCAATTGTGTAAAAGTGCAAGATATTTCAAAACCATGTCAGTCATGTGCATTGCACCCTTGAGGCTGAAGACATGTTAATCTGGTGGGCCAGTGCTGTTTTGATGCAAAAATATATAAAAGGGCAAAAAAACAGAGAGGACTCTTATTATCCAGAACATTACTGTTCACCTGGTTGATAAATAATGCATGGGCTGAGAGTTGTTATTGGACCACGTGATGGAAATGTTGTTTGACGTAGGAGTGCCGCGTGATGGCTCTGTTAACATGAGAAACCAGAACAAATTAGTTTTTTTTAGATTCTTTATTGCACCAACATGGACCACAGCCCTTACACAGACTTCTTATCCATCAGTTCCTCCAATTACCCAACCTTCTACTTGTAACCATAGCAACCACAAGGGGAGTCATTGGATAGAATGTGATTACAGACCCAATTAAAATGCATGTTACAACACAGCTACCTCTTTAAGGAACTGCAGGCAATATCTTACACCTAGAAAAATATTCATAAAGGGTGGAAGGAAACATATATAATACAGTATACCCAAACAAATTGAAATAATAAGGGCTAAGTATAAGGAGCACATAGGTAAGAATCCATGCAAACTGTTCGCTATAACATTTGACTGTTGAGTTATACAAAACAAACATTACTGCTGAGGACCAGTGGAAATATACATGCTAAGGTAATACGCATACCTACACAGAGAAATTCAAACTGTGTAAATATTCTATATCGAGCAAATTACATAATTTACTGATTACACCATCAGATCCATGCAGTTCATAATCTTCTAGGTGCAGCAGTGTCTTCCTGGAAAAAGAGCTGCTATGAACTCCACCAAATCTGGTCTCTGCATCGTCTGCATGCGATTAATTTGTTCTAGTAGAACCAAAAAGTGGCACAGATGATGGTGAAGCGGCCAGAAGATCTGAAGTGATTTCATTGCGTTCCCCACAATTTGCCAACCTGGACATACTCCACACCTCTTGGCCACTCAGATAAACTACATTCTTCTTCACATGAATAATATATTTCAGACCCCAGAATTTGGATTTACCTTTAGGTGCCCAAATCGGTTTCTTCTCAAAGACCAAATCCCGCACATTCCAGTGCCATTCACATATGCAGTGCTTTTCATCAAAACCCTTTTGTACCTCTCCTGGTACCTATATACCACACGGGAATCCATCAACTTCACACATTTCTTGCTTTCCAACCACACCGGATTGAGGTTTGACCCAGCAATTCTTCCCCTCAGACACTGGAATGGTAATACTTTGGACACATCAATAAGAGAGTTCCAATGTACCCACAATTCCTTCCTGAGAACCATTTTGAGAGATTTGCCATTCTCTACAGCAATTTGAGCAGATGCTCTCACCAATCAATTCATGCTTTCAACTAGGCCATTCACCTGTGAAGAATATAATGCTGTAAACAGATGTATAATGGTCAAATAATTTAAAACCTCTTTCATTTCGCTGGATGCAAACTGGACCCCATTGACCGTGACAATATTTTTGGGCACCCCTTCCGAATTAAAAACATCCTTCAAAAATTCCAATACATTCCTTGTAGTTACAGAATTCACACAAGAAGCTGAAACCCATTTAGCGGTATAATCAATCGACCACAACTAAGACAAACCTTTCCCCAGATGGCAGTAACTTAAGGGGGCCAACAATGTCTAACCCCAGTTTAACCTATGGCTCTTCAGGAATTTCAAAAGGAGAAAGTGGAGCTATCTTCACTGATTTTGGCTTGTCATTGCCGCACTTTGGATACATTCCTTCACCACACATTCCACTTGTCTGTCTGACCGGGCCACCAATAACACTCCCTGACTCTAGTCTTGGTTATGTTTCTTCACAAGTGTCCCTCATGTGCAAGATTAACAATTTTGTCCCATTAACCTACCAGAGGGACCAAAAGATCACAACGATATAGTTCTCCATTCCTAATACTCAATGCAGCCCTGACATTTTTTCAAAACCCTCTAGCTTCCTCCTTAACCTCCTTGAGGTTTGGCCAGTCTGTTACCACAAAGTCTACAATCATCACATCATCCCTAGCAGTTTCAGCTTTCCATTCCGATCTGCAGATTGCCGACTCCTTGACCTACAAAATAGGGAGATCTGCCTCAGCCCACACAGGTTTATCAGCCAGCAACCTGGACAAACAGTCAGCAGGAAAATTCTTAGCCCCAGGAAGTAACTGAACTTGGTAGCTAAATTCCATCAAACCCTCCACCCAACTTGTAATGTGTGAAGTGGTGTTCTCAATGCTTCTGCAATCCAATAACACGCGAGCACCTCCCATTCAATGACACAATACCTTTCTTCAGAACCCTTAAGGGAATGGAAAACAAAAGCCACAACCTTTTCTTCCCCCCCTTCAAATTGGGACAGTGCAGCCCCAAGTCCCTTCAAACTGGCATCAGTTGTAATAATATTTTTTTTAGGGACATGAAAATGGCCAATTGTCGACATTTTGGCAATCTCACTCTTAATGAACTTAAAAGCCTCCTCCCAAACTTCAGACCAAGCAAATTGCATCCCCTTCTTAAATTGAAGTCCATTTGGCTGTATCACACTGGCAACATTTTGAATAAACTCCAACTAGTACTCTGCCAAACCTAAGAATGACCTAATCTGATCTTTGTTGGTTGGGAAGGTGCTTCAATGATGAGTTTGCCAAATCTAGTTTTGGACTAATACCTTCACCTGAAATCATGTGTCCCAGATACGAAATCTGTTACAACAAACAAATGATGGACGGAATGCTGACAATGCAGACATTCTCCCCCAGTCAAGAGATCTGGGTTAAATCCATCGTTCTTTTGCCCACTACGCCACCCCAGTTTAGACATGGCCATATGCAAATCAGTCTTGACCCTGTGCCTCATGGCAACAGTCCAGCCCGAACTGCCAAGCCATGTCTTCCCTGGACCAGAATCAAGCATCCTAGGACCGGTTTCTGGCTATCAGCCGTCATCAGCCAGGATAGCTTGACTCCAGTGGCATAGTGAGCACGGGTCCCACGTCTGGGAATACCCATCCCACTTAGGGCGAAAAGCGTTACAACAAACAAATGATGGACGGAATGCTGACAAATACGAAATCTAGCCTATATCAAACCTGCATTTTTCTTTTTTGGGTGTACGGCCTTTGTCTCTCTCGGTCTCATCAATACCTTCCTCAAGGTAGCATCATGCTGCTGCTTATTCTTCCCATACACCAAGATGTTGCCCTGGAAATATATCTCAGAATCAATACCTTTCAACACTTCTTCCATAAGCCTCTGGAAGCATGCAGCCACCGAAGCCAACCTAAAAGGTAACCTTTTAAAGCTATATGCCCTCAAAGCTGTAACAAAGGATGTGAGAGCCTTGGAATCCTCATGCTATACAACCTGGTGGTATTCAGCAGAAAGATCTATAACACCAAAAACACTGGCACCGTGGAGCTTGGCTAAGGCCTCTGTGATATTAGGCAATGGTTGCTGGTCAACCCAGATGCACTGTTTGAGATCCTTGAGAGTCACACTCAGTCTTAGCTTGGTTCCATTATCTTTGGGAGCTACACCAACCGAGGCCAACCATTCCAAATAATCTGTCTCTTCTATAACCTCCATAAGTAGCAATGTATCCAACTCCTCCTTCAAGGGCTTCAACATAAAATTAGGCACGCTCCTCACTTTATGCACAAACAGCTTGGCATTTTTCTTTAAGTTAATCTTGTGCTCAAAATCTTTAAGACGGCCAAGTTAATTTCTGATCACCTCATGAAATTTTTAAACCAATTCAAGGTCTTCCCCAATGGTAGCTATCATTAGAACCTAATTGGGAGAGTTGGGGTTCAGGGTAATCCCTAAATCTCATTGATGCCTCCACCCCATCAAATTATTGCCATGCCTGGCTACATAAATGTTCCCCACAGATTTTCTTCCCTTGAAGTTAGACTTCATTACAGTAAACCCTACCAAATCGATTTTCAGTGTTCCTTACCCTACTGGATTTATGTCGGGGAGGAACAACGTGATCTTTTCATTCCCCTATGGTTCCTCCCAATTTTTGTACACCAACAAAGTAAAAGGGTACCCAGAATCTGTAAACATTGTGCGATTTTTTTCACCAAGCTCTATTTCACACTCTTGCAAGGCACATTGACCCACATCCACCACATCATCCACCTATTTGATTCCTACTGAAGAAGGTACAACTTGCAAAATCACATCGCGGCATTTCCACAACTTCATGTAGCTTGACATTTTTGCACATCAGATTAAAGTGCCCCTTTTTTACCACAATTACGACAGACTGAATTTCAGGCATTACAGTTCGGATTATTAGACAGGTGATAAGTGCTGCCACACTTGAAACATTTGAACTTGGGGTCCCTCCCTAAGCTAGGATTCCCCTTTATGGGTCTTTCATATGTTCTTTTTTGGGTTGAACTTCCATCATTGTCGCCAGCTCCCTTATCTGTTGTAAATTTGCATACTCTGGTCATGGAATGAGGTGGACTGCCCCGCATTTCTTTAACCCACCCCTGAAGTGTATTTCATGCCACCAACATCTCCTGGCTAATTGGTAATCCACAAGACCACATTGACTCACCCACTCCCTCTGACTATCCCGGGGCCTCTCCGGCCCCCACAGCTATCCCTCCAAATCCCACCTTCCCTACGGAACCCAACATTCAGATCTCAGACTGGGCCACGCGCCTGGATGAGATCTCTAGCCACCTGCACCTTCTTTCGAAGGAACTCCGGGAATTGAAAGCCATCACTATCGAACACCTCCCTCTACTCAGAAACCTTAGCATTATACAGAATGGACCCCCGTCCTGTCGGGCGTAGCTCCTCCATTGGTCTTGCACAGCTCTCACTATACTTGAAAAACGGTACCCCTCCAGAATGCCTTCTCCCACCCCAGACAACTAAAGACTGATCTTTCGACCAGTGAGATCCGTGATCTACTTCTCTCATAAACCTAACAAGTTCCATATGGGGCAAATCCAAGCTATCCAAGCAAACCCTTACAGAGAATTCTCCCACAACCTGAGAGGTACAAATACGGACAACCTCCAGTGCATCAATATCCTTCCAGCTGCCACCTCTCTCTCCACTAATCAATTGAAATGGGGACTTCTCAATTGCAGATCAGCGAGTAAACATGCTTCTGACATCTATGATCTCATCCTAACCAACAAGCGTGACATCATTATCCTCACAGAAACCTGGCTCAATTACTCTTCCACTCCTATCCTTGACCTTTTAGTCCCACCTTGCCATGACATAATTTGTATGGACAGATACTTGAAACAGGGTGGAGGAATAGCCTGTATACACCGAAATACACTCTCACTTTCTTAATCAGGTTCCACCACTCCAACCTCCAGTGAATATCTTTGCATCAACATCACCAGCAAAAATCACAGTGTCTGTAAACTAGATACTTTCTACCACCCCCCTGGTGACAATCTTTCCTTTATTGAGAATTTAATGGAAATCATCTTCTCCAACGATGACCCTCTAGTGTTCCAAATCTTCCTGGGAGACTTCAACCTCTACTGGTCCAACCCAAACGATCACGTAGTGAAGTGTCTTAAATCCTTCCTTTTGGATCAAGAGCGGACACAATTTTGTGATAGTCCAAATCACTATATCAAAAACAGAAGAAAGGGGACCAGGGAGCCAGTTAATGGTCCAGTGTCCATGCTCCCAAAATTACATACCTACAAAAAAGCACACTGTTCCAAGTCCAAATCACAACAAGGGAGAAATTCTGGATCACATCATATCCAAAGGTAACACCATTACACTGGACTCCATTATCCCTTGCGACTGGTCCGACCACTATTGCATCTTCTTCTTCATTAACAGGGAGGTGTCTGTGAATGGAGATCAACCTAAGAAAATGAAGTAATGGATAAAGAACCTTAGAAATATCAACACTGAAGAACTAGCAACCGGCTGTGCAAAGGCTTGGACTCCTCATTCAGAAAAGAAAGATGTTTGTGTCCTCACAGATTTCTATAATGCCTCTATCTCTGGTATCGTGGATGATATAGCCCCTTTACAACTGATAAACGTCTCTTCCAAAAACTCAAAACCGTGGTTCAAGGCCTCACTAAACTCAGAACGCCGTAACCTAAGGTCAGCGGAAAGATCCTAGAGATCTATGCCATCCACCGAACACCTAAACCTCCTTAGAGCTGTCAGGAGCTCTTAGAAGAAAAAAATCAAGAGCACAAAAGCCGACTTCTTCAGATCCCCACCTAATCTAGCCAAAAATCACACCGAGAAACTCTTCAAAATTGTTAATTAACAATCGCGCAAAGTGCCCATCCGCCCTGAACATGGCGAAGGCACTTTTACCTGCGACAAACTGGCCACCTTCTTTGTCAAAAACCATCAATCATCAATATAGACCTAGAATAAAAAAGGGCCCTTCTTCCAACTTCTGGATGCACTGCTCCACCTGATCACCAGGAGCTGCTCATCCCCCATAGCATTAGACCCAAGAACAATGCTTCTTGGCACACCTTTTACACCCCTCAGTGAAAACGACATCTACAACACTCTGTTTGTTGTCAAACCATCCAATCACTTCAACGACCCTCTACCACTTTCCATATTCAAAGACATTATGCCTGCGATCCTCCTCAAATGAGCAAAGATTGTTAACGCTTCTCTATTGCAAGGCATGATACCTGGTTGCCTAAAAGCAGCACAAGTTTCCCCATTCTAAAAAAACGCAGACAGTTCTCACCTGAATAACTTCCGTCCTATTTCCAACATCCCCATGCTGGTGAAACTTCTGGAAAAGTGTGTGCAATCTCAACTCTGTGCTATCTCACATTGAGAAATTCCAACTGATGGATCAACACCAATCAGACTTTTGTAGAGGCCACAGCACAGAATCTGCACTTACCCACATCCTGGATGACATTTTAAAGCTGCTAGACCAAAATGGATCCTGCCTCCTGATTCTCCTTGACCTATCTTCTGCCTTCGACACTGTTAACCACAGCAATCTACTATCCACAATAGAACACAGGATGGGTCTATCAGGTGTGGTTTTGCAATGGTTCACTTCCTTCCTACACAACAGATCTCAAAGAGTCAAAGTTAATTAATCTCCATAACAGTCGTCTACACTCTCTATGGGTGTCCCACGAGGGTCCGCCCTTACGCCCATACTCTTCAGCTTATTCTTGGAACCATTAGCTAAGGCCCCGAACTCCACGAACATTCATTTTCATATGTAGGCTGATGATACCCAACTTTATTTGAAGGTTTCCTCCCCTGAAAACCTCATTTCACTCAGCTCCACCCTGATGAACACTAAAACTGGCTCACTGAAAACTATCTAATGCTCAACACCTCCAAAACAGAATTCCTTCTCATTGCTCCCCCTAACCACGCCCCCAAGATTGACCTCTGGATGCATCATATGTCAGAGTTCAACTGCTCCCCCCACATTATTGAGTCTGCTAAATCTCTAGGAAACACTCTATACAGGCCCCTGAACGTGTAGAATCATATCAGCAATGCAACCAAGGGTGTTAAACACCAGATGAGGATTACTAAGGAATCTTAAACCATTCCTTCCACAAGTCGACTTCAAATCGGCAGTGCAAGCTCTAGTATTGCCAAGACTAGACTACGGTAGTTCAACACTCTGTGGTCTCCCCAAACAAAGCTTGGCCCCACTTTCAGCTTTCATTATTGCCGCAGCCAGATTGATTACTGGTACAAAAATAAATTATCACATTTCCCCAGCCTTGAAATCCCCAACCTGGCTACTTTACGAAACTAGAATTCAACTAAAGATTGCTTGCTTGACTCACAAAAACCTGCATTTCAAGACCCCGACCTATCTGGTGGTCGTCTGACTTGAAGTGAAAATTCTCTACTCCTGAAATCGCAGTTCCTCCACAAAAAGAGAGCGAGTAACTGAGCTTTCTCTTGCATGGCCCTGAATATTTGGAACTCCCTCCCACCGGAAGTAAGTCGAATCCCTTTCACCACTTCACAAGAAGTGAAAAAAATCTTAATGTTGAAGTTCCTGCCTTAAAGTCCTTAGCTCAGCAACTTTATTACTGCCCCCCTCTCTGCCTGTATGACTGTCCATTATACGATTGTACTCCTGGGATTAACAATTTTAGCAGGCCATTACACATCTTTGTATTGCATTTATAGAATGTTTCTCTCCCTTTACCGTATCGTTATTCATTACATGTGCGTAATCCGGTGATTAATGGTGTTGGCAGGCTATGATCGTACTGTTACTGTTTACTTTGCCTTTTCTTCACAATTAATGGTTCCAGCCAGACTCGTTCTTAAGTGCTATGAATCATGCCGTATTGCTCACGTCTTGTGTGTTGATTGCTCTTGTCCCACATTTGGTACCCTACCTACCTTAACTGTGAAGTGCTCTGATACCCACCTGGGTCATGTTCAAGCTGTACAAAACTTATAAATAAAAATAAAATCAACAATGTCCATTGCTTCTTTCAGTGTAGGGATCTTGGCCAAGAGCTTCTCCTGCACCCTGATATCATTGGTGCATCGTACCAACTGATCCCTAATGAGGCAATCAGCTAAGTTCCCAAATTCATAGGTTCTGGCAAGGCTCTTCAAAGAAGTCACATAGTTAGCCACCTTCACATCCTTGGCTTGAGTTCTAGTAAAGAATTTGTCTTTCCATTATGGCCAAAAGAGCTTCTCTAGCATCAAGGTTCACCCTCCCTATTGCCAATTACAATCTTGTCAGGACTCATAAACATTGCACCCTTTTATGCCCAGATTATGTAGTATCACTCCTTGCTTCCTATATGTGGAGAAGTTCTTGTCACCAGTTGCTATAAATAAGAGTCAAAAAGTTGTTTTCACTTCTTCCATGGTAATAAAGGCTCTCCAGACTCATATAAAAATTCTGGAGGCTCGGACATACTTGAAGAAGCCATGTTACAAACCCTGTAAAAGTAAATCTAAAGAAATTAGCAGACACAATAGGTTAAAACAGAGGGCTAAATTAATAAACTAATACAATGAACTAAAATAATAAATAATCAAGAGTCACTACTAATCCTGAGCTGTGCCTTGGAATCCAAAGGCTTTTGTAAACATCCATGTGAAAACTCCCTTGCAGGATCAATTTATTCCCATGAAGTCCACATTCAGTATGCACTAAATCCACAGGCCTGGCTTAAACTCCAGCATGAATGTAGAAACAACAGTCTAGTTGCCAGGTCTAGATGAGTCTAATGACTCGCTGCCATTTATAACCTGTACTGCTACTACCTTGAACGCACAGTAGTGGTCTAGCATTTGGATTATGCGCATCAAGTGACTCGTTGCCAATCAATAGTTTGCAGCACCCACTCAGCACAGCAGCTGAGTGTGTCACGTCAGCACCACCAGATGGACGCAGCTCCTGCTCCTCACGCACCGTAGGGGTGAGATTCCCATGTGCATTACAGATCGCTTCCTCTTCATTCACTGTGGCCCTCGAACCCTTTGTATGTGTTGGAGAGTGTATTAATAAGTACTATTGTGCCACACACCCAGGTATGGCATGATTCAAAGTTAAACTGCCCGGGGTTGCAGCACAGTACAATTACTGCCAAAATACGTGCTGCAATAAAGTCAGAATGACGGACTTGCTTACAGTTGTCTCATAAGAATCAGCAGGTTGAAGTCTAAATAAATTTGTCAGAACTAACGGATGCTTGAGCACCTAGTCATGCTGTTTGAAAAGGATTCAGAGGGTTGTTGGTTAATCCTCAGTCCCTGACCCCCAGAGGTTCTCATCATCAATGTTAAGATTAAATAGCAGGACAGATTAGGTATTTTGAGAACTTTTATTCCACCAACATGCAGCACAGCCCTTATACAGCCTTCTTCTTATCCCTCAGTTCCTCCAATTCCCAACCTTCTACTTATAACCATAGCACACAAAAGGTGAGTCATAGGACAGAATGTGGTCACAGACCCAATTAAACTGCAAGTTACAACAGGCTCCCAAAGGGAGGTGGCCTTTGTGGCTCCCTTCCTAGAATGGATAGAGTGTCCTGTGACACCACCAATTGTCACTAGATGAGTCCCAGTGGTGATTCTTCAGTACATGGTCAAAGAAAAGAACAGCAAAAATGCTTGTGTTATTGTGGAGCAGCATGGTTCCTTGTCACCTCTAGCGATATGATGATTAATTTCAGCATCCTTTGCAAATTATTCCCCAGGTGGATAAAGATGCAAGGAAGCTTTGCCCAACTGCATTTACCCTCTGCTAGAATCCCTCCCCATCACTATGTCTTTGAATCCAGTGGTTATCCCAAATGCCTGTTATTAGCTACTGCCACATATGTAAGTCAGTCAAGTAGAGGGATGCTATGGATCTTAATTCAAGCAACTAAAATGTGTCCCTTACCCCTGGTTGGGAATTACAAGACAGGGCATAATTTGTGGCAGAGAGCCCTTTTCATCATTTGTTCTAATGTTCTTGATGTACAATTGCTAGCTACTTCTGTGAAACCAGTGTTAGGACCTCCTGCCCTTGGGTTAACATTCAGTTCCTCTAGCTTTAGCAATGGTACCATTGGTCTCAAAGGTCATAAAGGCTGCAGCATGAATGGAATATAAATAGGGGGCTTAGAGCCCTTCTTGCTTTCTATAGCGTCCACATCTTCCTCTTCCCCCTAGACCTTCAATGTCAAATTTAGGACTGTGGAAGTGCTACCTTAGGACGTGATGTTCAAATGTGCGATGGGATTAGGTGGTCAATGTGTGATGGTACATTACTCCTGGCATGTTAGTAAATTGCAACCCATTAACTCCCTTTCCCTAATGAGAATCCAACAAATGTGTGAAAGGAGTGTTTGCAGTCAATTTTCAGGATTGTTAGGCCGGTTTTAATTCAAAACAAAATTAGTCAGCCACATAAGCTACAAAAAGGTGCCGTGATTGCCTTTTTAAGTAGTTATTAATGACCACTTCCTGTGGTATCCCGTCATCAATTAGTCTTCCATATAAGTCCAGTTTTCATTTGCGATGTGGAAAGCATTTAATTACATTTAAGAAAAACTCATATCTCTTCGTATTTGACCTCTGAAAATACATCTTGAAGCTATTCTTGATGTCTGTATTCTGTGCTATTACTTTGAATGTATCATGCCGGTGTTAAGGCACGCTACCCCAAAGGAAATGGCTCTGAAATATTCTTCTTTACCTAAGCTCTATTTAATAGGCTTTCAGAAAGACGAAAAACTCATTCCCAGCCTGAAACTCAATATAATGTAAGAGAAAAGGCAATCCTATTCCCAGAATTAGGATTAAAATCTCAAGCAATTGCATGCCAATTTTCTGCATCATCAAAGCTGCTGAGGGGAAAAGTCACAAAGCAGTCAATAGTGGAAATATTGCTTCAACAATTGGAATTTCAGACCAGTTCAGCAGAATACCATTGCAGATGCTGTGCACAATTATATGTGTCAATTGGGTTTTTGAAAGTTGCTCTCTTTGAAAGCCTAGATGCCTTCAACAATTGATTGGTCCCCTTTAACGCAGCGGCTAAGAAACAATGGATAGAGCCTTCATTTAGTTTGTTATTATGTTATATTAATAATTTCTCAGAGCCTGCTGTGTACATTAGACAGCCATATACACCTGGATCAGTAGAACAGGGCTGATGCATACCCTGTGTCCAGGGTCCATTGCACACAGTTGAAGGACATGCACAGATGGTTTAGTGGTATCGGGAGCACAGCCCGACCGCAGGCCACACCCTATGCCAATATCCTGCAGTATATGGCCAACATCTGTGCACAGATATTTTAGTGGATAGGGGCTGGTGCAGCGCTTATGCTGTCGGGCCATTGCACACTTCAGTGTGTAGGACAGCGATTGACAGAGGCCACAGCTTAATTCTAGGCCCAATGCCTAGGACACGCATAGTGTGAGAAGAATTTAGGGTCTTGGCATAGGACAGTCCATCCTACCAGAGACCTCTGTTTATTGCCACAGACCAGTTCGGAATGGATGCTTTCATAAGCCCTGTGCACACAGCTTGTTGTCCAAGGTCAAGGGTCATACTTCTCATCTTCAGCAATATGGGAGCCAGCACAGGGCCTGGCCACAGGCTCCTGTCCAATAGTTCCCTGAACACAGTCATACATGTATCTCTTTAAAAACCCAGAAAAAATTAGTGAAAAAAAATCTTTGTTTAAGGAGAAGGATAGACTGATACTCAGAAGATGAAAGTACAATTGTTAAGAAAAAAACATAGAAACTGCCTTAACACCTTACTTGCACCCCTAAATCAATTTTTCCATGCGTAACAGATTGTACTGGTAACCATTTGTAAATCTTACTCTAGAAGTGGACCGGACATGTCAGTGTATTTTTGGATATTCACAAACATTTTTGCACCTTCTTCCTTTATTTAAAATGATCAGAAATGCATTTGTGTCAAATGCCGGAGTAAAGCCCTTTCCAGCATTGGAATGAAACGGGAACACCTTTTAAATTGGTGGATAATAGGGGCATAGGGAGAAAAATCCCTAAAATGTCAAAAATGCAATTGCACAAATGAGATAACAATTCCAGATGCACAGTTTTAAACTTCTTACAAAGATACTTCAAGCAAGCAGCTTCAAAAACCGAAAATGGGTAAAAGATTTGTGTGACATATAGTTGTCGCAGTGTCAGGGCAAGTAGTGTAGCATTTCTGTAAAATGTGGCAATATACATTAGTGCAAGACTTCATTGCTCCTGAGTTGAAGACAACTAAAAGAAGGCATATACAGGAAGCAAAGGTTATTTATGAAGGAGAAAAAGTAAAGGATTGTTAAAAGTAAATTGGAGAATTGATCTACCCTTAACTGAACAAAATGATCAGAAATCTGGGGATATTGTGGTGCTCCAGACCCATTGAGACATTTTTATCTATTTGATTCATGCAATCCTTTGGGATGTACATCTTGGGTAGAGAAGAAATAGAAGAGACTGTCTATCCCGTTCTTTATGTTGATGGTTATCTGTGTGCTAATCTCACTCTGATTGTTATACATTCTGATTGTATGATCTCATATCTTCAGAAACATGGCTTCCTCTTGTGGTAATTCTGCTTGTATGGGATGGCTTGTCTGCAAGCTTTCAATGTGCCAGGAAAACTTTAATGGCATGGGTTCCCTGCACAATTATAGTTAATCATAGCCATCGGCCTACACATTTTCTGGGAGATGCCCAACATTTGAAACATCTTTTCCTCTTTGCATAAACATTTTTTCATGATAGGTCAAAAATCCAGCATAAATTTGCACTTCTATCATGATCAATTGTCCATTAGATAAACGATTGTTGCCTCGTTTAGAGGTAGGAGACAATAGCATCTTTGATACTCTTTATATAGGGGTGTAAGTGGTTTTCATAGTCGTGGAGGTGCCACTGGCTCTTACCCTGGAGGAAAGCATTGGAGAAACCACACTATATAAGGAGATGTGGTGCCTCCTATGGCAATCTTACTGCCATTTTTCCTCCCTGGATGTGCCATGTAACCCTTGGTGGTGCCAGACAGAAAATAATCCACAAATGACACCCTTATATTGGAGGGCAGCTCCAAGTATGCTGGAGCATTAGTTTTGTTTCTTCCAAAATACGACCCACACTTTGGCAGTCACTCTTCCGAAGAAAAGAAAGTGTTGACACATCTGTCATGCTGCCATGGTAGGGGAGGCATTCTGTCATTATTCTCTCATTATTTTTCCACAGAAGAGCTTCAGCCATGTAAATGGTAGCTGCTTCACATACTCTAGATTTGATGGCTGGTTGAGGCTAAGGTGGTGTATTTACCACAGCGGCCATACAGTGGCTGGCCCACTATTCTTCAAATTGCCCAATTGTATAATTCCCACTTGAATTAGTTTTTCATTTTTATGTAACAGATGTTGTCTGAACTGCACTAAGCACAAGTCTGGTTTGAGAAGATGGGGATCCAGAAAGTAGGCATGCCTGGACGACTCCCTCCTTACAAAATCTGCTGTAGGCTTGTGTTCCCTACACAATAAAGCAATCATCTGGAATCATTTGGTTTTCCTGAGAGAAGCAATCTTGTGTTCATTGTAATAAGGATGGGGTAAATGCCTCTCTCAACATTTGGACAGTTTTACTACACATTATGGAAGCTGGCAACCCCCTCCTTGCAGAGGCTGCTGAAGTTTTCAACAGCATTTTACAAACCTGTTAGCTCAAAACTCCTAAGTGTAATGGTGGGGTTATCTTTCTTGCCCAACCACTTACTGGAATTGTTCTGATGGGATTCTGAGGCTAGGCTAGGAATGGTAGAACACAGAGCACAGAGAATAGTGATTAAGGTTAAGTATGGGGTCACTCATGGCTTCTGCCTAAACCTTCATTTGTTGCTCATCTATGTGAAACGTATTTTATGACCTTTCGTTACTGCCAGAGATTCAAAACTATGCTGACAATTTTTACGTTATATTTCATTTATTGCATAATCCTTCAATGTATAGACGGATCCCAACTGGATCATCCTAAACAAATCTACAAATGTTTTTCTTTTTTGGTCGTGGGATCTGAAGGGTAGGCAGCTGTATAACGTATACAAAGTGGGCCAATTAGAAATTTCAGCTAGAGTAAATAAGTCCACTTTATGTAACATTAGAATTAGAATTAGGTTATCATCATAAATCGTTACAAAGATCACAGGATTTTCTGTAGGAGATAAACAGAGGTATGATAGCAAGAGTAATTTTTTTAAACTTTTTGTTGAGCAATTGCTCAATGGACAGCAACATAATGAATGGGTCAGTCGTACAGTGTATACATGATCAACATAAATCACATCGGTAGCAAGAGTTATTATAAAGGCAAAACTGGATTAAACTAATATTTTACTGTTATGTACATCTGAGGATAATATGATCAAACTGTGAGTGGTTCAGAATTTCAGAGCTAAGGCAGTGGTAAATCCACCTAAGAATGGTGATATTTTCCCTACCTTCCAGAAGATGAGCTGGGTTCTAGTCTTTGCTAGAGTCTGTTAGTGCTTGCATGAGAAAGCACAAGCTTCCTACCAAGATTATCTTTTAGTTTAACACCCTTTTAGGTCTCTCAGATGTGCTAACTACAAATCGTTAAATCCCTCACAACGTTTTGAAAAAAAAGCATTTTGAAAAAAATCCCAAGTAGTATGAAATGTACTACCATGGAATAGGCTTTGTTGAATGGAATCCTAGAAGATAGCAGATAATTTCAGACTAAGAGAGCAACTTCTCTCTTTGGAAATGCTGAAGATACCGGTACTGTGAATGCGGATATAGTTCAGAGCACATATGCCGCTGTCACTTAGTTGGATTTTAAGGTCAGTAGTACTATTTAAAACATCCTTGATAATGATGAAGAAGGCGATGATGGTGATGAATTAGCAGACAGGTATATTAGAACATCATAACAGAATCACCTGTATGAGCAAGGCTATTCTTTTTTATGCAACGCCTAATATTGAGTTTTAGCTTGTTTCTAATCTGGACTACATTTGGGAGAAGTAAAGCATAGAGAGTTGATGCAATGTGCCAGAAAGAGAAAGTTCAGCAGCCACATTCCCTTCTACTATTTCTGTTGCCCATTCACTGTCTCACTGAGTGCACAAATTCATCAACATGGTAATGCAGCATTATAATCTCAGTCAATACTGCAGTTCACTGTTCTCTGGTAGGAAACGTTAGTCCCGACTGCCTTAGGGTGGTCTTCCAAAAACGTTTTGCCTGCTTACCTATGCTTTTGCTGTATTATTTTTGATGGTTAGAGGGCTCCGAGCAGTTTACCACTGCTAACCAGTGCTAAAGTGCATGTGCTTCTGTCCCAAACATGGTTACATTGACTTATCCACAATTGCTTTATTTAATTTACCTTTAAGTCTAAAGTAGAGTGGACTACCAGTGCCCAGGGCCTGTAAATTAAATGCTGCTAGTGGGCCTGCAGCACTGATTGTACCACCAACACAAGTAGCCCTTTGAACGTGTGTGCAGGTTTACTGCCATGTTGACTTGGCATTCAAAACCCCTTAGTGTATCAACCCTATCAAGTCCTATAGAGAAAATAGAGGTAGAGGCCTGGTCGGTATATTAAAGTATCCCAAGAGTGGAGACGGGGTGTCTCCCACTTTGGGAATTAGGGATCCGAACAGTGGAAAGGAAGAAAATATGTAGCAGGCATATGGCATGACCTAAAGCAAGCGAGGTGGTTCAACATCAATCATGATTTGTGTGGCAATTACAACTCACCGATCCAGTATTACTTGGTTTAAAAAAAAATTCTATCTTTGCAATTTTTGTCAATATTGGACTTCGACAGTACTTAACATACCCTCTACCAGTGATTCGAAGGAGCTGGTGAGCCACCTGAGATGGGTGAGTTGTAATTGCCACACAAATCATGATGGTTGTTGAACCACCTCGATTGCTCTAGTTCTTAGATGTGCCACATGCCTGCCACATATTTTCTTCCTTTACACTATGCCTGTCATATTTGTTTTTTACTAAACATCTTAATCGTGTAATCTCTTGCATGATATTTTTCCAGAGCCTGTTTTTAACGTTGTGTCTAATGATGTATGTCATTAATATTCTTTGTTTTAGGTAGTTCTGATAAGAAGGTACCTCAATGTTAGGGCGCTTGTGTGCTTGGTTTACACTGGATACTAACAATGGAACCAACCACTGGGTAGAGAGTAGGGGTGGGCAGAATTTGCGAAATCCACTTCCGCAAATTATCGCGAAAATGTTTAAAATTATCGCAAACAAGCGGAAATATTGCGAAGATGCGGAAGTTTTTTTCCCGCATGTTTGCGAGATTTTCTGCATGGTTGCGGGTCGCCAACTTACCCATGTGGTTGCTCGTGGGCGTGGCCATCTTCTTTTGAGTTGTCTCGCGGTGCATGATCGCGGGAAGAAAGACGTGATCGCGCGACGCATGACGTCACTGCGGGTGCGAACTGTCGCGAGACAGCGCAAATGGCTAAAAACAATACAACATCTCATGGAGAACACGACCGGATCAAGAAAACATGTCGGTGAACGCAGGGATTCAGGTATGGCGATGGCGTGCACGCGAGAATGTATTATTTTACAGCGCGAGCAACAAACAAATTATCGCCAAGCTGCGGAAAGCGGAAATTTTGACATTTTCGGGCTCTCCGCGGAACGCGAAAATGTCAAATTATCGCAATTTCCGCGAACGAAACACAATTTTCGCCCAGGCCTAGTAGAGAGTCAGTTCAAACTTTTGGCCCTGAAGAATTGTCAAGTGATCATTCTGACATCCTAGGCAAGAAACATGTTGACCTATACATTGTAGCCACCACTGTACATTATCTCAGTGGTGACACACCTTTCATTTTTACCTGGGACCAGTGGACTCACTGATTAAAATAGATTTGGAGCACTGCTGTGCCTCAATTTATATTTCCCTGCACAGTTCCCTTACATTTCCTGCACACATCAACACTACGAGGCCCTATACGCACACCGCACATTACGGCTTGGGAATAAAAGATCTCCGATATAGCCCATCACAGCGCCGGCCTGACGAGGAGCATGCCCTATGATGAAGCATGACACTCAGCCGGTTGTGTGAGGGCCCTAATTCCCAAAGTGGGAGACACCCCATCTCCACTCTTGGGATATTCTGATATACCGACTAGGCCTCTACCTCTATTTTCTATAAAGGAACTGCAAACTTAAGTTGATATACTGAACTCCCTGGGGCGTGTATGCTGGACCTATATGCTCCCCTAGTCCCTTCTTTTTTAAATATATTTAAAACCCCTTGCCAAGCCTAAATTTCCCTTTTATTTCACATATGTCACCACTAAGATAGGCCCTAGGTAGCCCATATGGCAGGGTGCTGTGTGAGTAGAAAGTAGAGCATGTACTGTTACGTTTTGCATGTCCTGGTAGTGACAAACACTTAATTCATTTTTCACTACTGTGAAGCATACTCCTATCATAGGTTAACATTGAGATTTCTTTATTACAGTTTTAGGCTGTAATTCCTGATTGAGAAGGGGTAGCTTTCATGTTTTATATTATTGGAATGGTAATGATAAATCCTCTCTGCTGGCAAAGTTGTATTTAATATTACTATTTTAGAAGCGCCACTTTTAGAAAGATGGCATTTCTCTGCCCATAAAGCTCTGTGTGCCTGCAGTCTGCCTCCAATACATGTCTGGGGTGGGTGACAGCTTGACTTCATGCATTCCCTCTAGACAGCCACACACAAAGGAATGTTATGTGCGCCTGAGTGGCCATCTGCATCCGAATGGATCCTCCTGGGCAGGATGGGAGGGAGGAATAGACACCTACACTTGAATGGGCAATGTCCTGTCCCCACACAAGGGTTTATTATCCCCCTGCAGTGAGTTTGGTGCCTGGGCTGGAAAGGGAGGACCTCTGTGCACTTCAAAGTCCCTCTTTAAAGTCATCTCCACTTTAAAAGCGCAACTGGGTATAAGTACTGGGTCTCTGACCCCACCAAATCAGACACTAATGGACCTATAAAGAACCTCGGTCAGGAAGAAGGGCTGCTGTGCTACTACTAGGACTGTCACTGTGCTGGACTGCTGCTCTGGAAGAACTGCTTTGATACTGTGCTGCCCTGTTGCTGTTACCCTCTGACCTTACTGAGGAAGAGCTGGACTCTTGCTTGAACTCAGAGTGATCTCCAGGGGCATGATGTCTTGCTCCTGTTTTGAGACTCAGGATTATCAAAGTCTCACCATCTTCTCCTCCGTCTTCGTGAAGCAGAACTGCCACATTGTCGCTGTTGCTGGAGCAGAATCTGTGCATTACACTCATAACCAGATCATTGCCTCAAAGATCGATGCATTGGAACCGCTGCATTCCCGCTGGTGCAGTGTGGGTCGATCGATGCAACTCTTTGACTGCGTGGTGAATTCCGACGCATCGGATTCAGAACCAACGAATCTCGGCTCAGCGCATCGACTTAGGAACAAGCACATTTTCAATGTTGCATGAAGAAAACTCACGCATGACCTCTACTGCGGGATCCACACCTACGCATTGCTCGGCTCGCTCCGCAACTAGCTGTTGTGACCAGAATCAAGGTACTTTTTTCAGCGGGCTTTGCATGTCTCCAGTGTCCAGCCCACGCTCCATCGTGGTAGGCCTGAAATCTTCACTTTGCCCTGGTCCAGCACGACCAGATAACCCCGATAGGCGCTTATTGCTTCTAAGTGCTATTTTCTCTTTTAATATTTAAAAATTCATATCTTGACCTCCACATAATAGATTTTTGTTGTTTTGGTCTTGTTTGATTTATAAATCATAATGCTTCTAAATTGGTGTGGAGTCTTTATGTGGTGTTTTCACTGTGTTACTATTTGAAGTGTTGCACAAATATTTTACACATTGCCTCTTAAGTTAAGCCTGCCTACCTGCCTGCTCTGTGTCAAGCTACCAGAGTGTGAGCACAGGTTACTTGGCGTATATCAGACTTACCCTGGCTTGGATTGTGGTTCCTGCTTGGACAGGGTGCATACCTTTGCCAACCAGAAGCCCAATTTCTAACAGAAAAGGTAACTTGTTTCCATGTGAATAAAAACATTTAAAGGGGTATTCTATTATTAAGGAAATATGTTGTTATTGTCTTTTATATTATGGGTTTGTGTATGCCTAAAAGATCAGATACAGAATGTAGACTTTCTTTTCTTGACTTTGTAGGAAAACAATGATGTCCTTGGCTGAACCAAATCAGATACATCTTTTTGAGCAGGAACCTCAAAATATACAGTGACCGACAATTACTAGTTGTAGGCAAGGACTAATGCAATACATATGTTTCAAAAAAATCAGCCTCATAGCAGGATCTTTCTGTGCTTTCAAATCCTTCTTTTTCTTTCCTATTTACTGAAGGTTTTTATAAGTCTAAAGAGAGGCTATACTGAGCCACTAAGGCAATAAGGAAGGTTGTGATGCCTACTCAGAGATGTGAAATAATAACGATTCCTTGCTTATAGGGTTAGAAACCATTCTGGGACTACACAAAATGTGAAACTAACATTAAGTCAAAAGCACTGGGTACTTCCTTGAGTTTCTATAACATAAATACTGGCATTGTGCTGTGATGATAACCTGGGGTGTTATGTTTCATATAGGTACCCCAATATAGGCTCAGGTAGTCACTAGGCCTGGGCGGTAAATTCCGTTCCGCTCGCGGAATTTGGGTAATTTCGTGTTCCGCGGAGAATGCGGAATTGCCCAAAATTCCGCGATCCGCTGCTTCGCGGAATTTTTTGCTTGTTCGCGCTTTCAAAATGCGTGTTCGTGAGATATTTCTCACCGAGCAAGCAAACAGTGTTAGCCAACAGGAACAAGCAATTCCGCGTGTTCGTGGAACTTTTGCGTGCTCGGGGAGATTTTTTACCGTTTCGCGGAGCTTTGCGTAGCGCGAATACGCAAATTCCGCCCACCCCTAGTAGTCACCTAACCTTTCACCTATATTCTCCTCCACCATTACACTACATAACGGTTCTTGGGACTGACCTTTTACCTAGTTACTATACTGCTTACAGGACGTAGGGTTTCCCCTGAAAACTTGCCTCATCCATTATGTATGAGGATTCTTGGAAACTCAGCAGGAGTACCATCTCCTGTATAATAACCATGTATAAGGGTCATTCCTTCCGTCATCCTAAGTTCAACATGACACAGCAAGGTAGAACCCCTGAGGGTACCACTTTGGGTATATAAACACCATATCTGGTTAAGGAAGTCAGAGGAGAAAAGGACTTCCATGCTGACACAATGACACGAGACGCTGAGGTTCCTGCACGCAGACACTCCAGCTCGCATTGGTCTGACATCCCTTGCCAGGTGTCCATCTCGAGACCAAGAGAGGGTCCCACACTCTCACTTCAGGTAACAGGGTTGACTTTATCCTAGAGGGATTCTTGGCTTTACACCTACATACATGCTAGGCACATCTAGTTAGGGTTCCATTGTAGGAGTACGCAATTATTACTGTCATGTAGTTTATATAATTGCCTTTATTCATTGTTTTAGCACAATGGTAGAAATCTACCATCCTTTAGTTAGTGCTTCTAATTATTTATATCTGTTTCGGTCTACTGGTTGTTTCAGCACACCTATTTTACACTAGAATGATGCTGGTTCAATAAATGCTTATTGAAAAGCGTCCCCACTGTTTATTCTGTGTATCTCTCTGAGACAAAGTAAGCATGAGTGACTGAGCGAAAAGTATCGCACTGTTTCCACGATCCTGAGGGATCAGGGTTGTCATGTTCGATAGTTGCCAAGAACTATTCTCTCCTTGGTAGGAGGAATTTCTAGTGGCACTGTGTGCTCGCTGGTATACAGGCTAACATACCCGGTGGGGGGGGGTCTAGAATCAGGCCGGACACCAATCCTACAGTGTATGTTGTCTAAACGTGCAGGTCCTATATAGGTTTATAGGAACTACAGGACATAGCGCCGCCAAAGTTGGTTTGGTACTTATTTAACAGTCAAATCAGAGTAGTTCAGTTGTGCTATTCTCAGAAGACCTCTATTCACATTTCTCCAGAGACGTCTGGAGTGGGAAGGGAAATATACGCCATAGCTGAGTAGGCATATCCTATGTATTGGCTGTAGGTTTATCTAGCTTGAAGGACAAATTGTTCCTATCATGCATAAAACCTTATCTCAGTTTCCTTGAAACCTTCTCTTCCTCAAACTACAAGACAGGGAAATATCTGCAGTGGTTATGTATATTGAATCTTAAGAATAGTTTCACTAGCGGGTTGTCAGTCTCACAACCAGTCCAAACATGGATTCCCAAGAGCAGCTGGGGGTAGAGTTGGGCTTGGTATGTGCTTACTAATTTTTTTAAGACTAAGTTGCCAACCATCATACTTGCGCATCTGCCACTAAGAACTCGATCCCTGCCTCACAGGAACTCTGCCACGCTTTAGCAGAAAACGTACCCAACAAGATAGCCAACATATACAGAAACTACGATCCCCAACCCACCAACCTCCTCAGCCTCTCCTCCTCCACAAGGACCGCCAGTAACCACCTGTTCAACTCATGGGAAAAGCTCAGCACACCAAACACTATGGCCCAAATGAACTCCATCCACTTCGGAGCACCTTCCAATCCATGCCCCTAATGACTCTTCAACCTCGGAAGCGACAAAATCAGCCACCAGCTCACCACCATCTTCAATGACTCCATTGACACAGCCACCTTTCCTGACACCTAGAAACACTCAGAGGTCAGACCCCTCCTCAAGAAACCCTCAGCAGACCCCATTGATCTCCAGACCAACTTCCCCATCTCGCTGCTCCTGTTTCCCAACACAGTCCTGGAGAAAGCCATAAACCTCCAACTCATGCAACACCTGGGGAGAAATAACCTGCTAGACTGCTCCCAATCAGGATTCAGAGCCAATCATAGCACAGAGATGGCCTGATTGCCTACAGATGACATCTGTACCCTACTTGACAGACGAGAATCTGCCGCCGTGATCCTCCTAGACCTCTCTGCAGTCTTCGACACCATCTCCCACCACGCACTCATCAATGACTACACCAAATCGGAATCAAAGATGATGCCCTTAGATAGATGGCATCTTTCCTCATGAGGTGCACCCAAATAATCCGACTCCCCCTTCACCTCAAAACCCAAATGCACCATCTGTGGTGTTCCTCAAGGTTTGTCCCTCATTCCTACCCTCTTCAACATCTACATGACGCCTATGGCAGACATTGCCAGAGTCCATGACATCAACATAATTTCCTATGCAGGCGACACCCAGCTCATCCTCTCGCTCTCAGCGGGCCCCATAACCACAAAATCCAACTTCCACAACTGTATGAAAAATGTTTCTTCCTGGATGAAGGACAACTGCCTTAAGCTCATTATGGACAAAACCGAAGTGCTGATCTTCGACAGCCACATCTTCCCATGAACGACATCTGGTGCCCATCGGAACTTTGAGCTACCCCCACACTGAAACACTATGCCCAGAACCTCAGCATCATCCTGGACAACAAACTCTCCACGAAATGACAGGTCAACACTGTATCCTCAGCCTGTTTCCACACTCTCCGCATGCTCTGCAGAATCTTCAAATGGATCCCCATCAGCACCAGAAAAATAGTGACGCAGGCCCTCATCAGCAGCTGTCCTTACTATGGAAATTCACTCTATGCAGGCACCATCAGCGAACTCATCAGAAGATTCCATATGATACAGTATACAGCTGTCAGACTGATCCTCAGCCTGTCAAAAAGGACCCACATCACCCAGTACCTGAGAGACCTTCACTGGCCCCCATCGAGAAGAGAAGCCAGTTCAAGCTACTGACCCACGCCTACAAAGCTCCTGCATACCTGACCCACCATCTGAACTTCCACCAACTATCCAGAAACCTCGCCTCTGACCACGTCGCCATTGTAAAGACCTTGCAAATCCACTGCTGATTAGGAGGACTCTCCTTCTCCCACTCTGCCGTAAAGTCCTGGAACACCCTTCACTTCCAAACATCACCCATTCTGACAGACGTCAGGAAGAAACTCAAGATCTGGCTTTTCGACTGGATCCCGCAGTCCCAGCTTTGGAAACCTCGCTAGGTGATAAGCTACGCTATACAAGTAGCTGATTGATTGAATAGCCCATGTTCCTATTCCACTTTCAGATCTCCTTTTGCAAGGTTTTTCCTATGCTAAGCAGGAGAAACACAGTAAACCGTTATTATTCAGATGGAAACTCTTTGTATATTTTGGAACATAAAATATAAACAAACAAACAGCTATGAGCCGGACCACTGAAATGAAAAGCACCTTTGTCTGATACTCTTGTCTTCAATGTATGTACCTAGCAGCATCAACATTTTGATGAGAAACCTTTTACATAAAAATGATGCCAGTACATAGATTAAGGACGGCGGGGCTATTAACACGGTGTAGGCATATGACACTTGAACCGATTTTTCACGCCAGTTGTGAAAGTACAACGATTTCAAAAAGTAGAACTCTAATGCTGTGGCATAGCCAATAAAACATAAATGCATAGTAGTAATTTGCTTCTTTTGAGTTTTTGGCATCAGTGCCATTTTGGGCTCCAGTAGAACAGGAACAGAAGACTATTTTTTTTATGTTTTTGTTTTTTAGCACGATGTGTTGCATACCGCTTAAAGGTTGAATGGCTGGATCTTGTTTGAGACAGCACAGGGTGTCTTGGGTCTGACTTACAATGTGAGTGCTCAAGGTCACACAAGTGGGGGCGGTGCACTATGGAGGCACAGACCCATACAAGCATCTATGGAGTCTTGTTTGTAGTGCACCTAGTGACTATCAGCCCCCAGGGCCACCAATGAAATATCATAAATAAAATTTGAGATATTCTGGTACAAAATCAGCTTTTCCCTCCACAGCCTGTCTGATCCTGTGCACTTATGACCTCTCCACCTCAGCTGTAAGTTTGACAGTTCAATGGGCAGCACTTCAAAGCCACCTGGTTATACCTCGACCAAGGAATACTGTGAAAAATAAAAATGATAAATACAATCTCTGAAAAATGCAGAGGAAGTCGTTTCAGTCACTGCTCAGCATCCCATGGGGACTCATTTCCTGTCCACAATAGTTCCAGAAGCATATCACAAAAGCTGTATGGGGTTTGTTGCTTGTACATAAATATTATCATTGATAAACCTATTTCCCAAATGGTATTTTATGCAATGAGGTTTCTGAAAGGGTACATATTTACATTCTTCTTTTGAGAAGGGAATACTGCTGAGACTGGTTACAAGGAATTCAATAGATTTAATCTCACTGCAGGCTCCAAAAATCAATCGTATCGCACTTAAAAGGAACAATCAGGGCTGAGCATGTTAGCCATTATATGATGAATTTCCCGATCATTTCTTTTACCTTTCTTTGAAATGTTTTCTTTTTTTTTAGCTCATGATCCGCCATTCCAATTAAGTGGCATTTCATTTCTCAAACATATATAAAACCATAAATTACTTGCACTGTTGCATCATGCATTCCTACAATAGAAAGAATGCATAAAACATTTGGGGGGGGGGGGGGGGTCCATGTGCGTTTTTGAGTGCTGCATTGAAGTCAGGCACAAACACTTGCTGGGTAATGCTGTTTGTGCATGGCAATCGGTCAGTTTTTACCCCTGATCCCAACTTTTCTACGGCGCTAAATCAACAACTTTCGGAAACCACCTTTGCAACTGTTTTCCTACATGCTTTCCCAGTACTGTACTGTTTTGCCCGCCCAATTTTCTCAACGCAGTACCTGGAGTAAAATGCGCAGGCAAAAGCTCTGGGGCTGAGCATAATTTGTGCAAATCTGTTTTTGTAAAGATTCTATGAGTTTACATAGAAATATCAATTCAGGCGAATCCAATTCTGCCATTTCACCTAAACTTGCTAATAGAAATCTTCTAGTTGAACATAATTTGTCACGTGGTAAAACAGAGAATTTTTCTTTTCCCCGAAATTGCCTTTACATGTTTTTTTTTGAGCATGTAAATGACATCAGCTTTGGTGATGGGTTATCTGTTGGCTTTTCTACCAGTTGTGCAAAGATCGATTTTCCCTCACTGCTCCTTCCCTTCCCACATACTATCACTTGGTAACATTTAGTGGCAGATTTACAAGCCCGGTGCGCCACTTTTGCGTCACTTTTAACATGGGACGCAAAAGTGGCGCAAGGGTCTTGTAAATCTGACCTTTACATTTTTAATTGCCGCTCTGGTGAGTTAACTCCCAAGCTCCCATACCCCTTTCCACTGCTATCATCCTTCTGATGTCCCGTGCCCCCTTCATGTGTCCCACCCTTGGTATTTTGTTGGGGGGACTCCCTTTAGCTCCTCTTTTTATATATTTTAAAATGTGTTTATTTGCTCCACCCGCATGCTACTTTTCCCCACATTTTTGTTGGGGGGTGGAAAAGCCTGGCCACGCCTTCATTCCTTCTTATACCTCCAGTCATGACATTCACTACGGGTCTCTCCTTTTTTTTTGTTTTTAAATCAGTATTCAGTAAATGAATATTTTTTCTATATATTTTCGGGGTGGGAGGTTGTAGCATGTTTAAATAAACCAAGGGGCATATCAACAAGGGCTTTATCTCTGCTTTTTTGGCTTTAAAAGCCAAAAAAGCAGAGATAAAACTAGCGCCCTATCAACAACAGGGTGCTAACACGCAAATTTGCATGTTAGCACCCTTTTACTCCACGCTTCCCCTTGCATCTCTAATGAGATGCAAAGGGGGCGTTCCAGAGTAAAATAATAGGAGAAATGTCGCTCAGCGACATTTCTCCTATTATCAAGAATGTTGCTAACCCTGTTAGAGACAAAAAAAGCAGCGCTAACCGCGGTTAACGCTGCTTTTTTACGTCTGCTAATTTTCAGACTTAGCCATGATATCCTATGGAAGGAGGATATCATGGCTAAGTTTGCCTGTCCCTATCAACAAGGTAACGTGAGATTATCGCTGGGTTTCCAGCGATAATCTCACGTTAGCCTGTTAGCGTGTAGATTTTTATCGCTATTGAGATAAGCGTTGCTAATAGCACGCTATCTCAGAGATAAAAATTCACGCTAGCCGGCGATAATTATCCTCACGCTAAGAGCGCTGAGCGATAATTATCGCCGGTTGTTGTTGATATGCCCCCAAATTTCTGCTAATTCGCTTTTCAACTAAATAGATTTTCATTCATTTGTGTTCTCAGCAATGGGATCCTATAAATCTGTTTTTCTAAGAATGTACATTCTGCAAGTTATAGAACAGGCCACAAAAACTCTTGGGTTCAATTTTAAAATGAGCACAGCCTTCAAAATGAGTGTTAAACGAATGATGGATGATTCTAGAATAGAGAATTGGCCAAAAGGAATCATCCGAACTGGCAGGGCAGGTTTACATTTTTAGGTTTCCATTGCATATTTTATAGTTTTTCCATTCCTTACCAGAACGGAAGGGGCGCTGTTGCAAGCAGAGACAGGAACATAGTTACTTAATGACATGCCTTCCAAACCGGTTTTTGTTTCTTTTCTAAAACAGCAGAGCTATTAATTGTAAGCAAATAGAAGACAATATCCGCATTTTAGAACGATATTCATGTTGATTTTTTTCCTAATTTGGGGCGTTTCACGGCGCCATTCTGCTACTGACGTACATGCTTAATTTTATTGTATTTGCACTTTATTTTGACTTGCTTAATTCAATCATTTCTTCTACAGCAGTATTTGTCCCTGACGAATCAATTATATCTATTTTACCTCTACATTAATATATAGTCCTGTATTTATTTATGTATATTGATGAATGTATTATATTTTATTTTCCTTATTCTCTAGAGCCCGTTCCCCTGTGTGGCAAATGTGCATTGTGCTGCGTGAAGTCATGATACCTTTTTACAGGAAAATAAAAATGTAATTCTTCTACTTAGCCCTCAGCTCTTTCTGTGTTTGTGTAAGTGTAGAAATGCACATTTTGGTAACACCTGGCTCTCACTACAGCTAGATTTGCATGAAAGGCTACAATAAATGAACAGGGGTTGTCACAAGAAGAGGGGCCGTGTTTCACGTCATAATCTGTCCATTTTTTTAAAGTGGCTTCTTTTGAGGTAGCTGGATTGTAATCTCCGAAACTGTGTGCACAGGTCACTCTGCAATGCAGTTAAAAGGGCCAGACTTAAACACGGGAACAGAAATTAAACAAAGATGACAGCTGGGCTTTTGTCTCCAGCCAGTACTGAGCCAGTGGTTAGACCTGTTTTACCTCTCCTGGTAGGTCTTCTCCAGTCCTACCCCACTGCAGTTTGTGAACTGGCATATCCAGTTTCCAGCACATTTTCACCTCAGTCAGTTTAGGCCTATCCCTTTTGGGTTGGTCGTTCACACAGAGCAGTAATATGTTAGCAGCCTTGTTTACCTTACTTTTACAGTGCAGGGGATTTAGTTCTGTAAAGAAATCAGGGCGAGAGTGAAACCCGGGACAATTGTCTCACTGTAGGACTCACAATGTGTGAAAAGCTCCACTTACGTAGGTGTAACATGAGCCACAGGGGCAACCCAGAGACCCTAGGTGGACGTGGGTGCCAATCAAAACCAAGAACAATGGGCCAGATGTATCAAGGGGTTTTACCCATTCTATGTCTATGGGAAAATGTGTTCATACATATAGCCCAATGTCCTTCAAGCTATCGAGGTAAAAAAAACTGTGTAGGCCTCTTCTTACACTTCCTAGCAACGTGTTCATGGCTGCACACTGAGCACATAGAGGCCTATTATGTTTATCAGTGAAGTATTTGTCTTGGATTATTGTTAAATATATCAAGTCTTTGCCACAGCTATGCTTACATAGTCTACTCTACATAACATAGCATTCTCTCTGACGTTGTTTGTAATGATAAAATTAATTATTCAAGAAAATGTTGTTATTTTCTTTGTAAAATGTTACCTTGAAGGCCATTTTGTTGTTATTTGGTGCCATTTATATAAGTAGCAGGAATTAATATAACCTCTTGAGTGCCCATGACAAGATGGTCTCGTCATGGGCCGCGGTTGCGCTGTGCCCATGACGAGACTATCTCGTCATGAGCCCCGCCCGCTAATGAAACGCCCGGCACAGGGCATGGAAAGGGCGGGGCACTCAAGGGGTTAACCATGCATGCTGACTGAATGGTGGTTACCTCCACAGAAGCTTTAAAATTGGGGGAAATATTTTCTTTATATTTGATTAAGAAAGACGAATCAAGTTTCACTGACATTGCAAACTCCGCCGCATAGTTCATCATCCCATCACTGTAATCTTCTATTACCCCATGCTAAATATGGGTTGACCTGTAATCAGCCCACACCACCTAAAAAATAATAAACCTTATTAAAATATTATTCAGAACTTATTGTGAAGAAGACAAATTTAATTGAATAATCTGTGTTTAAGCATAAGACGTAAAGAAGGAAAACACCCAGGGGCATGTTTACAAGCCTCCGGTGCCACCCGAGCATCCCTGTTTGCGACGTTCCAGTGGCGCAGATGGCAAAATCATATATATGAGGCCACACAAAGCCAGTATGCGTGGCTTTGGATGCCCGCATAGATATGCAGCAAGGCAACGCAGCGGAAAGCACTGTGCGGCCTTACTCTGCGCTTCTGGAGGCGCTCCACGGGCGTTGCTGTAGGTTTTCAGGTTCAGGTCCATGAATATCAATTCTCAAAACAGTGTTTTTTTCCAAATCTTAAAATAGAGATAAAAAAGAAAATTCACAGTCTGTCTATATCTGGTTAAAGACTGCACTGTGAGCTCTGTGAATATGGAGGGTTGCTTATTTGCCTGTATTTTTGCTCAGAGGCTGTTGTGCATGACCCTGCCATGAACAGCTTGCAATGTCCAAAATTATATCATTGACATCATCTCATATGTTATCATTGATGACATCACTGGTAGCTGCCAAATGCCACCACTAATGATAATACTGTAGAAATCACATGTGACACCACCAGTGACATCAATGTTTATGAAAATGTATGATATTAATGGTTCAACAATTACATCAATACACACAGTAAAAAAAAATTCAAGCAGTGTTTCAGAGTTTTTATTTCCCCTGCATCCTCTGGTACTACTATACCTGCAACATACTTTGTTGGCATACACATAATTTGGGCTACAATGATTGCATAGTTTTTTTGAGTTTTGCCAACAACCCCCGTTCAAGTGCAAAATTAGGTTAGACATTAGCCTTCAAACATATCTTGTATTGATTAGAATTCTATGAACCCCTAGTACTCATAGGCTTAAACTACACTTGATACTAAGGGGCCTATTAGGATGGCAGGCGGACCTGAGTCCGCCCGCCATCCTCACGGTGTTGGGATCAGCCACCAGACATGCGGCGATCCCGCACCGTGAATTTGGATGCCAATGCTAACCTGGCAGTCGCATTACGCACTTTACCATTGCGGCGGGGGCTGCTTATAGAAGCACCCGCCGTGATGTCAAAATCGCATGCCTGGCATTTCCGTGCACCACGTGGCAGGCACCACGCGCGCCTGCCACTTGGTGCAGGGAACTGAAGGGGGGTACCCCCCAAGTGCATTCCCCCCACCCCGCCGGGGGCGTGTGACGGGCCCCCAAAGCCAATCCCAGCCAGCCTTTCCATGGCGGCATCGCCACCATGGAAAGTCCTGTCCGCAAGCCACATCGTAATATGGCTGGCGGTACCTGCTAGGCACCGCCACTATGTTACTGGCCCAGCACCGCCTGGCCAGCATTCAGAACGATTGCCAACCGGCAGAAAAGCGGTGGACGGACTTTGCGTCCACCGCGATACCCCCTTCATCACAATATGGCAGGGGGTATTTCACGTTATGATGGTGTAACAGTCGCCACCACCGAGCCGGCTTTATAAAGAGCCCCTAAGTTAGGACTCTCATCCCTACGCCACCACTGGAAACAATAGAAACAATAATGGTAGACTTTCTTTGCTCACAGTGGGTAATTTATCATCAACATCATCATCATCAATAAATCTTTATTCGGCTGCAAATCAACCATAAAAGATTACATAATAAAAACATGTCATACAATTAATAAACTCAAATTTATGATAAAATATTGTTTAAAGCAAAATAAAATCATTTGCCCACCATGTTCCGAAGGCACATCGTGGTGAAAATGTATTTATAAATCATTAGGCAAATAAATTCATCTTTCAAGAGGAGCAAATATTGTAACGCACCCCTGCACTTTCTTATATTTAAAAATCTTAACAGTGGTTTTAAAAAAGCATGTCTAGGAATAGTATAGAGTCCATAGGAAAACATAAAATGTAAAGTGCTCTGTGTTGATTCTGAGTCACAAGGACACAAATCCAATTTTGTGTCACAATGTGCATCACACGGATAGGAAACCAATAAGCTAGCAATACCGATCATGAATCTTATAAGATAAAACATCTTAGGGTGATTAAAAAAGAAAGAGAGATAGGATTCAGTACCTAAAGAACAAACCAGCAATGAGTGTTCGAGAACTTTTTTCTTGCTATATTCTGCACGATCTCTGAGTTCATAGCTGTATGTCATAAACATTCTTTGACTCTTGGAATTTTGACTATATTACCAGGAGTGTCAATACAGTCTGGTAGCCCCAACTTCCCTATTAGCTCGTGTATATACATGATCCAGGGAATTTTCTTCACACAGTCCAGTTTCAAACAATCAGTGATTATAGCACGATTTAGGACAGTCTCTTCTTTCACCCAAATACTACGCCATAAAAGAAGTGGTGATAACTGAAGACGAAAAGATAGCGGGGTTACACCTAATTCATTATGACAAATAGTAACGGCAGTACTTTTAGGCACTGTTAACAACCGTTTCAGAAATATTCTTTCAACTCTCTGTAGACCAACAATGTTACAAAACCCCCAGACACCAGTACCATAGTGATAGCGCACGTGCGGGCCTTATATATGTCTGTAATGACTTTTATAGGCTGGGAGCCTAGTTTTTTTGTGAACGTAAATATAGCCTCAACGTTACGATTAAAACCTCCAATTATTGCCTCCACTAATTGGGACCATGTATTTTTTTGATTAAAAAGAATGCCCAAGTAGGAAAAGGTGGGTACACAAAGTAATTTTTCATTATTAATAAAAACATGTTTTTGTGCTCATGGGAGGTTTGCCCACCACCATAACATGGGAGTTAGCAACATTTGTTTTCAGTCCAAGATCACTCATAAAACCATTAAAACTAGTTAAAAGCCTCAACAGCCCCACCCCTGTTCTGGACATTAAAACACAATCATCAGCATATAGAAGTGCTGTAAGGGGTCTACAGCCTATCTGAGTTACATCCATATTCCCATTGAGCAAATTACTCTCCAGGTCATTGATGTAGAGGCAGAATAAAAAAGGGGCGAGGACACAACCTTGATGGACCCCGCGATCCATCTTTATTGGGGCGGTGAGCTCGCCATTGACACCATACCGCACTCTACCCATTACACCCTGGTGCATTGCTGCCAAGAAGTGGACAATCAATGGTTCTATACCCATAGAGAGCATCTTCTCCTAAAGTCTTCCCCTCTGCACCCAGTCAAAGGCAGATATCAGGTCCATGAACCCCAAATAAAGGGTTCCTTGCCTGGCTAAGGTGTACTTGGCCATGACCAGGTGCAGATTCAGACACTGTTCAACAGTGCCAAGGCCTCTCCTGAACCCATATTGAACATCTGAGAATTTGCCCGTCTCATCTGCCCAAGTCTCTAGCCTCTCTAATATTACCCTTCCCATGATTTTACATGTACAATCAATCAGTGATATGGGGCGGTAACATTTGGGGTCCGATCTATTACCCTTTTTGAAGATAGGGACTATTATCACTGTTCTCCAGGATTCTGGGGGACCATGGGTCGCATAACATCTCAGTAAATTGGTCAGGAGAGGCAGCCAGAGGGGAATATTGGCTAAAAACAGATCTGCTGGCATGCCATCAGGTCCAGAGGCCTTATTCTTCACTGTCTGGGATAAGGCTCTCCCCACCTCTTCCAGTGACGGCGGTGCCTGAGAAATACTCCCAGATTGATAACTAAGCCTCACATCAGAATTATTATAACTCCGCTACAGGCCAGAAAAATGGTCTACCCAATCCTCAGGCATAACTGTCACGTTGATATTATCATTGGTAGAACCATTAAAGTAATCTTGATTTACGGTACACCAAAAAAGTCTGGAATCTCTATTTTGACATGCCACGTGAAGCTAACCTCAAGCTTCTTGCCTAAGCTCGGTCTTACGTTTCTCCAATGCATGTTTGTAATTATGGCGTAAGTTTTTTATCTTGACAGTATCTTGGTGTTTTTCTTTTAAGGCTTTAATTAATTTACTGTGATGAAAGGTGCAATTACTGTTGAACCACCGTTTGTTATTCTGTGGTCTTGCACCTTGCTTCCTGATTAATATAACATTTGTGGTCTCAGTTATTGACATAAATGATGTTGCAATAGACTCAAAATGTATATCCTCAGCTAGACAGTCTAAAATTTCTCTTAAATTGACTTCTATGATCTGCTTAAGGATGCGGTCAGGATTTATAGTGGGTAATTTAGACCTGTCATCCTTGGGGGTGTCTTTCTCCATACATTTTGCCTTTTTCCGCCACATTTTGCCAATTCTTTTTGTTGGCTTAGAGCTCTGAGCACTTTACTACTGCTAACCAGTGCCAAAGTGCATGTGCTTCTCCCATAAACATGGCATTGGTGTACACCTGATTGGCATATTTGATGAACTGGCAAGTCCCTTGTAAAGTGGTAGCCATATACCCAGTGTCTGTACTTCAAATGCTACTAGTGGGATGCATCCCTAAATGTGCCACCCACAGAAGTAACCTTTCCAACCTATCTCAGGCCTGCCACTGCAGTGCCTGTATGTGCAGGTTACTGCCACTCAACTTGGAATTTAAAACTACTTGCCAAGCCTTAAACTCTCCTTTTATTACATATAAGTCACCCCTAAAGTAGGCCCTAAGTAACCATAAGGGCAGGGTGCTATATGTAAATGTAAATGTAGTTGAGCTTATATAGCGCACAGCTACCCGCAGTGGGTTTCCCGGCACTTGCTTAGGGAACCCGTCCTGGTATTCCCCTGTGAGATAGCAGGGTATCCACAAGGTGAAAGTCAGGCATCCCGCCGCGAGGGGCCGTTGTGGAGATTAAGCAAGCTATTGCCCAGAGTCGCAGAGTGTGAACCTGTGAGTCGAGGAGGCACCGGGGCGAGAATTATCAAGTCCGTGGAATTTTTAGCCCAAGACCCGCCGAGGCGGGGAATTGAACCCTGGTCCAGGACCGATCTCAGCTTCCGGGTCTGCTGCCTCTAACCCCTGAGCCATATATACATTATATATAAGTATAAGATAGGCCATGTGCCTTTATGTTTTGTTTGTCCTGGTAACGACAAAAAGCCTATTTTATTTTTCACTACTGTGAGGCCTAATCCTCTCATAGGTTAAGTTTGGGAATTTCTAAATACACTTTTAAGCTGTAATTCCTAGTCAGAGTGGAGTGGCGTTTTTATATTTCATATGTTTGGAATGGTAATGATAAGTCCTACTTACTGGTGAAGTTGGATATAACATTACTGTTTTAGAAATACCACTTTTAGAAAGTGGGCATTTCTTTTTACTTACTGCTCTCTGGGCTTGACAGCCTGTCTCCAATACACATCTGGGTTGGGTGACGACTGAACTTTATGCATTCCTTCTAGACAGCCACAACACCAGAGGGATGGGTGTGTGAGTACCCATCTACAAACATCAGCATTGTGATGGCCCTGTTCGGGCAGGAAGGAAGGAAGGAAGGGGCAAACATTTCACTTTAATAGGCTGTGAATGTCCCCAAATAAAGGACATATTACCCCACACAAATAGCCTGTCAAACAGGATTGGTTTGAAAAGGATAGTTGTGCACTTGAAAGAGCGGCTTTGAAGTCACCTCCCACATCAAATGCACTTTTGGGTGTAAGTTTTTGGTCTCTGACCCTCTAAAATCAGACACTTCTGGACTTGTAACTAAAGGTCTGCCAGAAGAACTGATCTGCTCCTTAAAGGACTCAACTTAACTGTTGATCTGGAAGGCCTGCTTTTCTGTTTGGTACCCTGCATCCTGCTGTTCTCTGACTGCTGAAGGAGAGCTAGACTCTGCATTTACTTCAAGTGATTTTCAAGGGATTGTTGGCTTGTCTCCTTTTGTTTGAGACTCATGCATATCAAGGTCTCTGACCCAACTCTCTGAAAGTGTCCCAGATACTTGCAAAAGGGTTTTTAAGGCATCTCCTGCCTGCGTGTAGCAGAACCAGCACATTGACCCAGGTTGAGGAGCAAAATCAGCACATCGCCTCGGATCCAACGCTTAGTCTCCAGAGATCGCTGCATCTGACAGCGTATTGCCGCCACTGCAGTTTGGTGAGATCGATGCTTCAACTCGATTGCATGGCAAAATCCGAAGCATCGCTTGCCGCCTCTCCACTTCATCACCCGTCTTCAGAACTGACGCATCGCCTTCACTGCATTGTGAAGATCGACGCATCCTGCACCTGCGGGGCTCGACATCGATGTATCTCAGGAAAAGTACTTTGTTCACAGAGGCCTGGGTGGGTCCTGTAGCCATCCAGACCCAAATCATTTAGATTATCTCTCTGCATGTACTCCACACAGAGCACCTTTGTGTTGTTCCAATTATACAAGTAGTTCATCCTTCAATCTATTTGTGATGTGTCACTCTATTCCCACTGTATGAAGTGTCCTAGATGTTGGGTTACTTTCATCACAACAATGTATCTTTTGTACATAGAGTTTATTTCTGCCTGCTATATGGTATACAAACACTACATTCTTCCAGCACACTTCCCTAGCATTAACTGTGCAGTGTTTGGTTATTTTTGCCTTTTTCAGAGTTATAAGGTGGTTTCACAGCATTTTTGGTGTTTATTTGACATGGACGCAATCTGCATCACACATTGTTCTTGTTAATGCAGCAATTGTGACAAATCATACCTGATGTCATATGTGAGTTTATGAGCAGTGCATAGCAAACACGATTGCTCAAAGTTATTTGATTTAAAACATGCTTTTAGTTTGCTGGTGTAATTTATCCTTCACTACAGAGTTGCATTGGCTGACTTTGTATTATGCATGGATACATGCATCTTTGTGAGTGCGGTTCCCTGTGTTGGTTTCGATTTGAACAGCACTCCCATTACTTCTATGAAGTTACTTGCCTAATTTCGAAATCATCTGCAAGGTGTGAGAAGTCTTGTAATTGGTTTCAGAACATTTATGAAAAATGATGTGAAATAAATCACTGGAAATGTTATTTGCTTGTATCTAGAGCTAACATTTAATGTAAGGGAATGCCTTGTTTATGAAAGTCACACAAGATACCAGCTTAGTGCTGGTTCAAGAAGAAAATATGTCTTAAGTGAGACCATTTCAGCAGGAACCAGTCTCCCACAACGAAAAATGTGAAATCTCAGCATTATTGCTAATTCATGTGATGCAAAATGTCCACCAGGTCTAATCAGCCACCAGGGCCGGACTGGGAACTGAAAGCAGCCCTGGCAAATTTTGGCAGACCAGCCCCCGTCCGGCGCATAGCGAGCGCGAGCAGCACGCGAGCCCGACCGCTATCTCCCCCCAAGAAAATTTTGGAAAACGACAGATCAAAATGGTGAATTTTACAGCACATTTATCATTACATATTCAATTGTATCAACTTTCAAAGCGCAGTAAATAGTAGGTGATGACCTTAAAGAGCACCAGGTTACCCACCCAGTCATATGTACCCATAGACATTCTTTCAGAGAGCACCAAAAATAGACCCAAGAAGTGAATCAGAGAGAAAAAAGTAAAAGTGAGACCAGCCCCCCACATGGTGTGTAGCGAGCAAGCATGGAAATGTCTCACATGAGCCTCCAGCTCCAGGTCACTGAGGCCAGAAACTAAGGAAATAGTCCACATAATTAAGCACCCAGGCCAGAAAGCATGAAAAATTAACACAAAGGCCCTGGCCTTGACATGACACATCTTTAAATAGCCTACTTAAGTGGGTGACACAATAAGTGTTGCAAGTCCACTAGCAGCATTTAATGTACAGTCCCTGGGTACATGTAGAACCACATTTCTAGGGACTTACAAGTAAATTAAAATTGCCAATTCGGTGTAAGCCAATTTGACCATGTTTGAAAGGAAAGAGCGCAAGCACTTTAGCACTGGTTAGTGGTGGTAAAGTGCCCTTGGATACTCGTGGTGGCACTGCCCTTGTTGGTTTCTACCCCTGCATCAGGGCTAATGGAGAAGGCAGGAGCAGAAAATAAACTAAGGAGGGTTTTAAAAGACCTATTAGTGTGTGAAGTGCCCCACACCTGACGACTTTAAAAACTTTTCACTATAAGAGAGGAGGAGGAGGGGGCATAAACAAGGAGCCTCTCCCCTAAAACTCTAGCAAAAGCTTCAGAGGCTACCACTAATTTCCTAGGGAGGTTGCAACCCCCTTTATGGACGTCAGCAATGCAGAGCCTCCACACACAAGCTGGAAGGCTGCTTTGTGCAAGGGTTTCCAGCTCACCTTGTCTAGCACTATGATAACAGCTCTTGCCGACCATGTGAAGGGAGCTAATAGTGTGACACACGTTCACACCGTGTGAGGTAGCAGTTCTAGCTTCAGCATCTGATCTTGCCCTTGCTGCCCCTGGGCCCTTAGGAGCAAGTAGGAGGCTGTTGAAGGGCTTGGTCTGGGATCAGAGATCAACTCAGTGATGTCATCAGAGGATTGGTGATGTCATTTGCCTAACACTGCGCCTTCTGTAGAAAACTCTGTGCAGCAAATTTGTTACAGATTGGAATCGATGAAAGGCAGACCCTGCCTTTTCAGCTTTCTGAGGCCAAAAAACACGAATACTATTCAGCTGGATATTGTGTTCCTTAGACATTGAAATAGAATCATAGAACACACAGGGATTGGGTATTATAAAACAGCAAGTCTCTTTCGAAAACTTCTGTCAGATTGCACACTGGGAACTGCAGCTACCGTCACTGTGGCCCGATTGCATCTTGTAGAAGTGAACCATCCGCTGAACAGTGAACACTGAACAGTGAACACACAAGTGCGCATTTTAACAGTGCAAACTCCTTTCTTGTGAAATTCGGACTGAAATCCGAACAATTTAAAAAAAATGTAAGTCACGAACCAACTGAGCCAGCATCAAGGGAACACACCGAGGGCTCCTAGAAATGTACACGTTAGCCTAAGCGGCAAGTGCCAGCGGCAACACCAGTGGCCAGTGGAAATCAAAACAAAACGACTCACTCGTGTAAAAAAGAAAGAAAAAAAACACTAGAAAGCCCTGTTGTCTGCTTAAAATATATTTTTCAGCACAAGCCCCAAGTTTGGGCTTGTGATGAAAAATATATTTTAAGCAGACTTGCTGACCCCAACCTTTGCCCCAGTTACAGCCCCCAAGAGTCAAGCAGCACCGCCACCAAAGGGAGCACACGACATGTATCCTGCCTGCTGGCTCGGAACATTTCAGCTGGCCTGGCCCTGCTCGGAGTCTGACACACACACGAACAACAGACAACACCTGACCCTGATGAAAAGAAAACCCATTTTTACAGAATCTGACCTGAGCTCATCAGGGTTTGAATTCAGTGCTGCACTGCTGGGGGCAGCGGGCGGCCCGTGGGAGGAGGAACCAAAGCAGGCAGGCCTGCTCACAAATAAATCCGCACTCAGGGTCCAGGGCTCTAGTGTGCTGTGTGCCTGTGCTGCCGGCACAAAACTGGGCCGGGGAATAAACAAAAAGTTATAGGCCAAGGCCCAGACTGGGCCTTAATTGAGTGTTAACATGCATTTCCCGTCTAGAATCTCTGTTAACAGATCACCATCTGCTTTCATTTCATTTTGTCAACTCCCATTCTGCTTTTTTGCCTATTTTAACGGGCCACCCAAAGAAGAGGAAAAAATACGGTTTTATTGACCCAGTCCGCATCACTAACCCGCACCAACCGTACGTAGCCATTTTAGAATGCTATTTTGTTTGTTGACGTCTGATGGGGATCTGAGACCTATCTTGACATCATCTCCTGGATAGCGCCTTTAAATCTGCTGTTTCCCAGTGGATGACTATCATTGTTGTGTCAAAGGAGAGGGTGTGGCGTAACAACCAGAGTTGCCGACTTTGGAGCTGGGGAACCGGGTTCGAGCCTCGGCGTCAGCTCAACATCCTGTGATTCTGGGTCCTACCAAAAATTAATGTGTTTCTTTGTAATGTGACTGGTGCTCAAGTAAAGGGCTCCAATACATTTGGGTTGCAAAATGCAAAAAAATAACAAGTAACCGACTTCCTGCTCATTCGAAGAATTCCTCTGAAGCAGAAGGATATATGATACCATTTAGAAGCTGATAGTGTCAACAACACGTGCCAACAAATTTGATGTTATGATACATTTTAGAGGGCCTGGCAAGTGGCAAATCACTTAATCGCCCCATGTAAAGTGCTTTCATACCTTCGAGTCGAGTACGCGCTATATAAAACTGCAATAAAAAATAAAATAAAAATACCGCCATAGCAATCATACCTACGTACTTCCGAGCTATGCTGTCGTTCAGCTCATGTTCTAATTTATACAACTCTTCCAGTTTAACTGAAAACAGGCACAATACAGTGCTCTTCTCCTCTTGTGCACGGCACCTTGTTCATGATGAAGCCCCGCGGGCCTTCGCTTGAACGCCTGCGCAGGCCCAGATCAGAGCTGTGCACCTGTGTCTGAATGTAATCACACTTTCTGCAGCACATGAGCTAATGTACAACATTTCCTAGAAAGGCAAGATTTGTCAGTTCGCTCATGAGGTGCAGAAAGCAAAACTTGGAAAAACCTTTTGTTTAATCCCGGCCCGGCCCGGCCCACAGTGCCATGATGAATCTATCCACCCCCCCCCCTCTTTTCTACACCCTCCAGATGCCGACCCCTTATAGTCCATGTGTTGTCATCTGCCTGCTGGTGACAGGTAAAGGTAATGCTCATGTGAGGTGGTTACCCCCAGAGACCAGGGCGCAGAGGCACTCTCAGCAAAGCGCATAGAAAAGAGAAAACAGAAATGGGGCGATGCGGCTGTGCAGAAAAAGCCGCCGGCCTCGTCATTTTAGTGCTATGTTTAATAACTCCACACATAACCTGAACAGCATTCTTGATGAAATGTCAACTTAATGTTACAAAGGCAAACAATAAAAACGAGCAGACACGCACACGATGTGAAATGATGTCTCCAATAAGCTGCCCCCCATAAATGACAATGGAGCTAATACAAACAATGCACGTTTCGTTCCTGCCCCACTGTGGCCCTCTGGTCTTAAGACTTCAGCTCTGCCCCTCCCGCAGTTGCCTACATGTACTTCAATCCTACGGTTATTTACCCGCGTTGACCCCGCGCTCCTACTGCACCTTCTGGCTTCTGCTGTGGTATTGTGTAATATATTATCTGATTGCAAATGCAAACAATGTGCAAAAATGCAAATGACACTCACCTGCGGGCGGCAGACAGTCGGCAGCAGGGACACTGGGACAGGCAGGGGCCAGGGCTAGAAATAATTTAAATTATGGGGACGGTGCCAAGAGAGGGCCTCTCTCGTCGTCTGGCTTAGTTCTCTGGAATGCGGGTCACTCACGCGCACTTTTTATTGAGCGAGCCCTAATGCGCATGTCACCAACAGCCGCGCCCGCCCTACCCCCACCCCCCTAAGGTGGGTGAACTGAAGAAGACTAAGAGACCACACAGACGCGGCGGCGGGCGCCGTGCGGAGACATCTGCGTGCTGCACGTGCGCGCACGACCCACCCCCTAAAATGGCACTCGCACTCCAAAGCATTATTTGATTAGCAGCAGAGATTGATTAAGTTTTTGCGCGGAACGAGGAAAGAGTGAGAGTCACGCAGACGCACGCCGCCGCGCAGCAGAGTACAGTAGTGACGAGTCAGTGACTACTGTACTAGTGACTGTGTAAAAAAAAAAAAAAAAAAAAAAAAAAAATCGGCCCCAACAACAAAACCGGCCCCCGGCCAAAAAACCGGCCCCCACCCCTGGCAGCCTCCCGGGGGATTGCCCGGTGCCCGGCATTGCCAGTCCGGGCCTGTCAGCCACAAATGTTGCTGGCGTCCAGAACAGCTAAACTTTGCCTACATTAAACCAGATACACGTTCTTTGAGACATTCAATTACTTTAAGACTACGTGGACTCAAGTGTGAAGTGACACTTCTCCTCTTGGACTTTTCATCCAACTTTGATCCAGTACATCATTTTATTTTGATACACAGACTTAAATATATAGACATAAGGCACCGTCCTTCACTGTGTTGTCACTTCCCCAAATAACCAAACCCCCAGTCTATCTCTGCTTTCTTTCAGCTATGAGACTTTCCCCTTGATGGTCCGATTTACTCAAAGATCAACCTTTACCCCCTCTTTCATATAAACCACTGCCAGAGCAGATCACCTCCTTCAACCTCAACTGCTACAAACTGAGGGGCAGATTTATGAGGTTTTGCCGTAGGGAAGCGCAGCAGGCCTTCCTGCTGCGCTTCCCTACGGCAAAAGAAAAGGGCAGGGATGCGCCGTATCTATAAAATGCGGCGCATTCCTGTCCTTTTCCCCTGCGCCGGCGCACAATGGGCTGCCTGCGCCAACGCAGGCACCTCTGCACCATGGTGCAAGGGTGCCTGCGTTGCGGAGATGAATATTTTTGTACAGGAAGGGAAACCTTTCTGTACAAAAATAATCACAAGAGGTTTTTCCTCTTTGTATGGGTGCTGCAGAATGCAGAACACATAGAAAAAGGAAAAACGAGGAGAAATAAAGATATTTCTCCCCGTTGCGCCTCCCTTACGCCTCCCCTGGGGAGGCGTAAGCTTTTGGCGCTGCCTCAGATTTACGATTTCTCGTAAATCTGGGGCAGTGTCAAAAGGCCATGGATGTTGCTGGGAACGCCCCCAGCAACACCCAGTGCACGCCCCTTTAATGCAGAACACTGCGTTAAAGGGACTGATATTTATGAGGCAGCATTAAGCCAAAAAAAGTGGCTCAGTGCTGCCTGATAAATATCACGCAGGCTTCTGCGCCACGGAACGTCACAAAAAGTGACGTTCCGATGGCGCAACGGGCCTCATAAATCTGCCCCAAATTGTACAAAACATCAGAGTCGGTCTAAGCTTCTTTTCTTTGTGCGATTGCCTCCTGTTAGTTAACCCTTAGATGCAAATTAATTATCTCAAACTAAACTCATCAAGAAAAAATGTGCTTTTGGTAACTATAATACCTACTATTCCACTAATCTCTGGCTAAAAAAGCTCTGTCACCCCATAGCCTATTGCACCAAGTAAGAAATCTAGATGTGATCATGGATCCAAATCTCACCCTGATTTCTTAAGTGAAACAAGACACAAGAGACCATATTACATTGTAAGGTGTCTACATTGAATTTTCCATAGGCTAGCTTTCCACCACAGGGTACAAGTCACCATCATCCTAGTGCTCTTCTGTTTAGATTAAACTAACTGTAAATACCTAAAAAAATCTCTCCAAGTGATTTGAAAGCTACAGATAATTCAGAATTCAGCCATGTGACAGCATCTTAACAGTGATATAAAGTCTTACAGGTTAACTGCACTTCTGAATCCTCACTGGCTGCATGAGGCTAAGTGCATTAATTTTAAAGCAATGTGCAACCCATTTACGGCTCAGGCTGTCTCTTCCTTGTGCAAAAATGATGCACCTATCACACATTCATTGTTCTTAGATATCAGCTGGCTTCGGTCCTTAAAGTTTAATTCCTTCAATAAATGTTACACCAGTGGAAACACCTTGTCAATTAATTTGGCTAATATATGGATCTAGTTTACTGGCATACTAAAACTAATTTACAACCATCCTGTATCATGGATAACATTAAAAACCTGGTTCTTCCTGTGTTCGTAACATGTAAAACATATTTAAGCCCTCTGAGAAATTGGGTTGTTGGTTCACTCTGGTGTGAGTCCTAGTCAAGCGGCAACCACTATCCTTGTCAGCGTGAGGCAGAAGTCAACCCTAAATTTGCCTGTGCTTAACCCTCTGGTAGCTAGGCACAGAGCAGTCAGGATTTTCTTAGAGGAAATGTATAAAGTATTTATGCAACTCTTCATACAGTAATAAAGTGAAAATACCACACAAAAAGGAGAATCCCACACCAAGTTATCAAAATAGATCATTCTTTAATGAATAAAAGTTTTAGTGAATATAGCGCCAAGAAAGCACAAAGCGCCAACTGTGGTTATCTGGCCGCGTAGGACCGGGTCAAAGTTATACGTTGAGGCTGACCGCGATAGAGTGTAGGCTGGGTAAAAGGACCCAGTTAGGCCCGCAGAACAAAGTACCTTAAATCAGAGTTAACCGAGTATTACGAGAATCCATGTCTAAGATGCGTCATGCAGCCAAAGTGATGCTTTGGTTCTAAAATACAGAGAGTCTATGATGCGACGGCCTGCATCATCATTGAGAATCCCGATGACCGGGCTTGTGATGTGAAGTCCGGCGTTGAGGATGCAGTGCCCAGTCGGGTGATGCATCAGTTCGGTAAAGCTGCGAGGCTGTGATGCAGAGTCCGGCTTCGTCCTCGAGGCTGCTGTCGAAGAGGGATGCGAGGGCCTGCACCAAAGGATGTGTCACGCAGTGGTGGTTCTGTAGGCATTGCAGACTGTGGAGGCAATGGGGATCTTCGCGACTGGTCTAATCCATGCAGCAACTCAGATGCGCTGCTTCTGCTTGGGTTTGCGCTGCGCAGCAAAGGAGACTTATCAGTTCCGCTGGTATCACGAGGCTGGCAAAGCACCTTAAGCCCACTTTCAAGGGTCCAGGACTGGAGTGGCACCACTTGGCAGAGTAGACTCACAGATGGCAGAGTCCAGGTGCAGATGCAAGGTCCTTGGAAGCCTGTTTTGTCCCAGAGGCTTCAGATCAGGGGCTCAGCCAACTATTCCTTGGAGTTACTCTAGATTCTGGGTTCAAGAGATGCAAGTCCAGTCCTTGGCACCCAAGCAAGAGGGCAGCAGGTCAGCACAGCAGGATTGCAGTTCCTTCAGAGCAGCAGTCCAGCAGAGAGAAAGTCCTTCCAGCAGTCCAGCAGTCCAGCAGTCCCTTTTCCTGACAGAGTATCCACAGGTCTAAAAGTGTACTGAAGAGTTGCTGTTCGAAGTTCAGTATTTATAGCCAGCTGCGCCTTTGAAACAGGGGGAAGCTTCTAAAGGTATGCCTTTGAAGTGCATAGGTTCCCTACCGCCTTGTTTCTTGTTCCAGGCTAACTACAGGGGGTATGCAGCCCATTGTGTGGAGAAAGGACAGCCTATTCAAGTGTAAATGGGGCTGGGCCCAGCTCCTTCCTCCCATCCTGCCATTGTTGGCCAATTCAGTCACACCTAGGATCCCCATTGTGTGTGGCTGTCTAGGGGGCATACATAAAGCCGTACTGTCAGCCACACCCAGCCATGTGACCCAGAGACAGACTGCAGCCACAAAATGGCTAAGCAAAAATAATTCTAACTTTGTAAAAGCGGTGTTTTCAGAATCTAAATTCTGACTTCACCATAAGTCAGGATTGTAAATTGCAATTCCAGAGACATCAAACACATAAAATGAAATAAGATCATTCCAATGTTATCCTTTGGGAAAGGTAGGCCTTTCAGTAGTGAAAAACAAGTTTGAGAGTTTTCCACTACCAGGACATGTAAAACTTAAAAGTACATCTCCAACTATTTACAGCACCCTGCCCCTGGGTCTGTCTAATGCCTAATTCAGAGAGGTAAAAAATATAATAAAAGGGATGGTTTAGGCCTGGAAAAATGTCTATTCTAGCAGGTCGAAATGGCTGTTTAATACTGCACACACACAGGCTACAATGGCAGGCCTGAGACACGTTTAAAGGGCTACTTAAGTGGGTGGCACAATCAGTGCAGCAGGCCCGCTAGTATTATTTCATTTAATGGCCCTGGACACAGGCCGTGCCACTTTATTAGGGACTTAAAAGTAAATGTAATATGTCAATTGGGTATAAGCCAATTCAACATGTTTTCAGGAGAGAACACAACCACTGTAGCACAGGTTAACAGTGGTGAAGTGTCCTGAGATCAGCAAAAAGTAAGTCAGAAAAACAGGAGGGGAGAAGGCAAAATGTTAGGGCGAAACCACTCCAAGGATGCCAGGTCTAACATGCCCTAAATAGAAGATTAGGGCTCTGTAAATGCAATGTTGTCAACTCTCACATGGTTGTGCAATATCTCATGCCCAGCAATGATGCAGCACCTGCTCAGAGCACTTTGCAAAACGCTTGGCACCCCATCCAAAACCTCAAAAACTGGTCTCACTACAACCAACTCCCTGTTCAACCAGGCGCTAGAAATGGCAACCATGCTCCTGAAGCAAATTGTTAAGCTTCACAACTATGTCCGGGATATGAAGAGTTTTAGGGGTATGGGTATGTGTGTGTCTAAATTATGGGAATACAACACACCATGCAATATCACTCTAATTCTACTTTACATAATGTATGCACACATTTTAATCAATGGTTTGCAGTATAAATCAGGCAACTTTTCAGAACATTAATATTTGTTCCTTTAGGATACTGCAGAAAGCAGGAGGTTGCACATCAGTGGTCCATTTAGATTCAGGCTTAGTCAAACACTTTATCTTGTTTAATAAAATGTTCAAAAAAATCAGATTTAAACATCAAAATGTCCCTCTGTCATGTTTTCAGATATCTCCCTCTAGATATCACTTTATCTACTTCTGTGTCCATTGCTTTCAAGAGCTGGACTTGATTATCACATCATAAACCCCCTGCACGTGGCATTCAGAAAGAAAATGCTTCTGAAAGGAGTGAGAAAAGAGTCAGGCTGAAGGTAAGCTGTCTTCTGAGGCAGGTTCCTGTGATGGGATTTGGAGATTGCAGCCATCTCTCAGAGCAGCCGCTGTAACAAGGGAGGACTATCACATGCCCCTCCTATCATTATCATTCAGCTCAGGTGGGACGCTCCATGCACCTCCAATCAACCTTAGCAAAACCATTTGGACGCAGGGATAACTACAAGCCAGCCCTACTGCTGGGTTTCTAGATTTACACGTGATAAGAACAAATGTGCACATATCTCTCTAGAAGGTAAATACTGCTGGGGATACATTGGCTTTACCATAGCATTTAGAAAGTAGCTCGCTGTCATGCTTAATCCCCTAGGAATTATTGAGTAAACAGGATTAGAATTGAGAAAGATATACAGAGTGGAATCTGTAGATTTTAGCAGTGCTTTTTTTCTAATGTTTTATACAGAAAGGAACAAACAATAAATTATTTGGGCCTGATGTAAAAATCCCTTTTGTTATTGCAAACCCTGTGATTCACAAAATCTAAAGTTTTGCAACTACAAAATGGCTTATTTCGATATTTACAAAAAAACATTTTGCTAGTCGGAAAATCCTTTCTGAAATGCAAAATGGCTTTTGCCATCCATTCTGAATTGCATTTAGGAAGGGCTGTGAAAATGGTGCCACTCCAATTTCAAGGCATTGTAATAGACCAGTGGACCAGGGGACAGCTATGTACTCCTCCCAATGTTTTTCCAGAACAGAAATCATTTTAATTTTCAAAAACATCACCAGTTTTATAAACAGCCGCGGTCTGTGCAGGAAACAGCAGTGGGGATGTGGGACCGGATAAGGGGGGATTTTGAGGGACGATGTGAACGGACAATTAATTATTTATTTAATTTTCCCTCTGCATCTTCCCTCGAAAGCCACTCTTACTTGGCCCCACCACTGATACCTGCACTGGCCGTGGCTGTTCTTAAAGGAACATGGGCTTCTCAAAAAAAAAAATCCCTTTTGGGAATGCAAATACAAGGATGGTGGTCGACTGCCCCTTACCGACCACCAACAATATGTTTGTAGGCACCTGCCTAATTAATATTTAATAGGCAAGTTGTTCTGCAAGTCACTGTAACACATTTACTGGTACATAATTCACATTGTAAATTCAGAGACAGGTCGCGGAAAGTCAGGGCCCAGTTTGCAACCATTTTTTGATTTTGTGTGGCCTGAGTCTCAGTGAAGGCAGTGATGGTTTCAGCCTCTACTTTTACAGAGGAGGGCATCTCAGAGAGTCAGTCAGCTCCTGCGACTCTCCTGTTCACACACTGTAACTTTAAGAGCAGAGGTCAGACTTTGCTTTATAAGAGGGACCAGGCGAGAAACAGGAACTGTACAGTCTTTCAGAGAAGCCTTTTCTGAGAGAACCGATACTCTGATGCCCTCATTGATTAAGACGGTGCTCAGTTTTGCAGCCACACTTTAGGCCCAATTCACAAACTGTATTTTATAGTACCTAAAGTAGTAGTAGCAGTACTACAGTAGTCCTAATTTCTTACTATAAAATGCAATTCACAAACCTATGAGTGTATATCTCCACCTTTGTCTCTCCTGTCTTTTCTATGGGGTGGTTCTCACACATGTAAATTTACTACATAGTAGTAAATGTGGGAGGAACCAGTGGGAGTACTTACTACTAAATAGGAGGCATTAGGAGGGGTTTAGGCAGAATTAGGGAGGAGTATAAGCCAGGGACATGCACCCACCCTCAAAAGAGGAAGTCCATTGCTAATCACAAACTGCATTTCTAAAGTTACCATAATCCAAAAGAACCCAACAAAGTAGTAAATGTACTGCACTGCAGAGCTGGAGTAATTCTAGCACCACACATGACCAACTCCTGGTATTGAAACCCCCTCCCATGGAAAATAATGAAGGGAGAAACTTAAAATTAAACCTGTTAGGAAATAATGTTAAATCAAAATAAATATTAATACAATTAATAATAAAACAAATCTAAAAGTAAAACATAACTAATTTATTTATAAAATATTTTATCAATATTATTTAAAAAAATAATTTATCATTAATATTTGTTAAGATTAATTCAAGTACTGGTAATTAATTATATAATCATTTTAATAACTTTTTTTTTAAAGCAAAAAAAGAATTGTGCATACTTTAGGTGGGATTTTTTTGTCTTTTAATTTAAACATCAGAAAAATACTTTTAAGTTAAAATAAAGTAAATAGTGTTTAACTAGCATTTTCATTATTTGGTTCTGCATTTAAAATATATATCTAAAATTAATTCACAATATTTCCCATAAAAATATGTTTACAAATTTTAGTAAAGTTACTGACATTTTCAACTTTTCCTTATACATTACCATAAAGAAGTCACCACCAGGTGCCTTTATTCACCACCGAAGAGTGGCCTTGTATTTGAAAAGCATGAAGCAGCCATCTTGTAGACACTCAGAAGAGGAATGGAGCAGGTGAAAGGAAAACCTCGCAAAGTGGTCTGGCCCTCGGAGCAGTAGGTTAGACCTGTAAAAGAGGACCTAGGGATTACTGGCTACCCTAGAAATTGAACCATACTGCCATTGTGATAAGACAGGGAAATGGACCTTCACACAAGAGGGCCCTAACTGGTGAGAGGGCAGTGATGGTGCCATGGTCTGAGACAGGAGAGCAGCCGAACCGAGGTGCGGAGGGGAGGATAACATAGACATAAATGCAGAGCTCCATTACTTAGGTTCAGAATAGACACCATGCACAACCGGGTGATAAGTGACTATGAGAGGCAAAGCCCGCCACCTTTCCCACAGGGGCCAAAGGTGGGCTCCTTGTCATAAAGAGCCAGAGAGAGCATTAGGCTAACAGAGACGGAGCTTCCCAGGTCTCACCAAGCCATATTTGGACTGATAAAAACATGGGCTGTTAGGTAAGTCATACCCAAATTCCGCATCTCACTTCTTGCAGTTCTGCCAGGGTTTGTTCTTTTAGGTGCTGGATGGATGCTAGTAGGCTCCTGGTTTATTGGGGTAGACTACCATCACTCTTTGGGAATTCAAATAGAGCAATGAGCAAGGAAGGCAAACAGCACTACTGTAGGCCATGAAGAGGGAGTGGAGTTGTCTTGTGAATGGCAGGGGGTGAAGGAAAGCCTGGCATAAATAGGGAGAGGGTCACCAGAGGTCCCTTGAAGCTCCATTGGACACCATGGGTCTGGAACTCTGCATCAGATATTTGAAGAACTTCATGAGTCCTATTGCTGCTCTGTGTTTTAGGGACAACATAACACATAGATACCATAAGACAGCCACTGGGCATGATGGTCGGTTGAAATTCGTGGGGGATAAGAATGAATGCACCCCTGTGCTACAAGCAACACGTGGCAGACAAAAGACATCAAGGAGACACAAACCCTAAGATGAGTGATGAAACCTTGGTGTCAAAACTACACACTTTAGGTCTGGTTATTATATAACTCCACACTCAGTTTTGTGACTTAAACATTGCAGGGTAGACCACATTGGTAGTGTTGAGGAGTATGGGGTGAAGTACACCCATGACAGCATGGCATCAGGAGAATACTGCAGCTGGGGAACATACCTGTTAAGATCCGTGAATAGCTCGGGGCGTGACTTCGCCATGCAGCGAAATGGCCGCATACTAGAGCGGCTCCGCCGGCCGAGATAAGCAAATCTGTTACATATCCGACATAGCTGCCTGGAGTTGGTGGCCCACTGAGCGCAATCGCAACCGGAGCTGCTCGGCAAAGCGGAGGAGCTTTAACGGGCGCTGGTGTGGCTGTCGGGGAGAGATATAGCTGCGGAGAGCGAGGGCCTGCTGACGGTAGAGCCTAGCTGAAGCCGGGGACTCGGGTGACTGCCTGGCCTGCCGGCGCAACCTGGAAGCCGGGGCCGGGGGGCTGAGTTAAGCGGTCCTGCCCTGATTTTTGCAGCTTCCTGCTGAAAGATAAGGCCGTGAGTGCTGGTGTGAGCGGGCTGTGGTCTACCCTCTGACGGATGCCCGAGGACGGTGTGGGGGGTATGCGCGGAGACCTGAAGATTGCTTTAAAAAATCGGATGCTACTTTTGAGCTGCCCTGGGATTCGCGCAGAGCTGATTGCATGCTGGACTGGGCTGCTACTGAGACGGCAACCCAAGCACTGGCTCAGCAGAGGGGAGCGAAGACTGCAACCCAGCCGGTCTCGCGGAACGCTGAACCCCATGCCAGAGACCTCTTCTGATTTATTATGGGCGACTGTCCCATACCTCCCATACTGTGTGCTTGCGGCCAGGGCAAACGGAGGAGGACAACGGGAGCGCGCTTGGCGGGTGGTGCCTCCCGCATTGACTTGGCGCCGCGTGGGCCGATTTCCTAACCGCGGTGGTGCGTTGGGGAGTCGGACCTCGGTGGTGGCTAAAGTGGACACAGACTCGTGATCTACACTGGGGCTGTTGTGGTCGTACGCCAGAGGAACCCACCCTGCGAGTCTTCGTAGTGTGTCCTTGAGATGTTTCTCCTATGAAGCCAAAGGGGGTGAGATAACAGCGAGAGGTGCAGCTTTTGAATGATGGAGGAGGCCCCCGTGCACCAGCAATACTGATCGTGTGTGGATTGCTGCCGCCATCTCTGGCCTTAGGAACAGCGTGGCTGCCAGGAGTCCCTGGCTGTGGGTGTGCGGTGGTGGTGGCCGGTGGCATTGCTGTGGGCCTGCTTGTTGGCGCCGACCCTGGGCGTTGCCAGGCAGGGGTCCTCGCGGCTCCGACATTCACACTCCCAAAGCGGGGAGCACGCGGGTGGTGGAGTCGGTGCCGGAGGGGGGCCCTTGGCCAGCGGCGGTATACTGTGGGGTGCCTGCGGGAGGGCGACGCTTGCATTTGCACGGTGTGCCACGGGTCGTGATCTGCCACTCCCTCACTGGTGGGGACTCTGTGGTCAGCGATGATGGGTAAGCCGGACACACGCCAACCTCGGATAACATTTGATAAAAAGGCCACTAAAACAGCAGATACAGACACTGGTCAGCAGGGGCCTGCTGGAGACGGGGCGTCTGCCCACCCGCCTGTGGAGGATATCCGGGAGATGTTTTGGGATCTAAAAACGAGCCATCAAGGATTGGACTCTAAAATGGATTCACTAGCGGAAATAATGGACAGGATAACACAACGAATGGACAAACAGGAAGGTCGTACTTGTGTCTTGGAAACGAGAGTGACTGAGACGGAGGAGGGTCATACGGAGTTGGACAAGAAAATGCGGGAAATGGATGGTGTACTCCATGTGATAAGACAAAAGAATGAGGATTTAGAGGCCCGGTCGCGGAGGAACAATATCAGAATCACGGGGGTTGCGGAATCCACAGACATTCAGAACATGGATAAATACAGAGACAATGTTTGAGCTCTTTGGTTCTGACCTATCCACGATGTTCTTAATCGAGCGAGCGCACCGGACGCTGGGGCCCAGGCCACGACCGGGAGCACCGGCAAGACCAATAGTGGCAAGAGTCTTAAATTATAGAGATCAGGACACAATATTACGGGTGGCGAGAGAAAAAGGAGCTATTCAATACAAAGGAAATAACATCGCACTAGATCCAGACTTTACACTGCAGGTACAGGCGGCAAGACGAGCATTTCTGCCTGCAAAGAAAATCTTCCAGCAAATAGGCACCAAATATGCCCTGATCTATCCTGCCAAGCTGCGCATTCAGGGCAATGGAAGACCCACATTTTTCACGGACGCTAAAGCAGCTCTATCATACACAAAGCAGTTGGCTAAGGAGCATAAACAGCGTCCACTGCCCGGAGATGCTCCAGCCGAGGGCAACCTGAGCGACAATGACTGACGGCCCAAGACCAGCGCTCTGACTACTCAGCTATGTGCCCTAGATGGGCTCCCGTAATTCCATTGCTCAATTATAGCATGAGAACATTACTGTTGAATGTTTAGAGACTTGATGCCATATCTTCCTGCACTATAATTACAATGTCATGTTGCTGAGGGGTTCACGGTTCCAGGTTAGCGTGCTACTATCTCGGCCACCCTGCCAAAAGTGCAGGGGTGTATTGCTGGTGGACGCATGTGCCCCCTTGGGATGAATCCTTCATGTTCGCAACTGTGGGCAGTTTGTTTACAGTTAGTTGGGGGGGGGGGAATGTCACAACCTAATTGGGGGGTTGGTGTGGGAGGGGGAATGGGGGAGTTAATGTTTTATTGTTTGCACCTGTCAGGATCTACACTGCTTTACACAAGCACACTTGCCGACATGACCTATTGGAATGAGATGATTGCTTCTATGATTAGGTTGGCGCAAGGCCCTGCTTTTGACATTGTATTGAGTCATTGCATACTGCTGATGCACCCCATGTACATAACACAGCTCAGCTATGGTCCCAAGACCTGCAATTATCTCTATGCCACCCTACTGTCATGACTGCCCTTACATGCATTTCATGGAATGTAGAGGCCTAAACGATCGCAGAAAGACCAGATTAATTCACTCTTATCTGTCCAGGCATGAGGTTGACATTTGTTTGCTTCAAGAAACACATTTAACATCTGCAGTGGCGGGTTTGCTCAGACACAACAGATGGGGAGAGGTGGTGGAAGCAGGGTACTCAAACTACTCCAGGGGTGTTGCGGTCCTTATACGCAAAGGCCTACATTGGAAAACGCATCGCACCATAGCGGATAAGGAGGGGTGGTTCCTTATATTGCAGGGCACCTTGTACAATACCCCGGCGGTGCTGGTTAACACGTATGGCCCCAATACAGACTGTCCTGAATTCTTCCACCTTCTTTGGCAGAAACCACAGACAATGGGTGGGGGGACAGTGCTCTGGGGGGTGATTTTAATGTCGTGCTCTCAACGGCATTGGATAGACAGGGGACGTCCCGCGACCATCACCCAAAAGCTGCGGGAATGTTGTCAGACATTATAACGGACCTTCAGTTAGTGGACACCTGTAGGATACTCTATCCAACGGCTAGGGTTGGTACATGTGTGACACACCATAGGAATGCATGGTCTAGACTGGATTATTGGCTCGTGTCCAAGAACATACATACAGGGGTTTTGGATGCCGGGCACCACCCACACACATTCTCCGATCACGCACCCACCTATATAAAGTTGCACATACCAGAGCCATATAAACAACCGTTTACCTGGAGATTCCTGTTAGGTGCTCTCTTAGATCAGGTTTTTCGGGAGGAGCTGCGGGGGAATCTGGTGGATTACTTCACACTAAATGAGGGCACAGTGGACTCCCAGGGAGTATTATGGGAAGCATTTAAAGTGGTCACAAGGGGGAATTGTATAGCGCTAAAAACAGGGGTTCTCAAAGATATTCGGAATACCCTCCGTAGAGTGGAGTGTGAACTTAGAGAGCTAGAAAATGTGCTGTTGATAAATCCTGCCCCAGAAGTCGTGGCCCAGTTCAGCACTAAATTAACGGAATTCCAACAAGAGGTGGAAAGGGAAACAAAATGTTTGCACAAATACACTCAGGCAAGACGTTATGGAGAGGGCGAGCGTGCAGGGAAAACACTGGCGGGCCTTCTCAAATCTCCTAGGGGTACTGATTATCTTACTGAACTCCACACAGACGGTGGGGGGGTGGCAGGATCACCATCGGACATATTGCAATTGATGACCGATTTTTAGTGACGCCTATAAACATCTAAATTTAACCCCTCACAGACGAATATTTCAGATTACTTAAATACTGTCGCACTGGCATGGTTCAATGATAGGGCCAGAGAATATATGGAATTGCCAATATCGGCGGAGGACATACGGCAAGTGATCAATAGCATGCCGGCTGATAAGGCACCTGGTGCGGATGGCCTGACTGCCGCCTTCTATAAGGAATATGTTGACATTATAGCACCCCGGCTACTAGAGGTATACCTGGAGGCCATGGAAACAGGTACGCTACCTCCCACATTGCGTGAGGCAATTATCATCACCATACTTAAACCTGATAAAGACCCTACCCGGCCAGAGTCCTATCGCCCCTTGTCGCTAATTAACTTTGATGCCAAAATATATGCTACATTGATAGCGAATAGGCTGCAACCAATGCTCCCGCAAATAGCCTTACCAGAACAATCAGGGTATATACCCGGGCGCTCAACCGCTCACAATTTAAGAACTCTCTTCGGACTTCTGCACTATCTGGCCCCTCATGTCAAGGCAGTTGCTGCACTGCTTGATGAGACTAAAGCTTTTGACTCCCTAGAGTGGAAATTCCTCTTTACGTTATTGCCCAAAATGGGTCTCAGCCCCTTGTTTATCAAGCAGATGCAAATAATATACACAAAACCAATGGCGAGGATCAGGGTGAACGGGCAGGTGTCAGACTCTCTCGGAATCATGAGAGGGACAAGGCAGGGTTGCCCTCTATCGCCCCTGCTATTTACTATATCCACAGAACCACTGGCGGCTCGATTACGCCAACATCACACGCATAGGAGTATAGGATTCACCTCTAGGGGCCTCCTGATTTCTATGTATGTATGTTATTTGGTCAATCCCAGTGATAATTTCGATGCGGTTATGAGAGAGCTGGTTAGATTTGGGGGATTGACAGGTATTCAAATAAACTTGACTAAATCTGTGTTGTTCCCACTAACTGATACCACTGGCCCATTTGACACGGAATTTCCGATACACTGGGCTGAGGACCCAACAAGATATTTGGGGATCAAGGTGAGCAGATCCCTGCAAGAAATTTGGTTGGCCAACTATGGCGCTGTAATATATTGAATGGAAAGCAAAATTCACAGATGGAAATCATTACCGCTTTCCCTAACACGGCGCATTGCGATCACTAAGATGGTTATCCTACCCAAATTATTATATCTGTTTGTAAACATCCCCATGCCATTGAACTCTCACTTTTTTAAACGGCTTCGCTCCTTTATTCTAGAATTGGTATGGGCGGGCAAACAACCTAGGGTTTCATGGAAACTATTGACACTGACGTTGCCACAGGGAGGTTTGGGCACTCCAGATTTCGAGCTCTATGCCTATAGTGCGCAGGCACAGTATCTGCACTTCTGGCATCATCCGACCTCGTTTCAACCCCATGTGGTGATAGAAATAGATTGTGTTGCTCCTATACCTCTGAACGCGGCTGTTTATCAGCCATATAAACGACCTCATCTAGAAATAGACACAGTGGAGGCAACACGCTGGGCATGGAGCGTATCGCAAAAAGGGCGGGATTGCAGGAACTGTACGCATCATCAATGCCACTGGGGGGCAATCCACTACTAACACCGCTGATGGATAGAGCCGCCACCAAGCGGGCTATGGCACATGATTTGGTGAAAGGGGGTGACCTCCCTCCTGAAGCTACGTTCCTATCGCTTCAGCAGATGTGCGGGGCCCAGGAGCCAACAGCGATGGACAGGCTGTTGTATTATCAGCTGAGAGCTGCCTGCAGGGCTAGGTATCCAGCTTTCCCAAGGGAACCACCTGCTTTGCCAGCACTGGACAACGTATTGTCAAATCCGTCCCCCCGCAAACTGATTACGCGAATATACAGTATAACGCAGAAGCACTCTCCCATCATTGTCCCAGATGCCAAGGCAGATTGGGAAACAGAGGCTGGCATAACTATTACGGATCGACAATGGCAGTTTTGCTGCTCCCAGCTGGAGCAACTGTTGCCGAAATACAGATTGAGGCTGGTACATTTTAATTAGGGCTCCCGGTTTTATGGTATTTATTTTTTTGCCATTTCCGTCTGTATTTATCCATATTTATTTTTTGGGCTTTTTTTCTGTATTTATCCATATTTATTTTTGCCACAAGTAAAAGGCGACGCTACAGCTAGTATTTTTCCACATTTATTTACATTGACCCACTGAGAGAAACTCGCACTGCCTTCAGCACAACTCAATTATGCTGCGACTAAATTCAAATTATGCACTAGACAACAGTAAAATGCTGCCTGAAAAAAAATTAATAACACCCTGAAAAAAGCAAACACTCATAGGGAATGCAAGAATAAGCAAAGCATGTGAACTGTAATCAGAAAAAAAACATGGTTACCTTAACGGTTTTAAACTCATTATTCAGAAATCAGTAAGTGATTTTGCCTGAAAAGTTCAAGACATGGCTACAGGACCAGGAAGGGACCTCTTTCAATGTCCATTGCTTATATCCTTTCAAAATGTATGCAGTTTGGTTTAAAAACGACCACATCCCCAAACACAGAGCCGCATTTTATAAGCTAAAATAATTACAAAGTTGAAAACGATCATATTAAACGTTTCCACTCTACCCATCAACCAGGTATTGCAGTCCCTTTAGGAATGGCGCACTTACCCACCCTGGGAAAACATTGTTGTTCAAAGAAAGAAGATAAAAAGAAAGTAGCGCTTTCACTGGCAAACTCTGTAAAGTGGCGCTAATTTGTGTGGGTGTAAATAACAGTCTGACCTGTCTGCTGTCCACTCTGTATTGCTTTATTTAGGTATTTAACTATTTTTTCTCTCCATTCCGAGGTTTTTCTTTTCAATAGAAAACGGTCAGAAAATGAGGACATTTACAGCCAAAGTGTTCAGCCTTTTTTGGATCAATTTCACAGGGGAACAAATAAAGAAAAGGAGAGGCAAGAGAGAGTACCTTAAGAGCTGCCTCTTGAAATCAGCACGTAAGCAGGAGCGAGACAGAGACAGAAAGAGATGGAGGAATAAAGAGAGGAGGGCAGCCGCCAGAGGCAGATCAGGAGTAGTGGACACTGTCCTTGCCATGAAGGAAAAGAGACAGCGTTTATTTTTCCTCCGTTCTCTGCCCTTCCCAGAACGGCTGAGCCTTCCTGCAGCATAACAAAAGGCAGAGGGCGGGTGGCCTCTGACTCCAGGCAGGTCAAGTGCAGGGCCATTAGGTAGCGCTTTCGCGTGCTAATGGCCCTGCGATAACAGAAGGGAGAGGGGAAATTCCTTTGTCCCCTCGTCCCCCCCACCCTTGTCCCCCGTGTCCCCCCACTCCAAAATCTGGGGGGGATATATTCCCCGCGTCCCCCACACTTCCTACGCCCATGCACACATCCCAAGAATTTACTGTAATGTTTAAAATGCTCGAAAGAGGTAAGTCTGGTAGCCCAGTGTTTCCAGGTTACTTAAAGCATTCGACTGAACAGATAAAGGCATCGTTCACACTCAGGGTGACTTCATTCACCATGCTCTGCGTACGGGCTCTGAAAACAGAGGCACGAATTGGCTCAAAATTATACATTGTGAAAAGTAACACAAGAGTGGATGCCAACATTTCAGAGGAGCAAAGTGCGTACCTCACCGCCCCCCACCCCCCACGTTTGTGGCCGCCCGGGGTGAAACAGCTTATACACAGCCGCCCCCGAGCACTTCACAGGTCTTTAAAAGACCATTCGCTTGTTAATGGGGCTTTGTTGGTTGTTCACCCCTTCTAGAGCCCCTGCATCGCCACTTCGACTTTTGCTGGAAGAATTAGCACGTTACACAATACTGCCCTGTCAGCTGAAACCCAGAGGCATCGGGTTTTTGCTTGCAGGAATCGGGAGGCGGGAGACTAGCGCGGCAACATTTACTCGTATTTTACCGTTTATAAATATAAATACAGACAAAGGAAATATCGATTTCCGTCTGTATTTATATGTATAAATCCGTAAATACGGAAAACCGGGAGCCCTAATTTTAATTTCAGACACAGGGTTTATCGCACACCGCCGCAGCTATTCCGTATGGGCCTACATCCTGACATGAACTGCTGGAGATGCGATACACCCACAGCCACATTTACACATCTGGCATGGCATTTTGGGGTAATAGCACAATATTGGGAATCGATCTTTTTACATATCGGGCAAATTACCGGATTTCACATTCGAGTCACATCATTGATAGTGCTACTGGGCTTCGTACTGGAGGTCCCAAAACGCCAGGTGGCCATGCATTGGAAAAAGCAACATCCTCCCTCAATTGCAGAGTGGCTGAAAGCTGCCATTTACTGCAAAGATCAACTAACATGCTACTGGGAACTAATGCTAAGCAGATCTAGGCCTCAAGATATATGGACTCCATTTGTGAACTGGTTGGCGACCGGCGGGGCAGACCTTCTGAGAAATAATGCTGCCTGAAGGTTGCTGCGGCTAACGGGATTAGTAGACCACATTGTGCTACTAGGCAGGGGGGGACAGGCCCTAAGCTATAGGAAATTATTCTGCGCAGTGGGTCGCAGGGCCTATGCAACAGTGGTGCATTTAATGACATTGGGGGAGTCGACAGGTGGGCAGATTCTTAGTTGATAGTATGTGGTTACGACAGGTATGGTGGGGGAGGGGTATTTGCTCTAATTGTCAAAGATGGGTTAGTATATTTTGTATCCTTTGGTAGTCCCTTGTACAACCTATGCCAATACATCGTGTGCTGTCTAAATCGCTGCCGGACCTCTTGGTTGTCGGTGTAACAGCTGTGTCACCACTTCTATTCTTTTTTTTTTTTTTTTTTTTTAATTCATCCTTGGTTGCCGGCCTCTGGGATGTAGGCACATGGTTGTGTATGTATAATGGCTCTTTATTTTTTTTAATTAAAGAAAAAAAAAAAGATCCGTGAATAGCTCTAGAGCAAGGAGGCGCTGCAAGGTTGGCTGCTTGGGACGAAATAATTAGAGACATTGTCAGCATCAAGGGATAGGAGAGACCTGTCTGTAAGATAAATGCTTCAGTCCAAAGGATTTAAAACGTAACAAAGGCAATAGGTGACCACGTTCCTGTAAACCTCCGGAATGAGGCACCTCTCCACACCAAGATCCTCCTATTTCCCAGGAATATTTGAAATGTTTTCCCATGTAATAAAGGAGGAAGGAGGTGCAATTAGATCTAGCCCAAAGATGAAAGAAGGCATCACCTCCCTGGGCCATAGAATAAAAGACACTGCAACAAACCTGGCAAAATGCATTGAAGACCACCATTTCTTGGGAAAGAGAATGCTAGTTTTGGAAGAGAAGTATGTGGAGATCATAGTAAAGTAAGAAGACATTCAGAACAGGTCACACTGTAATATCATGTGACTAAGAAGGCTATCAAGGAAACCTGAAAAGCAGGACATGCATCAATTAGTCCTTAAGCTGCTCCATGCCTTTAGCAGGAAAACGGAGAACCCACATATTTGGGTTCATTACACACACAAGAATGCTGATGGGTCACCAAAAGGGGTTTCTGCCAGGCATGCTTACCAGGGTCCATTACTTCAAAGGAAATAGAAAATAATGGCCATTGCAACAAAACATGACACAGTTGAATTTGAAGAATATGCCCTGCAGCTGATTTGACAGAAGACACCCTCAACAAGCAGAGAGACCTTAAGGCGATTACAGACTTCCTATTGTTCTCAAACATCTTGTTCAATCAGGGCTTTTGAATTGGTAGAACAAGCGCAGGATTTGCATAATTGAAGAAGTACAGAAAGTACTTTGTTCTCTGGATGACAGCAGAAATGATGGTCCCAGAAAAGGAGAGAGAATGCAGAGGCTCAAACACCCAAATGGATATGCCACCAATGTTAGTGGTGGGCGGCGCTCATGGAGTATTGCTCCAGGGAAAATCCACAGAGTTACATGTAACCTCCGTGGGATTCAGCGGAGTTTGGTGAACAAGCACAAATCGGTTTGTTGCGCTGACGCACTGACTTTTAGTGCAGGGAGCTTGTTCCATGCTGCAAAATTAGCACAAATGGCACACTAGAGGGCGCTGCTTCTTTGCTGCAACTCGAGTACATTTTCTACTCGAGCAGCAGGTTTCTCACTGCGAACAGTTGCAACCATCTGCGCTGATAAACTCTCGCCAGGTGCTGTCCTAATGCCTGAAAATCATGCTAAGAGGCACCAATTATCACTCATGCTCACCACGTTACCATTGGTGAACTGCCTGCAAAACCCCCCAAAAACATCACGCAGCAGTTGGCGGAATTTGGCCGCCAACTGCTGTGGCCAAAACCCTGCTATTTCCATTGGCGGGGAGGAATTTATCATTGTCCCTTAGTAACCATCGACTAGAAAGGTAATCATTCATTTTTCATTTATTGCCAGGTGCTTAGAAAATACTTCTAGAGTTTTATGCCACTGATAAGCATGAAGCAGAGGGAGGGAGTAAGGTAAATGAAGTCACAGAAGGAACACATGAACTGCACAATCAAATGGCCAGTAGATAGAGGGGTATGCTTGATTTTCTTAACTATTCAGAGGTTTTGATTATGCTGGGTGGAGTGTCTTGTGAGTTATAGATGATGGGACCCTTTTGGTTCCTGACAGACTCCGAAGAACAGTGTGATAAGTGCTTGGGTGATGGAATTCATGATGTTTAATGTTCAGTTAAACGTTACACATTGAGGAATAGACATGTAATATCAAGCTCCATGTATGGTGTGATCATTTGCATGTACTGAGCTGGGGAAGGATGCTACAACTGGCAACGAGATAGGGAATTGCCTAAACCTGCGACCCAAAGAACCAAGAGTGCACTCCCAGAGAGTTACTGTTGTCTAGCAAACTGCTTGTGCCACGTGTGCCTCATTTAAAGTGAAAATCTACGGTTGGTGTATGTGGAGTCAAAGCATCACTCCAGCCAGTGCAAGGCCTGAGAAGAAGGTAAAGGCCTTACAGAAAGTTTATTTGTCGCTGGCTTGAAATTTGCTGAATAAACTAGAGACAAGAGGTACTGCGCCCCAACGCAACACAGAACTGTCATTCATACAGTACGATAACACTAAAAGCAGTGATAGCCAGGTTCAAGAGATCGCTGTGAGCAGAAATGGCTAAACACAGAGAAACATTAGATGTGGTGATAACCAGATATAGAGACTATGATCACACCTACCTGGACCTGAGTAAAGAGAGTCATTCAACCTCACCAACAGGTACCGCATCCCAAGCAGAAGCGGGGGTTGCATTTACCATGCCAGTGAATCACATTGGACCAACTGGAAGGACATGAGGGGCAATCAGTATAGTGACAGTTTTCAATGGCTGCTAAAAGGAGTGCAAAATATGGCACCGGCGCCTTCTTGGAACCACTGCTTTCCTTCAATACCACCAAAAGGCTAAATATTAGTGGTAGATGGACTGCTTAGGTCAAAACTTTTGAAGATTTCAATGATGCGCTGGAAGAAGAAAATTACAAAAAGATCAATAAATATCTAAAGAATCTAGCAGGTGAAGGAGTAAAAGAAGTGATCAAGAAAATACAACAAGTTGATGAAGTGAAGTACTGTTGTTATAATGAAGACAACACTTAAGCAGGTAAGTTTAAGCGTCTTTATTCTGTCATCCACTCTCCGCAACTGACAGCTTGTCAACATTCCAATGTGAACTCTGGTGGAACGTTCCAAGAGGGAGGAGAGGGCGGGGGAGAGGTGGAGGCTACCACTGGGGAAGGAAAAGAGAAGAACACCACAGAGGAGAGAACCAGGAGAAGAAAAGAGAGATTACAACAACTGTCAAATCAAAGAAGCATTAAACATCAAGTTCAATCCAATGCCGAATGTCGACTATGAAAGGTACATTTTCAGTCAGGAAAGGCAGAGAAATGATAATGAGTTTGTAGAAAGACTTGATTCACTCGTAAAGCATTGCAAGTTCAATGAGTTCAACGATGAAAAGTCCATGCGTCTCAGAGTAATAGATGTTGACGATCTGATTCCTTCAGGCGACGAATGCTGAAAGAGACACTCAGCTTGGAGTGAGTATTCATGACAGCCAGAGCGGAAAAAAGAGCTGACACACAAGTAGCTAACATGGAGGCATGAACGGCCCAAAATGAATCAACGTTGAGTGTGAAAAGTCGAATAACAAGGCAGAAGGCCATAAAATAATGTTCCCCAAGAAAAAGGGTGCATTTTCGATGTGGATTTTCCTTTCCGCATGAGGATAAATGTCCCACCATTGGACAGGTATGAAAGCCTGTGGGAAAGAAAGCCATTGTGTACAGTCTGCAAAGTGAGGGAAAGATCAGTGTGTCACGCCAAGAAAACAAATGTAGGCAAGGTCAAGAGCGTCATGTCGAGAAAATAGAAAGGATGCCAGAAAGTTCCAGACACAATGCTCTACGCATGCCCACAAGGCCAAGCGGCAACATGAGTTGAGACAAGTAGAAACTGAACGATGTCGACTGTCATCAAATTCTGTCTAAGAGTTTGTCACTGTCATTGTCAAGCAACAGTAAGTATGATGGGTGTGTGATTTCAATGTTGACTGCTGGATCATGTGCACATATAGGATTAGCTTCACGCAAGTAGGTCGAAGCTAGATCGACAAGTGAAAGTGCGAAATTCATTTGGACACTGCCCCAAGATCACACTGAAAGTAAGTGGGTGCTCCACACCTTTTATCATAGACAGTGGTGCATGGATAAACATTATCCTAGAGGGAAAGTACCATGAACTGTCCCCAATACCCCGTTTAACCCTGTCAAAAACCAAACTGTATATGTGGGCTGCTTCAATGCCAATGCAAAGTCGAAGTTCATTCATAGCTACTGTGAAGCATAAAAAGATGAATGTACAAGCACCTATTCATGTCTTGGCAGGCACTTTCATCAAGTGCATGTTCAGTACTGCTGCTGACATGGGGCTAATTTCTGAAAACTACAATGTCAATGCCTATCATAAGAATAAATCAGGTTTCATCCTTGTTTCATGGACTGGGGAGACTTAAGACCATGAAAGTGCAACTTCACATACATGAGGCCATTCGTCCTGTTGCTCAACAACATTGTCAAATTGCATTTAATTTACAAGAGGCTGTTGAGAAAGAACCTGAGACACTCTTAAAGCACAACATCATTGAGTGATCCACTGGTTCGAATCCATGCATATCACCCATAGTGGAAGTTTCTGTGCGCATCTGCGTTGATATGCGCAAAGCAAACAAGGCAATTGAAAGAGAACGAAAGAGAATGACATCTCACATTGCACATTGCTGACATGATTATGCAGCTGAATGGAGCTAAAATCCTTTTCCAGCCTTGACTTGAACCAAGGGTATCACCAGCTCGAACTGGAGGAGAACTGCAGGTACATTACTACCTTTTTGACTCATGTTGGTTTGTTTCACTATAAAAGGGCAAGTTTAAGAGTGTAATCAGCTTCAGAACTTTTTCAGGACATCATTCACCATATAATTCAGCCAGTAACAAATGCTTTCAATTACAGTGATGACATAATAGTTTTTGGGGCCACACAAAAGGATAAAGCTCTTCCACAAGTATGTTGTATACTTGTTGATGCAGGCCTCACTTTAAATGCAGGAAAGTGTGAGTTTCATAAAACCAAACTCAAGTTCTTTGGGCACATCTTTTCTGAAGGGGGGATGACTCCAGATCCAAATAAAGTACAGGCTTTGTCAGCCACTTCTCCCCCCATAAGATGTAACTATGCTGTGATCCTTTCTTGGTATAGCCAGTTATTTTTCAAGGTATATACGTGACTTTGCCACTGTAAGTGCCCCATTGAGAGACTTAACAATATGAAATATTCCATTTCAATGGTCAAGTGAATGTGAACAAAGCTTCAAGAACATTGGGCATGCAATTGAAAACGCAACTGAAATGGCATACTTTGATCTGAAATTGCAGACAGAGGTTGTTGTTGATGCAAGCCCAGAGGGTTGGGTGCAATCCTTGCCCAGCACACTAGCCATCCCAATGCCCAAAGACACATGGTGGCTTATGCTAGCTGAAGTTTGTCAACATCAGAACATGCCTTCACAACCTGATAAAGAAAGTCTAGCTGTAGTGTGAGCATGTGAGCATTTTTATGTGTTCCTATATGGAAAGCATTTCACAGTTGTCACTGACCACCAAGCATTGCTCACCATTTTCAGAAACCCTAAAGCAACAATGACTCTTGCAAACGAGGTAGGGGTTGCGATTGCAGGAGTATGATTACACAATTATGCATCATCCAGGAACCGTTCAAAACCCTACGGAAAACTACTCACGTGTGGCCATCATGGCACTAATTCTAAAGTGGCTGATGCTAATGTTAACTTCATTGAGAAATCCTGTACCCCTGCTACCATATCTGTAAAACAAATCATTGCTGCCCTGAGTACTGACAGGGATTTTCTAACAACTGCAAAAACTGTTGATGGACAGAATGCAGAACAATGTCATACATTCACCCCAGTACAGAGATCTGGGCCTAAATCCATTGTTTTTTTGCTCACCATGCCATTCCAGTTTGGACCCAGCCATATGCAAATCAGTCTTGACCCTGTGCCCAATGGGAACAGTCCAGCCCGGACTGCCATGCCAGGTCCTCCCTGGACTGGAAACAAGCATCCTAGGACCAGTTTCGGGGTTTGACCCCTCTTCAGCCAGGATAGCTTGATTCCAGTGGCATGGAGAGCACAGGACTCACGTCTGAGTATACCCGTCCCACTCGGGGTGACAAATGCAAAAAGAACTATTGATGGACAGAATGCAGAACAATGTCATACATTAACCCCAGTACAAAGATCTGGGCCTAAATCCATCGTTTTTTTGCTCACCATGCCATTCCAATTTGAACCCAGTCATATGCAAATCAGTCTCTCTTGACCCTGTGCCTCATGGGAACAGTCCAGCCCGAACTGCCAAGCCAGGTCCTCCCTGGACTGGAATCAAGCATCCTAGCACCGGTTTCGGGGTTTCGCCCCTCTTCAACCAGGATAGCTTGATTCCAGTGGCATGGAGAGCATGGGACCCACGTCTGGGCATACCCTTCCCATTCGGGGTGACAAATGCAAAAACAGTTGATGGACAGAACGCAGATCAATGTCATACACTCACCCCAGTACAGAGATCTGGGCCTAAATCCATCGTTTTTCTAACACTCAAAGACATTATTTCACATCAATCATGATGAATAAATGTGCAAGATGAACTTTCAGTTACCCCAGAAGACATCATTGTACAAGGATCGAGAATTGTCATACCAGAGAGTCTGAAACAACAGGTTATTGAACGGGCAGCTGAGGGATGCCGTGGAGTTGTTGCTATGAAAAGAGCTTTACGGGATCGAGTGGGGTTCCCTTGGTCTTGATGAAAGAGTTGAAAAAGAGTTAAAGGCATGTCATTTGTTCAACTGTTTGTTATCAAAGACAACCCCACATCCGTTTAACAAGTTTGATCTCCCAAAGCATGCATGGGAGAAGTTTGCAATTGATTTGTTTGGACGCCTTGAGAATGGACTTCATCTACTAGTAATTGTTGATGAATATTCCCATTTTCCCCTCGTGGAAGATCTGTCGTCAGCTACTCATGACAGAGTCATTGATAGACTAAAAACATTTTGCAACATAGGGTGCTCCTTCGATTTTGAAATCTGACAATGGCCCACCTTTCAATAGTTGAGAATGTAATTTTTTTTTACCAATTTAAATGTCAAGCATCAGAAAAGGACACCTCTCTGGGCACAGGCGAATAGTGCGGTAGAAAGATTTATGAGTACCTTCAAGAAGGCTGTTCAGCGCACAAGGAAAACTTAAATTCAAATCAGTTCTTCAGTCTATGCTTCAGGCATAAAGGTCAACTCATCATTCTAACACGAGCGAGACCCCCGCAACTTAATATTTGGGAGAGCCAAAGGAAGCAAATTGCCACAATGGAACACAGAGAAATCTATTGGCATTGGTAAACTTCGAACCACTGATTCATCTCACAAACATATAATGAAGACCTATGCAGACAGACGCTGCTGAGCTTGGAGCACTATGTTCTACAGAGGAGGCCAAGGTATTGTCCGGCAGAAATAGAATTGCATGTCTGATGCTCTTTTTGATGCTAACCCATTGAGTGTTGTGACTAGTAAAGGATGCATGGTGACTGCTCACCATCCTGGATATTCCATTACACAAGATTCTTCACATTTCAAGGACCTGCCTCGAACTTCGCCAACTCCAGATGTCAGGAGGGAGACTTGTCCACCTGAGAATCCAGAGAGGCCAATGACTGTACCGATGTCTCTGTCACCAACGTCAGTCATGAACACTTCTCCGGTATTTCTGCAGCCTTACATGACCAGACTGGGTGATTGATTCGAGCACCAAAGCAACTTATTGAAGAGTTGTAATTAAACCTGGGCGTAGTGCTCCGCTCCGCCCGCGGAGTGTACGTAGTGCTGCCTGCTTCGCGTTTCACGAAGTAGGTGTAGCAGGCAGTGCTACGCACACGCCACGGCGGAGCAGAGCTGCCCGCCACCCGCCTCCCGCCCGCCCTCATTTTAAAATAATTTAAAGTATTTTAAAGTAAGTAAAATGCCTTACCTGTGGTGCGGCGTCCTGGGGCTCCTTCTTCCTGGTTCATGGCAACTTCTTCTCACAAAAGCGCATGCGCGGACGCCCGTCCGCATTTGTGAGTAGAAGTTGCCATGAACCAGGAAGAGGGAGCCCTGGGACGCCGCACCGCAGGTAAGGCATTTTCTCTTTCTTTTAAAATACTTTAAATCATTTTAAAATGAGGGCGGGTGGGAGGCGGGCGGCCCGTAGTGGGGCCACACGGAGCGCGCGAGTGTGCGTAGATTTGGCCACACTACTCAATGCTCCACGTAGCGCCACTACGCCCACTAAGCCCAGGGTTAGTTGTAATGTATATATTTATTATTGGTACTTTTTATTTAACAAAGAAGGAGATGTAGTGTCTTGTGAGTTAGAGATGACAGGACCCTTGTGGTTTCCTGATGGACTCCGTAGAACAGTGACATAAGTGCTTGGGTGATGAAACTCATGACGTAGAATGTTCAGTTAACCGTTACATGCTGAGGAATAAAGATGTGTACTATCAAACTCCATGTGTGGCATGATAACTTGCATGGGCTGGGGTAGGATGCTACACAGAGCACTGTTGGGGAGCTATTGCAATGGGGGTGTTCAGGAGGAGCTCAGTGGTATAGCTGGACTAGGGCTAGATAGGGTGACTGATGATTGGGCAGGAGTCAAAGTGACAAGGGGACAGTAGGAAGACACACAGTGGATTCCTTTTGACTCACACCATGGTTAGTGTAATCAGCTTTGAAACTAACTTATTGCACCCGCTCAGCAGCTAACAATGTTTAACTATTTAGAGGAAGTGCTGGGAGACAAATGCCTGGTTCAGTTAAAAAATATACACTGATATGACTGGAGCAGATTGAAGTAAAAATGGTACAACACCTTTCATCGAGCTCAAGAAGAAAGCAGGGTTAGCAATACTTTGCTCACCATTCTTCAAAGATAAGGTTAAAATAGAAGTCGGAAATGTGCACGGGAGTTTAGTAGGCATGGTATGGAAACTGGGGCCCACACAGTCACAACAGCATCCATTTATGCCCCCTACAGAGAACCAAGAGGCCTTTTTTTTAAATTGGCTGTACTAAATAAACTGGAGATAGGAGTGGTGGGAAAAATGATAGAGGAGGACCTGAACTAAGCAATTGATGTTTCAAAAGAATGAGCAGGTGGGAGACAAGGAAGAGATGGTGCATTTTCAAAAGCCTTCAAGGATTATATGCAATCTGTGGTAGTGAAATGGAAAGTGATGGTTTAGCGCCATCAAATTTGACATAACATGTAATGTGGAGAAGCTTTGCTACTTAATTGAACAGAGAAACTTTGGTGTTTTGTGGACCGCTTCATAGTGAAAGATTTTCGAATGAGGCATACAGAACAGGATACTCAAAGGGGACCATGATAGGCACCTCATTTCCTCCCTTTATAGTTTGTTAGTTTCAAGCCATCAGGCAGAGTAGTCGACAGGTCAGAGGAAATGGAGAAAGAGCTGGGAAAGTAGCTTGCTACCGAGGGCTGAAACGCAAAACCATCTGAAATGCCTTGGAGAAAGAAATTCTATGAAAAATAATTGTATCACATCCAAGCTAAAATGCATGAATGGGATAGAACCAACCCTCTGAACTTCTGTAGAAGGCGTGACGCAGAGGTTACATTAGTACATTACTGTGGGATTGCTGTAATCTTGCTGTCTTCTAGAAAGACATGCTAACAGTTGTCATGGAGATGCTCCAGGTGACAATTCCATGAAAACCAGAAAATTACTGTGATGGTAGAGTGCAATGGGAAGGTAAGCTCCGGGTACGTCTTGCCAAGACAGAGAGTCTATAAAGTGACTCTGCAGCACTGGAACACCATGAGAGGATGGTTTATTGTGAGAGGATAAAGTCAAAGGGATCTGTGAGCCAGGTAGATTGTCCAATTTCCAGTTACATTATGTCACAAGTGCCCAGTACAGTGTGTTTGCTTCCCATGGGGTAGTGTAGGAACTTGTCCTGGTATGGAAGCCAAGAGGAGGAGGGAAGCCTGGAAAGTAATAGTTCATCAATAGATTAAATACCATTAGGCCCTCAGTCCAAACCCACTTTCATTTATTTACTGCACAATCCTGAATTGAAGGAAGATAATTTGCCATTATATTTATTTGCACTACACATTAAAAAAAATAGTTGCTCAAAAGGCAGACCTCATCAGGGGATAATTGTGATGGCAGAGAACTGAGGGATGTCATATAGTTATCTTAATTTTATGGAGCAGGAACTGTAGCATCAATGCAATACTTGATAGCCATATTTCACTTCATTCAACAGAGAACGTGTGAGTGAACAAGTTGTTTCATCATCACTCATCTGCTCCAGATCCTCTAAAGTATGCTATGTAGGTCATTAGGTATGCATTCTATACATCCTTTATAAATAAAGGAGATGCTGGCCCTATTGAGTCTTCACATTTTCTATAGGGCCTCATGGTAGCCGGTTCAATTTGTTTAAGCAGTGTTTAAAGTATAAAGTTAAACCCTTCTTATTTATACACAAACACCATTTTTATTATTTCCCACATTAGAAGGATTCAAGTCTACTTTAGCTAACCTGTGCCTATTTTTGACAGGAAGGAGTACATGTCAACTGACAGGCAATAGTGGTCACAGGTGAGGCATGTAATTTACACCTCTTCATAAGATTAGAGTAAAAAGTTGATTTCAAAATGGGCTCACTGTTGATGGAGGCTGGTCTGTTACCCCAAGAAAGAAACATGATTACATTTCACAGACACTGGTGCCGATTCCGATCCGGGTCGGAAAGCACTCCGACTGAGCTGGATCCGGAGTGTTTTCTGACCGAGCCGGAGTCCTGCAGTCCGACCGAGCGAGTACGATGCGGCCGTATGCTGCCAGACTCGGTTCGGTCGGACTCCCATAGAAGTCACTGAGAGCCGGTCGTACGACGCATACATGGGCTCCCATTGACTGAATGGGTACGTCTCGCGCAAGGGCACCCCCTACAGTGGGTACGCGTCGGTGACATCCGCACCGTACATGCCTGTGTTGGGGGGACACTTGGGTCTCCCCCTGTGTCCCAGTCGTAGTGCTGCGGGTGACAGGGGGTCCGACGCGGACCCTCAAGGCAACCACCCGGACAGGCTGTCCGCCGCGTGCATCATACTGGCTCGGTCGTAAATCGCATCCATTGCACGCCACGGTTAGCTTCCGACTGAGACATACGGAGTAGTTCGGACCTGGAAACGACTCGGTCGGTGAATTTCACGTAGCTCGCATCGTACTTGCTCGCTCGTACAGCTGTACGAGTCGGGCGGAAAACACGCGTACGACTCATAGTTTTTCCAGCCGGATCGCGTTCGGTGCCCTTCCAACCCGGATCGGAATCGGCCCCACTGTCTAGAACCTTTGACTTGTCAACATTATAAAAATACTTCGGTTGTTACATTTGCAGAGAACTTTCTGAGGTACAGCATGGAAATATCATCAAGCATGTGAACATGTTGTTGTATTAGCCCCAATTTATTTTGGACACACTCAGTCGATCCAGAATGTTTAAAGGGTAAATACAAAGTTTTTGGAGTAAGGAGAACTGGAAGGTGTCCCCTGCAGCGGAAGGGAGTGTTTGAAGTCAGGCAAACCTTTCAGTAAAATGTTTTCTTTCACAAGTGGTATACAATACAGTACAGTATAGTACAACTCACATACTGCAAAATGCTACTCACAACCCTATAGGCAGAGACCTTCACCTCTGCCTCTCCTATCTTTTCTGTATTGAGATTTTCACATACATTTTGCAGTAATTCTGAGAAGGACCATGAAGGAGGGTTATCAAGTAGGAAATACTCTCTACTAAAAGGGAGGGGTTTAGAGAAATTTAAGTTGGGGTTTAAAGACACCCACAAAAGAGTAAGACCATTGCTATTCACAAACTAAGGGCCTGATTTTGAGTTTGCGGGACAGATTTAGTACCATTGCCATGATGGAGCACTTTACTCTGGCCATGGCTAGGGTACTCTGTCCACTAAATTTAGAGATGTCTGCCAGCCCAGCGAGACATCTCTTACATTTCTAGGAACCGTCGCTACAGCGGTTCCTTTAAATGCATGGAAAGTTTGACAGACCAATACGTCAAATGACAGAGCCGCATGTCAAACTTTCAACTTTTTTTTATTTTTAAACAGAAAACCCAAAGCAGGATGTTTATTCTTATTTACACTGCCCATTACCGGCTTGCTAATAACTTTGATGTAGTTCTACGAATCTTCACAAAATATTCCAAAAGAGAAGTTCATCCACCTCAGCTCCTGCCTTCAGAGTTTCAGGGTGATCCATCAAGCGTGGTCCCAAATGCAGTTTCCCAATGCAATTTACCATAGGGATTTTTGCACAGCGCTACAGCCCAAATGGCTGAACAGAATTACACCAAATTTGTCAGAAAGCTAGATCGTTACCCAGATTGTGATTTGGTGTAAAACTATTCAGTAGTTTTTGAGAAATTAATGTTAAAATGTATGTACATCTGGATAATTGGGCTTGCTGAACTTAAAAAAATAGAGAAATATGATTGCCTGAAGGGGATTTTATTTGCTGTCGCCGTGTCGCTTTACCAGGAGCGAGAGGAGCTTGTGCTGTGATTGGCTGGCTGCAACATGAAGAGTAATGTTGCCGCTGCTTTTTCAGGACAACTTTTTTAAATTTACTTTACGAAATATTAATTAAAAATAAAGATGCTAGTGATGATGTTTAATTTTATTATGTTTTATTTTATTCAATTAATATTTAAAGAATAAATTAATATATTTATTATAATAATATAATAATATATATAATTTTTAAAAAAATAAAAGTTAATGTGTGTTACCATTGTATTGACTAGTGCTAGTGTAAAAATTAAAATTTACATTTATTTTACCATTATAATTTACACAAAAATATTTTGATGTTTTTTTCAATAATGATGTTTGTTTTAAATGATGATTCAACTTTATTAATTTCCCTGTATCTTCCCACTCCGAGAGCTCCACTAACTGTGGCAGAGATCACCACATACATGTGAAAATGTACTACTAGTAACATTACACCTGTAAATTCAGACTCAGATGTCTCCATACCTGTCACTGAAGGGGTGGAGACAGGGATGCCTACACCTAGGTGTTAATTTGGATTCAGAAATAGTAAATAGCAAAAAATTGCAAACTTACACCTATGTGTATACATAAACCTAAACATGTACATTTACCTTTGTGAATGGAGCCCTTCTAACTACAAATCAAGTGAATTGATATGATTATAAGTATTATAAACATCTCAACATCTCAGCAGCAATTATGCCAATTAGGTCAAATATGCCCCAAGATATTTTATCTTACATTCTTCTGCCCGCTAAGTTTGGCTGTAATCCGCCATCTCATGGAGTAATTGTGTAAGGTTAAAATAATACACTATATGCCAAGTCCTGCAATGCCTCCCAGTAGATTCTATGGTAAATTCAGGCATGAAGTTGGAACTCAATGGTTCAGCGGTCCCTCCAGCAACTGGGTCAGTGTGTCTATGCCTGCCCTCTGTATCAATATTTTATATACCTTTTCTAGGCATGATGTTCAATGAAGCAAGTAAGGGTCAACTCATGCTCAACTCCTTCTTTAAAGAATATTTGACCAATGTCTCTTGTTCAAAAACTGTACATAGAAACGTAATGCTACTTTTCTTTTCTTCTTCCTGCAGGTCAGAAAGCACAAGCTCATAACCCTTATAGGTATCTTTCAGCAGCATGCACCAGAGTATCACATTTTTCCTACTAATTTCTGTTAGCATGAGTTAAGAAAACAACATGTCAATCAAAGCATACATTTACTAGCTGCAAAACAAAATCTCAAATTAGTCTGTGTTCTAGACCTTTAACTTTACCTCACACATGCCGTGTTTACATGCAAAGGCAGAATTATATTGGCCCGTATTGCATGCAGTCAGGCCTCAATTGCATGCAAGACAAAAAACATACACATAGACACTGTTAGAAAATGTTGTTTCTGGTTGGCAGAGGTGTGAACCCTGTCCAAGCAGGAACCACAATTCTAATCAGGATAAGTCACACACTACTTTAAATTAACCTTTGCTCACCCTTTGGTAGCTTGGCTCAGAGCAGTCAGGCTTAAGGTAAGAAGCAGTGAGTAAAGTATTTGTGCCCACAACACACAGTAACACAGTGAAAACACAACAAAAGACTCTACACCAGTTCAGAAAAAAAGGAGATGTGATGGATCCGATCGGCGCAACTGCATCAATGCGCAGGTTCTGGCAGATGCAGCACTTTAAATTCACTTCCAGGGCCCTGGTCTGGCTTGGCACCACTTGGCAGGGCACAACTTACAGCAAGTAAAGTTTAGGTACTGAGTTGAAGATGAAAGTGAAGACTTTGATATCCCTGAAACTCCAGAAAAAAAGAGGAAAGCTAACAAGCCCTTGGAGTTTACTTAGGTTCAATGACGTAGAGTGAGAAAGTCCAGTCCTTCACACTCTCAGGCAAGAAGCAGCAGACAGCAGGGTAACACAGCAAAGCAGTTCAGCTAAGTGGCAGTCCCTCCTGGCAGCACAGTAGTCCTTCTACCTGGTAGAATGTCCTCAGTTCCAGAAGTGTTGTGATTTGGTGGTGTCAGAGGTCCGGTACTTATACTCCATTTGGCCTTCATGGAGTATGGAGACTTCAAAGAGATGCAATGAAGTGCACAATACCTTGCCTTTCCTGCCCTGGCTCAAGACTCCCTCCAGGAGGGTATACAATCCTTTGTGTGAGGACAGAATACTGCCCTTTCCAGTGCAGAGTGTCAGCTCAACCCCCCTCCTGTTTAGGATGACTCATCAACATGCAGATGACTAGGCAGGCACACCCACCCTTCCTTTGTAAGTGGCTGTCTAGAGGGAATGCAGGAAGCAGGCTGTCACCCGCCCCATATATGTATTCCAGAGACAGGCAGAGGGCACTAAATGGTTTACATCAGAACAGTCCAACTTTCTAAAAGTGTCAATTTCAGAACTGCGATTTAAAAAACAACTTCACTAGCCGTTGGGTTTTTTAATTGTGAGTCCAGGGACCACAAGTTTGGGGTTCCAATCTCTTCCCAATTGGAAATTACACTTATAAACTGTAATAAGGCAATCCCAATGTTATCCTATGGGACAGATAAGCCTTGCAGTAATGAAAAACAAGTTTGAGAGTATTTCACTATACTTTTGGGATATTTATATGCCTACCTTAGGGGTGACCTATATGTAATAAAAAGAAAGCTTTGGACCTGGCAAGTAGGTTAACTTGCCAGGTCGAAATGGCAGTTTAAACTGCACACGCAGCCTCTGCAGTGGCGAGCCTGAGATATGTTTAAAGTGTTACTTAAGTGGGTGCTGCAGGCCCAGCATTATATTGGCCGGCCCTGAGCACTTGTAGTGTACTTTACTAGGGACTTATAAGTAAATTAAATATGGCAAATGTGGATAAGACAATGTTACAACATTTTAGGTAGAGAGAACAAGCACTTTAGCACTAGTTAGCAGTGAAGAGGTGCACAGAATCCTAAAGCCAACAAACACAAGGCCAGAAAAATAAAAGGAGGAAGACAAAAAAACATTTGGGGTAACCCTGCAGAAAGGGCCATTTCCAACAGACACTTTATCACACATGTCAGGTTACCTTGGTGGCCCTACATCTTCAATTGGTCTGGGTGGGTTGTATGAATTTATTGTGAATTGAAATTCATGTTTTAGAAATTCAATTCAATAGAAGTGCCTGAAATAGAAGTGCAAATCAGTGATATTGTCTTACCTATATATTAGGTCTCATGAGAGACAAATGCTTTAATTAGAAATTGTTATGAGATTGAGGATAATACTGAGCATCTCTTTATTTGCAAAAATTCATTTTGAACCTGGAGCAGATCCCTTCATAGTGCTGAATCAATGCTCCTAGAACCACCCAGGTTCAGGAAATAAAGATCCATCTCTTGCTCCTTGTCTGGAAATGCACCTAAAATCTGCAACTTATTACATCCAAAATTCACACAAATACCTTTTTTATAGAAAGAAGGACCTACATTTCTTACTGATCCAAAGATACCTAAAATTTTAACTTTCTTACAAAGTTTTATCCTGTGGAAGTAAACCTTGTTATTTTTTCTCTTAATTACACGTGGCTTTAAGGAAACCCAGTTAGGCAAATAGTTTCTTTCTACGAGTATATATCTTTATTTGTACTCCAACACTCTTGGGTCTAGAATGCTCTATATAAGAACCCAAATAAATAACTATAAATATATAATTGTTCTCCACATATTTTCTTTCACTATGTTCTAGATCTCACCCATGCTATACTGCATTTTCAGAGACTGATGACACATCACAACATAATTCATCGATGTTGTGATATTGTAATAGGCTACCCAGTGCCATTGTGAATCCATTACAATGATCATATGCAATGGCATAGCTCTATGTTTTGTGATTACGTCCAGCAGTGCAAACATTTTTCAGTACTCAAAACTGTGCAAGACATTCACTTTATAAGGCAAATCAATATTTCTAATAGGGATTTATGACATAAGGAATAGGGTCAACACACCTCTGGTGTTAGCACCCTTTATTCAGGCCTAATCAACTTTCTTAAAGAGAAGTAGAGTTTAGTTTTATTCAGGACATCCGCTAGCTAGAGCCAGCTATTTAAGACTTGAATTTAACTACCACCATAGTGTGTTGAATGATCAAGAAATAATCATATGAATGTGACAGTATGCACAAGCACATAGCAATGGATTTTGGCACAGGTTTCTCTTAGCTTGATTAAGTCAAACCTTAACATTGAAGTATACTTCTAATGATACCTAAATGATTAGTGCACACATTTTTAATGCTGTTTCTCTTTCAAATAATAGATTCCTTAAGGATGTGGGGCAATTACTTAGAGCTCAGGAGTCATTTAACAAAGGGGTGTTCTTAGCAGTCCAAAGCACATAAGGGAAGGTTTTTGTCAATGTTGCTTCATAAGTTTAGAGACAAGTGAGTTTTATTTGATAAAAAAAGCACTTTTGGAAAAACGATAATGTGCCAAAATTAGAGGTCTTCCCAACAAAAATTCATGTTTTGACAGTTTCTTTCATTCTGTATGAGGTGGGACAGTGTCAAAATTTGGGAGCATTTCAAGAAAGTGCTCTTAAAAGGTTCGTGGTTATTGTATATGTTAATTGCTTATGTAATAGATTTTTTAAAATCTCATAATTTCATGGAGCTCCTTCTCCCTCAATTTTCTGGCATGGGAACTGTTAAATGTCAAAGGTAACCACCCTACGAACTTTTGGAAAATTACTTTATTGTGCTAAATTCCAAGGCTTTCAACAGATGTTTTCAGAATTTGGAATGGCAGAAAAATAATATTTAAATATTTACAATTAAGAGGATTTAACTTCACAATTCAATTCTGATTGAAAATTCCATCTTGATGCACATCTCAAATGATTCTTCTGCAGAAACCATCTATTTTTACGGCTTAAGCTTTTTAGAGAATTGGTGACATGGTGCAGTATCATAGGCTGAGGCACCACATCACTATAAAGGCTTACTTGATTTCTATTAAACCCTGGGTAAAGTTGTGTAGTGTGAAGCGGTGAGAAGAGCACCTGAGATGCTGAGAAGCAAGAACCTACCTATTGCAAAAGTTTTTACCTGTAGGAACTTGTGTGTGTTTGTGTGTGTGCAATGTTTAATCAATGAATATTAAGCTTGATACAGAACCATCATTTTTTTAAACAGGTGATGAGCACTTGCTACAAATTCTGCTTTTTAGCTAATAATTACATCAAGGTAATGATCGCACTTAACGGGCATAGTCCTTTGTTTAAGGATCGGTAGAGGAAAACGTTGGAATGTCAGCGTGCTTTAGCGACAGGTTGCAATAAGGTGGAATGGAATACCTTAATTGTAATATGTCATTATGATGATGATCTTCTACTCCCTAATAAAAAATAATCAATTTTCAGAAAACCAATAGAATGATTAGCCTATGATTTCATCACACACCAAATAAAACCCATTTATTCATAATGTAACTTGAAAGGTATTAGACCTAATTTCACCTAAATAGAGAGAGCTACATACTTCATTATTCTACAATAATATTGAATCAACTGGAGAGATGGAGAGAATGTTAGTTGCGAGAGAAGCCACAAGAACTTTTGTGAGACCCAGTAGGTGACTTTTTTTGCAAGTTAGTGAACAACTGCAGGGTGCCCTTTGAGAAGGGGAACTGATAGTCTCAGGCCCCTCACATGAACATGCTCTAGGGAACTTCATTTCAAGTGGTACAGTTTCGGATCTATATTTGGGTTCAATTTGAATGTTTCTTTTATTATCAATCAGTATTGCAGCATGCCAGCCAAATACCATTTTGGGATCTAGGAAGAAGTGATCAAGAACTTGGCAGAAATGGACGTGGACTAGGCAGAAGTAACCATGTATTCGGACATTGAACTTAACGTCTGAGGATAGGGGAGTAATGCCTTTTTGCTCCCAATTGTAAGCTACCAGAGATTTCTGGAATCCGATTTTGCTATTACTGATCGGTGTGTGAGAGTGGTAAATCGCCTATCAGTGGTTCAAAGATGTATCTAGTTGGGTCCTTTTGGTTCACTCAGGTTCATGCGACTTTTGGAATAGCAGATTGGCCTGAAATAGAAAGCTGAGGGAAATATCTGAGTTACAGCCTGCTTGCAATGTTCAACCATGGTATCCCAGGCCCACTGCACAAGCATTCAATCACAGCCACCCCAGCTTATAAGCAACCATCGAAGGTTTCCCTCACTCCCATGAGGTCGAAAGGGAGAACACCCAGAACTTCGAGCTTTCATTCAAGGTAGTGGCTACCATGCGCCTGCCAATATCTAATAGGGAGCACTCAATCACAGACATCAGAGGCTGGGCCGCTCCACTCTTCCATCTTCTAGGAAACCATGGGTCCATGACAGTGCTTTGTCCTGGTGACCAGTTGTTGCTGTGTTTTCTTTTCAGTTCTTGGGACACAACTGGGATATTTAGAAATCTTGCAAGAGCTGGTGGCCATCTTGGGTTTGGACTACATAAATCACATCAAGGACCTGTCCAGGCTCTTGGCTTTCTTCCCTGTCATTGAAATTAAGCTTCCACTTGTCTCTGCTCATTGTGGTTTCTCTGTTCCCTCCTGTTGGGTCCTAAAGAGGCCCACAAAATGTTTTACTACTGGACTAGTCTTCTTCTAGTATCCAGTTCTTTTCCACCTGGTACCCACTTCCTAGAATTCAGCCATTTTTGATACTCTTCTGAGGTGCATCTGCATTCCTCTTCTGTGCCAGATCCCTGGATTAGTGCTAAGTTGAGGGTAACTTAGTGGTAGTGAAACTGAGACATACAGTGCGCTCCACTAGACATTTGAACTGAAACTATATATTCGCCCTCGAGTTGTGGCTGGTCAACTGCCTTTGGGCATCCACAGCATATATTAGAAAGCACAGACTCATCGGCTCCCAATGTCTAGCATCATCTGATGCATACTTGCCATTGTTCTTGTATCTCCAAGTTGTGATGCCCAAATAGTGCCTTAGGACATCAGAAGCAAGGGGTTTCCCTGCCTGATGGGACCGTACACTCAATTTACTGATGAAGAGGTGGTTGGTAAATATGGTCAAGTCAGTTCATGCCACACTATATTGCACTGGATTATTGTAATGCTTTTCCTGACCAAGCAGAAACAGGCCTTAGTGGCTTCAGCCAAAAGGATTAGTTGGCATGGACTATGCCCACCAAGAAGAAGACCTCATAAAATGAGACAAGTTATATGCATGATAGCCGAGAGCTCATGAGTGCCTTCTCTCACATATCAATTCCCTCCCTCCTTCTTTACACTCAGAGCTCAGTGTGGTTCAAAACCATTTTAGTCTCTGTTCACTGGGAATGTGACTAGTGGGATCCTCATCATTGCTGCAGCAACTCTCCTGCTCCACTGCCTAGTGTCACCTAGACCAGGCAATATGACCCACTTTGAAGAAGCAATTGGTAAGTCAGACTTAACCCAACTAGATCAATTATGCGATCAATTATGCTAAAAACTTGACTACATACCTCTAATTACATTTATTTTGACCTTCTAAGCATTCCACTCATTTTTATTAGGGCTTCTCCAGTATAACACAAGCTGCATGCCATATGATGTTTGAGAATTCTCAGCATATGTCCTTCATACTCCCCTTACAGCACTGCTTGATAGACCTGTTGCATTGACAGTTTACCACTCCACCTTTCCTTAGCAGTGCATGGAGGATGCCACCTTGTTGTCTCCTGAGACCTCTTGTCTTTTGGGCATCTGCCCACTCGAAACCAACCATTAACCAACCTGATGACAAGTGACCATTCTGCGTCGCCAAAGAAGTTTGAGGTCTTTGATTATTTAGGTCCCTACTGCTGCCATTGTTGCGGAAATTAAGGCTAAAGACCAGGTGGACACAACCATGGCAGTGGGTCTTCGAGCTATGTAAAAAATGTCAGACCATGAAAAACATAAATGGGGCTTCAAGGACGGGATGTAGGATGGACAGTGCTCCACAGGGCTGCAATCTGTAATGAAGCTTGAGATCAATACGTGTCCACCATACATATGTCCTCCCCAGTGAGAGTGTGTTGGCATTGTATTAAATTAAAAAGGATAATTGGGCCATTTGTTGGGATTTGGTACTATGAAGAAGGATGGAACAGGAAACCATGGGGAGGATGAAGTATAGGATAGGACAGATGTAGATACCGTTTTATATAAATGAACTCTCACTACTTGTAATGCTTCTACATGAGTTCTGCAACAGACGTAGACCCCACATAGGATTGCTGCACCATCTGTCTTTGGTTGTGATGAGAAGGCAGACAGAAACTAATGTATCTCAATAAGAGTTGGAGTATGATACCACTATATTTCACCTGGATGTACTATAGGAAAGCACTGTTTTGGCAGCAAAGATGTTAGTTCCTATGGTGGAAGGGGGTCTTTCACCCTTAGCCTTAAATATTCTGTTAGATCTAGTGAGGAATCTGAACCTTGTCAGAGCTGTTCTATACTTGGATGTAAGACCTACAGTTGCACACATGCTCCAGCTCTCAAGGCCTTGTGTCCAATAACATATCTATATGATATCCATACATATCCTACCATCAATGTTGTAAGTGAATAGTTGCATTTACACTTTAAGGATAATAATACAAATCTGGTACACCTTGACCTGGAACCTCAGGACAAACATCATTGTTGTAAGGAAAAGTCAAGATGATACATGCACCAGGATGAAGGCATAATAGCCCTCCTAACAATGGGAGATTGTGTTCTGAACGAGAACAAAGGCTCTCATTGAAAGAAGGGGTGGTTGTGGAAAACCTTGCACCCTGTGATGGACACCCCATGGTGCCTGCCACACTGTGCATGGTGGTAAAGAGGGGTCCCATGGGTACCCCCATGGACCACGACCAGAGGCCTCCAGAGGAAAGGGGGTTTGCTTCGGGCCCCCAAAGTCAGATTCCGACAGCCGTTTCGTGTTGGGCAGACCGAATCAGACCGTCTGTCAAAATTGGTCATCATAATCACAATGTCGGAAACCGTATCCATAGAGCTGTAAGATTCTGCTTTGAACGACTCAGGCTGTCCAAATGCTGCTCAGAAGTGAATCGGACAGCCCGAACGGTTTCCTTGCATTATAATCGCTTGTTCGGAAATCTACCCAAGTCAGTCGGAAACATGGATTACAAATTGGATTCTCAGTTTTCAAAACCTGTTCGGAGTCTTTCCGAACAACATCGTAATCGGCCCCTAAGTTGTCTTAGATTTACATTCATGATCATGGACTGTGATCAAAATTCAGACCTTTCACAAGAAGTGCATTATGCCACTGCTGGAAATTGAAGCAAATGAAGCAGGATGGAAATTTGCACCCAAATGTTGATTCTCCAACACAGTTCATCAAACTCTCAAGAAATTAGGGATAGCAACAGATAAATAGTGGATGAAGAAGTGGCTTGTGGTTGAGATTTAGGATATAAGTCCAAAGCCAAATAGGATCCTGAATCTGAATCTTTCTTTATTGTATGATTACTAAAAATCTTTTACAAAAGCAATAGCATAAAAAGTTATTAAAAAAATGTAAAATACAGCATGTTATGCAATAAAATGATGCCATATAGAAATGTAGAGGTGTTGTAGCATTTGTCGCCAAGCATAATTAACAACCACCCTTGGTGTGCGGTCAAAAGTACTTTGTATAGCGAGTATGGGGTGAGACGACACTGCACATGGCCAAGACTGTGAAGTGCACGGGCATGAAATATTGTGTAGTGTAGGCATGCATGGGGTTAAGTTATACAGGGCAAGTTTAAGGTTAATGCCACAAATAATAAACAATACTCTGCCCGGGTTGATAAAAATCTAATATTAAAATCGCCAATTGCGTGCTCAGTGAAGTATCAGTCTGTTTGGCGCATGGTAGTGCAAAGGGCCTCGCCCAGAGATTGTGTAGGGTGCTAGATGGAAAGCAGAACCATATGCGGGCCCCTAAAGTGGTACACAGTGTGCGCCTAATGTTAAAATCATCAAATTGCATGCTCAACAAGGTGTTGGTCTATTTGGTGCGTGACTAGGATCCTGTTCTTTTTTTTCAGGTGAAGATAAGTAAGGACTGCTGCTTTGATTTGCATAATAAAGACCTAACAGATGCTATTGGTGTCCACTTTTTCATTTCAAAATTATAGGTGCACACTGGCGACAGGCAACAATCAGATCCAGGTAAATGCGGGAGGTAGCATTAAAAGAACTGTTGCTCCATATCTTGGTGGGAGGGAATCCCCTCAGAGAGGCCTCACAATGTGTTTCCAGATCTGTGACAGGTTTTCTCTGCACCTGGCTGTTGAAGGGTACTTAGGAACCCCAACAAGAATGGGGTCAGACTAGGTACTGCCTTTGCTCACTGTGCCCCTAGAACTAAATTACACCTGACTGAGGAGCCCTAATTGGTCTTGGGTTGCTTGTGTTCTGGTTCAGAGAAGACCTGGCTTGGCAGTTCGGGCTGTATTGTTCCCATTGGAGCAGGGCCAAAACCGATTTGCATATGGTTGAGTCTAACTGAGATGGCATGGTGGTCAAAAGAAAGATGGGTTGGAGTGCTGACCTGGGCGATTGCCAGTAGTTATAGTTATAACAAGCATTCTCCCATCAACTTTTATGGATTTGATTTAACCCCCAGGGTGGTCAGGTGTGTGCCCGGATGGGGGTCACATGTTCACTGTCCCACTGGAACCAAGCTAAACTTGACTGAGAAGCCCCAATTGGGGTGAAACCGGTCTTGGGTTACTTGTGTTCTGGTTCAGAGAGGCAATTCAGGCTGGGTGGTTCCCATTGGATCAGGACCAAGGCTTGTTTGCATAAGGCTGGGTCTAATCTGAGGTGGCATGAAGGACAAAAGAACGATGGGTTGGGATGCTACCCCGAGCGATTACCAGTGGTTAGACTATTTGCAAGCATCCTCCCATCACCTTTGTGGATCTTATGTAATCTCCTGGGTGGCGAGGGGTGTGCCCAGATGTGGGACCCTTGCTCACTGTGTCCCACTGAAACCAAGTAACACTGACTTAGGAACCTCAATCAGGGCCAACCCGGTCTTGGGTTGCTCCTTTTCTGGTTCAGAGTGGACCTGGCTTGGCAGTTCTCATTGGAGCAAGACAAAAAATGATTTGCATATGTCTAGGTCCAATCAGAGGTGGCATGGTGGACAAAAAACGATGGGTTGGAATGCTACCCCAAGCGAAGGTCATTGGATACACATATTGAAAGCATCCTCCCACCATCTTTTGTTGTGTTTGATGGTGGTAGCCTGAGACCACAACCTATTCCCTCAAAGAACAAAAGTCTACCACGAGAAAGGAAAGGATGATGACACTAGTGCCTGCTCTGACAGCACACGATGCATTCTATATTTGTACACTTTGGGATAACCTACATCAAACGTACTGGCACTAGCCCTATGCCTGGTGCACTATACCTTATTACATTTTGTAGTCATATTTAAACGGCAGCGTATGCCAATAATTCCTAGCAAAACATAAGAACAGAAATGTAGCTCCCACTTAAATGCAAGAAATTCTTCTAAATATTTTAGTTCATTTAGTAATGTAGAAACAGTTCATGTTGTATAAAATCGCAATCATCTGCATGTTTGAGATGTAGCAGAAAGTTAAAAAAAATCCTATATGGTTTACAACGCGCGAGATCAGTTCCCAAAGGCAAATTATTGGTCTTTGTGTGTTAGACAGAGAGGAAGACTATAAAAGACTTATTAAAAAATCCAATTTTGAAGCGATTGTTCTTTATAGTCAGAAAAATAGCAGGTCGCTTACTGAAAGGATATAATTTAATTGATAACATCTTTCACATTGTTTTATGATATGCTTGAACAATTTCTGGTACTAGAAATGTATTTAATTTAAGTGAAAGTAGCCATTGTTAAAATACTTCAATGGCATTGCTCAAATTAGTTCTGGGTGTGTGAGTGTGGCTTTATTTAACCTGCTTTGGCGTGTGAATGTGTGCTGCGGGGCTAATTGACTCATTTCTGATTTTATTCATGATAAAATCAGCAAAAATACATTTAATTTGCCTGCAGTACAAATGCATTGTATCTAATTGTAAGTCATATGGGTTAAACTCCACGGACATAACCTGTGCTAAAGAGACCCTTACATTAGATAGTTTCCTGGTTCTGAAACCCATGCACATTAAGACGTCCTGGGGCTCAACATACCCGGTATTTGGGGTGGTAATACCAGCAATGGCAAATATTATGGTATTACACACTTATTCTGCTTTCGACAGTTGAGAGTGGGGGATAATGCATTAATAATGCTGGTTTTATGCCATTCTGTTGTGCCAAAGTCGGAATATGTGATATTTTCAACACCATGTTTTCCCTGACAAAATATGTGCAGTGAAAACATGGTGTTACCCCAGAAATTCTAATCTTGATCCGGGCACAATTTCTTGTTTGCATTGAATCAGGATTACAGGCCCTCAGGGAATGAGAGACTAATTATAAACTCAGTTTGTTACTAGTAATCCTCAGAGTATATGAGACCAGCACTGAAAGTGGCAAAAACATCCAAATTAGGCGGCAAAGACTTTGTGCATTCTGAAATGCATCCTCAGTTGTGTCAAACGGAATCACAAAAGATACACTTTATTTCTCAAAATGTCACAGGCTTGCTACAAGGCAACATTTTGTGGTTTGGTTTCATCTTCTGACTGATTTTTCTTATTTCTTAGGTTGAATCTGCCTTTTATTCATAAGCCCCTATGTGGATGCCTATTTTGACCTAAAATGCCTTTAACTGATCGAACACAAACATAGAGTTACCATGCAAAGTGTTAAAACACTGAGTGAGAGTATAGGGTCCAGACGCAGCACCTATCGAGTAGCAGAAAGCGGTCACAATTTGTGATGCTACTTTTCGCTACCAGAAACCTACTTGGTGACTAAAGCTTTGTACTGATAGTTTGGTTTGCAAAATAAGTAATCCTAGTGAGTTGCAGACCATCATGCCTAATTAATATTCATTAGACAAGTCTCAATGGGTGACTCACTAAGATTGGTCACAATTACAGGGATAGTGGCCTGTGAGGTTCAGCAGACCACCATCCTTTTGATTGCTTTTCAAAGAAGAAAACATTTTTTTAAATTAGCTGATTTCTTTAAAGAGGAGTGAGAGTTGGCAGTGGTATCTGGGTCCACTACCTACTCCCCCTGAAACCTGTACCCCAGTTCATAAAGGGGAAGATGACCAAAGGCGACCCTTTCCATTTTGCGAAGAAGTTACCACCTCAACCTGGGAGTCAGTAACAAATCAATTGTTTGCGACTGGAATTTCAACAAAAAAACATTGTTACAGAGGGAACCACAGCAGACCATTCCAAATAGCAATTTCTAAACCATTTCTAAAACCATTTTAGTAGCTGGTAAAACTTTACTGACTCCTAAAATGGCTTCACTACACAGTGAAAAACTTTATTGGGCTCACAAATTTACCAAATTAAAGGCTTTGCGAAGACTAAATGGTTTTGTACATCTGGCCCTCATTTCCTTTAATGATATTTGGGCAGCATCCATGTCTTATTCTTGTTGCAATTGGCCAAAGGCCTTTCTATTGCAATTATACAATGAAAATTAAATATACTGTTAAAATAACAAAAAAACAAGACATGTATTCTTTGCCCAAAGTACCTCTGCTCCTTTAAAGTATAACTGCTGGGAAACATTAGACCGAAGATGACAACAGACATAGATGAGGTAAACAGATAATCAATCAAGAAAGAGAACTACTGAAACTGCCTAAAGTTCCAAGAGAGGCGGATAACATTCCACTACACATCTGTTTGGGCAGCCACTGAAATTATAACAACTTCACAAGATGCCTGAAACACAAATACCTTTGGAAGAGAGAGAGATAGTTTTGCCTAAATGTCTTTGAGGACAATCGCGCACAGTTTGAGGTCGTAGACGCTGTTGGTTCATTACCTCATTGCAGTGTGCAGGGAGATCTAAGTCCTCAACCTCTTCGCTGTTATCCTCCTCCTGTGCTGTCTCCTCGTCTTCCTCCTCCTGATCCACTTCTTCCTTTCCATCACGTCTCACTCTTCCTCCTCCATCTTCTAGACATCCCGAGTACACAGAAACAATTTACAATATCTGATGCAACATTTGACAACTCACCTGTCTACCCAGCGCCAGACAGATTCCAAGCTAAGGGCCGAGTTAGCCACTTGCACTTGGTGCTTGGTGTCAAAGAGCTGTTCAGCAGAGGTAAAAAAAAATAAAAAAAAAATAAAGAACAGCAATGGGTTATAGTGAGTCAGAGGGTACTTACAAATACACCTGATGTAGTTTACTCCAAATGGACTACCTTTCTCTGAAGATTTTAATTAGTTATTATTGTTTGTGTTTTACAATGGTTATCTGTGGTAAGCCTCGTACAAAGTAAGCATCATAGAACATTAAAAAGATAACCTTTGTGGTTCTACCTCTAGGTGCATATAGAGTCATAGCCTGCAGTTAAACACATGAGCACGGCATTAGTTTGTGTTACCAAATCTAACTATTTTTTCGTATACAAATTGTTGGAAGTGTGGGTCCTTATCGCTTACCGCCGCCTCCAAATGCTGGAGCCGGGAGTCTCCGATCCCTCGCTTCAACGTTAGGCTAGGTAAGGACACCATCTGAGATAGCCCTTCTCACCCTCTTAGTAGCTTGGAACGAGCAGCCACGCTTAGCTCCAAGGCACGAGTGCACAGTATGTGCAACCATGCTCACAGTAACCCAATGATGTCACCAAAAACAGACTCCACACGGGTTGTTATAAAATGAGTATAATCTTTATATAAGAAATATATATGATACGACCACACGATTCAAAATCAACATATACGAATGGGTAGTATTCTTTCCGGTGGGTTGGTAGGTCATAATCCCAACCACCGCTTCTAATCAACAGTTAAGCTCACTTCTAACCTTTTCCAGAAGGTTAGGGAAGTCGTATTGCTAGAATCACACACGTTGCAAAAGGAAACAAATACTGCAATGCGTAACGATATCCTCTTGTACTGTGCAACAGAGAAACAATGCCATACGTAGCGCCACAGTCATATACTTTGCAATTGAAGGAATAATGCAATGCGTATCACCACCAGCATGCCCTGTACCAGGAAGAAACAAAGCAAAGTGTCACGCTACAATCCTGTACGGTGCAATGATGAAATAATACACTGCACCACATTATAATCAGATACTGTACACTGAAGAAATAATGGAATGCGCCACGTTACAATCAGGTAATCTGAAAGAGAAAAATAACGCAGTGCGTAGCGCACCAAGCATGTAGTTCGTCAGGCACAAATGAGGTCATACGACACTTCGATAGTTCGTTAGCAGCAATAATGCAAGGTGTAATACAACAGTTTTAGGTGCTCCGTTAACAGTGCCCCCGTTATGGATCAAATGATGACACAAAAGTATTGCTTCCCACTCTGGCCCCAGTACTGCTCCTCCTTGGGTCAGCGCGGACAGAGATCCGAGCCGAAGCAACGGCTCGCGCAGCTGACAGAAGCGAGAGGCCGAGAGAGTGGTCATCCGGGCCCGCACCCCACCCCAGGTGGTGATGCACGTCACCTGGTTACTCTCCTCTCCGACTTCAGCGACTTGATCCAGAACTCCGTAATGGGGTGTGGCGGACTCGGGCCGGCAGCTCAGCTCCTCCGGGGCTGTCGGTCCGGGCCGCTGCTGTTTTACTCCGAGGGTCCAATGACTTGGCCCGCCTTCCGGCGGTCTCAGTCAACACCGAGATCCACCCTCAGCACTGTGGAGACTTTACTTCAAATTCTGTGCACACCCTACCCAGGCACTCCTCACCAGCGCTTCAGGTTCCACCTCGATGCGCACACCTTGCGTCCGAGACTCAGCTCTTCTCTGGTGCTCACGATGTCCAGGCGCTCTTCACCAATGCCCTGGCTGCACCACGACATGCACTCTGCGCGTCTGAGACTCACTTCTTCTTTTGGTGCACACGATGCCCAGGCGTTCGCCGCCAACACCCTGGCTGCACCACGACACACACTTTGCACGCCTGAGACTCATTTCTTCTTTTGGTGCACACAATGCCCAGGCGCTCTTCACCAACACCCTGCCTGCACCACGACACGCACCCAGTGCGTCCGAGACTTAGCTTACTCCTGTGTGCCCACGATCACAAGGCACAACTTCTGAGAGTCTCAAGCTGCAAAAGCATGCGCACACCACGTTGCTTGGGACTTCTCCAGAAACATTTATGATCCTGTATTTCCAAACAGGGAGCCAGTTCACCTCGGTCCCTTGGGGTTAAAAGACACAGCACAAAGCACAGTCTTCTTCAAGCAGGGGACCCAGCGCCTCCAAGCACAGTCCCAACAGCCTCTCCCTTAGTTAGAACAGCAAACTGCAGACCAGCCCCAGATCACGAAGCAAGGATTGGTCTTTCCACAGCAGTCTCTTCAGTTGCTCCTTTTTTGGCAGGGGTTCCTCTTGACCACAGAATGGGTCCAAGCCTTTTCACTCTCAATCCATATCTGTTTCATTCCAACATACAGGGGTTTCAGCTCTCATAATTATACCCTTTAACGTCTTTGAAGTTCGTTTGTGCTCAGGGGTCCCTGACCCCTCTCTAAATCAGTTCTGGGTGTCTCCCTCCCAGTGCCACCTCTCTCCCTTTGATACTGGGGGTCTGGATCCTTAATCACTCAGCAGGAGATGGGTCAATTGGTTTATAGCACCAGCCCAGGCCTTTTCACCTCCCCGGCTTCTTCTCCCCCAACTCTCCAGATGCAGGGTAGCCTGGTGCCATCTCAACCCCTCCCTGGGTCAAGACCTCTCCCAGCTCCTCTCACCTTTCAGTTCCAGACAGACAATCCACATTTCAGCAGAGACACACAGAAATGCCTAGAGCACAAAACTAAGTCACTTTCTTAAAGAGTGGTTTCTGAACACACAGTGATAAAACCAGCTTCACAGAAAGATGTGTTATGACACTGTGAGTTCATACATACTAAACTTCACCTCTCTATTATAAACTGACAGAAACATAGGCTAACAAACACAACACCCAGCCTCCCCATTCTGTTCTATGGGCAGCATTGCCTTTCAGCAGTGAAAAACTAAATGGAGTGTTTTTTTTACTGTCAGGACATAACACACCTTAGTATATGTCCTACCTTTTACCTACACTGCACCCTGCCCAGGGATTACCCGGGACCTACCAAAGGGGTGCCTAATATGTAGGTAAAAGGAAAAGTCAGGCCTGACAAGTGGTTGCACTTGTCAGGACAACATGCTAACTTAGCACTCTGCGCGCAGGCACTACACTGCAGGCCTGACTTCCTTTCTCCGTGCACCTTTGCATTACTAGCTCTGGCACACACAGAGCAAATCACTAGGGACTTTACTAATAAGGTAAACATACCAATCATGGCCAACCAATCACCCTTACATTTTACATAGGGAACACTTGTACTTTGACACTGATCAGCAGTGGCAAGGTACCCCAAGCAGCTAAATTGGCATTTCTATGTCAGGAAAATGGTATAGGAGGAGGCAAAAAGTATAGGGAACTTTAACCATAAAGGCCAAGTCCTACACAACCCCCTCCCAGCCAAATGCCAGGGTAGACCAATCAATACTTTGATGGACTTCCTGGCTTCAGGCGATAGAACCAGGACGCAGGCCCTCTACCACAGGGACACCCTCCTGTTCCTCGCCTCCCTAACCCCAGGGGGACTTCTTGATCACTACCCCCTGAGCCAACAATGCTGTTCGATGGATCTCTCCCTGCTAGGGGGACTCCTCCAGGGGTGCTGGACCCATGCCAACCCCTCCCTGGAGTGGTACCTTGAGGAGACCCATCGGTCAGCATAATACCTCCAATCATCCTGTCCGCTAGTTTGAGAGAGGACTTACCTTGGTCACTTCTAGGGGACCCAGCCCTACTGGCTGGACACTGTCCCCCTGGTGTCCCCACTGGGGAAAACAATCCTCTCTTAAGCTTCCATTTATTTTTCTGGGCCCGCCACTTAGGAATCCACAAACTTCAGGACGGCAGGAGCTCTGACTCCAGACTCCCCATGACCTACTGACGCTAGGTGTTCTTCCCCACACTGCTGGCACCCAGGCACGAGGCCTCCACCCGGGGGCTCTCCTACGGCCCCACACAGTTTCCTGGGTGGTGCTGATGATCCCTGGGGGTGCTGCTCATTCTGCCTCCCCCTCTTTGGAGACAAGGGGCTAGCCAGCAACCCCTCCTCCCTACTCTGGGATCTCCTCGCGCCACCTGGCCCTTCTTCCCTCTCTGGGGCCCCTTCAGGCCCGTGGCCCCATGACCAGGAGTCCGGTTCTCATGCAGGCTCCCGGGAATCAAAGAGCCTATACCTTAACCCTGGGTGGCGCAATACTGGAAAATAATTTCTGAGCATAAGCTCCCCTGGGGCCAGATTGGATAACCCCCCTAATCATTCACCATGCTAACCACCACCCAATCCTCCAGTGCACTCTTGTACTCATCCACACTTGGCACTGGCTGTGCTCTGCCACCAATCACACTGGACTCTGTTTGTCTACCCTTAATGTCCACTTCCCTCATGCTTAACTCATGAGCAAAGAGAATCCGTTTTTCTTCCAACCCGAGAGCGTTCCTGCTCTCCTCTGCTTGAGCTTTAAGTTTTAACACCTCCAACTCATGCAGCCTGACCCTTTGGTTTTCCTCCAACTCCTCTGGTGAAAAACTCCTCCCTGAATGGCTACTACCAGGCCCTGCGGCAGGACCCTCCACTGACAAATCCTGTGGACCAAATCCATTCCCTGGGTCATCCTCATCCACCTCACCATCACCTGTCTCCTGGGCCTCTTTGGCTTCCCACCAGTCCCTCAAGGCCACCTTCTTGGTGCTACTCTTTATGGGACATCCCAAAGCCCTGCAGCATTTCCTCAACTGATCAACCTTGTAGGTAGGTAATCAAATCAAAAGGATCCACCACATAGATAGGACAGTGTTCAAGTGAGATGTTTCTGGGAAATGTGTTGCTCATCCAGATGAGGAGGCACACAGTGTTTGCTTAAATACCCCTCACACACCAAAAGGGCCCTTGGTGTTATGCTTCATCATAGGGGTCATCCCGCTGCGGGATGGGGCGTGCTACGACCTACGATTATGAAGGAGCACTGTTTTGACAACACTATGTGTGGTGATTGGGTAGTGAGAGGAGAGGTCGGTGTGAGTATGGGTTAGAGTGATTAAAAAGGACGTGGCCTCATTGACTTAAAAAACTTTAATAGGTCGTCGAGGCTAGGCCTGTTTAAAAAGTGTTGCAGAGATGTCCAGCCTGTAATGTGCAGACACTCCTAAAGAGTCAACATGTTTCAAGCAAAGGCTTCTTCATCAGGACTGAAAGATCTCCTCAGTACTCATTATGTTGAATATCCTCAATGGGTGTGCTATATACAAGTTAAAAAATAATAGTTAAGGAAAAAGAATGAAATACATGAAAATTATGTACTTAATACAATACCCACTGGTATCATGTATGTGTTAATCTGAAAGAGAAAGTACAATTAATAGCACTCTCCCAGGTGCAAACACTCGAGATCTGTGAAAAGAGACTGGTTAAAAAACAGTGAAGAAACCACAAAGTGACTGTAGTTTGTTCCTAATATTATTGATACCGTGGTCTACCAGTGCGAAGTCCTGTGGGGAAAAAAAAGGGACTCACAAGACACACACACAAAGAGCAAAAATCACACACTCTATTTTTGTGGCTAGGGTAATAGTTATCTGCTTTTAAAGTCATCAAAGATGTTTTCAGTCACATCGATTATACATACTATGTAGTGTGGGAGGTAATACCCCATGAGCCTCTTGTAATGGGAAGAGAAGGAAATTGCCAAAACGTAGTTCTGTTGAGAGGTAAATAATAAATGCATATATGTGGTTTAATAGAGTAGCAGTAGTAGTGTTGGCGTTGGTGAGACGCCTGTGAAGCCAACTACTCAATACGTTCACAAGCAAGGCAATGGTACCATGCCTCTAAATGCCAGAGCATTCAACAGCGGCTGTGCCGTACTCCCGTTTCAGTCGATTCTGCCTCGCTTAAGGATAACACCAACCCGTGGCTCCGTGAGGGAGAAGAGAACCGCGGGAATGGCGTTTTTATGCTAGCGTCTATTATCCTCAAATGACCGCACCTGTGTCGGAGGCGAACGCCCCCATGTACCCGGAACAGGAAACAGTTGCAGTTTCCAGCATCCTGAACTGTTGTCATGGTGACGCGCTCTTACTAGCGGAAGTGGAGGAAAAAAGCGCTTCACGCTCGGAGACTAGAGCGCGGAATTGAAGTGATTACCTACTCGCTGTCTGCAGGCATATGCGTATGTTATTGTAGGCAGTTGGAAGGAGAGAAGGGGGCGGGTGCGCCAGGCTGCACTCATTACATTCTGGTTAGATCAAACCCTAATGGGGTATGAAAGAGTCCCGTATATAAGAAAAAGCGGATTTAACGGGGCAAAAGCTTCCATTGCTCATTCTAAGTAGGTCGGATGGAGAACACCTAATATAAACATGATGGAGAAATCAAGTTAAATACGTAGAGAAACGGTGTCACTCGCCCAGAGTGGTACAATGCCCAATCTGAAAGCTCTTAAGATCGTGGTTAATATCAAGAGGTTCAAAAACTACTAAGTGAACTGGATGGTTTTGACAGACCCGAGAGGGACAAAAACTATATTGCGGATCAGTAGAGATTGATTTGTAGCTTGGCCACTCATTCAACAGATAAATTAAGTCTTATTTGAAACAGAACCCAATTGTTCATAGTTTGTGGTCATTAATCGACAGTCTCTCGAGATGGAATGTGGTGGAAAGCTCCCTGGACATCTCTTGATGCCGTTAGTAGAGGATGTTCAGAGGTCATTGTGTGCGGAGCACAAATTCATGTTCATTAACTGTTGGTAGAGCTCAGGGTCAAGGTATGTTATTTCTAGGACCGTTGCGCCCACGGAATGTCATCATTGAGGCCTGTGACGTTGGTGCCCAGATGGAACACCCATCTTTGTTCCTTTTCTAACAGATCTCTCTCATTTCGGATTTGCTCCATGACAGTCCATTTCAAATCATCCACTGTGTGGGCCATGGTTAGATAGTGATTTGCCATTTTCGTGGCACTTCTCTTGCAGTGAACATTACTTTTATGCTCGCCTATCCGTATTTTCACTGATCTCGATGTCATGCCGACATATTCCAAACCGCACGGACATGTGATGATGTACACCACATTTCTGCTATTGCAGTTAGTAAATATTCTCTGCTGCCATGTTTCTCCATTGGTAAACGTGATACTCCTGCTCCTCCTGGTGAGGTTACATGTGCTACAGTTTCCGCAGGGATGATGTCCCTATACAGGTGCCGCGTTAATGGCAGGTGGGTCCCTCATCTGTATTGGTCACAGTCTTGTATGGACCAACATATCCTTTATATTCCTGCCTCTCTTGTGGGAGAACATGGGTTTGGGAAAGTTTAGTTTGCCACAATTTAGTATCTTCCAGTGTCTGTTTATGATTTTAGAAACTTGGTTGGAGTGGCTATTGAAGGTAGTAACACAGATAGGTATTTTCTCTTGTTCCCTTGGGGGTTGATTATCCAAGAGAGCATCCCGGTTGTTATTTCTTGCCCGTTTGAGACCTTTCCTCACAATACGTTCTGGGTAGTTGCGTTTCAACAATTTGTTTACTTGGTCAGAGACCTGTCTCTTGAAGTCGCTGATTTCAGAGCAGTTACGTCGTAGGCGCAAAAATTGTCCATACGGAAGGTTATCCCTTAGGTGCCTATGGTGAAAGCTATTGTACAATAGCAAACAGTTCTTTACCGTGGGCTTGAAGTGGGTCGTTGTCTCCAAGCCGCCACTTTCAGGGTAGATATTAAGGTCAAGGAATACCAGGTTGTCACTGGAGGATGTATGATTAAATTTCAGGAAGGAGTTTTGTAGATTGAGCCATGACATGAAATCCTCTACAGAGTTGTTGTCCCCTCTCCATATCACCAGGACATCATCGATGTACCGTTTCCAGACAACAATGCGGTCGTGGAATGGGTTTCCCTGGTGTAGTATCTTAGTGGTCTCCAGATGGTACATGTATAGTCCGGCCAGACTAGGGGCAAAAGTGCTGCCCATTCTGGTCCCATGCTTTTGTAGGTAATGCACCCCTTTGTTTTGAAAAAAGTTTTTTGTCAGTGCTAGTGAAATACACTCCATGACTATGCTGCGTGGAGTATGGTAATCCCATGCAGGTGTGTGTACAGTGCACACGATGTACAGGCGTTCTTCACCAACACCCTGGCTGCACCACGACATGCACTCTGCGCATCTGTGACTCACTTCTTCTTTTGGTGCACACGATGCCCAGGTGCTCTTCACCACCGCCCTGGCTGCACCACGACACGCACTCTGCGCATCCTAGTCTCACTTCATCTCCCAGTGCACACCACAACCAGGCGCTCCTCACCAACACCTTGGCCTGCACCACGACACGCACCCAGCGCATCCGAGACTTAGCTTACTCCTGCATGCCCACGATCAAAAGGCACAATTTCTGAGGGTCTCAAGCTGCAAAAGCATGTGCACACCGCGTTGCTTGGGACTTCTCCAGAAACTTTTATGATCCTGTATTTCCAAACAGGGAGCCAGCTCACCCCGAGCCCTTGGGGTTAGAAGACACAGCACAAAGCACAGTCTTCTTCAAGCAGTGGGACCTAGCGCCTCCAAGCACAGTCCCAACAGCCTCTCCCTTAGTTAGAACAGCAAACTACAGACCAGCCCCAGATCACGAAGCAAGGTTTGGTCTTTCCACAGCAGTCTCTTCAGTTGCTCCTTCTTTAGCAGAGGTTCCTCTTGACCACAGAATGGGTCCAAGCCTTTTCAGTCTCAATCCATATCTGTTTCATTCCAACGTTCAGGGGTTTCAGCTCTCATAATCATACCCCTTAACGTCTTTAAGGTTCGTTTGTGCTCAGGGGTCCCTGACCCCTCCCTAAATCAGTTCTGGTTGTCTCCCTCCCAGTCTCACCTCTCTCCCTTTGATACTGGGGGTCTGGATCCTTAATCACTCAGCAGGAGATGGGTCAATTGGTTTATAGCACCAGCCTAGGCCTTTTCACCTCCCGGGTTTCTCCTCCCCCTACTCTCCAGATGCAGGGCAGCCTGGTGCCATCTCAACCCCTCCCTGGGTCAAGCCCTCTCCCGGCTCCTCTCATCTTTCAGTTCCAGACAGACAATCCACATTTCAGCAGAGGCACACAGAAATGCCTAGTGCACAAAACTCAGCCACTTTCTGAACACACAGTGATAAAACAAGCTTCACAGAAAGATGTGTTATGACACTGTGAGTTCATACATACTAAACTTCACCTCTCTATTATAAACTGACAGAAACATAGGCTAACAAACACAACACCCAGCCTCCCCATTCTGTTCTATGGGCAGCATTGCCTTTCAGCAGTGAAAAACTAAATGGAGTGTTTTTTTACTGTCAGGACATAACACACCTTAGTATATGTCCTACCTTTTACCTACACTGCACCCTGCCCAGGGATTACCCGGGACCTACCAAAGAGGTGCCTAATATGTAGGTAAAAGGAAAAGTCAGGCCTGACAAGTGGTTGCACTTGTCAGGACAACATGCTAACTTAGCACTCTGCGCGCAGGCACTACACTGCAGGCCTGAGTTCCTTTCTCCGTGCACCTTTGCATTACTAGCTCTGGCACACACAGTGCAAATCACTAGGGACTTTACTAGTAAGGCAAACATACCAATCATGGCCAACTAATCACCCTTACATTTTACATAGGGAACACTTGTACTTTGACACTGATCAGCAGTGGCAAGGTACCCCAAGCAGCTAAATTGGCATTTCTATGTCAGGAAAATGGTATAGGAGGAGGCAAAATGTATAGGGAACTTTAACCATAAAGGCCAAGTCCTACCGAACCCCTCCCAGCCAAATGCCAGGGTAGACCAATCAATACTTTGATGGACTTCCTGGCTTCAGGCGATAGAACCAGGACGCAGGCCCTCTACCACAGGGACACCCTCCTGTTCCTCGCCTCCCTAACCCCAGGGGGACTTCTTGATCACTACCCCCTGAGCAAACAATGCTGTTCGATGGATCTCTCCCTGCTAGGGGGACTCCTCCAGGGGTGCTGGACCCATGCCAACCCCTCCCTGGAGTGGTACCTTGAGGAGACCCATCGGTCAGCATAATACCTCCAATCATCCTGTCCGCTAGTTTGAGAGAGGACTTACCTTGGTCACTTATAGGGGACCCAGCCCTACTGGCTGGACACTGTCCCCCTGGTGTCCCCACTGGGGAAAACAATCCTCTCTTAAGCTTCCATTTATTTTTCTGGGCCTGCCACTTAGGAATGGCATCCACAAACTTCAGGACGGCAGGAGCTCTGACTCCAGACTCCCCATGACCTACTGACGCTAGGTGTTCTTCCCCACACTGCTGGCACCCAGGCACGAGGCCTCCACCCGGGGGCTCTCCTACGGCCCCACACAGTTTCCTGGGTGGTGCTGATGATCCCTGGGGGTGCTGCTCATTCTGCCTCCCCCTCTTTGGAGACAAGGGGCTAGCCAGCAACCCCTCCTCCCTACTCTGGGATCTCCTCGCGCCACCTGGCCCTTCTTCCCTCTCTGGGGCCCCTTCAGGCCCGAGGCCCCATGACCAGGAGTCCGGTTCTCATGCAGGCTCCCGGGAATCAAAGAGCCTATACCTTAACCCTGGGTGGCGCAATACTGGAAAATAATTTCTGAGCATAAGCTCCCCTGGGGCCAGATTGGATAACCCCCCAAATCATTCACCATGCTATCCACCACCCAATCCTCCAGTGCACTCTTGTACTCATCCACACTTGGCACTGGCTGTGCTCTGCCACCAATCACACTGGACTCTGTTTGTCTACCCTTAATGTCCACTTCCCTCATGCTTAACTCATGAGCAAAGAGAATCCGTTTTTCTTCCAACCCGAGAGCGTTCCTGCTCTCCTCTGCTTGAGCTTTAAGTTTTAACACCTCCAACTCATGCAGCCTGACCCTTTGGTTTTCCTCCAACTCCTCTGGTGAAAAACTCCTCCCTGAATGGCTACTACCAGGCCCTGCGGCAGGACCCTCCACTGACAAATCCTGTGGACCAAATCCATTCCCTGGGTCATCCTCATCCACCTCACCATCACCTGTCTCCTGGGCCTCTTTGGCTTCCCACCAGTCCCTCAAGGCCACCTTCTTGGTGCTACTCTTTATGGGACATCCCAAAGCCCTGCAGCATTTCCTCAACTGATCAACCTTGTAGGTAGGTAATCAGATCAAAAGGATCCACCACATAGAGAGGACAGTGTTCAAGTGAGATGTTTCTGGGAAATGTGTTGCTCATCCAGATGAGGAGGCACACAGTGTTTGCTTAAATACCCCTCACACACCAAAAGGGCCCTTGGTGTTATGCTTCATCATAGGGGTCGTCCCGCTGCGGGATGGGGCGTGCTACGACCTACGATTATGCAGGAGCACTGTTTTGACAACACTATGTGTGGTGATTGGGTAGTGAGAGGAGAGGTCGGTGTGAGTATGGGTTAGAGTGATTAAAAAGGACCTGGCCTCATTGACTTAAAAAACTTTAATAGGTCGTCGAGGCTAGGCCTGTTTAAAAAGTGTTGCAGAGATGTCCAGCCTGTAATGTGCAGACACTCCTAAAGAGTCAACATGTTTCATGCAAAGGCTTCTTCATCAGGACTGAAAGATCTCCTCAGTACTCATTATGTTGAATATCCTCAATGGGTATGCTATATACAAGTGAAAAAAAAATAGTTAAGGAAAAAGAATGAAATGCATGAAAATTATGTACTTAATACAATACCCACTGGTATCATGTATGTGTTAATCTGAAAGAGAAAGTACAATTAATAGCACTCTCCCAGGCGCAAACACTCGAGATCTGTGAAAAGAGACTGGTTAAAAAACAGTGAAGAAACCACAAAGTGACTGTAGTGTGTTCCTAATATTATTGATACCGTGGTCTACCAGTGCGAAGTCCTGTGGGGAAAAAAAAGGGACTCACAAGACACACACACAAAGAGCAAAAATCACACACTCTATTTTTGTGGCTAGGGTAATAGTTATCTGCTTTTAAAGTCATCAAAGATGTTTTCAGTCACATCGATTATACATACTATGTAGTGTGGGAGGTAATACCCCATGAGCCTCTTGTAATGGGAAGAGAAGGAAATTGCCAAAACGTAGTTCTGTTGAGAGGTAAATAATAAATGCATATATGTGGTTTAATAGAGTAGCAGTAGTAGTGTTGGCGTTGGTGAGACGCCTGTGAAGCCAACTACTCAATACGTTCACAAGCAAGGCAATGGTACCATGCCTCTAAATGCCAGAGCATTCAACAGCGGCTGTGCCGTACTCCCGTTTCAGTCGATTCTGCCTCGCTTAAGGATAACACCAACCCGCGGCTCCGTGAGGGAGAAGAGAACCGCGGGAATGGCGTTTTTATGCTAGCGTCTATTATCCTCAAATGACCGCACCTGTGTCGGAGGCGAACGCCCCCATGTACCCGGAACAGGAAACAGTTGCAGTTTCCAGCGTCCTGAACTGTTGTCATGGTGACGCGCTCTTACTAGCGGAAGTGGAGGAAAAAAGCGCTTCACGCTCGGAGACTAGAGCGCGGAATTGAAGTGATTACCTACTCGCTGTCTGCAGGCATATGCGTATGTTATTGTAGGCAGTTGGAAGGAGAGAAAGGGGCGGGTGCGCCAGGCTGCACTCATTACATTCTGGTTAGATCAAACCCTAATGGGGTATGAAAGAGTCCCGTATATAAGAAAAAGCGGATTTAACGGGGCAAAAGCTTCCATTGCTCATTCTAAGTAGGTCGGATGGAGAACACCTAATATAAACATGATGGAGAAATCAAGTTAAATACGTAGAGAAACGGTGTCACTCGCCCAGAGTGGTACAATGCCCAATCTGAAAGCTCTTAAGATCGTGGTTAATATCAAGAGGTTCAAAAATACTAAGTGAACTGGATGGTTTTGACAGACCCGAGAGGGACAAAAACTATATTGCGGAACAGTAGAGATTGATTTGTAGCTTGGCCACTCATTCAACAGATAAATTAAGTCTTATTTGAAACAGAACCCAATTGTTCATAGTTTGTGGTCATTAATCGACAGTCTCTCCAGATGGAATGTGGTGGAAAGCTCCCTGGACATCTCTTGATGCCGTTAGTAGAGGATGTTCAAAGGTCATTGTGTGCGGAGCACAAATTCATGTTCATTAACTGTTGGTAGAGCTCAGGGTCAAGGTATGTTATTTCTAGGACAGTTGCGCCCACGGAATGTCACCATTGAGGCCTGTGACGTTGGTGCCCAGATGGAACACCCATCTTTGTTCCTTTTCTAACAGATCTCTCTCATTTCGGATTTGCTCCATGACAGTCCATTTCAAATCATCCACTGTGTGGGCCATGGTTAGATAGTGATTTGCCATTTTCGTGGCGCTTCTCTTGCAGTGAACATTACTTTTATGCTCGCCTATCCGTATTTTCACTGATCTCGATGTCATGACGACATACTCCAAACCGCACGGATATGTGATGATGTACACCACATTTCTGCTATTGCAGTTAGTAAATATTCTCTGCTGCCATGTTTCTCCATTGGTAAACGTGATACTCCTGCTCCTCCTGGTGAGGTTACATGTGCTACAGTTTCCGCAGGGATGATGTCCCTATACAGGTGCCACGTTAATGGCAGGTGGGTCCCTCATCTGTATTGGTCACAGTCTTGTATGGACCAACATATCCTTTATATTCCTGCCTCTCTTGTGGGAGAACATGGGTTTGGGAAAGTTTAGTTTGCCACAATTTAGTATCTTCCAGTGTCTGTTTATGATTTTAGAAACTTGGTTGGAGTGGCTATTGAAGGTAGTAACACGGATAGGTATTTTCTTTTGTTCCCTTGGGGGTTGATTATCCAAGAGAGCATCCCGGTTGTTATTTCTTGCCCGTTTGAGACCTTTCCTCACAATACGTTCTGGGTAGTTGCGTTTCAACAATTTGTTTACTTGGTCAGAGACCTGTCTCTTGAAGTCGCTGATTTCAGAGCAGTTACGTCGTAGGCGCAAAAATTGTCCATACGGAAGGTTATCCCTTAGGTGCCTATGGTGAAAGCTATTGTACAATAGCAAACAGTTCTTTACCGTGGGCTTGAAGTGGGTCGTTGTCTTCAAGCCGCCACTTTCAGGGTAGATAGTAAGGCCAAGGAATACCAGGTTGTCACTGGAGGATGTATGAGTAAATTTCAGGAAGGAGTTTTGTAGATTGAGCCATGACATGAAATCCTCTACAGAGTTGTTGTCCCCTCTCCATATCACCAGGACATCATCGATGTACCGTTTCCAGACAACAATGCGGTCGTGGAATGGGTTTCCCTGGTGTAGTATCTTAGTGGTCTCCAGATGGTACATGTATAGTCCGGCCAGACTAGGGGCAAAAGTGCTGCCCATTCTGGTCCCATGCTTTTGTAGGTAATGCACCCCTTTGTTTTGAAAAAAGTTTTTTGTCAGTGCTAGTGAAATACACTCCATGACTATGCTGCGTGGAGTATGGTAATCCCATGCAGTTGTGTGTACAGTGCACACGATGTACAGGCGTTCTTCACCAACACCCTGGCTGCACCACGACATGCACTCAGCGCATCTGTGACTCACTTCTTCTTTTGGTGCACACGATGCCCAGGTGCTCTTCACCAACGCCCTGGCAGCACCACGACACGCACTCTGCGCGTCCTAGTCTCACTCCATCTCCCAGTGCACACCACAACCAGGCGCTCCTCACCAACACCTTGGCCTGCACCACGACACGCACCCAGCGCATCCGAGACTTAGCTTACTCCTGCATGCCCACGATCACAAGGCACAATTTCTGAGGGTCTCAAGCTGCAAAAGCATGTGCACACCGCGTTGCTTGGGACTTCTCCAGAAACTTTTATGATCCTGTATTTCCAAACAGGGAGCCAGCTCACCCCGAGCCCTTGGGGTTAGAAGACACAGCACAAAGCACAGTCTTCTTCAAGCAGGGGGACCTAGCGCCTCCAAGCACAGTCCCAACAGCCTCTCCCTTAGTTAGAACAGCAAACTACAGACCAGCCCCAGATCACGAAGCAAGGTTTGGTCTTTCCACAGCAGTCTCTTCAGTTGCTCCTTCTTTAGCAGAGGTTCCTCTTGACCACAGAATGGGTCCAAGCCTTTTCAGTCTCAATCCATATCTGTTTCATTCCAACGTTCAGGGGTTTCAGCTCTCATAATCATACCCCTTAACGTCTTTGAAGTTTGTTTGTGCTCAGGGGTCCCTGACCTCTCCCTAAATCAGTTCTGGTTGTCTCCCTCCCAGTGTCACCTCTCTCCCTTTGATACTGGGGGTCTGGATCCTTAATCACTCAGCAGGAAATGGGTCCATTGGTTTATAGCACCAGCCTAGGCCTTTTCACCTCCCGGGTTTCTCCTCCCCCTACTCTCCAGATGCAGGGCAGCCTGGTGCCATCTCAACCCCTCCTTGGGTCAAGACCTCTCCCGGCTCCTCTCATCTTTCAGTTCCAGACAGACAATCCACATTTCAGCAGAGACACACAGAAATGCCTAGTGCACAAAACTCAGCCACTTTCTGAACACACAGTGATAAAACCAGCTTCACAGAAAGATGTGTTATGACACTGTGAGTTCATACATACTAAACTTCACCGCTCTAATATAAACTGACAGGAAACTAGGCTAACAAACACAACACCCAGCCTCCCCCATTCTGTCCTATGGGCAGGATTGCCTTTCAGCAGTGAAAAACAAAATGGAGTGTTTTTCACTGTCAGGACATAACACACCTTAGTATATGTCCTACCTTTTACCTACACTGCACCCCGCCCAGGGATTACCCCGGACCTACCACAGGGGTGCCCAATGTGTATGTAAAAGGGAAAGTCAGGCCTGACAAGTGGTTGCACTTGTCAGGACAACATGCTAACTTAGCACTCTGCGCGCAGGCCCTACACAGCAGGCCCCTGAGTTCCCTTCTTCGCGCGCCTTTGCATTACTAGCCATGGCACACACAGTGCACTTCACTAGGGACTTTACAAGTAAGGCAAACATACCAATCATGGACAACCAATCACCATTACATTTTACATAGGGAACACTTGTCCTTTAACACTGATCAGCAGTGGCAAAGTACCCCAAGCATCTAAATTGGCATCTCTATGTCAGGAAAACAGTCTAGGGGGAAAACAAAAAGTTTAGGGAACGTTACCCAAAAAGGCCAGGTCCTACACATATAGAATTTTTGCGTGCATAGAGCTCTTCTATAAAGCAAAGTACAGGTGTGCATGTGCTATAATGTATGAGATTACGTTAGGTATTGTTTTAAAAGCAGCAAAAGTCTTTGGTTTCCTCTGAAAATTGTCCAGCACTGGAGTTGTAATAATTGTACAAAATATTTACCATGTATCTTGTATACTCATAAAATATACAAAATATTTCCTCATTGCTACTTGTGTAATCTTGAGACATTATTTATGGATACAAAGCCATTCTGTCAATGGAGTCACTGTGAAAATCATTTTCTGTCTGTTTGAATACACACTTCTTTGAGAATATTTCTCTCACACCTTTGAGAAAATGAGAGGAAACCATCCTTTTTCAAGTAGTCTTTTTTAGTTCCTAATTTGCTCAAATGTAAGGCCTGTCCGATTCATTTTTGCCAATCATTTGCATGAGCCAGTGAGCTTTTATTTATGCAGTTCTGTGCTACTATAATTTGGACCTTTGCTACATAATTGATGAAAAAAACTTTTCCCTTTTTAAGGAAATTCAAAAGTCTGCTGCTTTAAAAAGAACCCAAATGTGTATTAAGGAAAATAGCTCTATGCAAGATAATCACATATTATATGCAGCCACCTGAAACAGACAGGAGAGCAACCGAGGCCAGGTACAGACCCCTGAAGCAACACGTGTGGGCAATCAACACTCTATCTTGCCTAATCATATTCTATTGCAACCTGCTTCGACTCCCCCATGATCCCACAACCACACCGACTGACCACCACCAGCCCTCCTGTTTTCTTATTCCTGCCTGCTTCTGTTACGGTGAAACCAACCGGATGGACGCTCACCATACATTTGTTTCTGGTCCTGCAATACTCTCATGGGACCACATGGGGGGGGGGGCACTCTGGCTCCAGTGGGAGAACTATGGGAGCTGAGGCACAAAACAAATGTTTGATCCAGCGGGGTACCCTCTGGATCAATCCTACAAGGGCCAGGGGATCAGGGAATGTCTATCCTGACCCTTGTACCTTATTATTTTCAGACCTGAATAGGGCTGTGCCTTCCCTCCACAATGCTGCCCCCACCTCATGTGGTGCGTCTGATGTCCCTGGCCTGCACTGTGAAAGGAAAGAAGGAGTCATGTAAACAGAGTGCTCCAGGACTGACCAGAACTTGTTTGGACTAGGCAAAGGCCTCTCTGCCTTCAGAGAACAAAGAGAAACTGTGTATAAAAAGTGGGACCCAGACCCCAGAACTTTAGATCACTTTTGGGAAACAAGAAGAAACCTTTGCTGAGGAGAGGAACCAGAGAAACTGAGGAGAGACTATCCCTAAGTTTGAGGGATTGGCCTGCAGTGGTTGCCTGACTGCCAAAGAGAGGAGAGAGGAACTTTGTGTGTACTTTCATAAACTTGTGAAGGATCTCCAAGGGCTTGAGAAAGAGCTTGCCTCCAGCTGAAGTCTCAGGGACAACAGACTTCAACCACCAGCTCCCCAAGAGTCTTTTGGATGTGCCTGTTGCTGTGCGGGGCTTTCTGAGGGACTACGTGTTGCAAGGAGCTGGAAGTGCGACACACGAAGAAGAAGTGTGTCGCCGAACTGCCGCTGTCGCTTTACAACGCGAAAGTGCCTCGCATCGGCGGAGAAGAGGACCGACGTCACACCAGACACCTCTGCATCGTCGGAGAAGCATGTCGCAGCTGCAGCTGCTGTCGTAGAATCGCTGGAAAAGCGTGTCGCCGCTGCAGTTGTCGCATCATTGCCGAAGCGCCTCGCATCGCCGGAGAAGAGGATCGGCGTCGCATCAGATGCTGCTGCCTCACCGGGAAGCGTGTCGCAGGGCCTGTCGCGGCTCAGAAGAATCGTTGAGTCACCGCACGGTCGTCGGGCATGCACGCATCGTGTTGCATTAAGAAGAAGACGCCATCTTTGTCGCATTGTACCGGATCTTTATCGCATCACGGCGTTGCGAGCTGCATCTCCACGGAAGCGCAGTAAGAAATCGACGCATCACCTCCCCTCGCAGAGAAGAACCGACGCATCCCCTACGCATCAGTAGGGACCCGACGCATCACCGTTCTTGTGTGTAAGGAACCGACGCATCACCTTTCCCGCAACACTTTTGTTGTATCGTGTTACACATCCTAAGGTACATTGAACTCAAAGTGTCGCATTTTAACATCTAAAGAGAACTAAGCTAATTCTACTATTTTAAGTACAGTATTGTGGATTTTTGTCATTTATGGTCTTGTGTTAAGTCTATATAAAGAATACTTATTTTTATACTAAAACTTGTGTGGTGTCCATCTGTAGTGTTGTCACTGGGTTACTGTATGTGTTCACAAATGCTTTACACGCTGCCTCTGAGATAAGCCTGTCTGCTTACCAAGGGGGTGAGCAGGGGTTATTTTAGGAGTGTACCCCCTTACCCTGACTAGAAGCAAGGGTCCCTATTTGGTCAAAGGTACCTACCTCGGCCAACTAGAGACCCCCAAATCTAACACTATCCAATTTGTCCCAATATGTAGTGATGGACTTATTGTAGATCTCTATGTCTATAAGCATGTAACATTTTCTGACAGAAAGAAGTCTAAGGCATTCTCTTTGACATATTTCTCTTTGTAGAATCACTATTTTGCCGCGCTGTCAGCAGTACGAATAATAGTGGTATTGCTCCTAGAAAGTTATTTGATCACCTCTTTCTGGTTTAAGGATAGGCTCAACTTCAGTCCTTAGCTCTTTCAATTCCCTAAAAGTCGTGTTGTAGAATGTCTATTGTACAATAGCGCATTTGTGGCATGAAATAGGATTTTGGTTTCAAGTCATGAGGAGAACATTTTTCATAGGTGATCCCCGAGTCATTTTGAAATCTCCCAATGTCACTAGTGCTGTCTCCAATGCACCATCCATTCTCAAGCTCATGTAGAGTCATAAACATATCTACATCACGTTTCTTCAGGATAGTTACCCCTTCCAAAGTGTGTGTGCTAGTAGTTTAGTTATTTTCTCCTATTTGATAAAAATTAATTTAATCAAATTTAATTTCTTTAGAAAGTGGAATAAGTCTATTCTGGTATGTGCACAATCAAACTTGACAGTGGGATGGAAAGACAGCCTAAAAATGATGAGTACTTCTACTTTAGCCTGTGTAAGATTTCTGTGACTAATAAAATTAGTACAAGTTTCATATGCTTCCACTGCGCTGGTTTCACAAGCCAGGTGACAGAGCACTAGCTCAAGAGAAATAATATATACATAAATATTACAATTGAGAATCTCTGTGCTACAGCCCATTCCCTGTGGAACAGCAGACCACACTGGAGGTGAAAACAACCAGTGCACACATTTGCAAAGCTATAACTCAATGCAGCAATATGTAGTTTCCTATATCTCAAATAAATAGGTTCATACATTCTCCCATACATGTTAAAATATGTCATTAAAGGGAAATCAAAACAACATTGAATAATCACAATTTATCATAAATAACAAAACAAAACAGGAGCCCTCTCTCTCCCTAGTCAGGCAGATATATTTTCAAGAACTGAGATTAGACCGCTGTACATCTATAAAAAAAGTATCTATAAACTTTTTTGCAAGATCAGCATTCACCTATAGCATGATGTACAGTTTTATATATACATATATAGGCACATGCAGGGTGATAAACTCATTCCAGATCATTATGGACACATTCTTCTGTGCTGAAATTAGTTAGTGTGTGTTATCCTTATTGGTTTTAAGGAAGTAAAATAAGACTACATCACCAAGAGGTTGTCACATGAAAGTCCTGGACTTTAAAGAGAGTCAATAATCACCTGGAGTTGGGCTTAGCCACATACATATTTATGCCACTTTAACAAGGTAACAAAACTGTAAAGTGTAATCAGAACAAATACATGACATCTAAGATAATAAAAATATGCCACACAAAAAACATTGAATTCATGCAATACATTATCGTTTGCCCCCTACATTTTTGCGCTGTATCACATGACAACATCAGACCACACACCAATGTCATCAGGCATGTTTAGAGGACTGATATGCTCTGTCACCATGAAAATCGTGCAACTGTGATACAGACTTTACAGCACATCTTTCAAGCATCTGTCAACAAAAAACATCTTCATATTGTAAACTAAGGACTAATATTAATTTCAACATAAGCTAATGGCTGATATTAATTTGAAGTATAAGCAGGCTATGGTCTAATATTAATTTCAAATATACAATGGTAATTTAGAAAATGTCGACACACTATATATGTCATTTAGTCCTTATTAAAAAATATTGACTTTGAAAACAAAACATCAAATAAATTTGATACCATTAATCACACATCTTTGGAGATCTGTATTTCAATACAGGCTAATAATACTATCAACACGCTGTTTAAAAGACAACAGAATCGCAATTGCTTATTTCAAGTATAGATATTGTGAAAATCACAATCAAGCGCAAATTTTGATTAAGTAAAATTAGGTACATTTTTTTAAAGCCAAACTATATGAAAAGTCACCAATGTATGGACTTGTTTGCACCTCACTTACAACTCTCCACCCATCCATTGTAGATGCCAGACCATGACAACAAAGTAGCACTGACTCACTCCTATCAACTGCTTGTACCTCACATGCCTTAAATGTGATCCGGTAAAAAACAACAATTCTCAACTGGTATGATTATACAGGATAATTAGAAATGCATGTGCAACACATTGCAAGGAAGAAAAAGGGAGACTCAGTTCAGATTTTTGAATAGTGCACTTGGCATCATATATTTACAAAACGCAATTAAGTACAGTTGTAGCATCACTGTAGGCATGAAATGCGGGACAAAAAAGGAATTGGACTTGGTGCTCAATTGTGTAAGTGACACAAAAAATGGCAACGCAAGTGACAATGTGTAATCAGCGGAAAACGGAGCAACATAAAATTGGTGGATAGATATATACAGTGAGTGTTGGTGCTTCTAGCAATTATTTAACAAGTTTGTTCAATGAAGACAATTATATGGTTGAACCACAGAGAGTAATGCGCTTTTATTATTGCCGCTGAACGGTCGACGACGTTTTGATCCTTTAACTCAGGATCATCTTCAGGACCGGGTTGCTGAAATTAGAGCGGTATTCGTCAATACGGAGTGAATCCGGGGTATCGCGGGGGCGTCGGGGGTGACGGCTCCTTGTTGCGTGCGTGTGTCCAGCGGATTACCAGCTTGTGTTACTCACACAAAATATACTCACCTGGGCCCATAAACATTGATACAATAAGCTAGTAGTACCGCTGGGGTCAATTTTGATTTACCTGCGAGATTGTTTACCTTCACCAAATTCTTACCAACTCGATCTCCTTGATAATCAATTTCCTCTGGTCAATGAATCTAGTTGCTAAGTTATGTTAAGTCGAAATGACATTAAAGTTGTATTCTCCAAATAACCACAGACTCAAAGAGTTTTAAAAGTTTTATCTCATCAAATATTTTGTGAGTCAATGATCAAATACATGTTATACACCGTTTTCCTTCAGGAAGGAATCAAATCAGGTTCAATATAAGTCTCAATTTAAAATATCATGATGACAGTACCTGAAGGGGGAGAAACAGAGAGCAGTACAAGGACATACTACACAGAATTATATTTACCTAAGGTGGTCTGAAGACCAAACCCCTGGCCAAGAAGTTAGGTGAAGTTCTCCAGACAGGTCGGGAGATAAAGGATCAGGACAGATTCAGGACCGGGAAGGTGATTTCTTCCGCGATCCCCTTCTAGATGATTGGATTCTTCGATCAGTATTTCAGTCTCTCGAGCAGGGTCTCTGTCATCTGCAGTCTGTGTGGGGTCGGTGTCATCTGAATAACTAAACTACCTCAGTTATACTGTTCTATGTTCATGTACCAGCCCAAAATGTTTCAATATCGTGAAAACCCCTACTTCTAATTGGGCAAGGCAAGGGAAGAGGTCATCACACCACGCTAAATGTAATTATTTTACTTTAGGTTCATTGTTCAATGTTCCCGCCCCTTAATTTACTTTCCCAAGCTTTATTCCCACCCGCATTTCACATTATGATAAATATATTGTATATATTTTGCATATCCTTTTCTTCTTCTGTCCGGATCAATGGGTTAAGTTGCCAAGAGATTCTTGCCAGTGAGACCTTGGCTGAGTTTCAACGGTGTCATCATAGTTCTGGGCAGGTTTGAGTGCGCTTGCGCATAGGTCAGGTGTGGTAGGGATTTCAGTCACCCTCTGAGGCCCAAATATGAACTAATAATAAAGTCGGAAAAAGACATGCTAGAATACGAGAATAAATGAATCCACTGTATACCACTTATCACAACTCTAATCCCATTTACTTATATATCTCTTTCGCATTACCAATTTAGTAGAACGTTTAAGGTTTAGTTTAAGCAAAGCATGCACATTAACATGTGAGTTTCAAGCGGCCATTTTAGAAGCTTATTGTGCAGCTGCAAAGTTTTCCCTCCAAGCATAGAAAACGTCATACTACGTAGATGCAGTAGACGCATGCGCAGTAAGAATCCCGCGTTTTTGGCGGCCATTTTAATGACACTCGGGTTACTGGTTAGTAATACACATAGACAAGCTTCCTCTATATACAGTATAATGTGTGTAATGCAATATTAGTATTTACAAAAAGGTTGATTATAGTGTTACATGTTATTTGAGAGGATTGCATCCGAGCAAGTCTCTTTTATTATGAGACCTTGCTCCATCAAATGTGACCACCGTACCTCCGGTCTTAACAGAAATAGAAGAAGCACCAGACCCATCAGGTTGATGATGTTCAAATCCACTTCCTCTCCCAGAAGGTAATCGCACATCCAGCATGTTTTCTCTGACTACCATCAGCATAGGCCAACTGCCAAGTACTGGTGCCCTGATACACACAATCTCCACTGTGGTCATCCTTTTTCTGCACTGAATAACATCCAGACACATCGCTACATCTGTGTCAACATTACATTTATGGTAATATGTTTCTCAGAGACCTGTACCATCTGCTCAGACAGGACCTGATGTTAGAAGGATGTTAAGACTGCTGGAATTAGCATCATTAACAACCTGCAAAATCTCCTAGGTGTATCTACGTGGCTGGAGCAATAACTTGCCAAAAGTCTCCACATGCTTGAGGGGGAGACTGAGCTCCCGGAGCAGGAACTTTAAGTCATGAGGCTGAAGAAGACTTGTTACAAAATTCATTTTTCATTCACAGGAGCAGTGTGTGACTTAGTAGAAGCTTTATGTGATCAACCATCATCCACTCCCATCCCCTGAAACATCATTTGGTGTGAAGGTTAAGCATACTAATAACGTCATCAGCTGTAGACTCTGTAACCCAACCCATTGCTATATTTGAACATAATGAGTTCTATCGTTGTCCATTTTAAATCTTGTGTTGTCAAAAGTATTCTTCCAGATGTTCAACGGTTCATGTCCCACTGTGGGATAGGGGATATGTTGTGTGCGAATCATGCTCACGATGGTTTCACTCAGGATTCATGAGCAGGATTCTAGGTAACGGCTATGTTTTGCTAGTTGGTCGGAACGAGCTTAGGGGGAGATCTTGCTTACCGTCGTCTTCAATTTTTCTGCAACGTGTTGACGCTACAATTAAGGGCACTTGATGAACTTACCTGCTTTCCTCATTTATCATCACTGGTGACAAGTGACGTGGTGGATCTTTTGGAGGAGTTGCTGTTCATTTCTATGGCCCGACTCAATTTCAAAACTATTTCCTCACCGCTGCTTTTGGGGGCAGGAGGCAACGTACTGTCTGGTAATACCCTTGCTAACAAAGTGCAGTTTTCTTTTGTTCTCCACCCCACACTATGTATGCCTCGCACTGATAGGTAACCCTTTCACTTTGGTCACACTTTCGGCGATACTTATGCCATTACCCATTGCAGACTTTGCGTTCTATAATATTGGCTGCCATATTGCGTCTTAGCCGAGCTGATTGAACACCATTTTATTTTGGTCATACACTCAGCGATATGCACGCCAATAAGTTTAGCACTTACATGCGTTACACAATATTGGTGCCCATTTTGTGGTCATCTAGACTAGGGCAATATGCACGCCATTAGTTACATTTGTGCATTTCACAGTCGCAGTGGCTGGTTTTAATTAGTTTTAGCAATACGCATGCTTTTTACTTTCTTTATTTGTGTGTTTCATGCAATTCAGCGGCGACACGCACGGCAGTCATAATAATTAGCATTTTTGTGTGCTCCGGCTCCTACAACAGCGATACTCACTTCAAACCTGTAGTTCACAACTTCTCAGGTTCATTGAATTCTTCATTGATTATTTATACATTCATCTAACTGTGCACGATGATACCTATAAATAAGTTTATGTTTTAAGTGTATTCCTAATTCTATATCTACTACTGTTAAATGCGTATTACTATTTATATATCTACTATTATTACCATTAGCACTATGCAAGCTTTTATGCCCCTGCACCATTTTAACAACTTCCTGCTGTATTGCTAATTAGGTGGAAAGAATGGTTCAAGGAATTTAATGCATATTTAGGGGCTATATATGGTATGAAATTCAGACCAGACAGAAAATACTTATTTTAGAGCATTCTATGGGGTTGAAAGTCCGGAATACATTTGAGCATCTACCCAAAGTAGTGAGCAATGATTCAGGGGAAGAATTAGATGAGAATGAGGAGGCCGTTCGATAGCTGGAGACACATTTTGATAAACCAATCAATGTAATTATCAAAAGACAAAAATGTTTTTCACAAGAACAGTCTGGAGCCGAGTCTATTGATATGTATGTGGCGTCTCTATAGGCATTAGCAGCAAAATGTAAATTGTTGAGCTTTTTACTGATCAGCTGATTAGAGATCAGTTAGTCACTAGGTGTTTTAATAAAAAAATTCAGGAACGTTTGTTGACTTACAAGAAACTGTCTCTTGAGGAACTGCCAACAGTATCCAGGATTCCAAAGAATACTTGATGGAAATTATTAAAACATAATCAAATGCTCTTGTTGTTAAAAATAGGAAGCCAGGTCCAAATTCTGTTATCATTTGTTCCCAACAAAAAAATAAAATAAAGTTTCTTTGATTTCATGTGCTTCAGGTGTGATTCCAAAACCCATTTTGCATCTGTTAAACAGGAATATGACACGTTATTTCGCATGCCATTACTTTGCATGCCATTACTACGCGGATATTATTTAGCAATACCGTTACTACACAAGTTTTTAGTTCGCATACAATTACATTGAAAGTGTTAATGTATACAAAGTAAAAACTTGCCTAGTAATATAAATAGTATGCGGAATAACGTGTCATATTAAAAAAAGACATTTAACCCCTTTTTTATACTACACTACCCTACACTACTGAAACACCACTACACTACCCTAAACCCTAAATCACTACTAACTGCACGAACATACACATTCCCCCACTCCAGTCCCTACACTCATTCACTACCCATCACAACCCCCGACACTACACTAACTACTAAAAGAGTAACCTGAACTACACTAACACCACAACACTACCCTAAACCCTAAAACACTACCCCCAGCACGACCCTGCCCTGTGCCCCAGTCCTGTCCCTATTCCCAAACCCTACCCTGTAGGACCCCCGACACTACCCTAAACCCTACAACAGTACCCTACACTACACAAACACTACAACACTACCCTAAAACACTAGCCCCAGCATGACCCTACCCCTACTCCCAGTCCATCCCCATCATTTAAACACTACCCTGCATGACCCCCTGACACTACCCTAAACCCTAAAACACTACCCTACACTACACAAACACTACTACACTACCCTTAATCCGAAAACACTACCCCAGCACGACCATGCCCCTACCCCCAGTTCCATCCCCTACACTGAAACACTACCCTGCACAACCCCCCAACTAAACCCTAAACCCTAAAACACCACCCTATACTACACAAACACTACAACACCACCCTAAACCCTAAAACACTACCCTAAGCACGACCCTGCCCCTACTCCCAGTCTGCTCCCTACACTTAAACACTACCCTGCATGACCCCCCCGACACTACCCTACACTACACAAACACCACAACACTACACTAATCCCTAAAATATTAACCCCTGCACAACCCTTCCCCATATCCCACTCCTGCACCTACACACAAACACTACCCTACAAGACCAACAACACTGCTCTTAAACTTAAAACACTACTCCTCAAACACAAACCCTAAAAAATTAAACAGTTCCTCTTACCTCTCACTCCCCATGGGTGCCCGGAGCCCCTCCTTTGATACTGTTGTCACCTGTTCTCCTTCCACCACGCCGTCTTTCTGGCCTCCTCCTCACTGCAATTCGTCATTGCTGCCTCCTCGACTTCCGTCATCCAAACATGCATTACTACGCATGAGTTGTAACAGTGCATGCGAAGTAATAACATGCGTAGTTAGGGAACGCGCTATTACATCGCATGCTTTGTAACGCATGTGTAGTAATTGTACGCAATGTAATGACCGCGTACAAAAGGATGTTTACCGTTAAACAGCGTCTTGCGATAGGCAAAGAATGTAGTAAATGTGGGGTTCTGAATTACTTTACCTGAGTATGTAGAGCTATGAAAAATGTTAAAGTCAAAGTCAATTCTGTGATGGAAGATGAACCAGATCATTTAAGTAGTGACATCAGAAATATAGTATTGTGTGTAAAAGTGCAGAATAAAGATGTCTCTGTTTGCAAAGATCCTGTTGAAAAGTTTGTGGTGAATGGTGTTAGAATTCCTTTACTGACTGTTTCAGGCTAAAAAAATGTTAATATTTCAAAGCAAACTATGTTGGAAAATGTTTTTTTACAAGACCTTTTGCCCCCTGAGATCAATCCTGGAGGGTATAATGGTGTCAACATTGATTTAGAAGGTCTTTTTGAATACTCTTTACAACTTAGGGAACCTATAGCTGTGGGAAAAATGAACGTATTGGTAGCAAGTCCTGACATATTAGGGTTGTACCAACAAGGGTGTTTGGGTCTTCAGTTGAAAATGGGGTGTTTTCCTCAAGTCCTATGTGTAAACTAAGTGGATGTACCTTTAACAAGTGTCAATAGTATTTTGAATACCATATCAAATTAAAGGAAGAAGTACTGCCTTTTATACATAAATTATTTAGTGTTCTGTTGAGCATCAGGAAAGAGTTGACTGAACTGTTGGAAAATCTATCTCGAGAGGGGGTTATAGAACCAACTGAATCCTTGTTATGGTTTTCTCCTATTGGTATTGCTCTCAAGAAAAACAAGAAACTGTGTATGTGCATAGATTTAATAAGTTAAAATAAGGCAATATGGGTTGATGGACATCCCCTTCCCAAGGCTGAGGAGTTGATTGTATTTTTGTTTGAATCGTCAATATTTTCCACGTTGGATATGTGTTCTGCTTATCATCATCTTTGTCTAAGTGAGGACTCTAAGCATTTAACTGTTTTTGGTACTCATGTTGGTGTTTTCCAGTTCTATAGGGTACCTTTAGGTTTGGTATCAACAGCTGCCACTTTCCAGAGAGTGATTGAGGATGCATTGGTTGGGATTCCAGTGTTTCTATTTTTCAGGACACCATGTTGGTTCATGGGAAGGATGTGTATGAACAGAACAACAGACTGTTTGGGGTGCTAAAAGCTATGGCAGCAAGAGGATTGGAATTAATAAAAGAAAAGTGTGTGTTTGGAGTTAAGGTATAAGTAGAATACTTGGGGCACTTTGGGGCAGATCTACAAGAAACTAATGCAGCGCGGTGCTGCAAGTCATTTTGCTGCTCTGCCCCGCGTTAGTTTCGAAGCACAGGGATGCAACTCATTTACAACAATATGTCGAATCTCTGTGCTTCCCCTGCACTGGCGCACAAACTACTGACATGTGCCGGCGCAGGCACCCTTGCACTATGGTGCAAGGAGGCTAGCGTATTGGGGAGATTGTTTTTGGGCAGGAAGGGGAACCTTCCTGCACATAAACAATAAATTGAGGTGATTTCCTCTTCCAATGTGTGCTGTAGAATGCAGCAGACATTGAAAGAGGAAACAAGCATTGGCATAGCCAATAGGTCTCGCCTTTGGGACCTTATAAGTGTTTAGCCATGCAACAGTTGCATAACTAAATACTTATAAGGTCCCTAAAGCGAGACCTATTGGCTATGCAAAGCGGCTGTGCGGCCATGAAAGTGAAAGTGATCATGGTAAAGCAAGGCGCGCGTGCCCGCGCACATGGACTGTAGCTCTAGGCTGGCCTGGTAGCACTTTTTGGAGCCCTCTCAATAAGTCTCGCCAGACCAGCGCATGCACTGGGTCAGGCGAGACCTATAAAACGAGGAGAAATGAAAAACATTTCTCCTCGTTGCACCTCTCTACGCCACCCCAAGGGTGGCGTAGCATACTGAAGCATTTCGAGATTTACGATTTCTCATATATCTGGCAATGCATCAGTGGACATGGGTGTTGCGTGGTATCACCCACAGCAACACCCATGTCACGCCCCTAACACACAAAGTGTTGCATGAACAGGGGCGATATTTACAAGCACAGGTTAAGTCACGCAGGGTGACTTTACCTGTGTTTGTTAATATCACTCAGGAGGCTGCGCCACCGGTACGCCACGCAACGTGATGCACTAGCCACGCAAGGGGCTTGTAAATCTGCCCCAAAGTGTCTTGCAAGGGAATTTCACCTAGGCCAGGGATACTCAAAGCCATAATGGCAGTAGCCATACCTAAAGATTGTGATGAACTTCGTGTGTTTATGGGCATGTGTGAATTCTACGCTATGTTTATTTAGAACTTTGCCACAGTTGAAGAACCTTTGTTAAGGTCATTGAAAAAGAGTGCTAAATGTGAAGTATTAACAAAGAAGCCTAGTGATGCTCCCTTGCTAAGTACCTTTTTGCCGAGGGGAGGACGATTTGTGTAACGGTAGATGCCGGTACTGTTAGGGATTGGTGCAGTTTTGATGGAGAAGTGTGCAGGCAAGGAGAACGCCATTGCATTCGCTCAATTTGAGACCGCAAGTAAGAATGTACTCTGTTATACAGTGCAAAATGTTGGCCTGCACTTGAACCATGGAAAAGTTTAAATGCTATATCTGGGGCATTTTGTTATCAGAACGGATCACAAACCATTGATTCCCATTTAAAGTATTTTTAATTTTAACACTAGCAAGGCTACAGTCAGATTGGTTAGACAGTTCAAAACTTTTGGAACATCATTTTGATGGTGTGCATATCCTGGGTGGGAAGACAAAGAAGGTGGTTTGCTTTTCAAATCTGTCAATACCTTTAGAATCCATTATTCCCAACCAGGTGGTGGAAGAAGAGGATATAGAATGTTTCGTGGGTAATATTTGTTGGTCGGATGTAGGGTGCATATCTGCAGCAGAGTGGATGGATGCCTTGAAGGAGAACAGTATTTCGAAGGATACGAAAAGGTATATGACATGTGTTTGGCCTAGAAAAAGTATATACCTATGGTGTTACAGTGTTATTAGGATTGGAGGGAGATTTTCTTTTCCGCACTGATAAACTCATTCCACCTTCCAACATTAGGGCCAAGTTGCTTATTTTCAGTCATTTAGGCATGACTTCTAATAAGAAAAGGTTAAGAATTTTGTATTGGTGGCCAAATATAGAAAGGGACATTGAAGATTGGGTGTCCAAGCGTTTTAGTTGTAAGCAAAATGACAAAGAGCTGAGAACAAGGGGAGAGGAGTTGGCCTAACGGTTCGGGCGCTCGACCTCGGATCTGGGGGAACTGGGTTTGAGTCTCGGTAACAACGCTAAAACATCCTGTGATTCTGGGTAAATCACTTAATCTCCCTGTGCCTAACAAAAAAAAAAGAAAAAAAAAGAATGTGTTTCCTCATGTAACGTAACTGGCGTACCTGGTGCTATGTAAAGCGCTCTGATACCTGATTGGATTCGGGTCAAGTTCGCGCTATATAAAACTCTGCAAAAAAAAAACAAGAGTGCAACCTTTGACTGCTGTTGATTCACCCAAAATTCTATGGGAGAGAATGGCTATTGATTTTGTAAGGCCATTTTATTATCTTCCAGCTCAGCACCAATTCGCTATTGTTTAAGCAGACTATGTGTTTAAATTGTTGGATGTCAGATTTGTGAGAAATTCTCACACAAGGAGTGTTCTTACTTTCGTGACTGACCTTTTTGCCAGACAGGGTTTTACTGCTGAATTGATGTCAGACAATGGGGTGCAGTTTACCTTAAAGGAAATACTGGAGTTGTTACAAGGGTTCCGGTTTAAGCACTGAAGGATGTGACCCGAATAGGGTCACTCGGGTTACTTAACCACCTCTCGGCCTTTCCTATTATAATGAAGAGTCGGTCAGCCAGTAGAGGATACAAACAAGCAGTTTATCATCTATACTCTGCAGAGGAGCCCAAATGCAGCCTAGAGCTTGCAATGCTTACAAGAGGACTGACTCGATATTGATGCGCAGCATAGTATAATACACCAAACACGGCATAACCCACAGAGAACACCTACAAGGGAAAGTTACAAGTTTGAGATGGGTACTTTAGGGAGGCAGAGGGACGTACATCCCCAGCCCGAGACGGGCACACAGTATCTCTTAGTCAAGATCAGCCAGCTACATCCCTACTCCCCCCAGTGTAGGAGAGGTGCTGCAAATGGAATATTGCTTACACACACAGAAAGGCCTATTCATAAGCGAAGAAGCGCCCTTTATTGAGTAATGAGAACAAAACTGGGCGTATACTTACTAGGTGAACAACAAGTGTCATGGCGCAGCTCTATCTGGGCCTATCTCGTTCGCAATTTAGAGCTCACCGCGTGCTTATACATAACCATAATATAAGATGGCGGCCAATTCACAAAATGGCTGCCACCCGTCCAAGACCAACCTATTCTGTAAAACATCTTTTTTATTATTGTACCTCAATGGGTTGTAAATATGGATAACTACTATTGTTATATTTAGGTATATAAGTCTAATCTAAATAGCATAACATAAGGGAAATAGCCCTATGATTATTTTGAAACCTACAGACCCTCCTTTTAGCATTATAAGCTAAATATAAAAGACAGATAGTACCTGACAGTGTCCGAATCATTCGTAAGTGGAAGGGGAAACCTAGGGGTATGCAACTATGCACAGCTAAGGCGAGATTCCGTCGAATTCGATTATTAAGTCCTCGAAAATGCCTTCGTCGATGTCCATCAGTTCTTGAAGTTCATTCAACATCTTAATCGCATCCCTGGCTTTAGACTCACTTATTGGAACAGAGGGGGTGAGTCTAGCCATGCAATAAGTGCAACAGGATGGAAGACAGTTCACACAAAGGCAACAAATGAAGATGATTCCTGCAACCATTACCAAACCCATGAGAATCTTCCATCCCCATGTGGACTTCAGTCCCCAGAACCACTGTGTCAAAGACCATGTACCATTATCTTCATGTATTTCAGAGTCTTAACTAATGAAGTTTCTGGATTGCTGAATAAACACTAGGGGTATGGTCTGGTATGTAAACACAGCAACTGCTGCCGATCACACGACAGGCCCCACCCCTATCTGCGAGAATGACATCAAGGACAATCCGGTTTTGAAGAGCAACAAGCCTGGTCACCTGAAGCTCAGCTGTAATATTCGTGAGTATACCAGCAGTAGTGTTGATGACAGCTTCCACTACTCTAGTAAGATGACAAATTCGCCTACTATTTTACATGGGTCCCCATAGAGGCAACAATCCCTTCATAGCATCAGCGAATTGCTGCATCGTGGTATCTGTCTTATCGACATCTTCAGTGTTGATATTCCTTTTTACTCGTGACAATGAGGTACCCTTTTGCTGTAACTTATGATCCTTATGGTAATTGGATGGGGCTAAATAAACTGGGGGTAAAAGAAAAGAAACATAACAGCCTTCTGCCCACCCCCTAGGGAGCCATACAGGAGCATGTGTCCCACAGACAAAATATACATTAGGGGGTGTAAGCAAAGGTGGTCTACTTGTCGTGGCCAATGTAAACATTCAATTACAATGACTCTGCTCCACAGGAACACTTCCAAACCCTTCTACACAAAATGGGGCTGAGGTATCAATTACTGGAATAGTTGGAACCTTACTATCTGGGATATTCCTCTCACTAAAGGATCTAAAATACTTTGTTATATTAAACCCTTGGAACTCTATCATCTCATCTTCTATCCAGGAAATGTTTGCACTTTGCTCATAAACGTTCATACAGGCATCTAGATGCAAACTACCTGCCTTCCCTTCTTTTCCAGGACTGTATCCTTGGTGCATAACTATGTATTCCAACACTGCTTCATAATCTTCTTTAGTCAGTGGGCAGTATCTGCATGTGAGTGGGTATACACTACATTAAGGAGCTGGAACCATGCATCACAACTCACTAAATATGACAGAGGCAAAGATATAAGAAGATCATTCTTATGGGTCATAGAAGGAAGTAACCCACAAATCCAACACTTTGTCGCATTAGTCGTTTGGTGTACTTTATGTAGCATTTGAAGAAAAGCGTTCCCTGATTACGTCTGCCTATGTCATTCTTTATGTGGAGCTAAGGAGGCAAACAAATGCTCGGGCGGATCAGGAGTAGTCCCTATGTGGACATGCATTGCATGCTTAAATTCTAAATAGAATACAACTCCAAACAATATAGTCATGACAACAAAAATACAGAATAAGACTGCAGTTTTGGTTTTAGTGGTCCAACTAGGCCATCCAGGATCATTTTGACCTAAGGGCGGGGCCACCAGAGGCTGCTCCTCTTGCACGACAACTCACCCAAACGGAAGCATATCTAACACATAATCTGCAAAAATGTCACTTGCGACCTGCTTCAATCAATATTCAACTTCTCCAAAGTCCATTCTGAGCCTCTTCGGTAGGCTTCTATTGTCCATCACACTGTAACAGATAACTTCCTCTGTGTGGGGCCTCACAGTCTAGGCCTACTCAATTATCCGATCCCTCTTTGTGTCAGTTGGGGTACTCTCCGGGCAAATACCCACAGCTCACTCGAAAGTATCAATGTCCCAAAGCAGTGCACCAGTGTCTCTCTTTTGTGGCAGGCACTACATATATTGTGCTCTTACCATAATCTCAAGTTCATAACTCTCTATTTACCTCTGGTGCTCTTCTTTTGTCGTGGGAGTAGATCATATCACACAGACCCAGGCACTGTTTGATCAGAAAACAGCAATGGAGGCTCAGGCTCAACGGAGCTCCCAAACTCCAACACTCATTGTTCAGTGTCGGAGGATTCTCGTGCTGCCCTTATTTCAGGTGGGACAGCTTCCAATAGCACATCTTCGTTCTCTTTGTCTGTTTCTGTCCAAGTTAGCCGAGCATCTGAAAACAGGATGAACCTTGAGACGTGCTCACATTCATGATCTCCCATTCCTTCTTGAACCCATCGATCATAAGGGAGTGGCAGCGGTATTTTCTTAGTATGATGGGCGTGAATCCAATTTTTCTTCCCACCACCTTCACCGCCATCCTCGTTGCCAAAAGGATTTGACTTGGGTTGTACCACCGGAGCTCCTGAACCTTCTTCCTCGCAAAATTACGAAGCAGGACCCAGTCTCTGGGCTTCATAGTATGACCAGGGCTCTCTGGAAATGGTTGTAGTGACTCCTCAATCTGCTGATGAATAGAATGAAGATTTTTAGTTAACTCATACAGGTAATCTATCATCATTGGATACTCAATCTCACTAAGTCGTTTTGGCCTAGGGACACCCCATATATTAGCAGGACGCCCAAAGACTCCCTCATAAGAAGACAGTCCAGTCCTCGCGTGTGCGGTCATTCTTGGGGACATAAGGGCTAATGGTAACGCATCCGGCCACTTCAGGCCAACGCTCTCCTGAATTTTAGCAATCTTTAATTTAATGTTTCCATTGTATTTCTCAACAAGACCTGCAGATTGGGGGTGATTTGATGCATGAAACTTCTGATTGATATGCAACCCTTCACACACCAACTGCATGACTCAGGCATTGAAATGACTTTCGTTGTCACTCCAGATCACTTGAGGCAAACCAAAATGAGGAAAGAACTCTTTTATGAGTGCCTTCGCCGTTGCGTTAGCAGTATTTTCCTGCACAGGGTACGCCTCCACCCACTTACTGAAAGTGCACACCACTACTAGGACATATTTCAAATTATTCACTCGTTCTAGCTCAATGAAGTCCATTTGGAGAACCTCAACGGGAAATGAGGGTGGTGCGAAATTCCCAGAAGGCACAGATGTACCTCTTCCAGGATTATGCTTTAAACAAATCATACAGTATTTCACTAAATGGGCTGCTACCTTGGGGATGAGATCATTTCGCCACACTGGGTCAAACAATTTATAGATTTCTTTTGCGCTAATATGAGCGGGACCATGAGCCTTAGTGACAACTGGGAAAACATATGCATTGGGCAGCAGCCATCTTCGGCTGTCAGACAAATCAGTCCAACACCCATCCTCATTTAGAGTACCTGTCCTTTCCTGCCATACAGCCAGTTCATCTGCTGTGGCTTCATTCTGTATGTCCTTAACACTACTTACAGTGTTCTCATACATCTAATTATCAGGTACCCACCTAGCAGGTCCTGTCACAAACATCTTACTCATCTTTGATATAGCAGTTTCAATAGCTGTTTGATCCGCAAATGCGTTGCCCCTACCCACATCATCTGTAACTACCTTGTGGGCACTGCATTTTATTATTGCCAGCTTATTGGGTAACTTTAAAGTCGACGACAATCTATGGATCAACGGGCCATGCTGTATCTTCAACCCAAGGGATGTCAGGAACCCCCTTTCTGCCCAGAGCCGCCCAAAATTATGAGCGACTCCGAACGCATACTGGCTGTCGGTGTAAATATTAACAGCCATATTCTCACTTATCTCACAAGCTCTTAGCAGGGCTACTAACTCAGCAGCCTGGGCAGATTGATATGGGCCGCGAGAAGTTCCTACGACTGTGTGCAATGTGTTGATTGCATATGCAGCAGAAGTAGTGCCATCTGGTAGCTTAAGGCAGGAGCCTTCGACATATAGTTCCCCTTGGGGTTCAGATAAGGGAACATCAGTCAGCTCTACCCGTCCCTTTGTTTCTTCCTCTGTTCTATACATACAGTCATGCACATCTGCATAATGACTCGTTGAAGGGAGGGGTAGTAACGTGTCTGGATTCAGATTGACACATCGTTTAATGGTGACATGTGGAGCGAACAAAGTTAGCTCATATTCCGTCAGTTGTGCACTGGTTAGGTGCTGCATCTGCGTTCTATTCAATAGGGTGTCTACAGAATGGGGTACCATGACCGTTAGGTCAGTGTCAAGAACAACCCCTGCCGATTTTCTGATTGCAATTGCCACTGCAGCAGCGGCTCTCAGACAGGTCGGGAGCGCTCCGGCCATGTTGAAAAGGACTGCAGAAAAATATGCACAGAGCCGGTACTTACCCCCGAAAGCCTGCACCAAAACACTCAACGCACAACCATCTACTTTGTGTACATACAATACAAAGGGCTTCCTATAGTCAGGAGTACCAAGGACAGGAGCAGAACAAAGCGCATGCTTCAGCTGTTCGAAGGCATGCTAACACTCAAGCGTCCACGTCAAGGGTTCACTCACATCTTTCGTAGTTAGATAAAGAAGGGGTTTCACAATCAAAGAATAGTTGGGGATCCAATGACGACAGTATGAGGTTATTCCAATAAACCCTCGCACTTCTCTCTGTGTCTTTGGCATGCTCATCTTATTGGTTACCAAAATGCGTTCAGGGGTCAATCTTCTACCCTCCTTCAATAGGAGGTGACCTAAATAGGTAACCCACTGTCGACAATACTGACACTTAGAAAGGGACGCTTTATGTCCATTCTGTGCCAAATGCATTAACAATGTGACCATTGCTTCCTTCCATCCTTCTTCAGTATCAGAAGCCACGAGGAGATCACCAACATATTGCATCAACACATTACCAGCTGGGAGTACGAATGCGTCCAATTGTGCTTTCAAAGCTTGACTATATATTCTAGGACTTTCAGTATACCCTTGAGGAGTGCAACAAAACACAAAGCTGTGGCCAGATAAATTGAATCCAAAAAGATACCTGGAATCTGGATGGATCAGAATGCTAAAAAACACATTCTTCAAATCAATCACAGAGAAATACTGAGTTGTAGGAGGGATCATAGTCAAAATCGAAGTGATATCGGGAACAACAGGAAATTGTGGGACTACTATCATATTAATTTCCCTAAGTTCAATAATAAATCGATATACATCTGGATGGGCATCAGGTGAATCTGTTGGGACCTTTTTAAGAACCGGAAGAATAGGGCTGTTACACACATTAGAAACCGTTTCCTCCACCACACCAGATGCAATTAACTCATTTATGATTTTTAACAAAGCAGTCTCTTCTGCTTGAGATATTTTATACTGTGGAGTACGAGGCAGAGGAACATTGTCTTTAACCTTAATAGACACTGGTGGTAACTGTAACAGTCCTACATCTGTATCACCTGTAACCCAAAACATACTAGGCACGTCCTTAAACTCAACAGGAAGAGGGGTGTCTTTGACAAAGTGTTGCTTCGCCCGTGCCACATCAGGTCCCATCATCATGTAAACACCGTCTGGGGAACAAAAAATGGTTGCATGCAGCTTTTTCAACAAATCAACCACCAATAAATTTTCCCCACAATTTGAAGTCAAAAGAAACGAGGATTTCACCGAAAACAGACCAATTGTCAAAGCAAGGGGCTTAGAGATGGGACTAACAACCGGTGTACCTGAAAATCCCACCAAAACATTATTCTTGCCAGACAGAGCTGCCCCAGGGACCAGCAAATGGGAAACTGAGCTGTTCATAGCACCCGTATCAACCAAAAACTTTTGAAAAGTGCCAAGCAAACCCGCAGCAACATAAGGTCCACGTTGATCTACATTCACTGAAACTGGTCCCCTACCCTGTCCATTGCTGTCCTACTGTGGATGGACATCCCTGTTCCTTCAACTATACCATAATCCTCACGACAATACTGCCGTCCTCTAGGATCATCAAAGTAATTCTGATCCCTTTCAACTTTCTCAGTTCGTTCTGGTCTTCTCTCATTCTGGTTTATTGCTCCTCTACCCCGTCCCAGAAAACCTCCTCTTCTAGGGATCCCACCAGCCTGTAGCAATACGGGGCACTCATGTCACTAATGCCCCTCCTGCCGACAATACGCACATTGATTAGGTCCCACAGGTACATATGGAGCACTCGTTCCACCACCTTGGAGTACGGACCATCGCTGCTGCACTTGCGGCTGACCCCTTCCTCTCCCACTACTTCCCGGCACCTGCTGTAACAACACCTTTGCCTTCAACTCCTTCCCTTTTCTTTCTACAACCTGTTTCTGTTTGTTCTTTCGGTATTCATAATAATGCGCCATACTCAATATTCCCAAGGGAGTGGATGTGGACCAGGTACTTTCCGCTGCTTTCATCTGGGCTGCAATCTCAGGAAGCAAATTATTAACAAACCTGTCGACAAACAGCCGGATTCCACCATCCACTGACAAATTCTGACCACTAAAATCCCAAAACACTCCCTCGTACCTGGTAAAGAAATCTGACACACTCTCATCTTTCTTTTGACAACATGCTGTAAGTTTATCCCAATCCACTTTCTTAGGAGCAATAAACAAATGCATATACGTAATAATTTGTTCAGGTAACGTTAATACTTCCGCTCTTGGCTTCTCACCTGGCTTACGTTCTTGATCCCACAATTTTACCTGATCCCATGTTGCTCCTAACTCTACCACATGATCCACCAAGCGCACCTGTTTCCATATATCAACCGGTATCAGTAACCCAAAAAACAACATAATGTTCGCTAACGTCATAACTGTCAAGTTGGCCGCTTCTGTCAGTTCCTTATAATAAGCAGTGGGATTCTTTCTGGCAACTGGTAACTGATTTTTAAGGGAGAGTACTTTGCTTCTCTTCCAGGGGGTGTAAGCCCATTGTTCTTGGAACCGTGCCCCCACCCGGGGCCGAACAATATCACCCGCTGCATTTCTCTCTTATGGTGTCTCGGGGTGATATATAGAGTGAACGTCTCTCATAGGGAACTGCGCTAATACCGTGGAATCCTCTTTAAGCATCTTACCTCTATATTTTAAGAAAATAGAAACTTTAGTCAACACAGCAGCAGGATCCATACCGGATCCATACACTTCATCTCTTATCTCAGACACCTCCCTTGGGATCTCAGCGTTAAAGCGCTGCTCCCATAAACACATCAGCGTTGTACACATATGCTTAAGAGCAAGTTGTTGCATAAGTGGTTCATACTGTCTCATCACACTCCATACATCCTCAACCGTATAGGTCGGGTTTCAAATCCACTGCGCAGCCTGATTCGCCACCATCTCCTTTTCTCGATCACTTACTGCAGAACGCATCAACACTCTGCTCACACATTCCTGCACTTTCCCTCGACTTCCCGGAGACATTCCACTCACAGGCCTTCTGTCAAATTGCATCAATGGGAGTGAAGCATCCACCGGTGAAAGAGTGGATGAAGAGACAGGCACCATCAATACACGATCTTGACTAGAGGGAGTAAAGAAAGTCGAACCAGAAAGAGCAGAAACAGGTGCCACTGAAGGAGAGCTAGCACCCTCCGACCCGGACATGGGTAAAGCAGTATAATACCCAGAAGGTGTCAAATGTAAACTCGAAATGTTTGGAGGAGGAGGACTAATGGGGCCAAGAACCGGAGCCAATGCCCTTGACGCCGGTGCCTGGGAAGCTGTAACGGTTGGATATATCCAAAGAGGAGCATAAGGGGGCGGGGGTTGAGTATCTAACAAATCTTCAACAAAAGCATCACCTTCGTCTTGAACAACATAGCTCTTCTCCACTTGCAGCCGAAACGCCCTGCGCACTCAATGCCTTTATTTACTGTCGCTTTATCATAAGCCATGGCTTTCTGCGTAATCATCTGCGCCTGTTTTTTCCTAATATTTTTCTCCTCTCTAATTCGCCGCTGCTTTGCCTCCTTCTGCCAAACCCTTAACATAACATTGACTGCCTACTCTTCTTAGCAAACAACTTTCCTTCTAAAAAATTCAATTTTTGTTCATCAAACGAGCCAGCAAGTGGCCACTGCAGATCAGCATTGTCCTCCGTATATTTATGCCATAAAGTGCTAAACAAAATAAGGGCAATACTGTGCTTTATGTACGTATCAAAATTTGGGGTGCCCTCGGGTGGCGCAGGCTGTCTTTCCTCCAGTCGATCACTTGAACAACAACATCGACATACAAAACATCCAAGTTTACTAAAACACGGCACCTTAATATAAAATAGTTACAAAATATCCACTGCGCAAGGCAAATCCACTTCTCCCTCCGAGAATCCTACACAAAAATTACACTAAAAAATCAGCACAAACAAACCTCTCAAGGTGTGCGATACAACACGCCATAAACAGCCTTTCACTAAGCACCTCCTTAAAAATCTCTGTTACGTGTATGGATAGCCCAGTTTGATCCTTCTTGCGTCTCGACACGATCTAAAGCCTATCTCGCACTTTGTAGCTCGTAGAGACGTTACAACTCTCAAACCACTACGGGATTCAGCCCCAGCACTCGGCCACACAATACAGACTCGCTATAAAAGCACAGCCCAAGCAGCTTGTCCCCAATACTTAAGGGAACACCTCAAGGTGCTGCCTCGACAAAGCGCGACCTGGCACTGCCCGTGAGGTTTTGCCTCTAAGGCTCATCTCAATCTGTGGTTCAAGACCACTGAGATAGCTCGATGGGTGTCCTCACACTCACAGTCCGGCACCACTTATGGAGCACAGACCGATCGGTTCTGCCTGCCACAGTCGGTAGTGTGGCTCCGTCCACGAAACACACCCCGGAGGCCCTGCCCCTCCCGGTGCTATCCAAAAACTACTATGAGACAGGTCTCAAGAGCCCGAATCGCATAGAGCAATTCAAGTTCACACCAAAAGGCGGTCGTCAATGGTCTGCCTCGCACGGTTCAGTCCAGGACTACCTAAAAAACTGGCGCCAGCATTCCAAAGACCCAAAGACCAAACATACACAAAAAAACTCACCTGTCCGACGCATGTGTCATAGGTAATTCTCTACCGCCGACTCTCCGGACCAAATCTGGTCTGCTCCTGGGTCTCGCCGTCTCTGGACCCCGTGGTATTACCATTAGACAGGGCACACTCGATCAAGTGGGCGGGGCAAGCCACGGCGACAGGGCTCCATTTGTGGGGGGCCCCGATCCGCCTGCCGAACCAGCCTGCACCCCGACCTCACGACCCATTTGCGGGTGTGACTGGTGATAACGCAGAGTCCCTGTTCGGGCGCCAACTGAAGGAAGTGACCCGATTAGGGTCACTCGAGTTACTAAACCACCTCTTGGTCTTACCTATTATAATGAAGAGTTGATCAGCCAGTAGAGAATACAAACAAGCAGTTCATTATCTATACTCTGCAGAGAAGCCCGAATGCAGCCTGGAGCTTGCAATGGTTACAAGAGGATATTGATGCTCAGCATAGTATAATACACCAAACACGTCATAACCCCCAGAGTACGCCTGCAAGAGAAAGTTACAAGTTTGGGATGCGTACTTTAGGGAGGCAGAGGGGTGTACATCACCAGCCCGAGACGGGCATACAGTATCTCTTAGTCAAGGTCAGACAGCTGCATCCCTACTCCCCCCAGCATAGGAGAGGTGCTGCAAATAGAATATTGCTTACACACACAGAAAGGCCTATTCATAAGCGAAGAAACGCCTGTTATTGAGTAATGAGAAGGAAACTGGGCGTATACTTACGAGGTGAACAACAAGTGTCATGGCACAGCTCTATCTGGGCCTACCTCGTTCGCAATTTAGAGCTCACCATGTGCTTATACGAAACCATAATATAAGATGGCGGCCAATTCACAAAATGGCTGCCACCCGTACAAGACCAACCTATTCTGTAAAACATCTTTCTTATTATTATAGCTCAATGGGTTGTAAATATGGATAACTACTATTGTTATATTTAGCTATATAAGGCTAATCTAAATAGCGTAACATATGGTACATAGCCCTATGAGTATTTTAAAACCTACAGCACATGTCGTTTATATCACCCACAAGGTAATGGCCTAGTTGAACATATGAATGAGATGATGGTAGAATGTGCACGTGGAGTGTCTTTAAAAAGGTGTTAATGTTGATAATGCTATCAGGGCCATGCTTTGGGTACATCGTAACACAGCCAGTAAGGAAACAAAACGTACCCCATTTTGCGCTTTAAAAGGGAGGGAGCCTTTTTATTTTTTCAAACCAACATGGTTATTCTGGTCTGGTGTTTTGGTAGGCAAGAGAGAAAGTTTCAGGAAAATATTACCTTCAGACATAATCAGAGTAAAATCAGGGTTGAATCTATCAAGTGTGCAAAGAAGTTGCAAATTAATAAAGGAGATTGGGTGAAAGTTAGGCTACCCAATGTCAATGAGAGAAAGAGGGGAGTGAGATTTAGTCAACCTCATAAAGTTCCAGGTGTTAGTGAAAATTCAAATGCGGTGAAATTGGAGAATGGTCACTGATGGAACAGCAGTAAAATAGTGATGGTAAGCAGGGAATGTGCAGAAATGTTATTAGTGCCTGGATATCGTGAATCTGAGCACATTTAGAAGGGTGAATCTGAGCTCCTTCAGAAATGTGTTGACAGTCCTTCTTCACTCAGTACAAGCAAAGTGTCAGCTGGACAGAATAATCAACGTAGACCACACAGAGTTAGGTTTGTGCCAGCTAAATTTCAAAACTATGAGATGCACTAGCTCTAGTCATACAGTATAATTATATTGTATTTTGATTTATTTATTTTACTTGTTTCTTTATTTATCAAACTTTAACATATATATTTATATTTTGCATACGTTTTGGGGTTTGTCTATGCAGTGTGAAGTCTAGCATTTTTGTTGTAATTATTTTGTTGTTATAAAATTGTTTAGATTCGCTTAGGATTTGTTGGGTTGAAAGGGGGGAGGTGTGTTGTGTCTGAATCATACGCTCAAGGGTTCTGCTCAGGAACGTTCATGTGCAGGATTCTACGTAAGGGCTGTGTTTTGGCACTTGGATGGAGCGAGCTGAGGAAGAGGTATTGCTTACTGTTGTCTCCGTTTCTCTGCAACTTGTTGATGCCACAATAAAATGTGTTTGATTAACTTACCTGCTCTCCTCTTTTTTCACCATAGACAGGCCAGCAACTGTTCAAGGTTCATGTCCCACTGAGGAATAAGGGATGGTTCCATAGTCCAGTTTTTTTTTCATAAATTGAAAATCAGTGTAACACATATATGTAAGTAAAATAAGAAACATCTTCAGTTATACCTGTCTCATATAACAACAAACATTTGCAATGCAATAGGTCTCGCATTATTAAAGTTTGAGCTATTGGTGTTGCATTATTAGCCCGTCGTTTCAGGTTAACTCACTCAACAGTTCTGGCTAGCGTTTCCAATATTAATAATATGAAAACGCAATATTATTATGACTTCTTTATAGTACAACTAACAGTTTGTCTGCCTTTTTGACCTTGAAGTGCTGTGAGAGTGCAATGTACTGTCCCTGACACCCCGGGGCTGTATAAAGGTTTAAGGACCGCACACTAACTCGGTGTGTGTCTGGATACTGCCCACTGCCAGTGCTGTGTGTGTACTGGAAATATTCCACCCCATGGACAGTACTGGGGTGTACAGAGCCCTCATAGCTATGTGTGTGCTAAATGAGCCGGTGTAGTGACCTCTTGCTTGATGGGGTATTCTGGCAGGGTGCTTTTTGTTTGTTTTTGTTTTGCAGTTATAGATAGCGCAAAGTCCACCCAAAAGTATTGGAGAGATTTACAGGACAACCAGTTAGATTACACAAGAACACATTGCCTATTGGAAGGCGCAGTGAGATTAACTAATTTGCCCAGGATCACAGGATCGTGAGCCAACGCCTTGCCTCGAACCTGGTTCCTTAGCTTTCCGCTCAGCAGCTCTTGTCATTACGCCACATCCTTGTGCTTTAGGGAGATTGCCTACTGTTGTGTTGTGTGCCTATGCTCCGTTTTTGTACAGTTCTATTGCAGAGAGGGCTACTGTGCCCCTAATATTCTGTGCAGTGCACCACAGTGATGCAATGCATCAGGTGTTAGTGGGGAAGAAGGGGGTCTGGGGACACAGTGAGGAGCAGCGGATTATAGAGTCTCCTGAAGTGTGCCCCAGGTGGTACTGTCCCTCTCGTTCCTTAGTATGCAACAGGCTGAATACTCTACACAGGGTACCGCCTATAAATAATAAGGTACCCCTATACATTGGAAGAACTGTTCCGATCTCAAACTCAAAAAAAAAACCGAAAAAGTAGAGTTTCACTTTAAATGAGTAAGATTTAGTGGCTTGTCATTTTGTCAGCGGAAAAAGCTGAGGCACAGAGAAATGGGATGAACTATACACACCAGCACCCTAGACACACGCCCCCTCTCTCTCTCACACACACATGCGCACATTCCCTCTAAGGCACGCACACACACTTACGCACACTTGTTTTTATTCTCTCTCACACATGTGGCACCTTACACATATTCTCTTACTCACGAACATAGGTAGGCTCACACACAACACATTCTATCACACGCGTGTGCACGCACATACTCTCACGAACCTATTCACTCTCGCCACCTCCATGCACACCCACTCTTATAAATGGACACACACCAGCCCCAGACACTCACACTCTCTCTCAAACACACACACGCATATTCCCTGTCTGGCACGCACACATACTCTCACCCACATTTACTGTTTTTGTCTACCACACATAGCCCCTTACACAGTCATTCTCACGCACATATGTATGCGCACACACAACACATTCAAACACATGCACACACAAAACACAAATATTTTCTCTCACACACACTTCCTCTAATTCTCCCACACCTCACATAATTATATAGTCGATCACAGACACTCGGCCACACGCATACACACTGACACACTCATTCAAGCACGCACACACGCACTCACACTTGAGCTCCTTCGCTCTCCAGGCGGCTGTAAATCACCAGGGTCCCCAGATTCCCGTGTGAAAGTCGTAATATCTCGGTGGAGGTAAAAAGCACAAGGACACACTCTCATTCAAACACACACGCACTCTCGCACGCACACCTGAGCTCCCTCGCCTCTCCACGTGGCAGCAAATCACCAGGGTTCCCAGATTCCAGGGTGAAAGTTGGAATATTTCGGTGGAGGTAAAAAGCACAAGGACACACTCTCTTTCAAACACGCACGCACACAAGCACTCTCTTGCACGCACACCTGCGCTCCCTCGCCTCTCCATGCGGCAGTAAATCACCAGGGTTCCCAGATTCCAGGGTGAAAGTCGGAATATCTCGGTGGAGGTAAAAAGCACAAGGACACACTCTCCTTCAAACATGCACGCACACACGCACTCTCTCGCACGCACACCTGAGCTCCCTCGCCTCTCCACGTGGCAGTAAATCACCAGGGTTCTCAGATTCTGGTGTGAAAGTTGAAATATTTCAGTGGAGGTAAAATTAACAAGGACACCCTCTCATTCAAACACGCACTCTCTTGCACGCACATAAGGTAAGTAAACAGTGTCCTCGTGAAAGCGCGCTTCGGGCCTTGCTCAGCAGAGATGTGGCCATAATGCATAGTGTAATGAACAACAGTGATGCTGGGCCGAGCTTTGCTTTAATTATGAATCATGCCTGGACCGCGCGAGCGGAGAGCCCCTGCCAAAGGCAGGCTGCACTGTGACCATTTTCCACAAGCAGCCACTGTGCTGAAATTGTTTTGCACGGACTGGCTTGTACTGTAAAATGACAGTTACAAAAAAATTACAGCATGAAATGGCAAAGAGTCAGAGGGCATAGGCAGGGCTACTCGAACCAGGGAGGTGACACAGGCCCCAGGTGGGACTCCTAGCCCTTGTGGGGGGTCCCAACTCTTCAGGGGGCCACAATCCTCCCAGGGGTCCCCATTCAGCCCAAGATCAATAGGTGTCTTTGAGATATGAGAAACTCAGGCCCCCCTCATCCAAATCTGCGGGGGTGCATCATTTTGTGCTATGCCAGTGGTTCGAACTAATCAATTCTGCAGCAGCAGCGTTTTCCATTTGATTATTAATTTAACACCCTTGTCACGTCATCTACCATCTGCTGTGTTATTTGCAGAGTCCACAAAATAATATTTCCGCCTCAAACAGGTGAAACATTACTAATATAAGTGCCACGCTTTGCAAACGTTTACAGGTATCTTTCGGTTGCTGATTGCTGTATTCGGAGTTCAACTGTCACCAAAGAGGTGCACCTTTTTCCCAAACAGTATTATCGTGTGCTAAAAGGACAAAACTGCTAAATAAGCCTGCTACTGAATGCATTATTCCACATAATTGCATCATGCCACATAATATGCCTTTTCTGGTCAACATTGTCACTGAACTTGGCCCTTCATTTCCGCAATATTCAAGTGGTTATGGACATAGGGCAAGGTTGAGCTAGAGTGCCCCTTTGGGGTCCTACACCCCGTTTGATTTCTCCTAATGGAGAGTACTTTAGGTCGCTGAAAATGCAGGGCTCGTTCTGTGCCCTTGTTGAAGGTGGGGAGGCACCCGCGCTCATTATTGGGAGATTCTGCAAAATCAGCATTCGGCAGCGTGCGCTTAATACAAACTTCGGGGCCCTGCGCTTATTTATTTATTTTTAGAAACTAAGCACTGGGAACATGCACATGAGAAAGCTGTGGTCTGGTGGCTAAGTTGCTTACCTTGAAATCAGGAGACTTGGGTTGGAATCTTGGCTTCCCAACTTAATCAAATTGTGTGATTGTAGGCAAATCAACGCCTCTACTTGCTTTGCGGAGATGTTTATAAACATGGCCTCTTTCAGGTAGAACAAACTCTACCCATTGGAATAAGGGTGGTCTGGTATATGGGGCAGCGAGAACAGGTCGAGATTGTCCACAAATATTGGTGTGGAGCATTCCTGTTAGAGGGCTGGGGTTCAAGTCTATTACATCACCAAGACCCATTCATCATTCAAGTTTAGGTGTGCCTAGAGGCAATCCAGTTTCCAGTTTTGCGCCACACTGTGCAGGGCACTCGGCACCCCACCAGGAGTATTCACTTTTCAAATTAAATTTCTATTTTAGCGCACCCGAGGCGGGGGCGGAGCGGCGTTCACTTCCTCGCTGCAGCCGAGCGTGGATAGTACACACGTTCTGACGCTGCCGTGCGCCTGCTGTGGGGGCTTCCAGGCACTCCCGCCGGCCTGAGGAAACATTATCTGACTTCAGATCCAGGCGATGAGCAGGCAGGTGGGTGGCGAGGCCCATGCACGCATCCGGTTTGAAAAGGGATGGAAACACATTTCGCGTCATTTGGGAAACTCTTAGCGAGCACAGCTATCAATAGTGCTGCATGTGCAGTGGCACCAGGCACTGGCCGTCTGGGTGGCTTACTGCACCCCACGCACCCCAGGTTCATTCTCCGTATTGGCAATAGGGCTCACGAGTCTACAGTGGATTTTTTTTATTTCAAGGCAATCGCTGAGGGGTACTAAATGTCTTGCTCTGCGCGAGACCGAAAAAACGCCCTGCAAGAAGGCATCATATCAAAACTAGGGGTGGGTGGTAAACTCTGCTCCGCCTGCAGTTTGTGGAGTTTTGCCACTGAATGCTCCGCTTGGCAAAAACTCTGCCAATCACTGCATGGCAGAGTTTACCGGTGCGCTGCTCACCCCTAGCATTTTTTACAACGAGTGACAGACAGCCTGACCCCAACATGGATACGCTGCGGCCAGATGAGCATTTCAGAGTCAAAGCACAAACTTCTTGATTTCTCAACTGCAATGAAGCAACCATACGTAAATATGCGCTTTGTGTGTAAGGTTGTTAATGGAGTTTTTTTCCCTTGTTCTCAGACAGTGGCACACTGATATCGCATATTATGATAACACTTAAGAATAACAGTGACAAAAACAGACACAAAACAGTTAATTCTCAGTGTGTTGTGGTAGGTCTCTATACTCTGCAACCAGTAATTGACAAAACATTGTAGAAGTTAGTAACTGTTTGATAAAACATATATTTACAGTAGACCTCACTTAGGTACTGAGTGGGTACACATGCTGTAAGTCATCTACATCTCTGTGAATGCAGGAGTAATGACTATCATTAAGTGAGTTTTCCATGTACTGAGATTGAGTCACGTCAGGTGTCATGTCAAATGGGAACACCCCTGTAATTCATAGCATGACTAGACATTTGTTAGAAATGGAATTCCTGGTTGACTGAGGTATGCACCCAGGCAGGAATCACCACTTTAGTCAGGGTAAACTAAGTACATACTAAAAGATAGATTGTGCACACCCTCTGGTAGCTTTGCACAGAGCAGTCAGGTGTATCTAAAGATGTAATGTGTAAAGTATTTGTGCACCACACACACAATACCATAATGAATAATTTGCGAAAAGACTTCATACAGCTTTAGAAAAATAGATTATTATATTGTGAACAAAACAAGACCAAAACAAAAAATTCCAATGTATAGCAGTTGAGATATTGAATTTCAAAAGAATGGAAAGGCGGGGCCGGTATCGGCCCCGCCGCAGATATGGCGGGGCACCGACCCCCTCCCCCCCCCTCGCCTGTTGGCCCGGCCCGGCGCGTCCACCGCGTCAGCATGACGCGAATGGCGCGTCACGGCCGGGATTGGGTGGCGGCAGGGAACCCTTGGCCCGGAAGCAATTAATGTGCTTCCGGGTCAAGGGGGCGGCAGGGGACAGGCCAGTTAGAACTGGCCTGCCCCCAGTACTATGATAAAAGGCCGGGGAGCGCGGGACGCGTTCTCTTGGTCCCGCGTTCTCGGCCATCCGGACGCAGCCCCTGGGGGGCTGCTAACTATTTTGTTTGCTGTTTTTGTTTCCCTGCAGGTTCGGGGTCGGAGATTTCATCGGTGTCTCCTAGAAGGAGCAGTATCGCTGCGGGGGCTGTTGGGGGGAGCCGATCGCCGGATCAGCGGAAGGCTTTCATTGGCGGTGGCGTTCGGGACCGGAGAAGCAGGTGCGCGTCCAGTAGCTGTTTCGAGAGAAGAGCAGCTGACCTTGCAACGCAAATGGAGGAGGACGTCGAGCCGGAGCCTGCGCGGAATAGTGGACAGCCTTAGCAACGTTGGTACAGCAGGGGGGACCGGAGTGTAAGTATTCCCGCTCCCGCCTCAGTATTGGTTGTGTTACTTAATTGTTGGCATTGGTGGGCTTGTCTTGAGAGTGGCTTCTTAGTTCAGTTGGCCTTTCTGTTAAGGATGGTGAGCACGCACTGGGTAGCAGCGTAATTTGTAATGGCGGGGGCTATGGAATTAGGAAAATTACAAATGGCAGCGGGTACAAGGGCGATACAAATGCAACATGTCTGGCGCAATGCAGTATGGCTACGATTTCATTTAAGGGTATTTCGATTCGACCGTGCTTCGAGTTTGTTGTTTCAGCCGGTGTGGGGGCAGCGGGGCAGTTGCGCTTCACTGAAGAGGAAGGAGTGAGCTCCGGTGGCGCGATTGGTTAGCGCGTGTTCTTGTGCAGCAGTTCATGCAGGGAGCCACGCAGAGATTGTCAGTTCGTGCCTCATTTTTCCACAGAATCACATACAATTAATCGGGCGGATATTTGCATTGTGCATTTAAGGGCAGAATTACTGGAATATTGTGTAGCTCAGTCGGATTTAATCTCGATTGTAGTATAGCTCTGCCAGTAGTGCCTGGGCAATGTTTTAAGCCGCACGCAAGGTGGGAACTGCAGCAGGCTGCGCTCCATAAGAGTCACTGTAGCCTAATGGTTAGGGTCTGAGAGGGTTGCTTTATTAGGCGCGCGCTACAAATCAGACAACGTTATGAGTTTGTCGCCCTCTAATGGGCATTTAATGTTCAATGTGAAATTACATTTCTGTTATGAGGAGCAACTTTTAGGTTGTTATCACACAATTCGGTTTATTGATGTTATGATGTGACGATCAATGTTAACAAAGCAGTATTGTCTGTCCTTGGATGTTTTATATGCTTTTATGGCAAATATGCCGAGATAAAGGAGAGAATGTCGTTTGGTAGATGGAGCTGCCGATTTTGGTGTTGGAAACCAGGGTTCAAGCTTCGGTGCAGCGTCCACATCCTGTGAGAATGGGACAAATCTCTCTGTCCATATTAACAGTGGTACATGAACGTGTCCTAGTGTAATGTAGCCGGTGCTTGGGTAACGCGCGTCAATACCCTTGGGCCGGGTTCGCGCTTTAACATTTAAATTGAACAAGTCTCGCAGGCGAAAACAGTCACATCTTATGCTCCCTTGAGGAGCGCAAATAGGTTTGAGCTATTTTTATACCGGTTTTCAAACGCGACGCAACACGACGCGCTCCCAACTTAGAGTATATTCTCAATGTCCCTCGTGTACGGGATATGGTGGGGAGATACGCGCTCTCAATGGACAGTCTATTTGCAAAGTTTTGTCTTATATGGCAATATGTGCTATGTGATGCAACGGGTTCTAAGCTGGGTACACTCAATGGTAGGCACTCTTGTTTGGGTGATTCCAAGGTTACCTCATGTGATGCGATTGGTGTAATTGGTAAGTCTGCTAGCGAAGACTTGTAAGGGGGTACACCATAGTTGCGTATTTCTTTCCATTAAACTCAAAGTGCATTTTTGAAGCACCTCGCACCTCATGTGATGCGATTGGTGTAATTGGTAAGTCTGCTAGCGAAGACTGGTAAGGGGGTACACCATAGTTGCGTATTTCTTTCCATTAACCTCAAAGTGCATTTTTGAAGCACCTCGCACAACGGGAGGGCTTCCCACCGATATCTCAGGGATATAGTTTAAAGGCTAGATACCTTTTATCACCGGTGGGTGCTTTGTGAGAGCTCAGTGTGAACAAGCTGTAAAACCAACCTACTTGGGCGAATCTACTGCTTTTCGCCATAACGGGTGAGAAGTTGTGAGGAGGTGCATCTCAGGCCTGTTCTTCGTGAGTGAGTGGCTAGGGGTAGGGTTTGGTCCAGGTCTGCTCAAATTAGGCAGCCACAATTTGAAATTCATGCCGCATAGTTCTGGGCCCACAGCCACAATTGAAATTCATGCCGCATGGTTCTGGGCCCACATTCAGCCAGCGATCACATTTCCTACCTCTGCGAAATTCTTTTTGTCTGTGTTTCGGCTTGTTTTCCATAGGATCGCAATCACAGTGATGGTTTACATCCATCACTTTATCATGCCGGTTTTTTAAAACAGAGTGCATTTTGATGCAAATATTGGAATTAGGCTTCACAAAGGGTTCTGGTCATCAGCAGTATGCTCAGATTCGGGCATTTTCAGGAGCTGTAGTCATACAGGGAACTTTCACTGGCCAATTCCTGTAATACAACTGGGGCTCTGCTAAGCGCTCTCAGCGGGCTGTCAGGCTTCATGGGAGGGTCTGATGTGAATGGTCTGCACAGTACGTGCTGTTCTAAATAGAAAACTAAGAGCAAATGGCTTGCGCTCCCGGGATGGCTTGTAACACCAGGCATGGATAAGTGTGCTTTGGCCGTCTCACAAGGAAGGCAAGTGGGGATTCATATTTAAAGTGTCAGCGGCAGGTTTTTGACACTAAGGACCTGGCCGGGGCGATTGGTTCCCATCAGAATGGCCACATCATTGGCATTGGTAGTACGAAACGTGACTTGCCTTTCAGTGGCCATTCATATCTAGATATTCCAAATTGACATGGGGCAGCAACCCATTTCACGGTTGGGAGGTCAGTCTTGCGAGGTGCTGGCCCAGGTGAAGTCGCTCAAGCGCATTATCGCCACGAATGATATCGCATCATTACGTCCCATGCCGGGCGGTCACGCCTTAATGAGTCCTTGCGCACACGTGTGCAGTTACATATACAAAGTGGGGGACTGCTAAAAAGCACCTAGACACCCATTGCGGCTGCACGTATACATTAGAAACCCGTTAGGTCACAAAGAGGCGCAGCAATTTGTCCTGGTGGTTGTCACATGGTACCGGTCTGCGGCTCCTTGTATTCTCTGTGGGCAATCAGGATAGGTCTGAACAGTGGCCGGCGGGACGGAGTTTGCAAGCACTGCCGCTTACTTCATTGGCGTCCAGGCCACACCCCAGAAGTTGTGATATTGTATTGTTGATTTATACAAGCTCAAGGCTAAAATGCTGTCTCCGTCAGAGTAATGAAAAATAAAATATACAATGTGGCCACAATTGAGTACTTTCTACAGAAAGTTCTGGGAATCTTTCTGACGAAATGGCCATGACTGAGTCATTTCTTAACTGAAATTACAACAGCAGAAATGGGTCTGGTATAACATTTATTCCTGCACTCGGCACCCATGTGTGCTACTGGTATGTATGCATATTACTAATTTATTGTGTCACACACTATTTCTACACACAGATGCCAGAACACTGGTTTATTGGATTGTTTCTGCGCTGTGGCACACCCTACCAGTCGGCCCTATATACCGGAGCAATCATTAGAGGCCTATGGTTTGTCACGTGGTATCTCTGCACTCGGTTGCTGCGATACACCGTACTTATCGCTCATGGCTTGTGCGATTATAGTGTGTTGGATGCCTATGATATCTTGCATTCGTTTTGTCACACTTTGTGTCTTTTACCCAAAGACAAAACCACTAATGATCTGTTTGGTTTTCATTTATATATACTTGGATCCACGCCGGATGCCTGGAAGTGCTACACACCGCTATGACTACTAGAAGTGGACAACCAAGGGAACTGGTGGATCTGGAACGTGAGTGGCAAGCGGCGGCAGCAAGTTGGATGAGTGATCATCCAGTGGTTTCAAGTGGTGCTGGCTGCAGACAGTGCGCCATATGCTTCATAGTGGAATGTATAGTTATCACTCATTTTTGTTGCAATTTGTGGTAAGTCGGCAGTACGTCTGCCTGGCAGGGATATACCGTCGGAGCTGCCCATGCATTATAGTGAAAGGGTATGGTTGTCACCCATTTATTTTGCCCATCGTGTTATGGTGTCAGTGCGCTGCCATGTAGGTATATACCTTTGCCGAGGGGATAAAACACAAGTATCAGGGGCAGAGGGACACATTAACTCCTGTGTCATGGAACGGTTAACTGCCATTACGGCGCATGTGCACGCAGGCGCCTGTCGGTGCGGATATTGAGAAGTTGGGACGCTTCGTATTAGGGGATAGGCTGATCACGGGGCCTATTCCAGAACATAGTGCTCGGATGCAGATGAGTTCACTGTTTAGGGCTCCTAGCCGGAAGGTTCACTCTCTTATCTGGCAAAGGGGAGTGGGCGGGTATGAAAGTATTCCTCAATGCCTCAGGTCATTAAATTGGTCACTGTGCGTGTTGGGAGGCTCCGGGGTAGGGGCAGCAGCCAGTATAGAACCTATTTTAGAGCATATTGGTTAAGTTTCAGTGGTACATGAGGCCCATGGTATGCTTATGACAATTCTTGTTGGAGCCTGTGGGACACTATTGGGTTAGTATCTCAATAGTAGAATTACATCTGGAATGAGTGCCGGGGTATGTCAGCGGCTTGTCAACTCTGACGGTTCAGAGCATGGTGCTAATGAGGCTTGGGGTTTGGGTCGCAACGTGGTACATCACGATGCGTCAATCAAGCTCCTTGACGTTATGTCAATATTGTCTGATTCAGTCAGCCATGGTATTGGTGTTATCTTACACTAGGTAGGGGGTTGCGGACCCTACGCCTTGGTAGAACGGTGGGAATACTTCGCATGGGAGTGGGAAAGCGACACGACTATGCCAAGGCATGGATTGCGGAAATTCCAGTTGGGAGGAGGCTAGCTAGCGTTTTACACCTGCAGCCTAGACAGACGGAGATGAGTGTAGGGTGGTTTCGAGTATATTTCCTTGGCCTCAGTCAGTTTCGGGGTTTTTCTTTATGACCGATCTTCTGAAGAGATACAGTCTGTCGCCGCAATAGTTCTTATAGTTAGTGGGGAATGACTTGATACAGCTAGGCAGAGGAGTCCTGCGGGAGGGGGTAATCTCCAAGGAGGGCTGGTTAGCACAGGAGTACCAGGGCAGGAGGGTTTTTGTGGGAGAACATAACTTCGGAGAGTAGTTGGTTTGCCAAGGCCGCCCAGGGTTGTTATATAATTTGGTCTCACATGATACCCAGATTTAAATGGAGAGGGGGGGACTCTGTGAGGGCTGGGAACCACTCGGTAAAGAGGGTCAACAATAAGTTGGGAAACTTCTCAGATCTTCCAAAATACAATGCATTCCGCATGGGTGTGTCAGGGGGGAACCGTGCTTCTTAAAAGACGGGGTCCACCTGATTAGGTTAGGTAATGACGTAATGTTGGAGAATTTCATGGCCTGGCTAGAGGGTTTGAGGGAAGGGGCATGACCTTTCTGAGGGTTAGTTGGGGGGGGCCAGATAGTCGGTCAACTATGCTGGCCTGTGGCGGTAAGGTCATGACTGGTGAGCAGTAACTTTAAGGTCCTTAGGGGGCGGCGCCATTCACGTATGGGGTCGCCCAGGAGGAGGGACAAGGGTCTCTCCTAGAACTCCAGGGGCGGTACATCCGGTTGGATGGATGGGTGCGGGGAAAGAGGGGAGTCACGCTTTCTTTGGGCTGGTTGGCCACCCCGCACTGGTATGGACGTCATTAAAATGGCGCAGAGTGCAAGACCCCCCAAATTGGAATGGAGTTCAGGGAACGTATGGGGGTAACCGGGGGGGGGAAGTACCCTCTCGGTAAGCGGGCCCTCTGCGCATGCGCAACTCCTACGGGAGGGCGTGGTTAATTGATAAGGATCTGACACCGGTTAGCGACCTTGCCGTAGGCCCAAATAGGATACGCAGAAAATAATTAATGTATGATTATGTTCAGATGTTAGATTAGGATAGGAAAACTATGTATTAGAGATAGTTTAAGGTTAGCCATCTGATATCTGTGCATATGAATTGTAATCAAATGTCGGGTTATGTTTTCTGCGTATATTTGTGTAAATATTGTTTATTTCAAGATTTTTAATTTTGTTTTCATATTTTAATAAATACGGCCGGGGGTTGTACGACCCCCGCCTCCAAAAGTAATTACCTTTTCATGTCCCTCATTAAAATTGTGATTTACGCGCAGGGGGAGGGGGAAATTCGGTAGTCCCAGACCATATGGAAAGGCGGGGCCGGTATCGGCCCCGCCGCAGATATGGCGGGGCACCGACCCCCTCCCCCCCCCTCGCCTGTTGGCCCGGCCCGGCGCGTCCACCGCGTCAGCATGACGCGAATGGCGCGTCACGGCCGGGATTGGGTGGCGGCAGGGAACCCTTGGCCCGGAAGCAATTAATGTGCTTCCGGGTCAAGGGGGCGGCAGGGGACAGGCCAGTTAGAACTGGCCTGCCCCCAGTACTATGATAAAAGGCCGGGGAGCGCGGGACGCGTTCTCTTGGTCCCGCGTTCTCGGCCATCCGGACGCAGCCCCTGGGGGGCTGCTAACTATTTTGTTTGCCCACCCACCATCCCCTGTTGCAATATGGTCATTGGGTAATGAATGTGACGGTGCGGTTGTGTTTTTTGTTCCTTAGGTTTTTCTCGTTTACAGGTCATCTATCGTCGTATTTATTGCTATTCCTTGGTCAGGCGGTAAGGTCATGACTGGTGAGCAGTAACTTTAAGGTCCTTAGGGGGCGGCGCCATTCACGTATGGGGTCGCCCAGGAGGAGGGACAAGGGTCTCTCCTAGAACTCCAGGGGCGGTACATCCGGTTGGATGGATGGGTGCGGGGAAAGAGGGGAGTCACGCTTTCTTTGGGCTGGTTGGCCACCCCGCACTGGTATGGACGTCATTAAAATGGCGCAGAGTGCAAGACCCCCCAAATTGGAATGGAGTTCAGGGAACGTATGGGGGTAACCGGGGGGGGAAGTACCCTCTCGGTAAGCGGGCCCTCTGCGCATGCGCAACTCCTACGGGAGGGCGTGGTTAATTGATAAGGATCTGACACCGGTTAGCGACCTTGCCGTAGGCCCAAATAGGATACGCAGAAAATAATTAATGTATGATTATGTTCAGATGTTAGATTAGGATAGGAAAACTATGTATTAGAGATAGTTTAAGGTTAGCCATCTGATATCTGTGCATATGAATTGTAATCAAATGTCGGGTTATGTTTTCTGCGTATATTTGTGTAAATATTGTTTATTTCAAGATTTTTAATTTTGTTTTCATATTTTAATAAATACGGCCGGGGGTTGTACGACCCCCGCCTCCAAAAGTAATTACCTTTTCATGTCCCTCATTAAAATTGTGATTTACGCGCAGGGGGAGGGGGAAATTCGGTAGTCCCAGACCATATAAATGCAGTGTGGTGCTTAGAAGCATATAGTGCCAATAAAGGGGTTATCTGATGGTGCTGGACAGGGGCAAAGTCAAAGTTTGGTCGAATCTTGTTGGAGCGGAGGCCAGCTACAGTACGCAGGCCCCGGTGAACAAAGTACCTTTCCTGGCCGCAACATTGAGAAGCGTCATGAGATGTCTCAATTAGGCCTGGGCTAAAATTCCGTTCCGCTCGCGGAAATTGCGATAATTTGACATTTTCGCGTTCCGCGGAGAGCGCGAATATGTCTAAATTTCCGCAATCCATATTTTACTGGAAATTTTTTGCTTGCTCGCGCTGTAAAATAATACATTCTCACGTGTGCGCGATCGCCTTACCTGAATCCCCGCGTTCGCAGACAAGTTTTCCCGATCCGGTTGCATTCTTCACGGGATGTTGGATTGTTGGTAGCCATTTGCGCTGTCTCGCGACAGTTCGCGCCCGCAGTAACATCATTCGTCGCGCAATCACGTCTTTCTTCTCGCGATCATGCACCGCGAGACAAGTGAAAACAAGATGGCCGCGCCCGCGAGCAACCGCATGGGTAAGTTGGCGAGCCGCGACCACGCAGAAAATACCGCGAACGGCGGGAAAAAAACTTCCGCATCTTCGCGATATTTCCACGTGTTTGCGGAGATTTTTAACATTTTCGCGATAATTTGCAAAAGTGAATTTTGCAAATTCCGCCCTAGTCTCAATGCGTGTCCCACAAGTCGAGGATGCATCAATTTTCTTCATGCGCTGATGGCAATGCGTCGGCTCCATTGATGAGTGTCGGAGTTGAGATGCGTTGAGCAAGTAGCCGGGTTTCTCCACAATATTGAGGGGATGCATTGACCTCTCCAAGCTGTTGCGCATGAAACTCTGTCCGATACATTGACCTTGAGAGGCAAAGTGCTAGTTCCGATGCGATGCGCTGATTTTACTCCCGCAACTGGGATAATGCGCCGGTTCTGCACACACAGACAATAGATTAATTGAAGTCTGTGTTACAATTCCCAGTGCAAACTGGGGTGGTGTGTAGAGCAAAAGAACGATGGATTGAGCCCAGACCTGTGTTGGGGGGTGAATGCTTGACAATGTTCAGCATTCTGTCCATCTACTTTTTGTGTTGCTATTAGACGCCCTTAGTGGGAAGGGTCTGCCCAAACGTGGGTCCCATGCTTGCTATGCCACTGGATTCAAGATAGCCTGGCTAATGAAGGGTGATACCCCGAAACGGGTCCCAGGATGCTTGTTTTCCAGTCCAGGGAGGACCTGGCCTGGGAGTTCAGGTTGGACTGTTACCATGGGGAGCAGGTTCAAAACTGATTTGCATATGACTGTGCTCGAACTGGGGTGGCGTGGCAAGAAAATGAACAACCCAGATCTGTGCCTGGGGTGAATGCTTGACAATATTCAGCATTCCATCCATCAACTTTTTGTGTTGCTAATCCCAATGGTAACCTATGAGAGGAGCAGGCCTCACGGTAGTAAAAAACGAATTCAGCTGTTTGTCACAACAAGGACATGTAAAACTTACCAGTACATGTTGTACCTTTTACTTACACAGCCCCCTGCCCTTAGGGCTACCTGGGGCCTACCTTAGGGGTGACTTATGTGTAATAAAAGGGGAGTTTAAGGCTTGGCAAGTGATTTTAACTGCCAAGTCGAAGGGCTATCAAACTACACACAGAGACACTGTAATGGCAGGCCTGAGACAGGTTTGAAAGGCTACTTGTGTAGGAGGCAACATCTTTGCTGCAGGCCCACTAGTAGCATTTAATGTACAGGCCCTGGGTATATGGTATGCCACCTTACAAGGGACTTACAAGTATACTAAATATGAAATCATGTATACACCAATTACATACATTTTTAGGGAAGAAGCACATGCACTTTAGACCTGGTCAACAGTGGTAAAGTGCTCAGAGTCCTAAGACCAACAAAAAGATTCAGCCAAACATGGAGGTCAGAAGCAAACTGTTTGGGGGAAAAACACCCTAAGGAGGACAGGTCTAATAGTGTTTATATACAACATCTAAAAACCATCAATGTGCAGGCATCTTGCATTGCTTATGTCTCAAATTCCAGTATCTGTCTAAGGTTCCAATGATCCACATGTGGATTAAAGATGATGTTTAAGATGAGATAATTATTACTCTTATCAATAGATACCAACATTATATGTGAAAAACAATAACATGTTAAAACTGCATTAAAAATAATTCTTTACCAAAATTGTCATAATATCCATTCATTCAAATAGGCCATATGGCATGACATCAAGAAATAGTTAATCTAGTACTTCAAAACTTATTAGTGGAACAATATACATTAGTACACTATGTTTCTATATGAGGGGCGTCGTTAAGTCCCACTGGAAACAAACATTAAGGGCACTCAATTTTTTCCTGTTGGAATACAGCAACAGATAAGCCAACAATATACTCATGCATACTTATAACTCTATTTATATGAAGAGGTTTTCAAATACTCCACATCTGGCTTCAACTCCATCTTCTTCATCACTGCTATCTTCCTGCCATTCCCATCCAACATCGCCCTTAGGCTGTGGCTCATAATCATCATCATGGATAATTGGGATGTTTCTCCAGAGGGCAGGGTTGTATTCATGAGAGTGTGAAAATCTTGCATACTTTACGTGGAGAATACATTAAGGCTTCACCAGCCCTGTCAAATCATCAGAATCAGGATTTCAGGAAACTGAACGCCTGATCAGTAGAAACCCTGGTGCAAACGAATGTATGACGTTACAATGCATACATTTACAACGCATACCTTTACAATGCAGTTTTTACATCGCAACATCCTTTACAACGCATTCTTTTACATCACATGCCATTACATCACATTTTTAGAAACTACCTTTACAACGCATTCCATTACATCGCATTTTACCATTACAACGCATACCATTACAATGCACACCATTACATCGCATTTAAGTGTTGGCTAGTGTAGGGGTAACAATTACTATTCTAGCTCCAGTGAGTGCAACAGTAGGGTAAGTGTTGGATAGTGTAGGGCTAAAAATTACTATTCTAACTCCAGTGAGTGCAACAGTAGGGTAAGTGTTGGATAGTGTAAGGGTACTATGCGTTGTAATGGTATGCGTTCTAATGACTTGCAATGTAATGCCTGCGTTGTAGTGACATGCAATGTAATGGCTGCTGTGTAATGACATGCGATGTAAAGGATGTTGTGATGTAATGACTGCATTGTAAAGGTAGTGCGATGTAATGACTGTGTTGTAAAGGATGTTTCCCGGTGCAAACTTGTAGATTATTGTGTCGAACCTCCCCTGGGATTCTCAATGCAGTCAAGAACAAGGAAATAAACAAACATAGGGGTTATCAGCTGTACAAACCAACAGCACATTGACAGAGTGAAAGTGCTTCCATATGAGTCACATCTACTCATGGTCATATGGTGGAATCAATGCTACATGAGTGCAATCAAGAACACCATCTACATGTGGTGTTCCTCCCAAAGAAGAAATATCTGCCTTGGTGTTTTTGATTGATGGCCAATTCACAGCTAAATAGCCATAGTCCAACGTACGTTATAACATTATATCAAGGAATTGGGTGAGGACAGCAGAGAATATAGCTGGTGACATGCCTTTGGATTCAGCCACAATGTCTTGAATAGAACGAGTTGCACACAAGTACAAAACTGCCATGATCTCTTTAGTGGGTGTGATAGCTGTCGCAGTGCAAATGTCAACTTCAAGTTGAGATTAAAAAAATGATTTCCAAGGTAAATATGGTGCTGCTTTGCAATATATATTTATACATATTCTGTATTTTTTGCGTGGTGTTGAAATCTGGATATGGCCTCTAGGCTCTCTCACTTCATACCCTGATAATTCTTCTCCTTTGACGTACATAGTGCTGTATGTCTCAGTGAAAACCAAAACTGAGGTTGTTAGGGGTTGGCGTGGTGGGAAGAGCAGGAGGGGTGTTGGGGACAGATGGACTGGAGCTTCGTGGTGGCGATGCTCAATGGGCATGTGGTGCAGTTCCGGTGCGAAGGGGCCCATTCTCAGTCACGAAGAGCCCAAAACCTTGAATTAAACGCCTGCTGAGCCAGACCAAATGTCATGAAAGGCATGTTAAGCTACTCCATTCAAAAATCGGTTTACAGCATTTACATGATAATTAATGTATATTCAGTTGACAGACCATGCACATTTGTTTAACTGTGCAGCATATCTAACACTCAAATATGGGCAGTTGCAGCCGGCATTTTTGACAGGCAGGGGGGTGGGGGGTCACACGGGAGGGCTCTAGCTCCGGTTCCTGCTCTCCTGCCTCCGGCAAGAACAGAAAGCAGGCAGACTCTCTTCCCTTACCTAAGCCAATCACAATGCTGAAATGGCAGCGTTGTGATTGTTGGGGACGCCGCCCAGCCGGGGGCTTACGGGGAGGCCATTTTCTCCATGTAGGCTGCATTGCAGCCTGCATGGAGAAAGGCCAGAGTGTGCATGACTGGTTTAATGTGGAGGATATACCATAATAGGGATTTTAAATCCTCACTTCCATTTTTGGTAGCGATAAATTACCATGTGCTCACAAAAATGCTACTCACACCTGGTAATTTTCTCTTATTTCATTATACCGTTGGGGTACTTAGGCAAAGCAGTATCGGAGATCTTGCCTTTATGTTTCTATTCAGCATAGAACATAATTATCTCTTGCCGAGTAACTGAAAACTGACCACCTACTCAGATGGCGTTATCAAAGAGACTAGATTTGGAGATGAAATGCTCCAATATTGCCAGAAGCAGTTCCGCCCTGTAGCAAAACAATATGAGGAAATGAACTATTCCAAATAGAGGTGGGCACATTCTCTTCTCCTTCACAATACAGAAATGAATCACTGGGCAAGTCTCCCCATTTCTGAATCCTCCATTTCGGCAGCTATGGACTCAGTTGTGATCATGCCCTATCGCACAGAGGGTTAGAAACCACTGCATGGCCAGCCCATGCATCACAAATGGTTTGTAGCAGGATAGGTAGAGGGACTGTGATATCAACATGCTCAATCTGAGTCACAGCAAATTATGACCTTATGTTTTCTAATTCTGTTTCTCTTCTGGATGGGGATTCAGGCAAGTCATGGGCAGCATGGACTGCCTTATCCCACATTGTGGTCAAGGAACATATGAAAAGCCGAGGCACATCTCATATTTATTGTTTGAGACTGGAATCTACATAGTTTTCTAATCAACCTCTGGAGAAGTTTTATCGGTTTCCAAAATGGGATTAAAGTCAGAATTGTAATGTCTCCTACAGTGTAATTATAACAAGTAATCTTCCCACAATGTAAGTACTTTTGCCAGTGTTTGTTGGACTGATGTTAGAATAGTGATTCTGACACACATTGAATTTCTACATTTATTGGACAAGAGTTAGAATAGGAAAAATAACTTTCCAAAATATATCCACTTTCCTCAATGCTCGTTAGACAGGATTTAGAATAGGAAATCTGCTCCACCTGCCTACGACAAAAGAATATGAGCACTTTCCTCAATGTTTAATAGACTGGAGATAGAATATTAAATTGGACATCAGCCCCCAATCTCTACGCTTTCTCCATTGATTATTAAACTTGATTTCAAATTGTAAATCTGCCCAGTATCCATGTATGCCCTTTCCCCCATGTTTCTTAGACCGGAGTTAAAAAGTGAATTTGACCTCCCCAATATATTCACTTTTCCCAATGTTTGTTAAACTAGAGTTAGAAGAGTAACAATGTTTACAGTTTACCCAATGATTGTAAGGCTGGAATGAATATAGTAAATCTTTGTCCACCCCCCAATATTTACATGTTTCCAAATGTTTGTAAAAGTGGAGCTAGAACAGCATATCAGACCTAATCTTTGCATTTTCCACAATGGTTGTTAGATTGGCGTTAGAATACGAAACGTAATCTCCGCACGCTCCTCCCACTTTGTATTAGTAGGACTGTAGTTAGAGTAGTGCATCTGAAATTGTATTTCCATGTGTTTATATCTAAATGTTTTAGGTTGGAGTTGCAATACTATTTTCTCTTCAATTTGGGTATCTCGCAAAATATTTTGTGGTTAAATCATTTTAATTCATTTCATTTCTTAGAACTATGTTTTATTGTTTTGTGTTGTTTAATTTTTTCCTACTTTAGTATTATTTTAGTATTTAACAAACATTCATTTTGTTTCAGTTTTTTAAAATATATTTAGAATAATTTAATGAATTTATGGTTTTATCTTCTTTGTTTACATGTTTAATAATTTCACAAGCTTATATTCATGAATTCAATAAAAACAATTATGTTTTTAAGTATTATGATGACATGGCAATAAATTATGAATATATAATTGTTTATTCGCATTGTATTAATGTATTGTAAAATTATTTCAGTGATACATTAATTTTGAATCAAATATTTTAGAGGTAATAATTCATGTTTTTATACCATTTTTAATTTATATATTTTTGAAATGTGTTCCTTTTTTAATATGAATTAATTTTTGATGACATTTTAATAATGTTGATTATGTTTAAATATATATACTTACCTATGTAATGGCAATATTTTGGAGCATGACACTTTATAGTTTATCTTGTTATATACTTTTGTTGCTGATAATTTTGTGGTTTCTTATTATTCTTTTATGTTCTAGTCTTTTAGTCTATAGTCTTGTCATATTCTTGTATTGTGTATTATAAATACGCAAAGTTGATATTTTGTTTGTCGAATTTTTGCTAATTATATTTTTCTTCACAATATTTTTGTGGTTTTTATTTTGTCATACAATCAAAAATTAAATGTAAAACACAGTCTGATTGGCAGTCCCAACCCAACTGAAACTTCAGGTAAAACATGCTAATGGTGCATGCATTTTTTAAGCAAAAATCTAAAATTGACTTGGCAAATGTTGGAACAATAAATCAAAATTGATGTAATGGCTACCAGTTTATTACGACATATATCTATGTATGGCACATATGGTGCCCATTTTGGAGTGGTGAAAAAAACATTTTCACTCTTCAATGATGGCTACCAGGGGGGAGTGTGGATTTGCATATATGATGACGCACCGGCAGCAATTTTACCATTTTCAATTTATTGTTTCAATATAGCTGATGGGTTTTTAGAACTTAACAAAACGAAGCCCCAGTGCACAAAAATTGGCTATGTCAACTATTTGGCACTTCCCTTTTAAAGCTGAGACCCGTTGGCTTTGTCACTCTTTGGGGTATATTCACAAGAACGTGTGATAACTACCACAAGAGTAGCTTAACGCAACTCTCAACATCGCAGCCTATCGCGGGAAAATTGCGCCGTGCCAACCAAGTATTCACAATGCGGCAGTAGGATGCGATAGTCACAAGATAATGCATCAAATGTCAACTTTAAAATCAACACCACGCCGCAAAAATGGGAAACGCGAACGCAAAAAATAATGCGATGAGGCCAATCGTGGTACAAAAATTTGCGAAACCCATCCACAGGCCTGTAAATCCCAAGCGTCTGGTGGGAAAATGCACTATAAAAAGAAATTTTAAATAACCACCAAAACCAATTCAAACTGCGTAGCACTATGGATGCACCCGGACCGAGAGCAGAGGACAAGCCGAACTCCACAAGCCCCACGGAGGACCAGCATGGAACCCCATGTTCGGGGAAGGGCAAGGAGAAGAGGATGTGATAGAACACCATCAACAACTGTTCGGCACCTCCACTGCAGCACTGGCAACCCAAATGGAAATATGGCAGGTCATCGTCCCCAACATCAATGCAGTCAGAGTGTCGAGGAGGTCACTGGAGGAGGTCAAGAGGCGCTGGCATGATGTGAAAAGGCAGACCAAACAGAAACTCTCAGCCAACAGGAAGGCAGCAACGGCGACTGGAGGTGGGAGTCCTGTGACACGGGAGGAGCTGGATGAGCTGGAGGAAATGGTGGCCACTGTCAGCAGTGTGGAGACGGTGGCAGGACACAGCTCGATGTGACCAGACCCAAAAGCAACTGGGTGAGTAATGACCAGGTACTGGGGGGATGGGGGAGATGGGCACAATGGCACACATGCACAATTATATGCAGCACACTGCACACCCACAATGATCGTGGAACATGTCCCTGACAGCCTTGGCACACTGCAGCACACATAGAAACACCAAGTAGGCCCCCGTCCACAACGTGCACAAAGGGGCCCCCTCCCTATCACCAAAATCACAACCTACCCATGCACATGTGCTGAATCCAGCAAAGCAGCGGCTCTGTGAGCCACACTGACTATGCAAGTGTCACTCCATGCCCGATAAAATGACAGCAGCCAAAAAACATGACATGGCCCACGAATCAACAGAGAGGTGGCCCAGTGCGGATCACATCCGTAAATGAGTAGGTCACACCCTGGTACATCCACGTGCACCCACAACCCATGACATACAATATACGCAGCAGACGAACAATGCACCAGGCCACAAAATCTGTCCGAGAGCACATATGACCCAAGTCAAAAACAATTCAGCTCCCAAAAAGCACACAATTCAAAGGCACCCCGCCTCAAAGGGAGAATGGCACATGAAATCAGAGCTGCAGGGGAAACTCCCCCACAATGCATCACACACACATAGCAACCACAGAACATTAGCAATAACGGCAATGTGGTACAAAGTACAACACCAACACCACAGGACAGAGCTCACAACAGGTTCTGCTCGTGCGTATTAACTGTCCACTCACATCTGGCATTGCCTGACACTGTGTGATGATAATGTACAGGTACTACCAAACATCCGTCATGTAGTCGAAAAACACACTGACTGCCATCAAATAGCCAGCTCCACCAAAACAGTCACAATGTACATTGGCATACAGTCTGAATGTAAACATCTGCAAATCTTCAACATACATGTGAAACTCTGTTAACCTGCATCACCCCTTTACATTGCAGAGGAACAAACAACACCTGCTGCAGAGCACACCACATTTCTCATAATCGATGATGAAGAAGACAACCTGCACATATGTCAAGACACCCTCCAACGGATAATGGACAGCCTCCACATCCAATCCCCAGGAGCAGGGCAGGCCAGCTGCCTCAAGGTGACCCCACCACCTGCACAGACCACACAGCAGGAAACCCACACCACCACGGCTGTCTCCTAGGACCCCCTGACCAATACATGGAATTCCAACTGCGTATGTGGGGTTGCCAGGTGGAGTTGGCTGATCAGCTGCGGGTGGGTTTCGAGCTCGTGGCAGCCAAACTCGATACCATACGTGGGTGTTTGAGTCCCATCAGGGACCACGTACAGTCCCTATCGGACAACCCCTGTACGAACCATGCTCCACCACAGACCTTGGCTGACCTAGCTGGGGCCATTAATCGGATACAAGAACTGTCTGGTCAGACAGGCACCAGCGATGACAGCACAGAGTTGGCACAGATGCGGAGGTCAATGGAGACAATGGAGCAGATACAGGCTGGAAGTATGGCTGCCACGGCTGGACACCAGCGAGTAGTAGCTGGGAACTTCAATGCCCTGCAGTTCATCATCTTGCCATTGTTGCCACTGAGCCTGTCACAGATGACTGCAGCGGGAACATCGACACACGCAGCTCTGAGCCCTGATGTGTCAGTGGCACACAGTGATGCAGCCCCATCATCTTCGCAGTCTGATGTGTCAGTGGCACACAGTGATGCAGCCATTACCCCGCCACACACACCGGACACACTGGACACAGAACCCGTATCGGGGAGCAAGATGGGGATGGTAATCACTGTGTGAGGAAGGAGGCAGTAGCATCCATCACTGCCATATGGCTTGTCCCTGCCTGGTTCTGACCTATGCATCATGCCCTGGGACAATACCTCCCACTGACCCCTGGAACACTATGCGGCATTCACCCTGACCCCAAAACGGACTGCCATATCTTCACTGCTGGACAATTATACAGCAATCCTGCTGCAGACTGCACTCCCCCTCTTCCAAATCACTTTTTACTCCCCGAAGGACTCTGGTTGGCCCACCACTGGGCTTCCATGTAATGTGGGCTTGGATGGCCATGTACAGCTCCAGCTCCGTCAATCACCTGAATGTGAATAAAACATTCTAAATCACACAGATGTGTCATGTCTATGTTCACTCACGTATGGAAGTATGGCTGGATGTAGGGACAACGATTGCACATGAAGGTACACCCTGGTAACTGACATCTATGCACATGTGTATTCCTGACACACATGGCCAATTGGATGACTGTGAAGGTGCATACTAGCTGTGTGCCCATTGCACATCAACAACAATCTCACAACCCCGCAACATATGCACACGTCCATGTATTGAATAGGGCTGTGTGTAGGAATGACCAAATAGGTAGCAGGCCAGAAGTGGTGTCCTACATCACATGTGACAACCGAACTTCACGTCACATACTGTGAGAAAGTGCCATCTTTCTTGCATGGTATGCCCCCACTTTTTGCTGAAATGCTGAATGTACTTTTACTGAGTGTGCCATGGACTCCTGCCAATCAGGTGCCCAGGGCCTATGTTCCTTCCCTAAAACACAAAAAACAAATTGGCAAACCCTGGCCACATGTCAGCCCCTGGTAAATGGTACCCTAGGTACCCAGGGCCTTGTGACCAGGGAAGGTCTCTAAGGGCTGCAGGACACATTGTGCCACCCTTAGAGGCCCTGTACCGTTACACCCACACACTGCCCTTGCAGGCTGGGTGTCTGGGTACAAGACAAAACAAAGAGTCGATATGGCACACATCCCTGTGTGCCATGCCCACCACCTACACGGCATACACCAGCCACCCCTCTAGCTGGGTGCCCTAGGCCAGTGGTGCGGGCACAGGAGCAGGAGCCCAGTGCCCCTACAGTACCCAGGTCCATTCCTGGGCAATGTAAGTGCAATGCTGTCATTTTTACGAGTACATGGTGCTGACAGCTCGTCAAACACGAACTCCACAGCACCATAATGGCAACACTGATGACTGAGAAGTTTGGTATCAAACTTCTCAGCACATTAAACCCACACTGATGCCAGTGTGGGATTTAATGTACCAAGCACCCCAGAAGGCATCTTAGAGATGCCCCCTAAAACCTAACCTACAATCTACGGCTGTTCTGAGGCTGCCTAGGCTACCACACAGCAGACATGTTGCTGGACCCCTGGGTAGGAGAGCCCCTGCTCTCCTGGGCCTGCAACAATGCACATCCTGGGTGAGGTGCTAAATCTCCTCTCCCAGGATGGGCAGGGGGAAGCTTCAAAGGCATGTCGCCTCTGTGAGTTTCCCCAGGCCACTGCAACCCCCCACTCTGGCGGGAAGCTTGGCCAGAAACCCCAAATAAGGACAGGGGGTGTGCCAGCCTGCCAACCCCACACCTCAGGTGGGGGAGGCGAGGTGAAGCACATCTACGATCTCTCGCCATCTTGAAGATGGGAAGCCCTGCCCAATCAGGACTAGGCTACTGCCCCCCTCCCACAGGAGAGAGGCAGGATAGAGGGTGTACCCACCCCAGGACAGGGACCCATTGGTCCCTGACCTTCACCTACCTGTAACGCCCCTAAATCTAGTATTTAGGGGCACCCTAAACTTCCTTCCCCAGATTCCAGATTCCAAAATCCAAAGAAGAGCTAGAAGAAAGAAGACCTGCCCTGCAGCTGCTAAGAAGAGGAAGACACCAACTGCTTTGGCCCCAGCCCTACCGGCCTGTCGACCCTCGAACCTGCTCCTGCTCCAACCCGGCATCTCTTGTGGCCAGCAACCTCACAAACCCCGGAAGACCTGGCTACCTTTTGACTCTAAGCCTCCTGGGACTCCCATGAGTAGAGGCTCTACTCACAATCTACTTCTAATCCCTGGCAGCAGCCCGGAACCGCGAACCCAACACACTCTGCACCCGCCAAGCCTGGCCTGTGCCGGAGTGAACAAAGACCACGAGGACGACCCCACGGTGATTGTGACCCCAAGTCCGGCACCCAAGGACCTCCCTCGACACTCCTGAAGAAGCCTGCAGCCTCAGAACCAGGGCCCCCCCAACAGCGATCAACAGAGGGTAAGATTTCCCGACACCAAAAGGCACCCCTGCACCCGGTGCCCCGTGGCCCCCTGTGCCCAATCCCGGGGTACCTACCTATCCTCCAACTACCCAACTTACCTCTCGAAGTGGTGGTGGCACCTGAAGAATCTTCGTCCCCGAGCTTGCAGTCTTTTTCTAAACCGGAGCTTTCCCATTGAAATCAATTGAGCGCCCGAAGGCTCAAAAGCACCCTGCACCCAGCCGCCCGAGTGGCCCTGGCAGTGCAACCTCTAAACCTATCGACTTCCCCACTTGCCCAGAAGTGACCAGAAGCCCAGCTCCCATAGCTGCGTGGCCTGCTAGTCAGCAGCCACCAACCAAGGCCCCCCTACCTCTCATAGGATAACATTGGGCCTAACTCTCTCTGCACCCGGCCGCCCTTGTGCCGCTGAGGGTGAACCAACTGTACCTACCTGACCCTGGGAGACCCCTGGGTCTATGTCCAGAACCTTAACTCTGCCAGTTGAGTACTTACCTTTAAACTGATAACTCAATTTTCTCCATAGGGTAACATTGACTGTTTTTCCCTGAAATTTCTTCTAAGTGTGGACTTTTCAAAACCTAAAATATTCACCAAAAATCAACCGAGTAACGAAAACGAAAATACTCACCTGCTATTAGGTGAGCTCCCAGTGTTGGATCTTGGTGCCCAGCACTGACTCTGAAGAATACTTACAACTGTACTTACCAGTAACCCAATTTTCTCCCATAGGAAACCATTGACTGTTTTTCTGTGAAATTTCTTCTGTGTCAATTTCTGCAAACTTCAAATATTCTTTAAAAATCGTATAATTTCTGAAAACGTAATTACTTACCTGTTTTGGATAAAGGTCCCAGTAATGAGTCTAGGCACCCAGTACTGGATTACAAAAGTAACAAGAACGTACTATACCTGCAACTTGAATTTTCTGCCATAGGGAATCATTGACTGTTTTCTATGAAATATTTTCTGTGTCAACTTTTAAAATAGCAAAATATTGTCTAAAAATCATCACAGTAATTAAGTCGACTTTTATCACTTGTTTCTGAGTACTGTCCCAGGACTGAATTTAGGATCCAGTCCTGGAATTCCCAAAGTAATCCAAAAAGTAATCTATTACAAATAACTTGAAACTTCCATTGAACTCAATGTATTATTGTGTCTAAAATTGTGTTGCCTATTGCAACCACTTGTAACTTTCTACAAAAGCCAATTGCATATTGCAAAAGTATTTATATAAAGCCTCTCATTGTGAGAAAGTATATTTTAATACCTATTGTTGGTTCTAAAATAAAATAAGCATATATTTTTTATATATAAACCATTGGCCTAGAGTTCAGTTATTGAGTGTGTGAGACCATTTGTTGACTGAGTGTGTACAACAAATGCTTTACACTGTCCTCTGATACTGCCTAACTGCTCGACCAAGCTACCACTTTAGAGAGTAAGGTTATATCTAACTTTAGCCTCTGCCAAACCTCTGGGGACTGTGGACTCTGTTCACCCTGTACCTATTTGGGCAACAGTATATAAAGAGCCACTTTCTCACACATACCTACCCACACAAATCTGTCGACACATCCTGTCACAATTCATAACATTGCTCCACATGGTCTGAGGTTGGACACCATACTCACATTGCTGAAGTCACGTAAGTGCACAGGTCGGCCAGCAACTATCCCAAAACAATGTCTGGCTCACAGAGGTGGAGCTTGCAAAAGGGAGCCACACCCATTGTACATACGTCAGTCAGTTTCTCCCTGTGTAGGGACGATGCTCATTGTGGCACACGGGTGGACAATCTAATCAACACTCATCACAGTTAGACACCAGTGGAGTTGCATAGACTTTATTGGCATGGGTGTGTCAGTACAGACGAGGCAACGGCCACAACAGGCAGGGACATGTTTAAGATACTTACACGCAGCATGGGAACATGTCGAGGTTCAGAAAATGGTGAGTCAAAAACGGACAACAATCATCACGGATATCAACGGTCTCAGCCCACCTTGCCGTGCTGTACGAGTCATGTGATGTTTGGCGTCTGCCCATCCCCCCGTGTGAGGGGGGATGACTCACAGCCCATGGGGTCTGCATAGTGCTCTGCCACCAGAGTGCGCCAATTGTCTGCTCTGCTGACAGTGATCAGGAGAAAGGGTCTGACAGGTTCACATGTCGTGCTACATTGCCATGTGTGTACTCTTCCCCCAGCAGTGTGTCCTAATTGGTAAGCTGTGTTGCTCCAACCATGGACCTGCATCACCTTGCACAGGTGTGTGTACACACGCGTAGTTCCACACACATGCATCCAAAGTCCTGATGAAGGCAGACATGTCCTCTGTTGTGGTGGGGTATGCGAGCATTCCCCACGATGCAACAAGTTGTTGGGACCTGTGCTGTGACTGACAATCCGCTGTGGCTGCAGGAACGTAGTTACTCGTCCATGAATGCCCGTGCAGCTTCATGTGCAATGTGTTCCAATAGTACGTCGTTGTCGTGTTCAAGGAACACCAGGGTGAGTCAATCCATTAATAGCCAAATAGGGGAGCGCCTCGACGTGGTCACTGTACACGAGGAATTGTGCAATCTCCCATGCACAACTGCCAATACATACGCAGTATGTCAAGGCATCCCATGCACGGCTGTCTCGGTTATACTCCTGTTCATGATCCAACAGGAGGCGCACAAACAAGTCATAGTGCAATTCATCTATGGTTGGTTAGGCAGACACCCATGGGATACTTGAATGTGCATGTTCTGCAGTGGAACCAGGGCTGGACGCAGGTGACGTAGGCAAGGCGGAAGCTCAGCCGGTAACTGATCCGCAGCACTGACAGTGGCTGTGCGCCCAGTAAATGCAGCATACGTGCACGGTACTGTTCCACATGACGGGGGTTGTGCATTTGCCCGGGATGGCCTGCCATTGCGTTGGTGCGTCTCGTGGAACCGGCACTCTTCTGAACTACGGCAGTTGTGTGGAGGATATGCCACCGCTATGAGCAATGATTCGAATGTGTGTGCAACGTTGGGGAGAATGGGTTGCTGTTTCCGTGAGTGTCAAGGGCATCCCATGCGGGGGTACCTCAGGCAGGGGCTTCTGTGTGTGGGGTGTGGATAAGTTGGATAGTTCATTTGCGCAATGAGTGGTGTGGAAGTCATCCCCATCTGCCATGGCATCTCTCTCAGGGTGTTCCAGCCGCGTTCGGACCCAAAGTCAGAGGTGCATTGGAACAAAGGAGCTTTCATCCCTAATGTTTGTTTGACTACTACTTGCATTTTCGGAATGTGATGTGGCTTTGGCGCTGAGATTGAGACAAGGCCTTGGGCTCATGGTGTACCGATGGCGATACACACACACATGTTGGCATGTGAAGCCAGGTGCCTGAGAGGCCTTGCGCTACTTGTGCAATCTCACTCCATCTCTCTTCCTTGCTCTCTTCCTCCCTGTATCCCTCTCTTTCCTTTGTTGGGCACTTGGCACACCTTCTTCTCTTGGATTTTGTCTTCCAGGCTGTGTCCTACAGATTGTCCAGTGAGGACCCGATAGGACTCATCCGAATGGTTCTTTTGGCTTTTGTTTGAATGCTGTTTTGTATTGGTGATTGCATTGCTGTATGACTGATTCTCAATTTTCTGGCCACGCATGTATGTTGATTTCCTGCTTGTACGACGTCAGGAAAATTATTTTGTTTTGGGTTTCGTAGTGTTGGTGTGCCTTTTCTTTTTCCAGGGTTGGAGGGATGTGGGGGGCTTGTGGGCCTGGGTGTGGTGTTGGTGGGTGTTGTGGCCCTCTTGGGATTCCGTGCGGCATGAGCAGTTGCTTGGGGGCATCTGTTGTTCTTCATGTGTGGCTATGAGCTGTGCTCCCTTGTCTGGTGCACATTGTGGTCCGACTTTGCACCAGGTCAGAGCAGGTGTTAATTTCCTGGTGCTAACGTGCCTTATCGCATATTTTGTGTTCTTATCGCAGATCTGGCTGGTCGTTGAGAAAGTTGCGGAGTGATGTTGTCGCTGCTTTTTGCTCGGGAACGCCTACTCTGCATCTCATTAGCGATGGTTGCCAGAGTCATCTGTGGCGATGTTTGTTGTGGATGCTAATGCCGGAAAAGTGGTGCTGTAGGCTGTTTGTGAATGGGGCGGTAAAGTTATCACGACTTTGGCTGCGCTAAAGTGCTGTTAACTGGGAGATAGCTCCTTGAGAATATGACCCTTTGTTTTTTGGCTTAGATAGCTCCTGCCATGGAGGCAGAACATGCTTCAGAGAAACAAAAACAAAAATTGAAAAACTAATGTAAGGCATTATTTTCTGGATAAGGTAAGCTGCCCGTGCCTCCATACGCTGACCGAGGCCCCTGTGTTTGTCTGCCCTCCATAAACTAAATAAGCCCCTGGGTGGCTACCAGTGGTCACCTTAAAGAATAAATAGTTACAGATGTCAGTGTTTGCACATAAACATTTTTTAATGAATAAACACCTAAAATACATGTTATCAGGTTAGATGACTCCACATTGCAAATAAGTAAGTGGAATACCTCTTGGCAACAGATGCATGAAAACAGCAACATACTAAATAAAATACAAGAAAAATAGAGTACATGTGTACTGCACAAGACTGATCAACTGAACCGGCCTAACACCGCTTTTTTCAATTGCAAAGAAAATGGCTGGAAATATATCTTACAGATTATGGATGACGACAGAAGTGCGCGTGCCACAGCACAAGATCGCCTCCCTGATATGACATTTATCTGCACTTGCACACAGAAACATGATAACACATTCCCGGCTGCACTGATGAGCTATCAGGTGTCTCCATACGAGTAAAGATAAATGTCATATCAGGCCTAGAAGCCGTGCTGCATTCTATATTTATCACATCAATATATATTTAAAGAAATACCCTCTGAAATAGCTCTGTTAGAAAAGCAGGTATTCCCTCGTGGTTATAGCAGGCATCCTTTCAATGGATCCTGCCTTCATGGGAAAGGATGCACCGGGGACGCTGCTGCTGCGGGTCATTTACTCGCATCATGTGTCAACAATTATTGCAAAGATGAAATCGTAGGAAATCGGGCTTTTTTCAGCCTGGTACATACTAGTGCATCCCCAGTCTATTAAAATTAATATCTAAATGTTGTAACTCTTTAAAAATACTGGAAACATATACTTCTACCCCAAAAATGTTGCTGGAGAAAAAATATGATTTATAAAAACAGACACATTGCATAATTTAAGTGTGATGTACTCCGGTGTGTTAATGCAATTTGTTTATTATCATGTTGGTTCTGATAACAAATAATTTCCTGCACTTTAAGAAGCATGACATACAATGAACACTGTTCTAACCAGTTTTATGTCACTACAGTCTCTGTTACAGCAGATGCAACTAACGTGTGTGAAACCTACATCTTAACGGCAGAACGCGCGAGGCCCTTCTGTCTGTCCTCTTTCAGAAGTTGGTAAAATAGGAACCCTGCTGGCCCCATTTTTGGTCTCTGTGGTACAATACACTGCACAGTAGAGTGTTTTTAACTATACCTCACCTATTTTCTGCTAGCCGGTTCTCTAAGGCACATTGTGAAACAGCAGAGAAGACCCCTTCAGGACTGTGGAGTGTCATGAACAGACTTGTGAATAGGCCTGGGTAAAATGAAAAAAAAAACGTAGCCTCGCTACTTGTTCCGCAAGCGACGGAGTGAGGTAAATCGCGCTGCTCGCACTGATTTTTAGCGATGGGAGTTTGTCCCACCCTGTAAATTCAGTGTGAACGGCACCACGTGCAGCGCAAGAGGGCGCTGCTTCTTTCTGCCACTCGAGTAGATGTTCTACTCGAGCATCAGCTTCCTCAATGCGAGCAGCAGGTTTCTCAACGGGAGCGGTAGCGACCTTCCATGGCTGCCCGCGTTGAGAAATCTCTCCGGAAGGTGGTCTAGTGTTGGATTTTCCTCACTCGCGCTCACCAGCTTAACGTTGGCGAGCTGTGAGAGAGGAGAAACTCCAATCTGTGCCGCTATGTGGAGTTTTTGGGAACTCCACGCTCAACACGAAGCACAGAGTAGGAAAACTCTGCACATTCCGCAAGCAGAGATTAATTTTACGCCACGTCTACTGGGCAATTAGAAAGAGCGAAGCAGGGGTGTATCACAGGCCCCGGCCTCCCCTGCGGTGCAGGGAGGTGACCCTTCAGGGGGCCCTAGTCCTTCAGTGTGGGCCCCAATCAGCCCAAGCCAATGGATATCTGTGAGATATAGCAGAATCAGGGGCCCCTCATAATGTTTTGCAGGGGGTTCCATCATTGTGTGTTACGCCACTGGCACAAAGGCATCTTTAGTCCAAAGCAGCCTTTCTTCTTCTTGTTCCAGGCATAGCACTGAGGCTTGTTTAAAGGGGTTTGGGAGTTATATGGGTTTAAGGATAGTATATTTGTATGTAATAATTAAAGGTCTTAGGTATGTATAAAATTGTCGATGGTACAAAATTCACAAAGAACATGTGGAAATTATCAGATGGTGATGATGAGATGATTACATTTTTTCAACCCTTTAACTGCGGCGTAAAATCCGCTGTGGTGCGGGCGTTTCCATACGCGGGCGGGGCCGCGTCGGCCAACGGACGTGCGCAGCACTACGGAGGTAGTGCTCGCAATGGCCGTTGGCCGACGAACGCAGCGAACGGGTTAAAAAGCTTGCCAACAGGCTGTCGAAGAAATGGTAAATGAGGAAAAGGATGCAAGCAGACAGGTGATAAATAAACAGCTTCTTAATTATAAGAGGGCTGCAAGTCCAGATGAGGACCTATCGTGGGCTAATGCTTTTCTAGTTCTCTAACTCTGCTCACTCAAAGATTGGCACTGAATGATCATGCTGGTATCACTTTGATGCATTTAAATGTGTCCGTGTGTTCGCCACATGTTAACGGCGCTGACAAGTGTGCTGGAATAACTTGGAGCCTAGTGACATCTCATAGGACGAGAGAAACACCGGATGCAGCCTATCTGCAGGGACATTGTCTAAAAATGTACGGTGGGTTCGTGATATACTAAATACAGTCGCTTCTACGCCTAAACATTTTGGAAAATTCCCATTCTCCTCTTTGAGGGCTAGTCCCTTGTCCACTAACCTTAGCAATGGTCTCTTAAGTGCTTTTTCGGTTGAGTGCGATATCAATTCTGTGGTGTGACGTCAGCAAATTATCAGAGATGAATGTATGCCAAGAATCCTGGAAATAGTGGAGGTAATCTGCAACTTAATGTTCAAGGAGATTCATATGGTAAATAGGATTGTTGATGTTTGAGGAGAGTGTTGCAGCATTTCTCCCTCACTTCCTGTTCTGTTGGCTAGGATCTTTGTGTCAGGCTATATTTGAAAGTGGAGGAATGCCTGGAGACTTATCTAAAGTGAAAGGAAAAGCAGGCAGACTAGGGAGAGCAGATAGATGGCAGAGAGTGGACAGTCATGAAGGAAAGCAGACAACCTGGGAGGGAGACTGGACAGACTGGAGCAGAGTACACAATTGGAGCATAGCGGACAGACACAGGAAGACTGACAGACAGATGGGAAGAGAGAAGACAACCTAGATGCACAAAAACTCCAAATGTGACAGTGTGCTCCTAGGGCGCAGTGCATGAATCCCCTGAGGTCTTGCCTCAAGTGAGGTGTAATTTAAGCTAGCCTCTTTCTCAGTGCTCCGCTAAATGTGCTCAGTTCAAGGTCCCAGTGCATCAGCCTAGATGGATGATCAAGTCCATAACCTCATCAGTGCTGAACTCTTGGACTACTTGTATCAACTGCAATGAGCGATATATCATCCGCCGTATTGCAATCCCCATAGGATAGAATGCGATCGTAATACGGAGGCCGGGATATCCGTTAGGTTTGCGATGAGTATTCCCCTCCTCCGACTTCTAAATCAGGCCCTCAGGATACTTTGTAGTAGATTTCCACGTCTTCGTATTGCTCTCCATCTCCTGCTTATCGCCAATGTTGTAGTGCAGTGGTTTTTAACCTTATGACTTCTTTGGTCTCCCACTTAATTATTACTGAAATCCAGTGACCACCACAAAATCAAAATTGGAATTTGGGTGCCCTAATTTAGTCATTACTGAAAGCTGTAGATTGCATCTTAACCAGTTTAAATAATTTTAACCTCAAAACAATACACAGAAATACAAAAACAAGCATTCATTAAAACAATGCACAAATGACAAAATATTTTAATTAATTCACAAATATAGAAACATCTAAATTTTCATTTTATTGGGATGCTTCCAAATTCAACTGAAACCTCCTAATGTCTGTAATAGATTCTGTTTAGTGCATTTGCAAGGCTCCCAGGAATACATCTGAGGACGCAAACTTGAGTTTTTAGACTCCAATTTCAAATTCCTTAACATTAAATGGATGTTTCAAAATTTTCTGTCGTACATTTTGCTGCCCTATTTATATACACTTTATTATTCTGTTGATATTATTTATGAATTAATTTTCTAATCAGCTGTGACCCCTCCCACCCCCGAGTAGACATTGCGTACACCAGGTCCCAAACTACAGGGGAAGAACCGCTATTGTAGCGGTTCCACAAATGGAAGACTGTAGATCCTTGTCAGCTAGCATATTTCACAGGAACAAGTTGATCTGCATAAGAACAATACAGGGGACATGTTGATGAAAGAGGGAAGCTTCAATGGTCACTCTGCCACCGCAGAACCACATTCTACCACTTCACTCGCTCACCAGTGGCATACCGAAACTTGAGGGAAGGTCACGGAGGGGGCTCCCCACACTCGTCAAGAGCTTTAAGGCCAGGGGCTCCACCACTGGTGCAAAGTGCCGGAGGGGGTCCCCTGGAGCTTGGGGACGCCCCCCCTGCACCGCGGGGGATATTTTTACACCAATGTCCATCACGCGGTCATACGCATATTCCACCATACCTACACCACTTCAAAACTCCTCCACACATACAACAGATAGGCATATATTCTGCCAGGGAGAAGCACTGTGCCATCAATAATGTCCACCTTATACAGAGAACTGGTCTTTACTATGCTAGGCATAGGCAGAACGACACCTACAATGCCATGCTCCCTGCCTTGCTCTAGAGCTGATTGAGGGGTGTGATTTGTTTTTTTTAAACCCTCTTATAGACCAGGGGGCAGATTTACAAGCCCCTTGCGCCACTTTTGCACCGTTGTTGCGTCACTTTTCTGATGCAGCGGCAGCGTAAAAGTTGCGGCCCATTTACAACGTGACGCATCTAGGGAGATGCGTCACGTTGTGAAGCCCTGCGCCACATTAAACCTGCGTCAGATGTAATGTATGCAGGGTGGGTGTTCTGTCGCAGGTACGCCCCGTAAAAGAGACGGAGTGAAATATACAAGATTTCACTGAGTCACTTTTATGTCCATGCTGCGTCAAAACCCTGTGCCTGCTTGAAGCAGGTGTAAGGAGTGACGCAGCATGTTAGGTATAGGGTGCCCCTAAGCATTGCTGGAGTTGCGTTGTGCTTGCGACACGACTCCAGCAATGCGTTACTTTTCCGTCAACAGATGCGTCAGAATTTCTGACGCATCTGTCAATCCTTGCGCCATGGTGCGCCGTATTGTAAATACGGCGCATCCATGATGACGCAAGGGTATTGCATGTTGGCGCAGGGAAAGTGACGCATCTCTACAGATGCGTCACTTTCTTGTAAATCTGCCCCCAGGTCATTGCTGTCTATGCAACAACGCTTTTAATCAGGAAACAAAACCACAGGTCCCAGAATACAAAGACCTGTTAGATAAAAGGCTAGCACTGCTTGAAGGTGCTACACATGGTGTGGAGCCAAAATTTAGCTAAGAACATACATGAGATAACGCCCTTTGGGATGGGACAAAACATTTTCTTGTCCAGTGTTTAATTTGAGCCGGTGGTTGCTGGTGGGGCCTACCGGCACTCAATTTGGGGGGCCCGCTCGATATTTTTCCTCATAAGACTGTGAACCAGAGCAAGAGAAAGCAACTCACAGAAGAGTGAAAGAAGAAGAAGCAGAACCACTGAAGCACCGTGACAGAGAGAAAGCGAGACCCAGCAAGAAGAAGATATAGAGACAAGAGGCGGCTGGCGGTGGATGAAAGAGGAAAGAGATAACATCAAGAATAACCACCTTTGGTGTTTGGCACCCCGGGCAATCTGTTGCGCTTCTGGGCAAAACGTTGGGCACGTTCCATTAACAAACCAAGCACTGTATGTGCCTAAGAAGTAAAAAGCTACTGATATTAAAAAAGAACGGCAAGCTATCAAAAGACAATGCACCTGTTCGTCTTTAGCAGCCTTGTGCTTTTCATGTCACTCTGCGTAGACAGAACACAACTTTGCAGTGCTGTGTTCTCATTTAACATATCAGCCCGTTCTGGGACTTGTAGTGTCCGTAGCTGTAGGCCGATCATCGACGTACCCGGTAACAACACCGGAAATTGGTGACCTGAAGTGAGACCTGGCAACCCGTCCAGGCCATGCTTGTAAACAAATGGTATTTGCACTTTACCAGTCAAATGCCAGGCTTTGACGAAAAGGATATTTCTGTAACTAAAATCTGTATTAAGAAAAAAAAACTCAAGCTGTAAGAAAGCTGAGACTGCAAAGCTGCCACTTCATGCGAACAGCGAGAATGACAAACAGGCCGTCTGTGGAAAATACTGCGGCCACCCTCGCTTCCTTCCGAACTCGTCAAAGCGCTGATCACCACATGACGGAACCAGCCGGGAGCCGTGAAGCAACGTTTCCAGGCTGGGTGAGCAATGCGCGGGCTTTATTTGCGCACATGTTCGGGGCTTTTTTGTCCCGTTCAGTTTCCACTCTGTTGTATTTCAACCAGGGCTTTAAGTGGAATGAAAAAACTGAGGGGGGTCTCTCAAAGGGGTGTGGTCAATGTAATTTAGGGCGTGGCTTAAAACACTTGAGCTAAAAATCTGTGTTTAGCACAGTGTGTCGCCCGACTTGTATTTTGCTGTTCCTGTCATTGCGGCCAGATATACAATACAAGTCACATCATACATACAAGTCAGGACTATTGGCTTTGTCAATGGTTGCAAGTTGCATGAGATAAATAAGCAGCAACTATGGTTTGCATATAATATTGAAAAAACTTCCACTAAAAGCCCTGGTGACACCACGACACTGTCGCTGCTCCTGAGTTTTAAAAAGAGAAGGGAAATCCAGAGAGAAAATCACTCTCTTTCCCTTCCTCTATAACGCTCATCCATGTGCCTGCTGTCACTGCAGTCCAGAAAAAAAACGGATGCCACTGCAGTCCAGAAAAAAAACCGGACTGCCTGTGCCAGGGCACAAACCAGAGCCGATAAACACCCGTTTCGAGGCCCCCTTTAAAAAACTGCGGATGCTCAGACCCGGTGAGACCGGGCAACCTTAAAGCCCTGGTTTCAACTATGTTCTGTTGAACTACACTCCCAAGTGCGTAGCGTCGCGAGATCGTCTTTCTAGGAAACTTGCAGTAGCTTCCGGGGTGAGCATCCTGGTCTCATTGAGATACTAGTGGCCCAGCCATCAGCTGACAGAAATGAACGAAAGTGGACTACGAATTCTATGTCAGGACAGGAGGCTCCGATTATGCTTTCTCATTTCTTTATTAGAAATGCCCAGCAGCCAATCAGAAGAACCGTTGTAAAACGAAAAACTACAGTACCCATGAGCACCAGGGTACTACGTGACCAACCATAAAGTCTCACATATAAAAGATAATGTAGGAGAAAGTACGTCCTCTTTCTTTGCTGCTCCGCAGCCAGTTAAGTGCTTTTTATTTATCTCTATAGCTACTTTGTTGCATTGATACTTTGTTGCGATGCCGCTTTGACGCGCTTGCTTGTCCTTGGAATGCTTTGTTGCTAACTTGCATTGCTACTTTGTTGCGCGCTGTCAAGCGCTTATTTGTGTCTCTCGCTCGGTATTTTACATCGCGCGGTGTAGAGTCTGGGAGCGTGGTCTCACCTCCCGAGGTCCGGACGCTCGTCGGAGCGTCTGTGTGCATTTTACGGTGGAGTGGGAGTACTGGGGCAGAGGGACTCGCGCTAGCGCGCGAGCTCCTCTTTTGCAATTATCTCGAGGTGGCCGTTACCGCGCATGCGCGGCGGCCATTTTGTTTGTTTATTTTTCGTGTATTCACACGGAGCTTTGCCTGAATCGGTTGTTTTACACACCGCTGCCCACAGCCTCGGATTTTCCTCAGCCCCATCGACGCCCTTTGCTTATTCAAGGCTTTGGGCTGTATAATAACGCATAGGCACTGCCTAGAGTGATATCTCAGCAAGCCCTGCCTCCACAATTTATTTATTTATATCTTTTGGTCAGGTTTTTTCGACCTTTCCTTCTGACTTGCTGTGGGGCTCTTCACTCCCCCTGAATTGTGTCTTTGGCATATATACATTGATATTGGAGTATCATTTTGTGGGCATTACTATCACAATACTGTGAAACAAAATGGAAGATTATTTTGATGATGATGATTACTCCTTTGAGGATGACGACTCTAGTTTCCTAGAGCAGGATTTGGTGGAGGCTCTGGACCAAGGGGTTCAACACTCCGTTAATAAAGCCCTTGTCCACGCTATCAATCCTCTGAAACGTCATTTGACGAACTACGCCAAACAACAGGGTTGGTTGCCTTCTTCACGGTTATCAAAATCTCCAGCTAATCCGCATAGGTCGGATTTTAAAAGACTGGCTAAATCCTTAGCCTCAGAAAAGGCTTCTTCCTTGCCATCGGTGGGCACTTCTGCCTCTACTGGACTTCTGACTGACACTGAAGGTCCTCCTTCCTCTCCTTCGGACCAGGATGTTCCGCCACCACGCAAGAAGTCTCGTAAGGAGCATTATGTCGATGCTCCTACTCATCCTCAAGTCCTTACTTTTGAACCTTCTGAACTTTATCATCCCCATTCATCTTCCTGGCTACCTTCTCCTGCGGTAGCGGCCTATGTTCAGGCGCACATTGGACAGCCCTTTGAGAAGGATGTTAGGGCTCGCCTCCGCTCCGAGTGCCCTCGCCCGGATCTGGCTGATCACCTGGCGGACACTCCTGAGATTGATCCCACAATGCTTTCATACCTTAAAAAATTCGCGAAGGATCCGAAGAAGGGTCTTGACAGATCCTGGCGCTCCTGTCAGGATAAAATGCTGGATTTATTAGGCCCACTCACCAAGATTCTTGATCTTGGATTTCAAGCCAAGGAATCTTCCTCCCTTGTGGATCCTGATGACCTAATAGAATGAGCTCAGAGGGCTATTTGCCAGTTAGGCAACGCTAATTGTGCGATTTCGAGCGAGCGTCGTCGCTCTATTCTTCTGAAAATCGATCCAAAGTTGGCGGAACTCTCTACTTCAGAATCTGGTCCAGTGGCTGAGGGTCTTTTATTCGGCCAACCTTTTCTTAAGGAATTGACTAAGTTTGTTGAGACCTTCAGCGGTCTTGATAAGGCTCAGGCTTCCATCAAACGTGCACTTCGTCCGGTTTTTGCCAGGGCCGGACGACATAGGGGACGCTCGTTCGGCCGTGGCTCTCATAATCCCTCCCAGAGGGGTAATCAGTCCCAGAGAGGCAGTGGTCAGGAGTCTGGATACAACTCCCGCTCCAATTTCTATCCTTCCCGCAAAGGGAGAGGTCAATTTCGGAAAGGCCGTTCCGGTGGAAACCAAGGTGCCTACCCCGACTCTAACACCTCAGGTGAGTTTGATTCCTTTTTCTGAGGTGGTTCTGGGGGGCAGAATACGATTTTTTCTCCACAACTGGCGTCTAATCTCCAATGATGCTTGGGTTCTGCAAACTGTTCAGGGTTTCAAAATAGAGTTTTATCAGTCCCAACATCAATCCCTCCCTCCAAATCCCCTAATTTTTTCTCTTCAGGACCAAGGGTTTATCTCGGCAGAGATCGAATCCCTTCTCAAAAAAGGGGCAATCATTCCAACTCTTCCCCACCCACAGGGGTTCATCAGCACTATTTTTCTGGTTCAGAAAAAAGGGGGCGGAAATCGTCTGGTCCCCAATTTGAAGGATTTCAACGGAGGTGTCGTTTACAGACACTTCAAAATGGAGGGGATCCATCTATTGCGCGATCTTCTTCGCGAAGGGGACTGGATGGTTCGGCTCGACCTCAAGGATGCGTATCTTTCGATTCCCATTTTCGAGCCTCATCGCCGCTTTCTTCAATTCAGTTGGCAGGGGACTTGGTACGAATACACGGTTCTTCCATTCGGCCTCTCGTCAGCACCTTGGTGCTTCACGAAACTTCTGAGGCCCGTTGTGGAATGTCTGCGTGCTCGGGGTGTCCGCTTAATAATATATCTAGACGACATTCTTATCATGGCGGACAGTCCCCTCACAGTCTTAACGCACTTGGAGTGGTCTATCGACCTTTTACAATCTCTGGGTTTTCTCATCAATCCTCAGAAATCTATTTTGAACCCTACTCAGGTGATAGAGTTTCTGTGTTTCCAGGTGAATTCCCTTTCCTGTCAACTTCTGCTACCAAACCAAAAGATTCGGTACATCAAGAGGGAATTGAGGTCGGTTCTTTCCAGACAGACTGTGTCGTTGAGATCGTTAGCACGTGTTGTCGGTCTATTGGCGTCCTCCATTCAGGCGATCTTCCCGGGCCCTCTGCACTACAGGGCACTTCAAAGGTTGAAGATTCGTCATCTCCAAAAAGGTCTTCGCTATTCCGATCTGATTCCTCTTTCCGAGGATGCGAAGAGCGAGATGCAATGGTGGTTAGACCACATGGAGGCCTGGAATGGGCGAGCCCTGTTCGGCTCCTCTCCGGATCTGGTGATAGAATCCGATGCCAGTCTATGGGGTTGGGGAGCCCGGTGCGGTCCCGTCTCGACAGGGGGTCGATGGTCCTCCCAGGAACTGTCCCTTCACATAAACTGCCTGGAACTCCTGGCGGGTTCCTTTGCGATCCGGTGTTTTTCTCCTCTTCAGTCCAATTGTTGCATTCTTCTCCGCATGGACAATGTTTCAGCGGTCTGGTATGTCAACAAGTTAGGGGGAACGAGATCCAAGATTTTGGCGGAGATCGCCAAGGATTTTGGGCACTTCTGTCTTCAACAGAAGATCACAGTTATTGCCGAATATCTTCCCGGCTGTCACAATCAGATTGCGGACTGGAACTCTCGCCATCTTCGCGACTTCAGCGATTGGCGCCTTCATCCCCGCATTTTTCGCATTCTCCGTCGGACTTGGGGTCAATGTCACCTGGATCTGTTCGCTTCTCGCCTAAACACTCAGCTCCCTCTGTTTTTCAGCTGGAGGCCGGATCCGAAAGCCCTAGCCACTGATGCGTTCCTTCAGACTTGGCCATTGACTCTGTGTTACGCCTTTCCCCTGTTCATGATGATTCCCAGGGTTCTGGCCTACTCGAAACGCTTTCAAACAGAGTTAATTCTCATTGGTCCGCTGTGGAGAGCTCAAGCGTGGTTCCCGGTTCTTTTGGAGATGTGCTGTGCGGTCCCGTTCCTTCTTCCCCAGAAGTGGAATCTGTTGTTGGATCCCCTCGGCAATCCGCATCCCCTTGTTCTATCCGGCAATCTCCTTCTGTTGGCGTGGCGAATTTCGGGGATCGCTGGTCTCTCCCAGGCCTTTCAGGCGACGCTTCCAAATTCATCAGTGACGCCTGGTCTCCCAGTACTCACAAACGATATAGAGCCTCATGGAAACGATGGTGTGACTGGTGTGTTCAGCGGGAAGTTGATCCCGCTTCAGCGGATGTGGCTATGATTATTAATTTTCTAGCCTCTCTCGCTTCCTCTGGTTTGGCTTATCGCACGGTCAACAATTTCCGCTCCGCCATCTCCGCGGCTCATGTTCCTATCAATGGTAAACCTGCGGGTGAGCATCCCTTGATTTCCAAATTACTTAAGGGCATTCGTTTGTCGAATCCTCCGTGTCCTAAATATGTCCCGCTTTGGGATGTCTCCATTGTTTTGAGATTTTTGGAGGCTTGGCCTTCTAATTCCTTGCTTTCCCGCAAGCAACTCTCTGCCAAACTGACTATGCTGTTATGTCTTGTTTCTTGCAAACAAGTTTCTGATTTGCGTGCGTTAGACTTGGCAGGTCGCAGTTTTACACCCGAGGGTGTCACTTTTCTTCTTTCTAAACGCACCAAAACGGCTACTTCTTCGGTTACCTATCCTTCCTTTCCTCATCATCCCAACCTTTGCGTTGTTCAATGTGTCAAGGCTTATGAGGTATGTCCTGCCCCCTTACGTTCAGACACACAGGGTCAACTACTTATTGCTTTGCAGAAACCTTTCCGTCCTGTTACTCCTGCTACTTTAGCTCGCTGGGTTAGATGGCTCTTGTCTGAGGCTGGAATTGATGTTTCCATTTTTGGTGCTCATTCGGCTCGTGGGGCTATGGCCTCTAAAGCGTTCTCGATGGGTGTTTCATTATTGGACATCATGAAAACCGCAGATTGGTCTTCTGACTCTGTGTTCAAAACTTTTTATTACAAACCTATTGAGCATATTGCTTCTGTAGTGGTGGATCAGCTTTGAACAAGCATAATCGGAGCCTCCTGTCCTGGCATAGAATTAAAAATTTGCAAACATTCGTGACAAGAATTTTCAATTCTATTAAGGACAAGGAGGCGAGGATTATCCCACCCAAGGTCATGATTTGTTCTCATGTTTTCACTGTTATATTTGCATTTAATTTATGCTGATGCATTGGTTTTTCTCTCTTTTTTACCCCCCCCCCCTTTGTTGACTTCACTCTCTTTATGGGATGAATATTACGGCTGTACATTTCTTTTCAAGTTCTGACCCGAAATAGCAGACCTTCTGTTCCTCCTGCTTACTCTGCTTGGATGGTCTTCTGCCTCCTGTGTTCTGCGATTGCTGTGTTTTCTATCGTCAGGGTGATCACCGGCTGTTGCTGAGGGACTCTTTTACCTGGCATTCATCGTTTTTCATTGGACTTCCTGTTTCCTGTGAACTGTTCCTCACCAAAGAAAGAGGACGTACTTTCTCCTACATTATCTTTTATATGTGAGACTCTATGGTTGGTCACGTGGTACCCTGGTGCTCATGGGTACTGTAGTTTTTCGTTTTACAACGGTTCTTCTGATTGGCTGCTGGGCATTTCTAATAAAGAAATGAGAAAGCATAATCCTCGCCTCCTTGTCCTTAATAGAATTGAAAATTCTTGTCACGAATGTTTGCAAATTTTTAATCCTGCTCAGACTTCCGAACCTGCCCCCGCGCAGTCTCTGTGCGTCACGCCAGAGAGCAGAGGAGAGAGAGAAAGGCAAATGTACCCACAGGGGAGACAAACACCAAGAGACAGAGAAAGGAGCAAGGCAGAAAGAGAAAGGGCGTGTAGAGTTATTTTCTAAAGAGAAGCACTTGACTAAATTGCGTCCTTGTGGCACGACCTTAACCAAGGAGACACACACAGGCAGAAAAATCCACGGCGAGAGAGTGACACGGAAAGGGAGACGGTTGACAATAAAGTAGAGAGAGCAAGAGAAAGAGACAGAAAAAGAGCGGGACTCAAGAAATAAAAAAAACAGGATATCCATACAGAGAGAGAGAGAAAGAGAAGGGAAAAGAGCCACGGGAAGGGAACGACACACAGAGCTAGAAAGAGCAAAGGAGAGAACAAGAGAAGCCACCAACAGAGCGAGGGAGACCTGAGAGCAGGCCCGGTTCTAGAGGGTGGGTCAGGTGGGCCAGGCCCACCCAAGGAATACTCTGGCCCACCCAAGGCCATTCAGACTTAAGAACGCAATTTTCACCTCAATGTTTCACAGGGGCGTGCAGCCCCGTGGCTCTTCCTTATCGTTTATTTTAGCGATTAACACCATTAGCTTAAGAAACTTTTAGGTCTGGGGCGAGGTGTGAAGTCAGCAGAGTTTATTAACTGCCATGATGTACAAATGACCAGCATAGATATCCTGACAACTGAATTATGATTCTGGGCTTTTTGCATCATATTTTTAAACTTCAATGCTTTGCAAAGTAAAAAGCTACCAAAGTTTTTATAAAAATATGAAATGCTGTAAAGTGGCTTTGTTTGGCAGCAGAAACATTCCTGCTGCTGCACATGAGCAGGAGTCTTAAAGTCCTGCTTCTTAAAGATTTGACAAGCACCTCATCCCTCCCCTTCCCCACATCAAGGAAAGCGAGGTATGTAGATCCTTGGGTGATGATTATTGTTCTAAAAATGTCAATCGCGGACAGATGCCAATGCCTAAAATATCAAATCGATTAAATACTCTGGGGGTTTTTGGCCAGTACTCACTCGCCTTCATGGCCCACTCCAGCTTCTTTCCGGCCCTCCCAAAGAAAAAATTCTAGAGCCGGGCCTGCCTGAGAGACAGAAAGAGAAACAGAACGATTCAATTAGAGAAACAACCACCCTGAGAGGTGAAGCAAGGAATAGCAAGGAAAGAGATGGACAGAGAGAGATCTACAGATATAAAACAACAATAAGAAAGGCAGACATCTAGAGAGAAAACCAAGGGAGTGACACAGGGGTTGGGTTGGAGGAGTAAAAAAAAAGCCAAGTGGAGAGACAAAGATCCATGGAAGAGAGACAGAAGCACAGTGAAATACAGAAAGCACCTATGTGGGTACATGGAATAGATGGATGGATGGATGGATGGCAAGGATTAATGAAGAAAGCTAAAGATGAAACACAGAGACCACCAGAGGTATGTTACAAATGGGAAAGGAAGAGGCAGACACACCATCACAGCGGGACACTCCTTAGCACAGAGAGCAGGTGCTATAGGGCAGAGACTTCACCCTATACATACTCACTGGTTGAAAGACAGAGCGAGACCCAGAAGGGGAAGGGCAGTTATTTAATAGTCTCTTACAAATACATGTTCCAGGGTTCAGACACAACCTGAGAAAGGGGAGCAGGGGCCACAGGTGAAGACTGTGCTATGGGTATTAGAAGGCCAGTGGTAATCTCACCTATGTCATTCAGGGTAGGTCCTAAAAGGAGCTCAGAGATGGTCGAGATATTGGAAGGACCATGTTGGACATACTCAACCATCAATTTAGTGCTGGGCTTAATATGTAAAAGAATAAATGCAAGGGCCCTACATTTTTGCTCGGATGAATGCAGCCATCACTGTCGATTGTCGGGGGCTCTGAAAGCCAAGGCTGCAAAGTCTTGATTCCACCTCATGCCTCTTTCAACCATCAGTAAACACTCCCTGTCCCCTTATCTCAGTCTTGCAGGTTTTTGTTTAATCCATGCCTTCTCTTTTGGTCATTTTTTCCCTATATTTCTCTTCCTCCTCCTTCCCTACTTTTGTGTTTTTCTCTCTTGCTCTGGGTCAAAGGTTGATATGGAGAAAATAACTTCCAGTCCTAGAAATAAGTGTCTTTAGGCTCCACCTCCCACCACTTGATTACATTAAGGACTAGATTAGAGTCTTAGAATGATAATATACCTCCCCCATAGCCAACCCCTCTGCAATTATTGCAATACTGTACCTGTTCAGGATTGTGTACTTTCCTCACTACATTTTCAGATGATTGCTTACAATGCTCTCTATATAGAAGTTGACAGTACCTCCAATGTCAGGCTTTTAATGTATATATGCATGTAAAACATATTACATTCAGTATTTCATTCAATAATACTTTCAGCATTCTAGTTAAATGATCTTCCAAATTCTATTCCTTTTAATAGACTACTGGAAATGTGCAATTCTTTGGCTGCTTTGTTTACTGCATAATTTGGTGAATTTGCTTCTTAACCAGTTATCTGCTGAATAACTTGTAGATTTTAACAATACAGTGTTTCTAGGTCAAACAGCTCAAACGTTACTACAACAAGCATTTGCAATGCAATAGGTCTCGCATTCGCGCGAGTTTGAGCTATTGGCATCGTAAATGACAATGCCTTTTATTTATGTTTTGGGTTTTAAAAGATAAATAAAAGGCATTGTCATTTACAATACTAATAGCTTAAACTGTGCAAATGCGAGACCTATTGCATTGCAATAAAGGGCCATCTCGACTGCTTATTAGATTGTAAATATCAGGGAAGAGACCGGTCTGCGACGTGTTCAAAGTAGTGATAAATAGTGCAGTGAAGAAGATATGTAAGTGTTGTAGATTACACAGCACCAGCACTTCTCAGTACTAATACAATCATTTTATTAGGAGAGTATCCTGCACTTTTCAGTACTGATACAATACCTTTAATAGGAGAGTAGTGGCACTTCTCAGTAATGATACAATAATTTTATTAGGAGAGTACCGGCTGTTCTTGGTAGCAAACTGGTACTCTTGGCTAGTGAAGGCATGTTTTTCCAAAGTTGCATTTGAAGAGCTGGGATCGATACAGCATGCTCAATCCTGAAAGGCACAAGAACGGTTGAACACGCACACAGAAGACCGTGTAGATACCGACCCCTACTGGGGCATGAAGACCCCACAGGGACCATCAGGCACAGAGGCCAGTTGGTTCCGAGCCCCAGCGCCGCAGAGGAACGGAGCGCTTCGGAGGGACTGACCCCCGCCTGTTGGCTGAAACCGCCCAGCTGAGCAATTGAAGTGCCGTTTTCCACAGGTGCAGACGGGGCGCGATTTACAGAGCCCTCCTGAGGAGCAGGGCACAAGACCGTAGAAGACAGGCGGACCCCGGAGGCAAAGAGCACGCGCCCAGCTGAAATCTTCCCAGAGTTACAGAGACCCCCTCCCTTTGAGAAAGAAAGCCTCGGATCCCCCCGCCGGGATGATGTGAACCGGAGCAGTAGTTTGTGCTGGGGGATGGGCAGACGGCTGGACTCACCGGCAGCAGGAAGCAGAACGCCATCCACAGGAGCAGGTACCAGGTGGGCTCTTTCAAGAGGCGAGCCATGCTGGGCGCGCGAGCGGCGAGTGAGGATGATGGAGACACCCGGGTCATGCCCGACAGATGCCAGTCGGCCCAGGCCGCATTGGCGGCTTTCCCAAAGATTTAAAACAATGGTGCTCCCTGCCAAACGGAGGTGAAAACAAGTGCGCGCACCTCACGTTGACGATGAGAGGAGGAGGCAGCAGGGGGAGGGGAGAGATGAGGGGGCCTGCACCTGTTTCCCTTGCGGGAGCGAGCAGGAACCATATGTTTGTAATTAACACATGGTTTCAAAGCTCGCTCCCACGAGGGAATGGCCAAACGTGCACGTGTTGCCATTCATAGTAATTCAACGCATGAACGTTTTTGCCCGCAAAGCTGTGCCGATGGCTAAAGGTCTGACCTAAAAAGCAGCCACACGTTGCAGCACAGTGGAAGGCCCGTCACAGAGGTTAAGTGGTCACCTTTCAGTTGTTTATTACTGTATTTTTGTGTTATACCTGTACTAATAAAGTGAAACTGCTGCTCAGTTAACATGTGTAAACATGACAAAGTATTAAAGTAATGCTCAGTGGCGGGCAGCACAGATCTTGGGTGGTGAGGGTGAGAATTGTAAAAAAATGAAAGATTCACTTACCTCCTCGCTGCTCTGTCCCATGTTGTCTCTCCTCCGCTGAACAGGAAGCAGCCAGGCTACCCAGAGACAATCGTAGTGTTGCAATGCAGCATTGTGATTGGCTCCTGTAAACCAATCACAATGCTGCAATGCAGCACTGTGATTGGTCTGAGCACTGTGGTTCGGGACTCAGTCGGTGAATGGGGGCCTGGGCATATTCTCCATGCAGACTGTAATGCAGCCTACACGGAGAACATGCTAAAGTGTGCACAACTGTTTGGCTGGCCCGAGAGGGCCGGTCAAAGCATCATACGCACTTTAGTGTGCCCACCACTGCTCCCCTGCTCTGTCAGCAGAGCAGTTGGGCCTTCATGCTGCTGTAGCATGGAAGAATAAAATGATAATAGCTTTGCGTTATTATCATTTTATTTTTCATTTCTTTTACTGCTGCACAGCAGTAGTAGGGCATCGCTCCTCCGCCTTAGGAGAGTAGCTGCCACTGGTAATGCATCACAAAATGTGTTGTATTGTGCCTCATAATTTGCCTTTTCATTTCTCATAATGTTTTGAACCCTCCTGCATAACTTGGTACCCCTGTTGCATATATCCAGTGGCTCTGACAATGGTGTCTCTGTACCCCTCTAAACCAAGCTTATACGTCTCTTGCCCTTTTTACTCTGCTTATTTATGAAGTGGACCTCACCCAAATACATGAGCCTAAGATTTTTGTAAAAATAATTTGCCCTTTTCATTGGCACTGAGAGGAATAAATTGGGTTGGTGTTTTCAAACTCTAGTTGGAGACAGCCATGTTTGATGTCCACCCACCTGCACTTCAGGTGACACAGGTTAATCTGGGGGATACACCAAAAGATGGGTGAGAGTAAGGGAAATGTGACAGAATGTAAGAAGAGAAAAGGATGGTCATAACCTAAAAAAACATGAAAAAGTGGATGTTTCCCATAAGCAAACGGATGGCCAAACACCATTATCCTCCTAAGAAGGTAGGCGATCCTTCTTTGTTCTGTTTCTTGCTGAGTCACCAGCATATTCTAAAGAGCAGTCAGGGACTCTTGTTGTAGCATGTGGTCAGAAGTCCACTCCAGAGAAAGACCTTTGCTTGGTGAGAGAACTTCTAAGCCAACTGAATAGGAGGTTTGAGAGAACCCATAAATAAGATGGCCAATTCAGCACTCTCTGAGTATCATCGTGTCTCCATATGCCTTTGAGGGAAAACACAGGCACTCCATCTACCTCCCAGATCCTTTCAGATCATTGCAAACATAAGTGTTGAATAGATAAAAAATGTAAATAGTGGAATTCTCGTACCCATTTCCCCATTTGAGCGGGTCCCTTAGAGTGCAATGTAGTGAGTAGTTAACTTAGTTGCTGTGCGTTGCCTCGTATCATGTTTCAGTTTCCTTTGGGCCTGGTTTTCAATGATCTTGAAGTTATGTCTGTGCACAACAACTTACCCGGGCACAGCTTAAAAGTGTTCCTTTACTGTGTGCTCCCACTTTAAGTGGGAATGGAAGTGGGTAGGTGTGGTAAATGAAGATACAATGAGATCACAAGGAAACTACGTATGAAGAAGCCCATGACTGCACCTCCTTCTCTGCCGGTGTCCAGGAGTCACTGACCTAACAGTTACCCAGAACACCAGCAGGGCAAGAACAGAACGTGGAATCAACAATTGTAGATAAACATGCAGCAAGACAAATTTAACACGTGCCATAAAACAAGGGAAATAGTACTACCTCACGTTTTCCCTGACGAATTAAATAAAGAAACATTTTAGCAATAGAAAAACAAATACAAAAAACGGCAAACACTATATAATTATATACATGTGTATATATATATATATGTATATATATATATATATATATATATATATTATCTACTGGCGGTCGCCAGTAGATAGTTATAGTTAGGACCGTGTTTCCATAGGAAATCCGCAACATTCTATTTGGAATAACTTTGGCACCGGTTGACGAATCCTCCCGAAATTTTTATATATATATATATATATTATCTACTGGCGGTCGCCAGTAGATAGTTATAGTTAGGACCGTGTTTCCATAGGAAATCCGCAACATTCTATTTGGAATAACTTTGGTTACGGTTGATGAATCCTCGCTAAATTTTCAAAATAGGTGGGGCGCTCCGCTCCGCTCCTACCCTGAAAGTCTCGGGGGGATTCGTCAAGCGGGGGCTGAAAAAAAGGGGGGTCCCAAAACGCGTTTTCCCCATGCAATTTTCCATAGGGACCTTTAGTCCAAGGTACAGCCCGAACGGCTGAACAGAATTACTTGAAATTTGGCAGAGAAGTAGTCCTCAGCTCAGGGATGTGCCTTTTGCAGGTCTGGTGTCAATCTGTTCAGTAGTTCCTGAGAAAATCACAAGTAAATTCATATATATATGTGGGCGGAGCCTAACCACACATCTCATCCTGAGATCTGATGGGCTGTCAGCACTTCATCCAAGAAGTGTTGGCAGCCATCTTGGGACCAATATACATGATAGCACCTCATTAAAAAGCATTGCAGTTAATGGAAGGTTTTAAGACTTTAGTTACATTATAAATCATTTGTTGATGGTACCATACTCATTTTAGGAATTGTGGTATGTTCTAAGGTGATTTCACCATGTGAAAAAGCCTTCTGCTGGGATATCATGATTGAGAGAAAAATATTTTCTCATGCTTTTCCCACAGAGGTTTGGAAGGTGATCTATAAGCTAAACTGAGAGCTTATTTTCTGTAAATTCACATTATCTTTCTCAGTCATGTGAGAATGAAGTCTGACATTCTCAGTAAAACATGTACATCCAACAAGGGCACAGACTGTCAGTTGATTCCTTTGTGTTCTACTGCAGCTTCCCAGAGTGTTCCAAAGAACAACTAGAGCGCTAACAGTCCTACTTATGATAAACGTATGGCACACCTGAAGCCATCGTGCTTGGATTAAAGTGGTAACTCTTAAAACATTTAATTTAAAAAGGAACAAAATGAGGGGGTTCATTTTTCCATAACAAGTATGATTAGTGCTGCAGAAAGAAAAATTAGGGCACATTTTGAGTGACTTCTCAAATCCTCTTCTATTTCATTAAAAAATTCTGACATGCAGACTGAAACATGCACTTTCAATACCAGCAGCAGTTTTCCCTGGTGAGCAGTAGCTTTACTACAGTGATCTAATGAGCAAAAAGAGTGCTACCATTCTGAATTTATGGCAAATGTGTGACACATCTGAATGCCTTCTTGATGGAATCAAAGTAAAAAACTGAAAGTATTTCCTACTGAGGAGACTGCAGTAAATGAGGAAATTAGGAAACTTCATAACAAATAAGTCTCCCAAGATGGCCACCAGAGACAAAAGAGCCCAAATGTAGCCCAAATATCACCAAGATGTAGCCCAAGTATAGCCCAATGACAGAATGTCCCAGAGTGTTCTTAAAAACAACTAGAGCGCTTACTGTCTTCATTATGACAAAAGTATGGCACACCTGAAGCCATCTTGATTGGAATAAACTGGTAACATTTAAAACATGTAATTTAAAAAGGAACACAATGAGGGGGTTCATTTTGCCATAGAAATTATGATTAATGCTGAAGAAAGAAAATGAGGGCACATTTTGAGTGACTTCTTAAATCCTCTTCTATTTCATTAAAAAATTCTGACATGCAGACTGAAACATGCACTTTTAATATCAGGAGCAGACTTCCATGGTGAATAGTAGTTTTACTACAGTGATCTAATGAGCAACTAGAGTGCTAACATTCAGAATGTATGGCAAATGTGTGACATATCTGAATACCTTCATGATGGAATCAAAGTAAAAAACTGAAAGCATTTCCTACTGAGGAGACTGCAGTACATGAGGAAATTAGGAAACTTCATAACAAATAAATCTCCCAAGATGGCCACCGGAGACAAAAGAGCCCAAATGTAGCCCAAAATCACCCAGATGTAGCCCAAATATAGCCCAATGACAGAAGTGTGCAAAACACTTATTATTTTGTGTTTTTGCAGTGTTATATAGTGCAGACTTGTCAGGTATTGGAGTGCTTTACATGAGCATTGGTTACATCACACAAGAACAAATTCATTTTGGTTGTAGACATGGGGAGACTAAGTGATTTGACCAGAATCACAGAATGTCGAGCTGAAGCAGAAACTCCAACCTGGTTCCCCAGTTGCAAAGTCTGCAGTTCTGGAAGTAACACCACATCCTCTCCCCTAAGTGCAACATTTAATCAAGTCGTCAACTGTATAAAAAAACATAAAGATAACAAATAATTTAAAAGTTCTTTGTCGCTATTTGAAAACTCAGAAAATATGTCCTTATTTTAGTCTTTTAGAGCACTAACCATAATTTTGATGCCAATAAGACGCTCTCATATATGTAATTTCTAAAGGAAATGCTCTAGGTATTACAGTTTTGATTACATCAAGATGACGTCAGGCGTTCCACACTTTTGTAATAAATATAGAATGTTAGCAATCTAGTTGTTCATTAGGATACTGTTGAGAGGCAGAGGCCAGGGGCACGGACTCTGAAAATTGAAGGCAGGTAGGAGGGTGCAAAGGCAACAATTTAACCACACTGAGCAGGCAGGAAGGGCCGTGGCAGCACAACAGACTATGGAGGGCAGTGGAAAAGGGGGCAGGGGCAACAAAGCAACAATACAGGACTTGCAAGAGAGGCTGTGGCAATGTAATAGACCATTGTGGGCAGAAGGAAGAGGCAATGGTAGTACAACCATACATGCCAACAGACCCGATTCAGCTAGGAAACGTCCAATGTTTTTAAGCTCAAATGGGCTTTATTTGATCTGTCTCCTGTCTACAATCTCCTCTTTTTCAATGTAACCCAAAGGGGAAAATCAATACCCCAGTTTTTTTTCAAAATCTCCCTCTTACCAAGTTCAAAATGTTCGCAAGTATGGTACATTGGATCATGGAAGGAAATGGGGTAGGGACATGGACTTGGATAACAGAGGACAGGAGGGACATGGAGAGGTGCACCAAACTGACCCTGCAGGGCAGGCATCAGGGTTTGCAGCAGCACAATACACCACACAGGGCATGCGGGACGGGAGTGCAGCACAACAATCCATAGAAAGCAAGAGGGAGGGGACAGGACCATGCACATGGACAACAGAGAACAGAGGGGCAAGAGGCAATTGTAGCTAGCTGACCATAATGGACAGACAGGAGAGAAAGCTGCAGCATAACAGACCATAAAGGGTAGGAAGGACGGATCAGGGGCATTACAATGGAACAGACAAGCCAGGAGGGAGGGAGTAGGGGTCTGCACATGTAAACAGAGGGCTGGGGGCAAGGGGGCAGGGCAGGAGCAGCAAGATAGCCATGGAGGTCAGGCAGGATGGGCACTAGAAGCAAGACACACCATGAAGAGCAACAGTGAGACTGTGATGGAATACACACAGACCATGGAGGGAAGGTGGGAGGGGGTCAGGGGCAGCTAACTGACCACACAGGGAAGGTGGTAGGGGCCATGGCAGCACAGAAGACCATGCATGGCAAGTGGGAGGGTTAGTGGCAGCACAATGGCTATGATGGGCAAGAAGGAGGGTGCAGGGGCATGCACAAAGGATGATGGAGGATAGAAGGGAGGGTCAGGACCTGTGCACAGACAAGAAAGTTCAGGGGAAGGGGCCTCACAACAGATTGCACGGGGCAGGCAGGAGGAGCAGTTGCAGCACAACAGACCAGGGAGGGCAGAAGGGTGTGGCAGTACAATGGACCATGTAGGACAGGAGGAAGAGGATAGGGGCATGGCATGTGGACAGGCAGGGTGGAGGTGGCAGGGACAGGTTACAGTCATTTGACAATGCTAGGCAGGTGGGAGGGGAGTGGCAGCTCAACAGAACACTCAGATAGATAGGAGTGGCAGGTCCATGGAACATGGTGGGCAAAAAGGATGGAGCAGGGACATGCACAAAGACATCGGAGGGCAGGGGGAAGGAGAATAGGGGCAGCAAGCTAAGCACAGAGTTTAAGCAGGAGGTCAATGATGGGGCATAGAATTGGGCAATGGAGGGCAGGAGGAGTGGACTGGTACATCATACTAATTTGAGGGCAGTGGCAGCACATCAGACCATGCATGGCAGGAGGGAGGAGGCTAGTCCATGGATTCACACAACGGAGGATAGGGAGGAGGGGGATGGGGCAGCAAGCTAACTGTTCAGAGAAGGCGGGTATTAGGAACTTTATTGTTTTTAAAACGTGTGTCTGTGCGAACTACTTAAACTATGAACAAGTATGCAGCATAATCTCACTTTTATTCAGGAAGAAGAGGATGTTTGTGACTGTGACTCCGGGCTCACTTGGCAGAAACACCCCCTGACCCTCCACCCCCTATCGCAAAATGTAATGCCCGTGAAAAGGGTAGGTGAACACAGTGTTATATAGAACATAGTCCTGAGAGCACGATTGAAAATGAAAACTAGATATAGTGTATGGTATAAACTATGCACCAAAAAGTGTGATATAAGATGAACGGGGCGTGAAATATAATATGCAATACATTGTGCGCAATGACAGATTCATTGGAGAGCGCGAGATAGCACAGGCACTAGCGCGAGCTATGCGATATGCGCCTTGGAGTGTAATATGCACAGGGCAGTGTTGTGTAACCTAACTAGTCTCTAAAGTTGTAATATAAAATATGTGCTGGGGAGTGTAACGTTGCATATGCACTGTGACAAAGATATGGATCCCAGATTGTAATATGTATGGCATAGCACTGTGCGTTATAACATAGGCATCGAGGAAGGCACGTTAGATGGGGCAATATAACCCGTGCAAAGACAAGTGTGGCATGACATATTCACGGGGTGGTGTTACAGTGCACATGGGCTAGAGAGTGTCATAGCATATGCACTAGCTGGTGGAATACAACACAGAGGTGTGTGGCACTCAGCAGGCAATGGTGGGTGTAACACAGCATTGGGCTCTGCCAGGAGCGCGCTGTGACTCTCAATTGATGTTCGTCCCCTTTCCAGAGAGTAAAATAAAAAGTATTACACATTCGGCAGTGGATGTGTGTTTTATTAACCGTGAGGGGGGTTTCTTGCATAGTTTTGGTCGAATTTTTGTCGAATCCCTTTGAATGGCTTGGTGTGCATGTGTATTAAATGTGCCCGTCAATAGCTACCCATGTTTGTATAAATAAACGACAAGGTTGTCTACCGGGATTAGGCACGGTAGGGCATCAGACATGTCAGAGCTTCACTAGTGGTGTAAATACATTCCACGTGGATTCATTGTATGCATAGTCGCCTTTTAATGAATATCACGCAAATCGTCATGGTGATAGGTACGTACGGTTTGTCCAGCATGTCCTAGGTGTGTCAAAAAATATATATTTTTTAAAAATAATAAAAAACAGTGGCCGGCCCCGGGGATTGGGGTCAAAAAAATATAACTAGGAGACAGGCCCTGGGGGATGGGGTCATCAGGGCCAATAAATTAGAATAAGAAGGGGAACCACACAGCCCCCCTTCTTAAAGAATTAAAATAAATAAAAGAATGGCATCGTGCCGGAGGCCACATCCCCTCCTTGCAGCACTCTGCAAACGCGCCCCCTGGCGAGTTGTAAGTTGGGGAATTAATTCCTCTTCAATACTGAGGGTCCCTGAGGGCCAACTAGCCCAACAGGCATCTCCAGTATGCGCCAGCGAGCTGCGCTGCAGAGAGGTGTTCTGAGGCCAAGCCCCTTTTTACACCTCTCTGCAACGCAGCTCTGTGGCGCTTACTGGAGGTACCTAGTGGTCTAGCTTGACCCTAGGGACCCTTAGGATTCAAGGGGACTTAATCTCTCAACTTAGAACAGCCACAGGGCGCGTTTACACAGTGGTGAAGGGAGGGGACGGGGCCTGAGGTGACGTGTGCAAACACGCACTATGGCACGTTTTAAATTGGGGATATAATTTCCCTTCAATACTGAGGGCCCCTGGGGGCTAACTAGCCCACCAAGTGCTTCCAGTAAGCCACTGAGCTACATTGCAGAGAGGTGGTCCAGGCCGTGCCACTTTTTACACCTCTCTGCAACGCAGCTCTGTGGCACTTACTGGAGGTACCTAGTGGGCTAGTTGGACCCTAGGGACCCTCAGGATTCAAATGAACTTAATCTATCAACTGAAAACGGACACAGGGCGTGTTTACACAGTGGTGAAGGGAGGGGACGGGGCCTGAGTTAACGTGTATAAAAACGCCCTGTGGCCTGTTTTAAGAGGTAGTTTTAATCCCCCTGCCCTATTATATACTAGGGGCTTACAGAGGAGGTCATGCTAATCACAGGGGGACCCCAACGCATAATGTTCCCTAGTGTATGTTGGTGTTTTCACTGTATTCTAAGTGTCTTTTAACATAGCACTGGCTCTAGGACTGGTTAGTCAGACTCAGTTACCACCAGTATCCGTCTGAAAAAGTTGAGGGTACAGGATGATTTTGCAACAAGGCTTCTTTCTGCTCTTCTTTTTGTTCTTTCTGCACGTTATCCTTCTTCCTGCACTTTTCTTCGTCTTTGAGGACTTCTGTTGCTTCTTTCTGCACTTCTTTTTTTTCTTTCTGTGCATTTTTTCTTCTTTCTTCACATGTCCTATCTCTGTAGGCATAGTTAGAAATTAGCATTTAAAAACCCTTTGAAATTCACAGAAAAAACCATAGGTTTCAGGCACGTTATAGTTAGGAATTAGCATTTAAAAAACCTCAGAAATTCACTGAAAAAACCATAGGTTTCAGGGGTTTTATAGTTAGCTGGACTTTTCACTTGTACAAAACCATTGAAATTCCCCCGTTATAGTTAGTTCAGCTAACTATAACTCGCGCGCCTGCAATGCACTGCTGATGACGTCACATATTACATCACTCATGACATGGTCAGTGACATCACTCATGACATCACTGATGACATCTCAAATGACATCACTGATGACATCACTGATGACATCATCCTTATGATAGAGTGGCAGACCTCCTCTCACCCTAATATAACCTTTGATACACACATTCAAAAATAGAGACTAAAATTCTCAAAACAATGGACATACCAATACCAGTTACAACAACCTCTTCAGTAATTCTAAGATCCACATACACATCCACTCATTCATCAACAGTCCTATACAGTCACTCATACATGTACTCACTCATCATATGTACTCATACACCTATACATCCTGTTACACAATGCCACTCATCCATAGAGTTACTCACACACATAGTCACTCATGCTAATAAAGAATCAAACATACATTTACTTGCATATACAGTTATACACACACCACCACACTTACTTCTACGGAAACTTACACATACTTAGTCTTTTAAACAATCACTTATAGAAACACATACTTATTCATACAGGAACTCTTTCAATCTCTCACTCTCACATATACTCACTTATATACACCAATAGTCACATATACTAGTTTAAAACATATGTAGTTACTCATAAAGACACTATTGAGACAGTCATTCACTCACTAACACACCCATACACACACTCATCCACCCATACAGTCCTGCACACATGCTGTCTTCAACACATACAAACAGTGAGTCACTCATTCATGCACCTATGCACTACGTAATACCCCCCACCGAACCATGCAGACACTTAGACTGATACTCAAAAAACCAACTAATAACCTATATAGACACCCATGTAGCTACTCACCAACCCATGCAGCCACTTATACACAAAGTGAGACTGATATAGATATTTACATATTTAAACATTACTCACTAAGCCATGTATTCACTATGATACACTTAATCAGTCAGTTACACAATCAATTTTTCAAAAACAAATCATCCATTTAGACACTTATATACCCATTTATTCTTCCATCGACCTTGAGTTATACATATATAAAACATATTTAATTTTCAGAAAAACACACATTCACTGGATGATGTCATCAGTGATGTCATCAGTGATGTCATTTGAGATGTCATCAGTGATGTCATGAGTGATGTCACTGACCATGTCATGAGTGATGTAATATGTGACGTCATCAGCAGTGCATTGCGGGCGCGCGAGTTATAGTTAGCTGAACTAACTATAACGGGGGAATTTCAATGGTTTTGTACAAGTGAAAAGTCCAGCTAACTATAAAACCCCTGACACCTATGGTTTTTTCAGTGAATTTCTGAGGTTTTTTAAATGCTAATTCCTAACTATAACGTGCCTGAAACCTATGGTTTTTTCTGTGAATATATATATATATATATTTTTTTTTTTCAAAAACAGAAAACGCGGCACTCCTCTTGATGGTAAGTGTTGTTTTATTCAAATCGTGACTTCCTCCTACGCGTTTCGAACCGAAGTTCCTGATCACGGTAGAGTTCCTGATCAGGAACTTCAGTTCGAAACGCGTAGGAGGAAGTCACGATTTGAATAAAACAACACTTACCATCAAGAGGAGTGCCGCGTTTTCTGTTTTTGGAAAATTAATTTCGCGAGACCCTGTCCTGGTCTCGACGCGGGCACCAGCTGTTTAAAGTGCTCCCACTGTCAAATGGACATTTTTGAGAAAGGATATATATATAGATATTAATTGATTTGCCGTCCATACGATTGCGCGTGACTCAAATATTCAGAACAGACCTCAGATCAAGTCGTGAGCATCAATACGACCACTCGAACCTTTGACCAAATGACTGTTCTATTGGGACACTAATGAATAAGTGATTATACGTCCCCTGTGATTGTTCACTGCTTAAAGAAATTAAAAGTCAATTGAGACCGATACTACAGTATTTTGGACCAACGACGACAATATTCCTATTCATTTATCGGTATAGAGTCAACATACTAAGGGGTCAACCTTTTAAATATAATTGTCCTGAGGAAGGTCTTGTTAAAGAAAACATAAAGACCGAAACGTCGACTCTCACACTGTTTTCCAGCGAAATAATTCTTTGTTTTTGTGAAAAAGTGTTTGACTAATTTGAAAGTGAAGGCATGAAGAATTGAATCATTTCCTTCCACTGTATGAATAATTGTTGTTATTTGAAGTACCCTTTTGAACTGTGATCATAAATTCGATTTTTATACATACACCCGACTTTTTCTTTTTTCTTCTTTTTTCTTTCCTCCTTTTTCCATTTACGTCAATCTATGATGATACATTCGCACATTTTTTGACGTTTAATCCGATAAATTGAGTTTACTTCAGAATATAAAGAGTGACAGTAACTAAGATTGATCACAGGTAGGCATCCATTTAACAGTTGTAAAAGTCATGTGCTTTTTTAAGCCAGGTCGGACTATCTGATTGGTTCATATTCCACCAATTATCGTGTCATGTTGAACGGGTGCATTTTCAACCATATTGTAATTCCACTAATCCTGCAGATTATTTAAATATCTTATTGTTGTTTTCAAATGTTGATACTGTAGTCCACATTTATTATAGGTCATATGTGAAAAAGTGCTAAATAAAAGTGAAGTCACATCGCAATTGCAATTTCAATCTCCAGGCACGTTCCTGTGAAATTCCACACCAGCTCGTAGAATCGATTATCCCACTTGCACCCCTTATCCCCATTCTCTTACGAAGTTTCTTGGGAGGGCGGGTCACGCTCCTCACAATAAATCCATTACACAGTTCCTCTTAAAGGAAAGCTCACACACTATACCCACATCACGAGCTGGCCTCCTCTGACATGGGATGAAGCATGTGCCAACATTTTGTCAGTACCCAGGCACACCAGCCTGTGTGCTTGAAATCGTGGCACAAGGGTACCACCAGATCCAGGAACATCATCAACCACAGACACTGATCTGTAAACAATTAAAGCTTCCTGTCACTTGAACTTCTTGACCATCGCAGTCCAACAAGCCTTGAGGTGCAGTAGGACAGGAATCTGTGGTTTCACATTTAAGGGCAGGCTCCTCGTCGCCAAATGTGGTAAATGAAGGTACGATGAGACCACATGGAAACTTCATATGACTTTATTTAGAATGTATGACATTACCATGCAAACATTTACAACGCATGCCTTTACAACGTAGTTTTTACATCGTAACATCCATTACAACATATGATTTTACATCGCATGTCATCACAACGCATTTTTAGAAACTACATAAACAATGGATTCCATTACAACGCATTTCTTTACAAAGCATACCACTACAATGGATATTACTTTTAAGGCAACAGTAGGGTACGTGTTGCATAGTGTAGGGATAAAAATTACTATTCCCACTTCAGTGAGTGCAACAGTAGGGTAAGTGTTGGATAGTGTAGGGGTGAAAATTACTATTCCCACTCCAGTGAGTGCAACAGTAGGGTAAGTGTTGGATAGTGTAGGGGTAAAAATTACTATTTCCCATTACTTACCTTATATTGCGCTGTAATGGCATGCGGTGTAGTGACATGTGTTGTAATGACATGCGTTGTAGTGACATGCAATGTAATGGCTGCGTTGTAATGGTATGCGATGTAAAGGATGTTGCGTTGTAATGACTGCGTTGTAAAGGTTGTTTCCCCTTTATTTATAGGTATACATGCAGAAGCCAACAACGGCACTTCCTGCTCTGCCGGTGTCCAGGAGCAACTGAACTAACAGTCATCCAGAACATCAGCAGGGCACAAACAGAACGTGGAATCAACAATCAAAGATAAATATGAAGTGAGACAAATGTGACACATGCCAGAAAACAAGGAACATAGTACGTCAGTAGGCTATATGCGATACTTCTCCAGGACAGAAGTAACTGCTTTTGTCACTAAAAATACAGAGGATGACTCAATGCATTGCCATAACATCTTAGCAATTCTATGCATCACTATAACTATGTTGTGTGTTTTTTAAACTGCTGTAGCATGAGCAGTGGCTTCATGGTACACTCTGGGGCCTACTCAAATGCAAGAAATGGGTAAAACAATATCCCAATTTTGTATTTTTTTTATAATTCACCACATTCATATTTGCACTGATCATTTCTGTCACATGCTGGGGTTCTTAAGTGTTTCCATGAACTGCATCATATTTTCATGGTGTTTTAGTACATGTGTGTGTATTCATGTTGCTTGAAAAAATTATTTCAAAAAGTCATATGGGCTTAAGGATTCTAATGTGGGAATTCTTTATTTATATTCAAAATAGATGTGTATCTTTGTATCAATAAGGTATATAGCAGCACAGTCTAGTTTCAAACCCAGAGTACATTAGGGCACTAACTACCGGCCCTGAGAATTGCTGCTGACTCATTCAGAGCACAAAAGACAAGAAACATGTTGACCGCCACATAGAACCTAGGGCCCATTATCTCCCTTATTTGGTTCACATGACGTTTTAACCTTGGTATGGATTAACTTTGGTAATAAGATCAACCAATCAAAAATCTTTTTAGATGAAATCAGTTGTCAGAAAGACCGTGGAAAAACAGATCGGGACTATACAATTGACTGGTTGTTACTCATTATCAACACCACAACGAGATTAAGAGATGCTCTTCTTGCCAAAATACTCAAAGATGAAAACTCTTTGAAAATCACAGTGTAGCTGTCATTATATAAGTAAAGGCTTGAGGAGATTGATAGGCCTAAAATCCCTTGTACAATGGACAGAGGAAGCAAAGTTTCAAACAAGAAGCAAAGCCAAAGACACGAACACGATGCAGATAACAATCCATCATAGAGACTCACAAGGAAATTCTGAACCATCGTTTAGGCTTTATACCCACACCTAAAGAGGATCCTTTCAGGTAACGTTGTGAACTGGCAGCTTTTTTCAGAAAGATACAGCAACACTTCTTCTTTAAAGGTAGGCCAGAGAGGCAGGAAAACATAAACACAGGATTGAGAAATCCCTCCTTTATCACTTTGCCCAAAAAAATTTGGACCTTGAAATAAGATGCCCTAAAGGAGATCTCTGGACATGATTATGTCTACAGAAAACTACAGGAAAGATTGTTTGCGACTCCTTTCCGATGGTAATAACCGCAAAAAAATTACCACGTATCCCACCCGACCTGAAAAAGAGAATTAAGACAATAGTCTATGTAGCAGAAACCATGGGGAGGGTAACAGAAAAAGAAGTGGAGCTCCCCCAAAGACGAACCCCAAGACTCCCTACATATACACACTCCAAAAAAGGGAAAATACCACCTCCTGGAAGACCCATTGTATGTGGCATTTACTCCTTACTGGACTTCTTTCTTTGCCCCCTGGTACCAGCTATGCTGTAATTCCTAAAGGATACGAAGGATGTGTTACATTTTCTCAACACCATAAACTTGTAATTGAAGAACCGGAGCTATGGATGTTAATGTAAATGAAATAAGTCTATGCTCCTGGAATGTCCATGGTTTGCTTCATTTATTGTCAGACCCAGATACAATATTATTTTTTAATTCATTTGCAATTCTATTATTCCAAGAAACATGGTATGAACAGATGACCCCTTTGTCTGGATTTTATGAATATAGTATAGCGGCAGTGAAAACCAAAACATTTGGCCGTGCTAAATGTGGATTGGCATGTTACATTGCGGCCGACTTAAACCTAGTTGTGGATATGGTAGATTTCAATCTGGGTTGGCTACAATGTCTTGTGGTAAATACCATTGATCTGAGTATAATTATTCTTAAGGTGTATCTGAGTGCCAGTAAAAACAAGTCTGCACAGTTATATATCCTGCGGGATGTGCTGACCACATTAATAGTTCAACACCCAGATGCTGGTTTAATAGTAAAGGGTGATTTTAATTTGCAACTAAGCCGGTTCTCAGATTTTAACTCTAAGTCTGAAGGTCTGGCAAAAGAATGCTGTGACATTATGTCTGAGGCTGGAGTCAGCCAGTTAAAAGAAAAATCTAGGTTTACTCCAACGTTTAAGAATTCTAAACATGGTTCAATCAATGATAACACATTTCTATCAGACATCCTGAGATCAAATATGTCTGACTATAAGATAATCGGCCGGCCAGAAAGTGATCACAACCCTCAGGTTGTAAAATTCAATCTGCATATAACCTGAAGAGGCTGGTTTGGCATTAGCCAAAGAGGAGGAAATTATGCAAACCGCTCAGATATTACTAAAGGAATGTGAATTGGGAGCCCAGGGCAATATGAATATGATTAATAAATGGAACTTTATTACAAGATCCCTTGTGGGGAAATTTGTAGCCGGTAAGACTAGGAAAATTAATACCCATACTCAACAAAATATGGTTTCCCGCCAAAATACAAAAGTTAAAGAAATTACTTAACAGAGCTGTTTGGGTGGCATATGCACATAGATTTTACCAGTCCTATTCTGTGTATAAAGAACATTTGAAGGAACTTAAGAAGACCTATAAACAAGAAGTCTGGAAAGCTAAACTTAAACACTAAACTGGGTTATGGAATAGTTTATTATCCGTCTCAAAGCAAAACAATGCAAAAAAATGTGGGCGGTTATTAATAAGCTCGAAAGGGGAGGCTGTAGGGCTTTTTCTATAAATATATCAGAATCCAGTTGGGTTATGTTTATAGCTAATTTGTATGGTTCGCCAGGCCAGAGGGAAAATCCTATTGATACATTAGATGGATGTGCGGGGAATAATATATTATCAACCAATGTGGTGAATGTAGAGGGCTTGGATTTGAATTTTACTGACCATCTTATCGACCCCTGTTTTGATCCAAATCTTGACCTGGAAATTCCGAGTTGTGATCAAGTAGTGACCTTGCTAAGTAGGCTTCGAGCAAATGGTGCCCCCGGACCCTAATGGTGACATGTGGGCTGGCATTTTGCATCGTCTATTCAGGGAAGTGTTGACTCTGGGAATGGTCCCAGAATCTAGGCAAGGCAGCATATTGCAACTAACCCTGGGCGTAGTTCACGAAGTAGCGCTACGCGTAGCTACGCAAAGTGCACTTCGCACTACGCGAGCTATGCGTAGCACTTCGCGAACTGCGTAGTACCCTGTTCGCACTGTGCAAGATGCCATTTTCAATGATTGCACAGTGCGAACAAACATCCAGCACTGTGCAATCATTGAAAACGGCATCTTGCACAGTGCGAGCTGTAGTTTTCTGCCGCTCGAGTAGATTTTTACTCTAGCGGCAGCTTTCTCAACGCAGACTGGTAGTTTCTCATCGTGAGTGGTCGCAGCATATGCGACCACTCGCAATGAGAAACCTGACCTGCCCGCGTTGAGAATCTCGCCGGGAGGTTTATTTTCCACGCTCACGATCGCCAACTTGATGTTGCTGATCGCAAACGAGGAAAAAGTCTCGCCGGGATGTCATTTTGCTTGCTCGCGGTCGCCAACTTGACGTTGAGGACCGCGAGCAAGCAAAAAATGACCGCTGCACTACGCTACGCGTGTTTGCACTGTGCTACGTGCAATTCGCGTAGTGCGAAGTAGCGCAAACTTCGCAAACTACGCAAGCGTAGCGTAGCGCTTTGCCCAGGCTTAATTGCAACCCATTTATTAGAGCGGCCCGGTGACCAACCCTGCTAACTATCGATTAATATCGCTTACTGATGTCGATGCAAAGGTGTTCGCTTCTACTCTCTTGATAGAATTGGAAGATTGGGCTACGCAGGAGGGCAATATTCCATTTAATCAGACTGGTTTCCGGAAAGGACAATCCACTATCACAAATCTGCTGGCTTTAATCTTGCTTGCGGAGAGGGCTGTCTTAAATAAACAAAATGTATACATTGCTTTTATTGATCTTAAGGCAGCCTTCGACTCTGTGCCACAAACCCTGTTATGGAAAAAAATGGTGGATCGGGGCATTTCAAGGAAAAGGTTGAAGGCTATCATTCTTTTGTATATCGATACTTGGACTCAAGTTAAGTTGGTTGATGGCAATTCCTTATCAAGGAAAATAAGAACACATAACGGCCTAAAGCAGGGTTGTGTCCTTGCCCCCTGTCTATTTAATTTATTTTTATCAGATCTTTCCCAACATTTGGAATTTGTTAATGGGCATGTTCCTAGAATGGGGAGGGGAGAAAATTAATTACCTCCAGTATGCCGGTGACACCATCCTCGTGAGTCATACTCCTATCGGCCTACAAAGACTTATTACCGCCTTTGATGACTACACTCAACAGAATGGCCTTGAATTGAATGTCAAAAAAACCAAAGTGATGAAAATTGGTGTAGCAAAACAGAAGCTTAATTCCTGGAAGGCCAGAGCAGGTATAATTGACACTGTTAAGACGTATAGATACCTAGGGTGGTGTTTGACAACCGTGTGACTTTTAAATTTCATCTTAAGGATCTAAGGGCCAAGGCTGTGACCTTGCTCCACACTTTAAAATGTCTTAAAAAGTCACTGAACTGTCAATCATATGATTTTATTCTTAAAGTAATTAAAGCCAAATTACAATCAGCCCTCACATATGGTTCTCCCATTATTAGAGGGAGAGATTTGAAGATGCTTGACCTATTGGTTGTCAAGGTCTTCAAAGCAACTTTTGGGATTGGCAAATCAGTGTGTCAAGCAGGAATAAGAATGGAGTTTGGTCTCCAGAGACAGAGCCTGGTATCAAAAGGAGTTTTTTTAAATGCATGGTCGCATTGTCAACATCAGTACCAGCATCTTTAGGGAACATTTGTTGGCAAGAAATAGACAAGTCTGCCTATGCGGCTAAATGGAGATCTTATATTTTAACTTCCCTAAGAGATACCGGCCTGCAAATTGCACTGCAAGATCTGAAAATGCCCAATTACAAGTTAATTTTTAAAAAGCTTATTAAAACTGAATCGCTTAAATTGGATAAAATCGAATTAGCAGAGAAAAATTATGCATGGTATGTGAATAATTCATACCAATCCCTGCCTATTTGAATGTTTTTTCTAAGCGAACTTTAAAAATAAGTTTTTAAGGTTACATATGGGATTAAATCCAACAAAGGAGGGCACGCAATTGTGGATCAAGCAGTGGCTGGACCCTAACTGCAGACTTTGTGGTTGGCCACAGGAAACACTAGTCCATATAGTGTGTGTGTGCCCCAAGTTGATTAAGCTTCGCCGTACAGTTTTGAGACCACATTTCTTGAAGAGCGGGGTGAGATCTGCTTGTCAGGCCTTAATCATATCACTATCTGGCAAATCGATTCCATTATTGTGTCATTTGGTAAAAATGTAATTGGCAATTGAAAAAATGTTTGATACAATAAGGTAGATCTCCAGTATTTTTATGGTTGTGGTGACTAATAGTATTATCTGGCTTATAATCTTTACTACTTAATATTAATGCTACAAGGGTGACATCTTGACATGTTAAAACAGATGTGCCACTACTACTGTAAATTGATGCACTTTATTATTGTTCTAATATGATGGTCGTTGTAATAATCGCATATTAGCACTTTACAGTACATTGACGCACTTTATTATTGCTCTGATATGATGCTTGTTGCAATAATTGCACATTAGCACTTTTGAAATGTAATTTGTGCATGAAATGTACATTAGAACCTTTTTTGTTTCAGGTAATTTTGCATCTTAGCATTAATGCTTTGAATTACAACAAGTGTTAAGTTTTCCAGCTGAAATTAATGGTTACTCGTTAGAATATCTTTCCATTATGTATAAGGAAATAGTGTGCTGTGCACTCCGTCACCTTTAAAATTGTATGTATAGGACTGTTTCTTATTTTATGTGATGGAAAGATGTTTTTTAATTAATTTTTTAATTAATTAATTTAATTAATTTTTAATGATTAATCTAGTTTTTAAGATTGAGATGTGAAGTTGTTGTGATTGCAATGATTATAAGTATTCAAGCAATGAAGATTATGATTATTATTATTATTAGTGTTCCTTCGAGCTGGTATCGTTAAAAATGGGCAATGAGATGGAGATACTATGCTTTAATGAGCAGTGTCTCCTGTGTCGACATGTTTCGAAGCCCTCCCCTGGCTTCTCATCAGGACCTAGAAGAGATCCCTTCTACACTCAAATCAAAACAACTGTGTATTTACATATAATCCTAACTAAGTGGTGCACATACATTCTACATGCACAGTATACTATAACCCAGTAGGTATTTTGCTGAATGGGTTCTGGAAGAATAAAAACAGAGTTAAAGTAACATAACACATCCAAACTGCACCATATGTGGTGTTGACCTGTAAAGAAAAGTGATATATTTCTGTAATATATTTTTCTTATCTTTATCCGTTATAATTGGTAATCAGTGCTGTGTCATACCGGCGAGATGGGACAATACAAAAACATACACACACAAAACATAAAACACACACTCTATTGATATTGTAAGTATGGCACAGCCGATTTGGGGCATTATCTGGGCGATATAAGAGTACGTGAACAGCCTAAACTTTGGAGGCTTCTTTATCTGTCACTAAACGTTTTTTTGAAGGAGAGATATATTTAACAGATACTCTCAGTTATACTTATCATATGGACACGCACACCATGCGGTCCTTAGATATAGAGTGTGTGTTTTATGTTTTGTGTGTGTATGTTTTTGCATACTCCATTCTAGAAACTGACTATTTCTGCTTTGTCTTCCACTTTGTGACTGATGGTCTCCTTTCTAGGAGCATCACTACTCTTTCTGAAGAAGGCTCACCAGTGGCTTAACTTTTGAACATGAAGTTTGGTTATTTGAATGACGGCCTAAAAACATGGAAGCACTGAGACAACTACAACTTTTGATACCAAGAATTCTCCCATGTGGGACCAATAGCATAAGTGGCCGTTTGCAAGGAATCACACCCCCTATTGAATTTATTTTGGCACTATTCTTACTTTGACTGACAGGCATTAGGCACCCCTATAACAGATTCGATATTTTACTTTAAAGCAACTTGAGTTCAAAGCTATTCCTTTGGTCACACTTATAAACACCTTTTGTAATAACATTGTGCTTGTAACACAACTTGAGAATTTAACTATTTATTACATGACAGACTCCATTATGTGTGCTAAGCAATATTTTTTTCCAAATGGGCCCATATGAAACACTTTCATCGTGTTTCAAATACCATTTAAAAAAACTTCCACCCAAAGATGGCACTCACACAACACAACATACCACCTCTCTGCGTCGCGTTACTTTTGCTTATCGGATGAGCCGGCACTGGGAGCAGCTTAAAAGCATTCCTCGATTGTGTGATCCAACTTTCAGAGAATATGTAAGTGACTAGGCTAAATGCAATGCTTTTTCAGGATGGATGTGTCTTTGCCACTAACAATACTTGATGCACTCATGGCCATCTATGGGACCGTTCAAATTCGCGGAGCAGGTAAGACAATAGCCTTATTTGGATTTTTTAAATATTTGCCACCTTTATGTTTACAGTGATCACATTGGTCACATGCTGGGGTTCTTTAGTGTTTACAACATGATGTGTTTGCCACTGTATGTATTTACATGTTGCTTGTCGAAATTCTTTCAACAGGGTATATAGGCAAAAGGACTACAAAATGACAGTTATTTACTTTCAAAATGCATGTGTCTATTGGTATCTACAGGGTGTGTGGCAACACATTCTAATATATCCAACTCTGAGTAGATTAGGGCACTAACGCCAGCCTTTAGGAATTGCCCCTGACTCATTCAGAGCACAAAGGTCAAGAAACATGTCAACTGCCTCATAGAGCCTAGGACCCATTATCTCCTCTACTTGGTTCACATGAGGAATAAAATTTGGAATTAGACAGCCCATCGTCAATTTCAGCAAAAACACTTTCCTAGTCTACCACACTCCCTCCAGAATTCAATGAAGGACACTACTCTATTGTCTGGTCAATAACAAACAACAAGATCATAAGATCTTCGGCAAAGAGCCCCCATGAGGGTCCCGCAGGCTACTGCATCACCCTCCCATTTAGGAGCACAACCCAATGATGAAGCATGCCACAATGGAGGATTAAGGTTAGCGCATCCTATAAAGGTTGCCCTCCATGACTTGGGGGATTCCACTTACCTTAGTGTAGTGGTGGTTGACAGGCGGAATGGCACACTGCTTTTATTTTAGTTACTCTCTCTAGGAAAGACATATGCTAGTTTTCTCTCCATTCCCTCTTGTTTTTGAGAATTACTGCCTGCTGAGTCCTTGTCATTCAATTGAGTATCCCAAAAGGAAGTTTGCTTTTTTGTACCTGAAGCATAACATTTTTAGTATTTAAATATGTTTTGCACTTTGGATAAAGTATGCCTAAATCTTAACTTGTGATTAGCAAGAGGTGCAAAGTAAAGTGAAGTGCCTTTTTCTAAATTTGTTTTGGTCCCGAATGGATAACCAGAATTAGGTTCACTCTTTATGTGTCCCTTTAAACTTTAATATTTTAATATATTTCTCTGATTCAGTCGCAATGGAATTCATGCTTCCAGCTACCTTGCAATTAATTACCCAGTTGGCCAGTTGGCAGTTCAAATCTCCACCTGAACAATACACCCATTCAGGAACATTAGCTTTTTCTTGGCTTTGGAAATGGATAGCAATGAAAATCCCAAACTTCTTGATAAGTACTTGCAGAATAGTCCCAAAAGGGACAAAAGGAAATAAGACAGAACCTTAGCTCAAGTTGGGGGGGTGGGTTCTTTGAAGCTTGAAGGAAGAAACTAGACACAGGGGGGTGGTCTTTAGCCCAGACAGAAGGATCTTCTCCAATGTCCCTTATAGATACCACTTCTCAGAATGATGTAAGGGTGGGGAAGAGTGATGCAGCATGCTTGTATTGGGAATGGACGCCCACTTTCTAGAACTTTTCACCTCCATTTTCAAACCCTAATACAGGGAAGAACCATTGAAGATGACAAGGAACAACAGAGGAGGAAGGAGTCGGACCAACTTGCTGATGGACCGCTGTCTGGAATGTGTGGGGCCCACTCTAAACGTGCATCCTTTGACTAGACACTAGGCTCATCTATAGAGCAAAAGGTCATTATCTCTAACGTCCCTCTTGGGTAACCCTGGGCGGAAAACTACTCTATGCTCGCGGAGTGTGCGTAGCGAGTGCAACTACGCGCTACGCGAATCGCACGAAGTACAGTGCAAAAACGCGTAGCGTAGCGGGCTTTTTTTGCTTGCTCGCGGTCCTCAACGTCAAGTTGGCGACCGCGAGCAAGCAAACTCAACATCCAGGTGAGACTTTTTCCTCGTTCGCGATTGGCAACATCAAGTTGCCGATCGCGAGCATGGAAAATAAACCTCCCGGCGAGATTCTCAATGCGGGGAGGTCAGGTTTCTCATTGCGAGTGGTCACGTATGCTCCCGACTGCTCGCGATGAGAAACTACCAGTCTGCGTTGAGAAAGCTGCCGCTCCAGTACAAATCTACTCGAGCGGCGAAAAATGACCGCTTGCACTGTGCATGATGCCGTTCGCAATGATTGCACAGTGCGGACAAGCATCCTGCACTGTGCAATTATTGCTAACAGCATTTCCCTACCACACTACGCAGTTCGCGTAGCTACGCGTAGCACAACATAGTGTAAAGTACACTTTGCGTAGTGCAACTACGCCCAGGGTTACTCTTGGGGCCATTAATGTGTACTTGTTGTAGACCTGAAGGACATGGGTTTCCTTGGGCTTCTGTGGAATAGTTTTGTTTGTGGATGCCCTAGTCTCCTGATGGACACACAGATAGCCTGCAAGGGAGTAACATTTTGGGTGCTTGGAACGTGCAGGCAAGGAAAGTGGTCTTCCTGCGGAGCATGGAGTGATGCTGTTGAGAAACCTCAGGAGAGTAGACTACCAAAGGATGCACAGGATGGAAAGCTCTTTCAGCACATTCCTTCTAAAAGGAAAAAGCAGCAGTCCAAATAGCTTGTAAAAAACACAAAGCACCTTCATGCAAAACATTTATGGGCCAGGAAGTTCCACAGGAACACTTCTTGTGCTGGAGCTTACCACAATCTGTGAAATGACACAAACCTCATCAATCTCAGCCCATTAATGTAAAACAATGTCTAATTTGCAGAGTTAGCTCATGCACTTTCTCCATGCTTTGCCTGGTGGGTCCCCGAAGGCTCGGTGGGTTTGCCATTGTGTGAGTTTTAATTGTCCTTAGAAGTTGAGAACTGCCCACTTCAGTCTTTCTGGGGAGTTTATTTGGAGTGAGGTATCCCATAGGCCCTGAGCAAGTCAATGTTCGTCCTCCCATCATGCTCAGGATCTAGCCACAGGAGAGCTATAATTCTGGCAAGACAAAGGAGAGAGTGATAGAGAGAGAGTGATGGAGAGTGAGAGAGAGAGTGATAGAGAGAGAGAGAGAGAGAGAGAGAGAGAGAGAGAGAGAGAGAGAGAGAGAGAGAGAGAAAGAGAGAGAGCAGGTTCTCCTGCTGATACTGCGGACAGAATGCTAGAAGGGCAGGGATCTGGCTTGGATTGCCTGGACTTTGTGGCACCTACACCATCCTATACAGCAAGTATGTTGATATGCTAACATGGCAGGTGGCGTTCACTTGTGAAATAGTCCCAGTAGATGCTTCAAATATTTAGAAAGGAGAGGTGGAAGAGAGAGAAGAAGCCCAAGCCACTCCAGAAGCTTCTAAGTAATTTGTTTGAAAAGTTGGCACAATATATTTCTCAGGAGGTACAGTTAGTTATCCCGGGAAAGACTGGCATCTGTTTCAAGTATTTCTGTGGGTGATCTTTCAGTGTGCCCTTGGAGTGCATGCACCTGTTTAATTTCTGACTTCTCAGATAGATATCATGGATCAACAGTAAAATAAAACTTTACTTGAAAGTTGATTGGTGTACATTGTCTGTTATTGAAAGTAAATCATATCCCACAAGTATCCTTTTTAATAATGGAATTTAAACTATGTGCATGTTTGTGATGACCTGCATAAATGTTTAATTATGTTGAGTGAACATCCTGTGACCAAGCCAGTAGGCTTAATGTTTTATAACTGCATACTCCATAATTTGCTCTAGTTGCATATGGGAGGCTTTGTGGTTTTAGGGGGTAGAGTCTACTAACCATAACATGTTCCTCAGACCAAAGAGGATACTCCATGTTTAGTGGGTCATTTGAATACTGTCACCATTCTATAGTAGCTCACTTTGATGAACAGGTTTATTGCATTTTCCACCTGCCATTATGTATACGTCTCTAATTTTATTACAAAGACTTTATTTTTGCATCTCTTGTGTACTTTTCCTTTATAAAGACAAAACACTGACTGGATATTGATTTAGATAGTGTTATTTGGTACATTGGTGAGTTTGAGGTCTAGTCCTTAGCATTTCTCTGACTCTATCCGCTTGGAGTCAGTTGCTAAAAGAGGTGCTTGGTTCCCAATTTGATGTTCCACCTTGGGGGTGCCCAACACACTGAAAGCACAACCCCCCAGATGTGACAATTGGGGCCCAGTAACTTCTCACATCCTCTAAATTGATAGGGATGTAACACATGGAATTTCTCCACTCTGGAATATAGTTTCTTCTCTGAGGGAAAAAAAAAAAAAATAGAAAGTGCAAGTGCTCTTCCTAAAAGGCAATTTTGTGCGTACAATCCGACAGTTTGCACAATGATGCACGCGGAACTGTCTTTGCCTAGACCAAATTAGGAGTTAACAACACCTTTCCTGTAGATCTCTGAGAAACCTGGAACTGCTGTGGGTTCCAGAAGTACTTTCAGAATGTTTTACAAATACATTACATTCATAAATCTGTTCCATGAATAGCTGTAAACCCGCGAATTTCACAATAATATTCGTGAACCTGGTCCAGGGTTCTGAAACTGATTTACGTCCTTAGTACCAACGAGGTATCACTAAATTTTGATGTGTTTATTGTGATGTTGCATTTGCTCTGATGCACCCGCAACAGTAGTTGTGGTAGGCAGTCTGATGTATCGATTCACAAACATTTTGCTGTAAGTATTTGTGACTTACTCGTGACTTACTCATGAGTTAGCAAGAAGTACACTGAGACTAAGCACAGCTAAGACTTTGCGAATCCACCCAAAGCCCGTTTCAACCTCCAAAAATTGTCTTACACATATTTGCCTCAAAACTACAAACACTATTTGTAGTAATGTGTACACAAGTCTGTGTACACAATAGACTCAAGTCACAAAGGAAATCATAAACCTGCAAAATCATAAACCTGCACCAGTAAAAGTGCTCCTGCACATGGGTGCAGATTGAGTAAGGCATGTGACTCCTTAAACTTTAGTATGTAGTCAAGGTTACAATTGTGCATTGAGAAAGGCAGTCCTGTTGTGCAATCACTCACACGTTTATTCTCCGTTTTTTTTTTCTTCTTCTGCGGCAAACATTTTTCCCTACGGATGTGCCGCTTCCCCTATACCCCAGGAACTTTGGGTTGTTCCGTTCTCCTTCTCATCCAGTGCTTTGCTGGAAACAATCATAGACCCCCTTCAAGGTAAAGGGTTAGAGAGAAGTTGTGAATGTCCACAAGCACAATAGTTTGTGGACAATCACAAATTCCCAAGGCAATCTTGATCTGCCCACTTGGGGTTTACTACTGTGTAATGTTATGCATTGACAGCGCACAATTGTGCAGTCATAAATCCATTTATACCTGCTAGGCATGCTTTTATTGATACCTGACAGGTAAGTGGAGCTGCTGTTAGCCAAAACCTCACCCATACTTTCTCTCAAAGGATGAACGAAATGTGCAAGTAAATACAATTATCTACAAACGTGTACACGGAAGAACAAAGAATCAAATACTTCTGCCGCTTTTCATGCCATAGAAAGAATATGGGCGCTGCACAGACAAGGGAATAGCCCGCTTTAGCGTGCCATATGTTGTATTACGTGGCACCACAAAAAATGTCATGCAAACACCTTTGAGGTACACCACGCTCCACTGAGTTCAGAAATAATTTCTATCCTGGGTGGCTCTGTAAACTAGAAGGAAAGTTAGTAAACTTTATTAAAGGTAAACCAGTTAGATTCTGCTGCCACTTTTTTTTTTAATTTTGACTACTTTTATTTTCAAAACAAAAATATCAGTGTTTCAAAGTATCTTAACTCTTTTGCTGCAGACTGGATTCCCTTTAATGATGACTTTTATTGTGTTGCTATCTATTGCTGCTGAAAGAAATCATTTACCTACCAGGTTCAGTGTCAGACTTTTGTACCATGATAAGACCACAAGATGCTCTAGATATGTGGTGTTCAATTTAGCTATTTAGGAAAATTAAAAATCTGGCAAAATTAAACGTTTTCATGAAATCAATTTAATTACTGTGTTTTTTGGTAAAAGTGAGCAGAACATACTCATGTTCTTAAGTCAGAATCTTATGAACTCCCTATGTGCACATTATAAATCATATGAGAATTTGGTACCTGTTCATTGCAATAAATATGAGTAAGAAGTGATTTAGGTTATACCTTTGTCTGGAAGTTGATGTGGGAAATTGAAACAAGCATGGATATATGAAAGGAAAATAATAATAAAAGCAGCAAGGGAGCTTGTGCATTTAGCCAAATACTGCTGTTTGTTTTAACAGAAGAAGATGTTGGATGCAAACCATAGCTTCCACACCACATGTCATGCCATGATGGGATAGATGCAATTACAAATGTCCGGGATTACGTTTACTATTACACTTAACACTATGAAAAAGACGACTATGAATGTAGTATTATCCATTGGTTTGAGTATGTATGTCTATTTAAAAATGTTGTGTGTTTTGTTGTTACATATTAGTATAAATATGGTGAGGTTATAATCATTGCATGTGGTGTGCGAGTTATTGTTTGCATGGCTGTTGTGCAAGTTTTGCTGAGTAAAACATAATTTATGAATTCCAGTGCTTTTTTGCTTTAATTTGTAAATATAACCGTGTTCTTAGGTGAATTTCTGATTTTTTTTAACGTACCGACTGCAGTCTGCCAAGGCACCCTGCATTTGGGTAGCCTTTTTTTTGTAGTTTGCAGATCCCAGTTTCTGTTAGAGAACCAACAGCAGTTTATTTTTATTTCTTGAAGTTATGCGTCCGTAAGCTGTGTGAGAAGGTCCAACAAGGGCTCCTGATCTTGGTGAGGCATGGGTACCCCCATATGAATTCTCTCCCTGTTCCATTATGGCGCCTTCATTTTTATTTTTCAGGACTCAGTGACCAAGGTCCTGAGTCCTGTAAAGGTGGCCGCAACAGATTTTTTTCTGTTTGTCGCCAGCCAATCAGAGAGCTTTGGGTCCATGGACTTGGCTTTGGGTTTGTTAACCTGAAACAGACTACAATAGAAAGTGTTTCCTTGTCATAAAATATTTGTTTACTTCTTGAGTGTCTTTGAACTGGGTTTGCGGACCTCCGCAGACATATGGTCCAGATATCTTGAAATGTGTATGCATTTCAAGCACACCCAAAAAAGTTATTTTAATGCTAATATCAAGAAATGTTGGAAATGGCCCTTTTTGCAGGGTTATCCCCAAACTTTTTGCTTCTTCCTCCTTTATTTTTTCTGACCCGTGGTTGTTGGCAATAGGACTCTGGGCACTTTACCACTGCTGATCAGTGCTAAAGTGCATATGCTCTCTGTATAAATTGTTATATTGATTGGTTATCCATGATTGGTATATTTGTTTCACCTGTTAGCCCTTAGTAAAGTGCACTGAGTGTGCCAGGGCTGGTGATTCAAATGCTACTAGTGGGCCTGCAGCACTGATTGTGCCACCCACATGAGTAGCCCTAAAATGATGTCTTAGGCCTGCTTGCAGTGCCTATGTGCAGTTCAGGACTGCCATGTCGACCTGGCCAGTGCAACCACTGACCAGGCCTTATCCTTCCCTTTCTGTACATGTCAGGCATCCCTATGGTGGCCCCAGGTACCCCCCTGGGCTGGGTGCAGTGTTTCTGCAAGGTAGGGCATGTACTGAGGTGTGTAACATGCCCTGGTAGTGAATTGCAGCCATTTTCGTTTGTCACTGCTGAGAGGCTATCTTGCCCATAGGACAGAATGGGGGAGGCTGTTTACATGCCTATCTTCCCCTAAAGGCAAGATAGAAAATCCAAGTTTGGTATCTTTGTGTTGAGAATTTAATTATACATCTTTTTAGCAAGATGGTTTTTAAATTCACTGTGTGAGAATAGCTCTTTTTAGAAAGTAGCTATTCTCCTGTTTAACCTTCCTGTGTGCCTGTGTGCAGATTGGCTGACTGGTGTCATGTGATGGGCTAGGTGGCTCCAGGAGTCTGGATGAGTCAGCAGCAGGGTGAATAGGGAGATCTGCTCTAAATGGGTGGGAGGAGTAGCCCCTGGGTTTGAGTAGGACTGCCTCTGCCAGCACAATGCTGGCTCCACCCCCTTCTGGCCAGGCTGAGGACTCTGCCTCTGCCAGCACAAAGAAGGCTCCACCTCCTGCTGAGCGTCTAACGACCCTGCCCCTCACTCTGAAAGGAACCAGGTGCTCCATGGCAGAGCACACCCAGGAATCGGTTTGAGCAGGGGAATCCCCCCACTGAAACAAAGAGAGACAAAGACTTGGAGGGGTATAAGAAGAGGACCCCAGACACCTAAACTTTAGATCACTGTGGAACTAAGAAGGAACCTCTGCCAAGGAGAAAGCTGGAAGGAACTGAAGAGGAGAAGACTGCCTGCTTGCTGTTTTGCTTTGCTGCCAAGGAGAGGGGAAGGACTTTGCTGTGTCCCCTTCTTTTGATTCTGATCTCCAAGGGCCTGAGGAGAGCTGGCTCCCTGTTAAGAAGTCCCAGGAACAAAAGGACTTCACCACCAGCTCCCCTGGAACTCTGCTGAGGGAGTTCTGACCTGCCTTGGAGTGCTTGTCTAGTCTTGGGGCCTCAGGAGGCCGTTTTGCTGTGTTTGGGAGCTGGAAAGCAGAAGTGTGAACAAGAGTAACTGGTACCTAACGCATCATCCGATTGCGAGTCGCAAGAACGAGAGTGCGAGGAGAATTTCATCGCGGCGTCATCGCAGCACCCGGAGTCCGCGCATCGCCGAGTGCGTCGAGCATCGTCCCGGTGCGTGAAGATTCCTGACGCTGCGAGGGTCATCGCAGAACCAGTTTGCGGGCCGCACCACTGCCGGTGCGTGAAAGTATCCAGTCGCTGCGTGTGTCGATGCAGAGTCCCGTCCCGTGACGCATCGAGGGTTGCGGCGCCAGAAGTCAATGCCGCGCTGCGCACCGCGACGCATCGAGGGTTGCAGCGCCAGAAGTCAGCGCTGCGCCGCGCATCGCGCTGCATCAAAGATCGTCGCATCGTACCTGTGCGTGAAGCTTCCCCCTAAGAAACCTACGCAACGAAAGCCAAAGTCATCGCATCCTCCCCTTACAGATCGGAGCCGGCGCACCCACCTCTGCTGCGTGAAGCAGGGCTGCTGCAAAGCCTCCCCATGGTCTCAGGAGTATCGCATCGCCTTTGCCATCTTCCTTGTGATAGCTTTTGGGAACCTTAACGCAATTACAGGTACTGTTGGGCACATGAGTGTCGCATTCTGTGCATTGAGAGTCGCATTGTGCAGGACACTGATTTTTACATCCTGGAGTACTTTCTGCAAACTCTTGAACTATCTTTAAAGTAACCTTTTTAATTGTATGTTGGTTTATCTGTAGTATTTGGTCTTGTGAAGTTTTTAGTAAAGATACCTTATTTTTCTAAAACTGGTGTGGAGTAACTCTGTGGTGTTTTCACTGTGTTACTGTGAGTGTTGGTACAAATACTTTACACATTGCCTTTGATAGCCTAGACTGCCCAGGCCAAGCTACCTAGAGGGTGAGCAGGGGTTATCTTAACAGTGTATCCCCCTTTCCCTGACTAGAAGCAAGGGTCCCTACTTGGACAGTGGTACCTACCCTGCCAACTAGAGACCCCCAGATCTAACAAGAAAACATTTACATGTATTTACACCAAACCAAGCAAATACATTTTGTTGAATACATTTCTACTTTCATGGCAAGTTTGGTGTAATTCAATTGACATTTTTTTGTGTATCAAAGAATAAAGTTTCCTATGGAAATTAGAACATGGAATGTCACCTTTTGGACACTCCCTTTTTTGCCCACAGCAGAAACTTGCCAAGCCAAGTAAAAATAATTTGAATTGCATTGCCTTGAACCTTTCATGCAGTTTCATTCAATCTCACAAACGTTAATAAGAAAACAATAAAATGTCTTTGCAATGGAAACTGTTACCTAACCATATCTACAGAGGCATTATCACCTCTGTTACTCCACGTTCATGCCATGCTAGTGAAAATAATATGTGGCCAAATAAAGCATGTTATATGGAACAAGTGTACGAATAAAACCCACTTTCCTTAATTTATAACTACAGTACAAAAGTTTAATTATTACTATAGTACAGAGTAACTGAATTGGGAAATTAATATGTACTGTCTCATCAATTTCATTCTAGTGTTCACTGACAGAAGAAAATAACTGAGGTCATACACACAAAGAATCATAATTTTGATTCTGTCTCACTGTACAAATGTAACCCTGTCAGGTATGAATATAGTTCCATACCTTATTTTATGTCTGCTGCACATAAACAAAATAGCATGGCATAAACCATACAGGCAGCAGTGCAGACTGTTATGTGCTACTTATGACCATTGTTGAGGGAGGTGAGGCATAATGACTCACTTAAGGCGTCACCTCTTATGTCTCAAGGCACCTCCTCACATTTAACAATGGTAATAAAAAATACAATTATGGATGTGGTCTCACTCCTATGTCATTTAATTTATATATAGCACATTTTGATTGTGGATTTAAAAAAGAGTGGAGTCACTCGCTGAGTTTGCAGATGTCAAAGTTCTTCGGGCATCTCCAGTAGGATTGATTGCAGAAGCAGTAAAGGTTCTGCAGTATTACTTCAATAAAGATCATTTGAAGATCACTATGAGCAAGATGTAAGCACAAGATATGTGGCAACAGTGAACAAATAGGGGATGATAGGTGGTGAAATTTAAATTGGAACTTTGGAATGAACTTTGACACTCTGAAGTTGCTATTGGCAGTATAATAACATTGGATATAAGAGTTGAATCCAATAAAGTAATTGAGTGTACATATATAATAGCAGTGTCTTATTTTATTGTGAAACACATTACTTCCACCTATACATGCAAGGGAAGCCAATATTGTGCCACCCTTGACCCATAGCACTGATGTGAGAAGAACGATGGACAGCACGTTCCATAAAAAAAAGATATTCACCACAGTAAATCCCATCCCAGAGCATTTGTGAACATAGAATGAACCCTGAGTCAGCAGTTTTTCATGTTATCCTAGCCATGGTATGGGATTTATATGGTATTTCCACTCCGCTGATGATTCCCCGATCGAGTGATTGCTCTGTAACTAGTTAAAAATCATTGTATACAGAGCTGAATTACATTATCCAAATCTTGATGAGAACTTTTTTGCAGTTCTCTACGTGGCACCAGCCAACAAGTCTTTCCCTCCCTCCAAGAGGGAGGGTATTGTCTGCCTCAAGCTGAAACCTGGGGGTGATGATGCAGACTCTTACATATATAGGCTCCTTATGATGCTCAATACAAATGTAAAAATACTGAGTAAACTGCTAGCGACAAGCCGGGGGGAGTGGTTCGCGAACTGGTGCATGAAGACCAATGCAGCTTTATGCCGGCCCGTAGCACCGCATTTAATTACCGGAGGCTCAAACGCATGCTGCACTAAACCATGGATGATGAGTGGGAGTTGGCTCTAGTCTCTTTAGACCTCGAAAAGGCCTTTGACACTGTGGAGTGGGCTATTTTACTAGCAGTGTTGAGAGGTATGGGGCTCGGCCAGTCTTCTGCTGTTGGGTACAACTATTTGATACTGACCCCAGGGCCTGCATGAAGATAGGGTGTAAGGTCTTAGAGGCATGGTCAATAGGGATGGAACCCAGGTAGGGCTGTCCCCTTTCGCCACTTCTTTTGGATCTTGTGATTGAACCCTTAGCCCAACTACTGCGCAAGGAATTGGAGCCCTGGGGTATCTGAGTAGGGGGTACGATGCACATCATCTCCATATAGGCAGATGATGCGCTGGTCTTTGTCTGCTCCCCCAGCAGGTCAGTACAGATATTGATGTGATTACTAACTGACTTTGGCAGGGTGTCTGGACTTCTGGTTAATGTTCGAAAATTGCTCCTTTTTCCACTTGTGAGCCTGATTGGTACATCACCAGCCCAACTGCCTTGGCTGGGCCTCCATTGGGAGATGAAAGGTTTCAGATACTTAGGTATTCAGATTGCGCACACTGAGGCACTCTGTAAGTGCTTGAATGTGTATAGGGTTGTGGAGGGGTTAGAGGGGTCCATAGCTTTCTGGAACAGACTTCCTTTGTCGCCGATGGGTCGGGCCCCAGTGGCCAAGATGGCTTTCCTTCCTCGCTGCCTCTATCTTGTTCAAAATGTGTTTTCCACTTTGGTTGCAATTTTTTCACAAACTGGATAGCTTACTCACTTCTTTGGTCTGGGCGATGCAGTACGGTGGCATTGTCGGTCCTTAAACGCGACATAGAAGGCCGGGGCTTGACTCTCCTGGACATACAATACTACTATCATGCAGCAAATTTACAGAATGCTGCATGGTGGTTATCCAAAACTGACAATTGAGAAACAAGTCTGTTTGTTGAAATGCTGGGTCAAGATACCTGGCCCACTTGTTGCTTTGGGGGGGAGGGGAAATCTGAATGCCCGGTCCCATACTTCGGAAAACAGACGGCGGTGAATAGGGAGGCAGTGGTCAGGAAGGTGCTGCACAGGCCCAACTTTGACAGGGAGCTTTGTCTCTGGGATCTTGTACCGTTCCGGGCAATTGATGAGGAATATGTCCATGGAACAATGGAGGGTAGGAGGTTGCCGGGCGGTGGGGGACATTTATCCAGGGGAGGTTTGCATCACCATTCGGGAGGCACATGAGACTTTTGTGGTAGAACCAGGGCATTTTATCTGCATTATGCCAAGCTAGAAAACACCGCTCAGGAGGTGTAGGTGGGGTTCCCAGCAGTGCTACAGCCCTCTCTTATGCTTGGCAGTCTCCTCCAATGGGGGAGGGGAGGCACCTGATAACTTATTCTATAAAGCAGTTTGGGGGGATATGGCTACCACCCTTGTGCTACGCGGGGGGACTGGGATAGAGAACTCGAGGAGCCCATTGTAGATGCAGATTGGGCACAAGCATTTAAACTTTCTGAAAGGTACCTATGTTACCCCTAGATAGTTGAATAGGATGTACCCTTCTAGGGAGGCGCGCTGTGTGCAGTACGGGAAGTTGGGGGCAACCTTTTTGCACCTGGCATGGCCTGTGCTGGGGTTCAGGGATTCTGGAGGGAAGTGGTGCCTACCATTGTTATGGCTACAGACATAGGGCCTGGTTATGAGTTTGACGGTCTTGAAGTGGGCCACCATGCCAGCGCCCTGCTGCAAGACTGCTAAACCTGTAGTCTGGCCGACCACCGTATTCTGATTGGAATACAGGTCGAGCTGTCCTGGTGCAGCAGTGCCTTTCACAGGCTCATATCTGAGGCATAGAAAGCCATCACAATGGGAGTGCCACAGCACGATCCTGCACGGCATGGACTGTCAAGTCCATACCGTGCAGGAACTTGGGGTGCATGTATACAGTGGGACACAACATGTGCCACCCTGGAAGCATCCTGGCCCCCTTAGTTACCTAATTGCCACACTTTTCATGGTGGGTTCACCGCCATGAAAACTGTGGTGGTGAGGAAACTCATAATATGCTTGGCAGTGCCGTAGCGGAACCACCAGTATATTGCAAGCTTCAGACCGCTGCAGTAGTAGCAGTAGCAGCGGTCCTATGGCAATCTGACCACTCAACTCATAATACGGTGGTCGGACTGCCAGTGTGGTGGAAGCCACTCTGCCACCATGGGATCAGCAGTCCATTAGACTGCCAAACTTGTAATCAGCCTCATAGTGATCCCTGTGACTCCACTAGCATGCCTTTTGGGAGTGGTAGTGAGATCCAAAGGATGGAGGATTACCCATATGTTTGCCCAGCTTGCACTGTTATTGGCCAAAAGGCGAATAGCCATGAGTTGGTGGGCACAAGGGTTCCTCTGAAGTCTTTGTGGTTGCATGATTTGCTAGAATGGGTTGTGGCGGAGGAGACTTACCTGCAGCTTGCCTCTACAGATGAGGGTGTTGTAGATGCGATCATGATGTGGGGCTCCTCCTTAATAATTTCCAAGATGGGGATGAATCTAGCTCGGAAGAATAGCTCAGAGGTTGAAGTGTGGAGTTTGGACATGCTATACCTATGTATACCTGATGAGACAACCAAGTAAGATATTGATGCATCATGTACTATATACCTGGCTCGATGACCGTGGCGATACTGCCCCCTTCTTGGCCATTTCTTGACTATTTCTGTTCTGCCATGTTTGATGTTATGTCCTACTGAAGTACCGTAATACGTGACTATGGTATTCTTGTATATGTATGCTTTCAACCATGCACTGCTTGTTTTGTTGTATTTCTTTTATAAAATCAATACAACAAAGTTAAAATAAATCTGTGGAATTACTGGAGATTATGTGTTAAATGGTAGCGATACCCTGAGTACTGACAATTATCAGAGAAATTGGTAATTCTTGGCTCAGTTCCCCCAATACTTTCTGCTTTAAAAAGCCAAAATATATGTTGAAGACATGCGAGGTCTCCATAAATCTGCACGCCGCATATTTCCAGATGAGCTGCATACGAGTTAACCAGTCGCCCCCGATATTATAGAATACAGGCCTCTTGCTCTAGAAGTTGAAGATACCTAATCAGGTCTTTGCAAAGAGTAATGTAGTAACTGCCAGTGGCGGCTCCTCCATGGGGGCGTGAGGGCATGCCACACTACTTTCTCGCAGTGCGAGAAGCAGAAACATAAAATGATAAAACCATTTTATGTTTCTGCTTCTCGCACTGCTAGACAGCAGAAGTGCCTGGAATGCCTGGTTGGGGGTGGGTGGGCGGTTCTGCTCGAATCGCAGGGGGGGAATGGCTTTGCCCACTGTTGTGGGTACTCACTGTTTCCGACCAACTCAGTCATGCGTACATAGAGAAAATGGCCCGGCTGGGGCGCTCTCTGCGGCACCTCACCAATCACAATGCTGCCATTGCAGCATTGTGATTGGCTTAGGGTAGGGGAGGGAGGTTACCTGCTGGCTGCTTCCTGTTCCTGCAGGAACACACGGGATCGAATTCCAGCTGCAGTACCATTACACCGGCCAGGCGGCCAGGAGCGGAGGCGGCACAGTAAGTAACTTAATTTTCTTTTTTTTAATCCCCACCCGCGCCTCCCCCTCCCACAAGCATGCCGGCTGAGGCTGCCAGGAATGTGCTACATGTGGAAAAGATTAGGCGATTTCTCCCAACCCTACCATTCTGTTACAACAAAAAGGGGAAACATGACAATTTCAGAAAACTCCTCCTCTCTTTTTCACTTCTTATCAGAAGCACTATAATCCCTTTACTTTTTTTCCTAGTGCATAGAAGGAAAAATTAGGGAGCAATATAGCGCTATACCAGAAACATTGAATCTTTACTTTTAATGGCCGTGGAGATCACTCGCCCCCAAACTGATTGTGGCCTCTTTTAAAACAGAATGCTACAGAGAGGCCTGCGCGTGCATACAATGCTGCATCAACATTCTTGCATAGCGCCACGCAGCTTGTTGAACAGGAGCAATATTTTGAAAGGGGTGGCCAGTAAAGGCATCAATACCATCATAAAAAACGCTGTATTACGGACAAAAAAAGGCCTTTACGAAAAAAGTGAAATGTTTGAAGCAGAACCGGAACACGAAATGAAAGAGTTTTTAAACTTCTACATTGCACCAAAAAGTTCTCAATGCGAACGCCATACTTAAATACAGACTCATTGCTTTCTGATTGCCTCACAGCTGAGACCACTACCTTGTCCTTGGAAACTGTCCTAAGTAACCCTGGGCGTAGTTCGCGTAGTAGCGCTACGCGTACCTAAGCGAAGTGCACTTTGCACTACGCAAGCTACGCGAACTGCGTAGTGCACTGTGCAAAATGCAGTTCGCACTGATTGCACAGTGCCGGATGCTTGTCCGCACTGTGCAATCATTGCAAACCGCATCTTGCACATTGCAAGCAGTCGTTTTCTGCTGCTCGAGTAGATTTGTACTCGAGCGGCAGCTTTCTCAATGCGGACTGGTAGTTTCTCATCGCGAGCGGTCGCAAGCATACGCGACGACTCGCAATGAGAAACCTGACCTCCCCGCGTTGAGAATCTCGCCGGGAGGTTTATTTTCCACGCTCGCGATCGGCAACTTGAGGTTGCTGATCGCGAACGAGGAAAAATTCTTGCCGGGATGTTATTTTGCTCGCTCGCGGTCGCCAAATTGACGTTGAGGGCCGCGAGCATGGAAAAAATGCCCTCTACGCTACGCATTTTTGCACTGTGCTTCGTGCAATTTGCGTAGCGCGTAGTTGCGCAAACTACGCGAGCGTAGCGTAGTCCTATGCCCAGGGTTAGTCCTAAGACGACCACCTTATCCCCCAGTGAGGTGATGTGACTTTTACAAAAATGCAGAGTATTGAGAAAATTACTTTGTTCTGATGTGCTATACTAATAAACATTCATATACCAGGATGTGCAGTTTTCACACGGAGTGCTTTGCGAATAGGTCTGCACTTTCCGATCTATACACTACTACTAGTAACTACCTTGAGGCACATTTAATATTTGTTACCTAGGTCGAAGGTCGCCTTATTATTATTATTCACCAGAACCCAACGTGATGGCATGAACAGGCCTTGGTATATATTTTATGCGCGTTCGTAATCTTCCTCGGTGGTTTACAATGCTGAATTCATTGCTCTCTTTTGGTCTCAGCCATTGGGGTGCATAAAGGGCTCTGTGCAGTTGGGATGCATGTATCCGGCCTATGTTATGGGCACAGAGTCCAGCAGCAGGCACGTGCTGGACACACAGGCAGGCGCCTGGGCACACAGGCAGGGAGAAGCACTAGAAGGGGGTATATGTAAGAGGCAACTCAGGCAGTCTGTTGACGGACATATCCAGTGATAAATTCTGTTGACAAACCATCGCGCAAAGACTAGAAAGGGTCAGTGACAGGATTGGGTGAAAAGTCTGCTTTTATCTAAGTCCAAAAATATGTCTTTCTCTTTAAAGGTTTCCTGAGGTAAAATGCTGTGTAAAAAGCTGGTGAAGTTTCATCGTCAATAGTTACGTTATTGACTGCAGCGGGTGTTTACACTGGTGAAGGGATGATGGCTGGGCGCTCCCTCCGAGTTTCACCCGGACGCCCAGAACGCACGGTTCATTGACGCTGTATTTTTCATAGCCCTTCCCTCCATCCCACTGAACAAACCGATCCTCTTGTAACAAAATGCGCTCTCAACCTGAGCCACTAAAGAATGCTTTCCTTTCTTCTTACCTCGCAGAGAGAATGACCCGAAAAACAAGTAAAGAAAAGCCTGTTAATGATGGGTGTCTGACGTGCACCTGCAAGAAGTCAATGTTTCTCCTTGCTAAATATTTAGCAAACACATCATCCATTTTCACTGGATGTCAGGAGACAAATAAAAGGTGCACTCCTTTAATTCCACATTTCGAAGCTTTAATATTTCAATATAGTGTGCTTTATGCATTTTAATGGTGGCAATTATGGTATAAAGGTTACACTTGTGCGGGGAGGGGGGATTTTCTGATAGAATGTGTATCCCAGACTTCTGAACAGCTTTGCCGGGCGTTTCCTATGTCATTTATTTTTAAATCCCGCATGCTCCACCATCTAGTTGCGTCATTGCAGGTTATGACGGGCAAGTTAAATGGAATTTAGGGAACAGGTGTTTGTGGTAAAAGGGCAGATTACATATACGATAACTTTGTACTTTAGTGTTTATTTCCTTTTTAGAGTGTGTGCGTGTGTCATGGGAAGCTGCCAGGGTTGAGTCTCTGGTTTTCCTTTGAGTTTGGTGGGACAGTTGAGTTTGATGCTGGGCAAGATGGAAGCACTTTGGACACAGCACTGTGTGAGCATGGGTCTCTGTAGAGCTGAAAAGGGAGGTGCAGTGACCGAACTATGTTCATTAGGCCCAGTACTGATTGCTATATTAACCTTCCTGCTTCCTCAAATTTGCTTAAAAATGCACAGTTTGTCCACTCTTTTTTCAAAATTTTCTTGGGGGAGAACACCCAAGTAGTATAGGTTGTATACTACTCGTCACCATGTATTTTTTGACAGGTGGCCACGCCCCTTTGACCACGCCCCTTTGGTCCGTGTGTCTATATTGGACGCGTTCCAAGTCTGATTTTAATCGGGGTTTTAATCGGTCCTTATAACGTATTGATAAGATTATAGCATTTTATTGTTTTATAGGTCGTTATTTTGTGAATCATGGCTTATAAAATGATACGGCGATGAAATCAAAAAGCGTATAAAACGATAAGTTAGGATTTGTGAATCAAGGCTTATAAAATGATACGGCGATGAAATCAAAAAGCGTATAAAACGATAAGTTAGGATTTGTGAATCAAGGCTTATAAAATGATACGGCGATGAAATCAAAAAGCGTATAAAACGATAAGTTAGGATTTGTGAATCAAGGCTTATAAAATGATACTGCGATGAAATCAAAAACGTATGAATCGACCACGCATGCAGGAGGGTTGCTAAGAAGTGGGGGTAGTGTGAAATACGAGTCTACAAACATACCGCGGGGCGTGTCTAGTATGTTCACAGAGGATATAAGCCAGCATTCCGAGGACCGTGTGTTAAGAAACCCCCGCTTTTTTCCGACAAAGAAAAGCTCGAGCTTTAAGACAACTTTGAGAATGTCTTGCTCTAGCGTGGAAGCGGGGCCCCTTGGAGAAACTATAACAGCGATGCTGAAGGAAGCGGCAAATGCTGCAGACGACGCTGCAGAACTCGACGATAGTGATAAGGAAAATTGCGCGCCAACAACGCCTGCGGGTACTACGTCGGAGATGTCGTCGGCGATGCTGAATAAAAAGCCCGAGACAGACGTCGAGGCATCGGCTATGCCGAATATAAAGCCCGAGACCGGAGCCTGCGAAGAGGCGGTTGGTGGCGTTGCTAAAATGGCGTGCAATACCTCCGATGCTACAGACGGCGGTGGAAGAGCGGAACCAAGTGAAGATGACGAGGGTATTGACCTGCAAGAGCCTGAACCCGAGGACTCCAGCGACTGTACAGAGATGGATTCCGGAGAAGAATCTGTAAACGAAACAGAAAAGTGCGAAGTTGGAAAACGAAAAGTAAGTACGAACCGCAATTTTTCGGCAAATCCTCTGGGGTGTTTAAGAGTGTGATGATGAGGCGTGTAGTTGTGAGGAAGGCTGAGGTCGAAAAACCCCTTTTTTCTTTTTATCAGCAAAAGAGAGGAGGAGGAGCCCCAGGCGACAAAACCGCTAGCACGACTATGGAAGTCACACAGCCATCGCTACGTTTTTCATGTCTCTGCTGCTCAAGACAGAAAAAACTTGCCGTAACGCATAAAAACTGCAGCTGTAAGCGCTTAGACGCAATTGTACAATTTTGTCGTGGTGAAAGTTGGAGCACGGATCGATATCGCGGACTTTTGACAGCGATAGCCGCGATCATAAAATTGTGCTTAAAGGCGGGGTGGTACGACGAATGCGAAGGTTGTAAAATTGACGACCCGAGTCAGTTGCATCACGACTGTCTCACGACGGGTGATGAATATGAAGACAGTTTGATACGGAAACTATGTTACAAGCTGGACCCCTATAAGATTATGGCGACGTTGGGGGCGGTCTATGGCTTGAAAGAAATGTCAGTACCCGAAGATTGTAGTAAGATGATTGCGAATGTTTTAAAGTATATTAAGAGAGTACAGTCCCCATCAGAGCATGTGAAAAGTATGTATGAAGCGGGTGATGAAGACATACGCTTGATAATGAAACAGCATTTGAGAAGGAAGAATTACCGTAGATATTTTAAGATCAAGTATCTTTACAGGAGTTTAAAACCGAGGAACATGACATTTCTTAATGTAGAGTAAATGAAAACATGATGATCTTCGCGATTGCTACTATTATGTATGTGTGTTTTTCCGTTGCAGGAAAGTGTGTTTCGACACATGGTTGAGATCGGCGTGCGACCGAGCGTTAGATGCCTGGAAGACGCTTTTTATTTTCTGATCAGAGCAAAGATGGCGTACCCCAAACCAGTGTTTCGCCCGACCGCGCTATGTCGTAACAAGCGATGTGAAATCATCGAAGAGCTTGAAAAAGAACTGGGTCAGAAACCTAGAGGCTTTTACGACGTTGAAAAGAGCAAAATCTTCTTGGGCGCTGACGACGTGCTCGAAGATTGCATCGACAATTATATCAGGCGGACATTTTGCACCCTAGGAACTACTCTGAATAAGAAACAGTTTTTCAATTTCATGAATACAATATCTGATTTGTTTTGTCGAGCCTTCTTGAAGGGGCGTGGGGAGGATGTAAGAAGACTGGTACCGTTCATAGCTAGCAAAATCCAAATATTGATTCTACGTCACGAGTTTTTGAGAGCATTGTGTTAAATATCTATGTTTTTATCGTTATTATCGTTTATAGCGCTGTACATTCCTATATTACCAGTTTAAATCATACACTGTTTAATTCGTGTGTTATTAAATAATCTACTATTGTAAAATAAACCGGCTTCTAGTTCTGATTATTTGATAAAGAAAAATAATAAAACAAAAGTGAATTAATAGAATAGGGGGGCGGGAGTAGGGGTTGCGGTATTTTAGTTCAAGAAGCGCTACGATGCAGAAGCTTTTCAAAAGAGTTTATTACAACCCCTCGAAAGTTGGTAGTTTTGGCGGTGTAGAAGCCTTGTACAAGGAGAGCAAAATCCACAACGACGGTGTTAAAAGAACACAGGTACGCGACTGGTTATCGGGCGAAGATGCCTACACGCTACATAAGGGGTCGAGAAAGCGCTTTCAAAGACGGCGTGTGATAGTCAGCGGCTTAAATCATCAATGGCAAGCAGACCTTCTAGACGTCCGTGAACATGCCGCGGTTAATGATGGTGTAAAATTTATATTAACGGTGATAGACGTACTGTCAAAGTATGCATTCGCCGTTGGCCTGAAGGAAAAATCGGGGAGCTCGGTCACAAAAGCCTTTGATTACATTTTCAGCAGCGGGAGAATTCCTAAAAAGTTACAAACAGATAGAGGAAAAGAGTTTGAAAACAAGACGCTAAAAGCTCTGCTGAACAAGTATGGTGTAAAACATTTTGTTACAAACAACGAAGTGAAGGCGGCGATTGTAGAAAGATTCAACAGAACTCTCAAGGCACGAATTTGGCGGTATTTTACAGCGTACAACACATTTCGTTATATAGATCGTTTACAAGATTTTATTGAAAGTTACAATCATAGCTATCATAGAACCATTAAGACGTCCCCTGTAGAAGTATCCCCGCAAAATGAGTTGAAAATTTGGAGAACTGTGTACGGGTCCGTGTTCACCAACAACCCTGTTTCAAAAAACACTCTCAAAAAAGGTGATCATGTTAGGGTATCTAGATGCAAGGGGGTATTTCAAAAGGGGTATGAGCAGACTTTTACAGATGAGATCTTTGTGATAGACAAGATTTCCAAGCATTCAGGCGTTACAGTTTTTAACTTAAAAGACTATGCTGGGGAGGAGGTCGAAGGGTGTTTTTACAAAGAAGAGCTGCAAAAAATAAAACAGGATCAAGATCGTGTGTACCGTATTGAGAACGTTTTGGCAAAGAAGGGGCACGGGGCACAAAGACAGTGCCTAGTTAAATGGCGGGGATGGCCTGATAAATTTAATAGTTGGGTCTCTGAGAGTGAATTAAAGGATATACAAAGTCTACAACAGCGGATATAGGCATTTAGGTACCGCGGAAGCGCCATGGAGGTCGGACCTTTTTATCTGACGCTCCCGAGTAACGCGTCTTTGGACACTTTCCCTAATAACAAAATTTCAAATTTTACGGTGAAACTAGCAAAACCTATTCATCTACAAGGAGATTGGGAGGTGGCCCTAACAGAAATTCAGTACCCGCACACGTGGGACACTTTTGAAACAGAGGATGTTAGATTTACGGTGGTACGCAAGAAGGAAAGCGCCCACGAACTTTCTTTCCCGCCGGGGCACTATGACAACATACGAGACATTGTAGAAGTAATGAATAAATCCATTGGTAACATATCGGAACTTGTTGACCTTAGATTAACGTATGAACCACGACTTCGAAAAGTGCAGTTGAGGAATGCTCAAGACTACGGTATTTTGGTGCGTGAAAAACTGGGGAGAGTGTTGGGGCTGACGCCTAACGTTCACCACTCTTCATCAGCGGGGAAAGCCTACACGGATGTACACGGCGGATTTTATATGATGTTTGTATACTGCGACGTGATAGAGCATCAGAGAGTGGGGGATAGCTACGTGCCTCTCCTCCGGTGCGTGGAAATCACAGGCAAGAATAATAGCATGATAAACATCATTTACACCAAAAGAGATTATGTACCGATCAGCAAAAAACATTTTCACACAATAACTTTGGAACTGAAGGACGATTTGAACACTAATATAAGATTTAAAGTGGGTAAAGTCATAGCGAAGCTTCATTTCAGGCCGCGACGTGGTGAAGTGTACTAGAATAATGATTTTACCTGAAAATTACGGCGACGCGTCGCTCTATAGGGATTACTATAGAGCACAAGCCGGCTCAGGCCTCCCGGGGTTCCACGGGGCACCTATTATGTACGGGGCGGGTGTTGGCGGTATATTCAGAAGCCTTTTCAGAAAAGCAGTACCGCTTTTAAGAAGAGGGTTCCAGTTGGTAAAACCGCACGTGAAAACCGCTGCAGCAAATATTGCCCGAGACGTCGCAGGGCACGTTTCGGGGGCGGTGATGAAAAAGTTTACCAAAACGGGTCAAGAAGGCTCAGGTTTAATCTATCTCGAAAGAGGAAGGAAGAGAAAAAGGGGTGTATCACTAAGGGGGCCGCCCGCGTTCCTTCAAAGCGTTGTGAAGCGCCGGCGACCGGCTCAAAAGAGTTCGCTTAAGACCCGGAGAAGACACGGAAAAAAACGAGTCTCTAAGGGCAACATATTTTAAATCGGACCATGGCCTCCGTCCCTTGCGGTTCCCAGGAATGCACAAAGTCAGAGTTGGACCTATTCCAAGTACCACCAACGCAAACCAGCATTGAAAGTTCTCTATATGTCGAAGTACCGCCACTTTCAGCCCTGTCAGACACAGCCCCCTTAGAGTTCTTCATAGCTCGGTCGGATGACTACCTGGACCTTTCAGCTACCCTGATTTATCTGTCGTGCAAAATTACTAACGCAGACGGATCCGATTTGGACGCCGCAGCCCGAGTGGCGTTTTCTCCATACCCCATAGCCTCACTTTTTAACCAACTGGATGTGAGCCTCGGCGACCGGCTCATCAGCCAGTCAAACAACACGTATCCATACAGGGCTTATCTCGAAACGGTACTTAATTATGGGGACCCCACTTTAAAACGCCAACTTTCTGCAGGTCTCTTCTACAGAGACACCGCTGGAGAGCACGAGGACACGACTTTAACCGGTGCTAACGCGGGATTTAAGAGCAGAGCTAGCTTTACAGCCCGAAGTCGTAAAGTGGAACTGATTGGGCAATTACACTGCGATTTATTTTTCCAAGACAAATTAATGCTTAACGGTCTAGATGTGAAGATTAAACTGATTCGAAATAAAGACACTTTTTGCTTAATGAGCGGCGACGCAGAAAATTACAAAGTGCATATCTTAGCGGCGTCACTATTTGTGAAACGTGTCAAAGTGAGCCCGGTGGTGCGTTTAGCTCACGCCGAGACTCTGTTAACCAGTAATGCCAAGTACCCCATCGAAAGAGTGGAGCTCAAAGTGTTCAGCATCCCAGCCGGTGCGCTACTATCGAATACTGAGAATATTTTTTTCGGATTTTTGCCAAGAACTGTAATAGTAGCGCTGGTCGATAACGCAGCATTTAGCGGTGAATATGGCAGAAACCCCTTTAATTTCAAGCATTATAATATATCTCACAGCAGCCTCTCCGTAGACGGCCAAGCTATACCGGCAAAACCATACACGCCGTCATTTGGAACTGGGGGTGTGGCTAGAGAATATTTGGGTGTGCTGCAAGTTGCTGGGAAGTACGCATCAGACCGACCCTTCTTTGTGGATCGTGTAGAGTATTCGAAAGGCTATTCTATGCTGGCTTTCGATCTATGCCCTGACAACGACGTGGGTGGCGGCCATTTTTCGATACAAAAATCAGGCAATGTACGTCTGGAGCTCCGTTTTAGCGCCGCTCTACCGTCTACTATAAACCTTCTGATTTACGCTGTCTTTCAGAATGTTATACAGATTAACCATAGGCGAGAGGTGCTAATCGACTATATGTGATGAATACGTGGCAACTGGAACGTTTTCTCGCCAAAGACGAGACGGCAAAACATTCATTTTTAGGTGTATTCGCAGCTGACACTCTACCAATGTATCTGGGTAATCGCCAGCGACCGCTTCATTTAATAGTTAATACAGACGGTAAAGATCAAAGGGGTCGACACTGGTTAGCAATATTTCTAACGGAAAAGGACTCTGAGTTTTTTGACTCCTATGGCGTGCCACCAAACAGTTATCTGTACCCCAATACCATATGGCAATTTTTAAAAAGAAACACTTCAGGCCTAATAACATTTCATGAAAACCAGATTCAGGATGATGTATCATTTACCTGCGGGGCACATTGTTTGTTTTATTTATTTCATAGATGCCGTGGTGTAGACTTTGAAAGCATTTTAAAAATGTATTCAGCTGATTTGAAGGCAAATGATGCTCTAGTAACAAGGTTTGTGTTGAGGCAATTACGCAGATTGAAAAGAGGCCGTGTAAATAACAGACCGATGCAAAATTGTATTTCATTCACTGATAATATGCATGTTTACAGTGTTTATGATAACTAGCAGACATCCACAAGGTCTATTTTACGCTCTCATTGGACTTTTAAAATCATATTTGTACCGAACATTTTTACTCTGTGATATAAAATGTATCTAAATAAATTGCATGAAAAAAGCCCTTAACTTTACGTGTCGGTCTGACTTTTTTCAGCACCTAGCTGCCACGTTAATGCACAGCTGTTATATTCATCCTGAAATGCTTAGACAGGCTATTGTACGCATATGGTGCCTAGTGTCCGGTCGAGGTTTGCAAAAAAAATGAATGAATAAAAAAAAAGGGGGCCTAACTTTACGTGGCGGTCTGACTTTTTTTCAGCACCTAGCTGCCACGTTAATGCACAGCTGTTATATTCATCCTGAAATGCTTAGACAGGTTATTGTACGCATATGGTGCCTAGTGTCCGGTCGAGGTTTGCAAAAAATATGAATAAAAAAAAAAGGGGGGCCTAACTTTACTTGGCAGTCTGACTTTTTTTCAGCAACTAGCTGCCACGTTAACGCGCAGCTGTTTATATTCAACCTGAAATGCTTAGTGGATTGTACCGTTGTGAATTGTGGCGGGAAACTGTCGGGTTTTGGGTATAAAACGTGAGGTCTGCAAGAACATTCAGGCTGGAGCTCTCAGGAAAGCTACGACGCTCCAACCAACGGCGCTGGTGACACCTTCATTCTCCCACCACATCGGTCGCTTGAAAAGCTGAAGCCCCTGAAAGATTTCACCACCTGATGACTGAGCACCGTTTCCATTTATGAACATGTCTGAGGACCAAGAATTGTTGGTAAGAAGATTGTTTTATGTTTTTTATATAATCCTCTAGCTCTTTTTGAAGTTGCGCTTCTATTAGCGTCATCTCTCAAAGGTTAAATGCTTTTTTATCAGGGATGTAAGCTTTTTTTCCGGCTCAGACTGTCACACTAAGACGAATTAGACCGAAGTCCCGGGCAATGTTCTAACATGTGGTTCTAATTAAGTCTTTCGCTCCTCTGTCAAAAGGTTTTAAGCAATAGATAAAATTAGGTGAAACTCGGGGTGTTTTGAATTAACTGTAACTGCTAGTCAGGAACCGTGAAAGATGCATAAAAAAAAGCGTGTGTGTGTGTGTGTGTGTGTGTGTGTGTGTGTGTGTGTGTGTGTGTGTGTTTGGTTTTTTTGCCGGACCCCGTCTGAAATGTTCTAGCATGTGGTTCTAATTAAGTCTTTCGCTCCTCTGTCAAAAGGTTTTTAGTAATGTTACAACAGCTGGCATTTTAAGCAATAGGAAATATGACATGATACTCGGCGTGTTTAGATTTTGCACATGCTCTTACCTCAAAGACTATCTGCTCATTGATCCGTGTTTTTAAGTCAAGGACTAGTCCGCCTCCTTGCTTTACAGATCATGATTTAATAGCGCCCGAGGTCTTAAATAATGTCACTATATAGCCTGGGGCCAGCGAGCCGGGGTTGAGCTGCGGCTTGAAAAGCAAATAATTTGACAACTAAGGTCTGGGTCTATTTCTGCGGTCGTGTGTGTGTGTGTGTGTGTGTGTGTGTGTGTGTGTGTGTGTGTGTGTGCTTTTGTTTGCATGAGCTTGTAAATACGTATAGCGGTGCTTTCAAGTAATTTAATTTAAACCGATATAGGAAATGTGTTACAGCTGTTTGCATTTTTGTCTTCGCAGGAAGTGGCCGAGGCGGCAGACGCACTTTTATTCGACACTGCGCTTGAAGGCCCTAATCCTATCGCAGCCAGTCAAATTTGCGGCTTCAGAGCGCATGCTGGTAAGAATTAATTCTCTTTTCTACTGGTAGTATGTTCTATCATAGACCATGCTGATGTGCGCGTGCTTGTGCGTGTGTGTGTGAGTGTGTGTGTGTGTGTGTGTGTGTGTGTGTGTTTGTGTGTGTGTGTTTGTGTGTGTGTGTGCTGCCACCAGCGAGCTTGCGCTGCCACTCTCAGTCTAGTTGTAGCACTGATGACTATTGAGGACTCTTCCGACTGTTCATTGCTTGAATTAAAATTGTGTTTTTTGCTCTTACTTAGATAAAACTGATGATGCAATCTCCATCCAACACGTGCAGCAATCAAATACACAACAACCGGTTGTACAAAGGAGTTCAAGGTTGCCGCCTGACGATCTGAAAAGCAAAGGTCAGAAGCGTAAAGAAGCGAGGCGGCGAGGGCCACCACAAACATTGCAGGGTGGTTTTGGGGGGAGTACTGTTGGGGGGCCTGCATTGCATGAGTTTCCACCGGTGTCTGTAAATGGTGGCGGTTTGAGAAAGAGACACTCTGGCTGTAAAGAAAAGGGTGATCAAAAGCGCAATAGGAAAGCGAATGCTAATGATAACAATTCTGCTACTCTACAGACCTTCCAGGTTTCGAATTCAAACACGCCTACCCCTGGTTGCGTTCTCCCCAGCCGAAATTCAGAACAGATTCTAGGTGTCACAACGCACCCTTGCAGCGATACTCCGGTATTAGTGCACCCCCCACCTACTCCTACCCCCAAGTCTCACTCTCAACCATCAAAGAACTTGCATGCGCAACCAGCAAACGCCATTATTCCCCCCGATGAACAAGAAATAATTTCGCTGCTTGACGATGATGACTGTTGGGGGGAAAACGCGAATGTACCCGTTCAACAAAACAGATCAAAAGCAGGACCAGCTGTACACAGCGAATGCTCCAAGAACCCACGCTCACAAGGGGGGTGTCACACAGATGTTACAATAGGAGGAGGACCAGCCATCACCATCCCCCCAGTAAGGGTCGCACCAGGTGCTATTCACCATAATTTAAAGACTGAAATTGCCCACAGTGCTGCAGCAAACGGGACGTCCGCCGCGGCGCTACAAGCTCCTAGACATAACCCCACACCACCCCTAAACATTACCGCAGCAACATCAGCATTCCACGATATTTTACCTTTAATAACAAACCTTAGGGGAAGCACTCTGAACACAGCACCTCTCTGCGAAGCTATTATTTTTGCTTTAAGTAATCGTGATACAGTAGCTCAGATACAAGCCATTGAACGCATCAAAGCAGGCATCGTACTTATACAGCAAAATTTAGAGAAATCACTTTCAGCTGCTTTAGTAACTGCTCAAAATCAGCTAGAGTCCTCTGTCTCCTCACGCGCCATAGATGACGTCCTAAGTGTCAAAAAATCACTTAACGTTGAGATAAAGACACCACTTGACCCCCGCAGTGGGGCTGCTGCTGCTGCTGTTAAAGCTTCACTCCCCAGCGACGCGGCTGTACTTCAGGCAATTTACGCCATTTTTCCCCTAATAAATACCCTAGAAGGATTAGGCTTGAACTCTGCACCCGTCAGTTCATCCGTTTTTAATGTTCTACGTGTACAGGAAGCTTCCGGACATATCGGCGGCATAACAGATGTCAAACTAGCAGTAGAGGACGTGATCCAAAATACTCAGACTTCACTCGCATCTATTTTAGCAGATGCCCAAGCCAACCTTGATTCCTTGAGTCTCGACTCGGGAAACTGATAATGACCCCCAAAGAGCATAGGTCGCCGAGAAGGTCTGAAACTACAGTCGCCAAACGTAAAGAGAAATGGTTAGCCGCTAAAGTAGTCAGAAATCGGTTAGCCAAAAACCTAAAAAGAGCCAAAAACCATTTGAGAAATATACGCCGTAATATTCAAAGCAACAATGGGTATTTACCACCGAGCCCCACGCAGTTAGAGCAAACACCTCAGAGAACAGCTGTCGCTTGCGATAATTCTAGCATCAGTAACAACCCTGCGCCGGTGTTTTTAGAAAGCGTGCGACAATATCAAAGAGTTATCAAAAAATTTAGAGCTATAGAATTTTATGAAGAATTTCGTTTTGTCAATCTTCATCTCATAGATTCTATTAGACTGGCCCTAGAAGCGGTTATTAACTCTATCCAACTGCTGCTGGACCAAATGGCCCCAGACATAGGCCCCAACGATTATGTACAAATTCGCCTGAGCGGCGGTGGTCTGGCTAACTCTTTTTACACTCGCAGGCTACCGCATCACGACCTAGATGCCTCAGATTTCTTAAACAAAATTGTTGACATGATGAATAGCAATGCAGAGATTCTGGGGTCACAAAGTTTAACACTTGTTGTGACTGTGATAAAAAGTAGGGGCGGCGGTGCCAGACGGGCTCTAAATTCTGTATTGTTTACTAAGATCATTCAAAAGAAACGTCGATGGTTGATTGATTTGAACAACACAGCTGGAAATTTGTGCCTGGCGGGGTGTTTGGCAGGGTTATTGGCTCACGGTCAATCTAGGGATAGAACGTTGACAGAGCAGGCACAGTTAATGCACGATGCCCTAAACATCCCCCCAGATACGGATGTCTCTTTGCAAGACATAGAAGCATTTGAAAATTACTTGGGTGTGACGATTAAAGTATTATATCACGAAGGCGGCTGGCGTTATTTCACCAGCGGTACCGCCAACAAATCTAAAATTCTGTTTGTTCTTTTACATGAAAGCCATTTTTACGGTGTGAAAGATATAAAAAAATTCCTCGGCGCTAGGTATTACTGCGAATATTGCCATTCGGCCTATACCCACAAATACAATCACTCGTGCGCAGACTTCTGCAAAGCGTGCGTTACGAACGATTGCCATGACATTGCCAACGATCTCCAAAGGTGTCCGCGGTGTCGACTGTTTTGTCGTTCTTCGGAGTGTTTAGAGCGTCATCGTGCTTTAGCCGTGGCGGGGGAGGTGAGCTGTCTCAGCAAAAAGTTGTGTGATTCGTGCGGTCTCTACGGCCCCGAAAGTCATGAATGCGAAGGCCTTGAATGCGGTGTCTGTAAAGCCCGGGTGTTTTCATTTGATTCACATCTCTGCTTTATGAGCAGACTCAAACCGCCGACCAAAACAAATGATTATATATTCTACGATATGGAGTGCCGTCAGGAAAATATCATTCACGAGCCAAATTATATTTTTGCCAGACATATTAATGGTGAGCCTACTTGGGAGTTTTCAGGTCCTACATGCGTCAATGATTTTATCAACACATTCATTACACCCCGATTTCAAAACTATAGTTTTCTCGCACATTTCTCTAAAGGATATGACTGTTATTTTGTAGTGAAAGCTCTAGTGCTTGAAAAGGTGGCAATGTCACTGATCACTCAGGGAGGAAAGCTCATGTGCGTTACAACCAAAGTACTCAATATCAGGTTTATAGACTCTATAAACTTTTTGCCCATGAAACTCAGTAAACTTCCACAGGCAATGGGTTTCCAAGAGTCTAAAGGGTATTTCCCGCATTACTTTAACACTTTGCAGAACCAAAAATACGTTGGTGCTATGCCCTCAGCAGAATTTTACGGTGTAAACTATATGTCACCCTCTGAGAAAACAGAATTTGTGTCCTGGTATGAATCGAACAAAGATCGGGAGTTTGATTTCCAGAAGGAGCTGTCTCATTACTGCCAACAAGATGTGAACATTTTAAGAGAGGCGTGTATCCGCTTTAGAGAAGGCGTCATTGCCATGTCTAGCAAGCAAATCTTGGTGAACCCGGGTCAGGCCAATGAGTATGCCTATGTTGACTTCATCGACCCCTTTCAGTACATCACTTTAGCTTCAGTCTGCTTGGCGATGTTCAGATTTTGTTTTTTAAAACCTTACACATTAGCGTTGCTACCTCGTGATAATTATCACAGACAGCAAAAGAGATTCTCAACACCCGCTATTCAATGGTTGATGTATTTGGAATACAGTGAAAAAATCACCATCCGTCACGCTTTGAGGGGCGGGGAGCTTAAAATTGGGTCCTATTTTTTAGATGGTTATGCCAATATTGACGGGGTCCCTACTGCCCAATTTGTTACGCCGGAAACGATTTTAACAAGATGACCGGTTGTACATATGGTCAGTTGCTTAACCGCACAACTATTAAACAGGAGTTTTTAAAAAGACGCGGCTTCAACGTCAGAAGTATTTGGGAACACGCGTGGCGTGAGCAGTTAACATGTAATCTAGATCTGCAGACTTTTATCAAGGATCGTGACTTACCCGAGCCCTTGAAACCGCGTGATTCTCTCTACGGAGGACGAACCAACGCCGTTACTCTTTATCGCAAGGCCTCTGGTGATGAAAAGATTTTTTACTATGATTTTACCAGCTTATACCCCTTTGTTAACAAGACAAAAGTCTACCCTGTGGGACATCCTAAGATCCTTTATAAAGATTTTGGAGCCCCTCAAATGTATTTCGGTCTAATCAGATGTAGAATTCGTCCGCCTAGAGGACTTTTTTTCCCGGTGCTTCCTTACAGATTCGAGGGAAAACTATTATTTACCCTGTGCCGCTCCTGCACAGAAGCCAGACAGACCTTCCGGTGTGATCACTCTGATGACGAACGTGCTCTGACCGGCACCTGGTGCACTGTAGAAGTGAATGTAGCTCTGAAAAAAGGCTATGTGATAGATCGCATTTATGAGATATGGCATTTTGAAAATGTTTCTAGTGATCTGTTTACCGACTACATCAACTTGCACCTTAGAGACAAGCAAGAAGCTTCGGGTTACCCCCAGTGGTGTAGTGATAATGCCGAGAAACAGAAGTACCGGAGGGAATATTTTCAGAAAGAGGGTATTCGATTGCGCTCTAATAAAATCCATGTGAACCCCACTAAAAGACAGATTGCTAAACTGTTTCTCAACTCTCTATGGGGAAAACTGGGGCAGAGAGAAGACCGCTCAGAAACTACTCTAGTGACAGAGCCGGATGAATTTGATCAGTACTTTTTTACTTCCTACTGCGAGGTGTCATCTTGCGAGTTCATAGATGATGATACCGCTTGTGTGTGTTGGCGGTATACCAAAGAACATTACCCGCCTTCATGCAACGCTAACATATTTATTGCCAGTTTCACCACCGCTTATGCTAGATTGGAGTTGTACAAGCTCCTGGAGTTGCTTCAAGACCGCTGTCTTTACCACGACACAGACTCTGTGATTTTTGTGAGCAAAAAGGGCGATGTTAACCCTCCGGTGGGTGACTATCTGGGGGAACTCACTAGCGAAACACCTCCCGATGAACACATCACAGAGTTTGTTTCAGCCGGCCCCAAAACCTACGGTTACCGCTTATCAGGCGGTAAAATCTGCTTGAAGGTGAAGGGGATCACCCTCAATGTTCAGAACCGCGAAAAAGTAAATTTTCAAAACTTAAAAGAGCTGGTCACTCAATATGCCAAGCACGCCGAAAGAGGTGAATGTGTTCCAGAAGATGAAAGCTTAGTAGTGCAGCACCCCTGCATTGTGAGAATTAAAAAACGTTGGGATATTGAGACACGCCCGCTTCGCAAAACGTTGAGGGTTGTATATGATAAGCGCGTTCTTAAAGAGGACTATAAAACCCTGCCCTACGGCTTTTAAGAGTTATGCAGCCTCTGTGTAAACACGGGGCTAGCGAGAAAAAGGACTTTCCGCTTTTGGTGTGTATAGTTTATTAGAGGTTGTTTAAAGTATGGATATTAGATTGCAACATCCGTTCTCATGCATCCTCGCAGGTCCTTCCAATTCTGGTAAAAGTTACTTTGTAAAAAAACTTTTGGAAAATGCGCATCAAATGCTGACCCAGCCACCCACCAACGTAGTGTGGGCCTATTCCTGTTGGCAGCGGCTCTATCAAGAACTCGCGCTAAAGCTTCCACACCTCAAATTTGTCGAGGGGCTCCCCGCCGCCTTAAATGATGACATTTTATTTCCACCCTCTAGTGTTAATATGTTAATTGTAGATGATCTAATGGCCTCTGCTTGTGACAGCGGTGAAATTGAAAAAGCTTTTACTCAGTATGTTCACCATCGTAATCTTAGCATTTTATACATTGTGCAAAACGTCTTCTGCCAAGGTAAGAGCTCACGAACCATCGCTCTGAACACCAAGTACATGGTGCTTTTCAAAAACCCCCGAGACAAGCTTCAAATAACGACTCTAGCCAGACAGATGTACCCGGGTCGCTCTAGTTTCTTTCTAGAAGCCTTTGAGGACGCCACTCAGAGCCCCTATGGGTATCTTTTTGTAGATTTAAACGCCGGCACGCCGGAGGATTACAGATTAAGGACCGGGCTTTTCCCACCGGATCTTCCTGTTGCTTATACTCTAAAAAAGTCCTACCCGGCTATAAAAAGAAGATAAATAAAAAGCAGCGCTCCAGTTTAGAGCTCCAACACACTCATGACCATGTCCAGCCGGATAGCGCGCAATCTAGCTCTTTTAAGACTGTTGGTTTCATCATCCCCACAACAAAGGAAAGCTCTTCTATGCTCCGCGTCTGACGATTTAGTAGCAGCGATATCGGAGATAGCCCTAAATACCTTGAAGGGCAATGTCCCTTTGAGTCCTCAACAGATCCGAGTGCTTAAAAAGAAAAGTAATCTTGTTAAAAAACTGAGCAATAAGAGGATCTCTATTAAAACAAAAAAAAGTCTTGTCAAGCAGTCTGGGGGCTTCATAGGATCGCTGCTAGGCATTGCTATCCCGCTTCTCTCGGGCCTGCTGCGCCGCCGGTGATGGCTCACATTGAAAAAATGTATCTCGTTCCTAAACATCAGCTAGACAGAATGCGGAGTCCCCCAAGCGCCGATACCGACATTAGAAAATCAGCCACGGATCTGTTGGACGCTGAGATGCGCGAAATTCTTCATCGTAGTGATTTACCGGTGCACGAGAAAGCTAAGCTTTATACCGCTATCCTTCAAAAGTATCTGAACTTTGTCCATCATGGTAAAATGGAAAAAGAGGGCCTGACTTTATTCATGCCTGAAAGTCAAGAGCCACCCGTTTCACCGGTCAGAGAGCCAGAATCACACGCCTTTAATCTAGTTAATGAAATCCTTGACAACGTTAACCCCCGGCACAAAAAGAAAGCAGAATTACTTCTTAATAAAATTCATCAAAATAAAGACATCGCTTTCTGGAATGATAAGGGGGAACTTCTTTATAAAGGTAATGTTATACGTGGTTCAAACCTGCATGATTTGATCCGAGGCGCCACCCAAACACACTCTTTTGCAAATAATAAAGCGCCTGTCGGTTGGGATGCCTTCATGCAGAGCCTAGCAGAACTGAACATTCCGACATCGGTGCTAGGAAATGGTGGTCATCGTATCCACTTAGAAGATTTAAAGAACAACGCCGTTGCACCATTTGTTATCCCTTCTCCCCCCGCATCACCATTTTCACTGACCCCTCGAAGAGCACCGACGCTTGCCCTCCGTGATACCGCTGACAATGCTCACGAACCCGTAACAACACACGGCCAAGCACTCCCGCCAAAAAAAAGAAAACACTTCGCGAGATTGCCATGGTTGTCTGTTTAGCACCCGTGACTTATAATAGAGACCTATGCTTTTTACTGGGTAACTAAATATTTTTTTATGTAAATACCTCATCTGTATCACAACATATAGTTTTTGTATAATTTTATGCCCGGTGGCCATACTGCGTATTACTGGTTGATGTTAATACGCTATGGTTTCTTGATTTTTATGTACATCATTTTGTTTTCAGTGTTGATACTGTGATTTATATGCCAAGGTGCATAATGTATTTGCTAACTACGGCTACCTCATTATTCAACTATAAGCTTAAATATGTGAATTCTATATTTATATATGTATTATCGCTATCCGTGATTATTATAAGTTAACAACGATAAGCTGTGATTCCTCTTTTAAAAAATTTATGTAACTTCCGCATATTTGATGTCTGCTGTTGATACTGTGATTCATATGTCTTGGTTTATAATGTATTTGAGAACTACCGCTACCTCACTATTCAACTATAAGCTTGACTATGTGTTTTCTATACTTTACAAATGTTTTATAGCTATCTGTGATTATTACCGGGTACCAAAAATATGCTGTGATTCCTTTTTTTAATGTAACTTCCGCAGATTTTATGTGTGCTGTTGATACTGTGATTTATATGCAATGGTGCATATTATATTTGATAACTACCTCTACCTCATTATTCAACTATAAGCTTGATTTTCTTTTTTTTTTTTCTATTGTCACTAAATGCTGTCAGTATATGTAATTCCATATAATGAAACTGTAATTACATAAAATGTGATTTTCTGTTATGTAAAAAATGGTTTCAATTAAATTGTAAATATTGACCCAAAATAAAACTTCTCCGAGCTTTCATTTTACATTTAATAAAAGCAATTTGTTCTAAAACGCGTTATTATTCTTTTCAATAATGTGATGATGGGAAATGTATAAAATATCATTTTAATTCGTAGCTGCACCCCATATATCCGATTACTGAGCCCCCATAAACACGCCTAAAGCAAGACATGCCCGGGCATGCCTGGTCGATTTATACGTACTGAGTCCCCCATAAACATGCCTAAAGCAAGACATGCCCGGGCATGCCTGGTTGTTTTACACGCTTTATGATTTCATCGCCGTATCATTTTATAAGCCTTGATTCACAAATCCTAACTTATCGTTTTATACGCTTTTTGATTTCATCGCCGTATCATTTTATAAGCCATGATTCACAAAATAACGACCTATAAAACAATAAAATGCTATAATCTTATCAATACGTTATAAGGACCGATTAAAACCCCGATTAAAATCAGACTTGGAACGCGTCCAATATAGACACACGGACCAAAGGGGCGTGGTCAAAGGGGCGTGGCCACCTGTCAAAAAATACATGGTGACGAGTAGTATACAACCTATACTACTCACCCAAACCCCCTCCCCCCCCATAGGTTGTTCAGGCACACTCGCTACGCTTACTCACCGCAGTGCAGTATGACAATAATGTTACGCCATACCACTTTCAAATGTCACCAGCCACCACTGGTTAACGCTGATAGTAAATAAAGTAGGTTTTAGAACTATGCACTGAAGATATTGTTTTTCTTTTAAAGTTGCAATGTTTCATATGTTTACATAATATGTGCATACCCTAACAAAAACTATTAAATGGAATACAATAAATCCATCCCCATTCCCAGTATTTCCATTTTACCGCTGTCACAGTTCAGCTGCAGACCATGTCTCTACTGAATAAAAAAGTTTCTCAACTATTACTTTTATCTTACATTCATTAAATATATTAAACACCATTTTTAATACCTAAATTTTTTTTTAACTGAGTTTTATATAGCACAAACTTGTCCCAAAGGTATCGGGTATCAGAGCGCTTTTCACGAGCACCAGTTGCGATACAGGAGGACACATTTATTTTTGTTAGGCACGGGGAGATTAAGTGATTTGTCCAGAATCACAGGATGTTCAGCATTATTGCTGAGATTCGAACCCGGTTCCCCAGATTCGAGGTCGACCACCCTAGCCGTTAGGCCAACTCCTCTCCCCAATTTGGTTTGAAACTCCAAAATCGGCAATATGCTTTTAGGCACCTGTATTTGGCCAATATATACAAACCTGTTTTTGGTTGAAAACAATCCAATGCATTTTGTGACTGCAAAACGTTTTTGGCTATGAACAAAACATCTTTTAGGAGTCAGTAATATTTTACCAATTCCTAAAATCCTTCTGCAACTGGGTACTAATTTGGTTTTTTGAAGAGGTGTTGTTTTGGAGGTCCCTTTCAAGTACTGAATCAGTACGCTATTTATCAATAGTTTGCAATGGAAGTTGTGGTTGCAAACTATTGGAAAACCACAGACTCTCAAGCTGGGTTTGTAACTCATTTGCAAAAGGGAAGGGCCCCCTTTGGCTCCCTTTATCTTTGTAGATTGGGGTACAGGTTCCAAGGGGGGTAGACAGCAGTCCAGGTGACCACTGACAACTCATTCTTAAACATTAGAAAAATGGAAATATATATTTTTTTAAAACAGCTCCATTCCCTTAAGGGAAATTGGGCTTCTTTTAAAAAAGATTGAATTTTATTTTAAATGCGATCACAGGATGGTGGTCTAATAACCCTTGAAGTCCACAATTCACTGTCATTTTGGCCAATCAAAGTGAACTGCAAATAATATTATTTGAGAAGTTTAGACTGGAACCCACCCTGATATCTTATTTTGAAATTGACCTATTATGATAACTAAATATTGTGCCAAGAATATCGTTAGTACAAAAATATTGTGTTACAGTACATCGCTGTTAAAAACATTGTTTTTATTGTAAATCACTTTGTTTTAGATAATATTGTTTTATTTGATATTGTTTACATAAATATATTAGCTTGATTATAATATAGTCGTTAAAATATTAATTGTAAATGTCAGTATTTTAGTATAATTGCTAATACTCGTTTAAGGTATAGCTTGTAATTTAGAATGTTTCATTTGTTTTTTAATAAAATGTATTATTTATAATTTAGTAGTAGGTTTTTGAGGTTGTAAAGGATAGGGTGGGAAGCATATTAAATCACAATTATTTTAAATGTATTGTTAATTTTGTATTGTAAATTAAGCATTGTAACTGTAAATTGCTTTATTGTTTAATAATTAATTTATGTATTTATGTTTATGTGATATTTGCAATGAATATTTACATTTCCTTTTTTTGTTAATTATGTTGTTTTTAGTAGTGGGGTTTTGACTAATAGGGGAATATGGTGGGAAGTTAATTGAATTAAATATAATGTTATATTAATTGTAATTTATGCAATATAATATTAATTGCGTAATTTTTATTGTTTTTTTTTAATTTTACAGTATTTTTCAATGTTAATATTTTTGTTAATAATTTATACTTCAATAGAGGGTTGCTGGTTTTGTAAGGAAATATGTGGAAAGTTATTGAAGTTCAATTACTGTTTAATTATATATTTCAATATTTAGTTAATCAATTGACAATTGTTCATGTATTTTTTTAAAGCGGACACATTAATTTTTTAAATTATTTTATTAATTGTTACGTGTTTTTATTAATGTTTGTATTTTCTTAATTTACTGTATTTTAAGGTAAATTTTTAGATTTTTTTTATATACATTTTGTTGAACGTATTAATTATGTCATTGTTTTGGTTTTTACTGTTTCTTGTTTGTAGCTAGGGAACTATATTAGATTTAAAATATTTTAATGTTTTTGTCCTAAGTTTATTATGTATTTTTAAATGTTTTACACTACATATTATGTACTTTCTATTTACATTACGATTTTATTTGTGTTTCATATTTGGTATTTACATGTTTTGTGTAAAATGATTAGGACATGGAATGCTATTTCTAGTCCCTCCAAAGTCCAACATTATCCCTACTAAAGCATGGACTAGATTAAGCATAGTAAATCTAACCCCTTTGGGGTCCATCACTTCCCCTATTATCGCGTAGATGGGAGTGTGAATATTAAATCTTATCCCTCTGAAGTCCGACACTTTTCCTACTGTTGCTTAGGTTGGTATGGGAATAGTAAGTCTAACACCTCTGAGTCCAGCACTTTCCATACTGATGTTTAGATAAAGTGGGAATTGCAAATCTAACCTCTCCGGAGTCCAATACTTCCCTACTGTTGCTTAGACACCTGTGGGAGCAGTAAATCTAACCCTTCTGGCATCCAACACTTTCCCCCTGTTGCTTATACTTGAGTGGTAATAGGAAATTGTACCCTTCTGGAGTGCAACACTTTGCCCACTGTTGCTTGGAGTGGAGTAACAATAGTCAATATAACCCCTTCAGAGAACACCACATTCCCTACTTTTGCTTAGAATAGTATAGGAATAGTAATTCTAAACCATCTGAGTCCAGCATTGGCCCTGCAGTTGCTTAGACTGGAATGAGCATAGTAAATCTAAAGGCTCCATCATTTTCCTTAGTGTGGCTTGGACTGCAATGGGAATAGTAAGTTGAACACTTTCACTCCTGTTGCTTAGACTGGATTGGGAATAGTAAATCTAACCTCTCCTGTGTTCAGCACTTTTCCTACTGTTGCTTAGACTGCACTTGGAACAGTAAATTGAATCCCTCTAAAGTCCAACACCTATCCTACTGCTTATTAGGATGGATGGGATTTGTAAATGATACCCTTGCAAGGTCCATAATTTATGTAATGCTAATTAAATACTGTTTATAGTAATTATTTTTGCATTGGTATTCATTATTGTATGTTGTCATATTTCTAATAATTTGTATTTATTTCTTTATACCATTTAAAAAATGTTTTTGTAAAACAATAAGGTTTTATATACATTATATTAGTTTAATTATATATTATCTTTTGTTACATTTATTTTCAGATTTGTTTTCACTGCTAATATTATTTTTGTAATTGTTTTAATTTGTAAATATGCAGGTATTTTTACCTATATATAGAGAGAGAGAGACAGATATGTTACAGTTTTATCTTTATGTTGTATATTTCATTTAAAGTGTTAAAACATTGTTTATATTTTCATGTTAATTTTTCAAATTCATTAAATAGGTTTGTTTTGCATATTTAAATTAATTTTAAATGATCTTTACTCTTACTATTTTATTATAAATACTTTAAAAAAAGATGTATTTACTCTGTGTATATATATATATATATATATATATAAATTTGATTTAAATTATTAACTTTACATTACATTACATCAAAGTATAAGAATATTTTAAATATATTATTGTACAGTCTATATTGATTTTTTTTTAAAACAATATTCTTACCTTACAAGATATTCCCTTCTACAATATTCTTGACACGATTTGGCAAAATATTTTTGTCATTCCCATTATAAGTATAGTAAGATGATATTAAGGTGAACTATATTTTTGAGATAATTATGTGTCTTGATATTTTTTGTGCATGATATTTTATCATACAACTCTTTGGGTTGGATCGCAAAGGACGCTTCCGGTCCAAAAAGACTGTTAGCAAATTGTGACCATTTTTTGCGTACAGAATAATACATTTGGCTTTAAGTTGCATAATACTGAGGACGGCCGAACCCGGGTTGAAGGCGCAGTGGCTGTGAGGGACCGCTTCACCAGTGATTTGACCACTGTAGTACAAGTATGGCAGTTGCACTGTTTTGGTAACACCGCAACCACCAGGAATCCATGATCCCTGGCGTTGGTGTGGGGGTGTAAGACCGCAGATGGCTTGGTGGTGCCACTGTGGCACCGCCAAGCATATTGTAAGTTTCCTCGCTGTGACCCTATCTACGGCAGTGAGTCTGCCATGGAAAGGGGGGCGGTGAAGAAACTCTGGGGGCCCTTACAGGGCCCACTTGTGCCTCTATGCAGGGAGTGCATGCAGGGGGGCACATGAGGTACTGTGCACCCCCAGTTCCTGCATCGAATGAAATGCACAACATTGTGCATTTTGGTCCGTGCAGGATCAAGCTTTAGCACTTCCATTGTTGTGCCTTTTTGAAAGGCACCGCCGTGGGAATGCCAAAGGACTGCCCGTCAGACCATGAGAAAACTGTTTGGTGGTGTGGGAGCGGGTCGTGGCATGACAGCCTGCTCCCACACCGCCAAACTTGTAATTGGGCCTTTAGCACATTTTGTAGCTTCTCATATGCAATAAGTTAAAAAATACATATTTATACAAAGGACTGCTCATCTAGTCGTTGCACCCTTCTGTATTGAGAGAGCGAGAGACAGTCTCGGCTCATGCCTTTTGTCACTCTTCCTAGAAAATGGAAATGACCTTGAAGCCCTGCCTAGCTCAGAATGTGAGTTCCTTCCCAGATCTGGATACTCCAGTCCCCAGCAATCTTGTCTGATACAGCTGCAGATGCTGCTGATGTTGAGTTTATGTGGATTGTCCTTCTTCAACTGTTTGACAGTGAGTGAGGGGAAGAAGAGTTTTAGCCTTAGAACTCTATAATGCCTTCTTGCTTCTAGGCCACAATGCACTTTAGGGACGTTTGGGGTACCACTAGATACAGGAGCTGCATCACTTAGCAATAAAAGAAGGGTTCTGAGGCATTTCTTATAGATTATTTTACTGTTGCCAGCTATGAATAAAATAGCTTTGCTTTTTATGTCAATTTCCTTGGTGCACAGAAACTTGAGAACGTGTAGATAACGACAAAGAAGTACTCTCTGTACTGAGATAAAATATAATCCAATAGTGCTTCTGAGTATGGCTTCGCCTATTTCCCCTTGTAGAATGATGGAAGCATGCAAACTGTAAAGCAGAAGCAAGAGATTTCTTACATTGGTTAGACTAAATTACGAAAGAATTCAGGATTGGCTTTCCATTATAATAATGAATGTGGGAATGTTTGTTTCGACATGCAAATGCTCCAAATAACACAATTTATTGGGCCTCATTTATTTTCCTTACTACTGTAGTTAGTGGATTCAGTGATTGTGATGGTAAACCAAAAAACACAACTTCACTAATACACTGAACGCACATGATGCCATAATGACATCACAAATCAATTCTTACATTTAATTTAATTGTAATTCTTTATACTTTCGCCAGTGTTACCTACAGGAAGGGGAGCCTCCTTTATAGGTATGGGGCTGCTGGGCTCCGGTTTGTGTTTTGTTGTCCCTCCTCTGTTTTTCAGGTGTCTGGCTGCCGTCACCTGGCCACGCCCCCATAGAAGCATGCTACTTAGGAAATTGGCCATTGTGTGGACGCCTTGGATGGCTCACTGGTGGAAGCGACTTTCACAACCTGTTTTATACTGTTGCTCAGCCTTAGTTGCCCGTCCGCCTCTGATCAAATTTTCTTTCAATATTTATTGTTTTCCTTTTCTCCCTGTAATCTTAGTTTATTATTTTTATTCTTTTTACTTTCTCCAGTATTACCTACAGGAAAGGGAGCCTCTCTGACAGGTACGGGGCTGCTGGGCTCCAGTTTGTGTTTCATTGTCCCTCCTCCATTTTCAGGCTTCTGGCTACTTAGGAAATGGCCGGTGTGTGGTCACGCCTAAGGCAAGCCCGTCTGCGCCCATCCGCGCCAGGTGTCAGAACCGCTGCCGTAACCTTACACATACGTTATTACTCCGATCATCTCCGGAGGCTGGCCGTTTAGTCTTGCGCAGACTGTATTCATGTCTTGAACATCTCTCTTGGACGTCCTGGATGCCTGAAATGTGGATTCACTTTATTGAAGCTGTCCGTGGCCCATTCACCGGGTAAATTAGAAATATTTGGTGTGCCTAAGGCCAGCTGTTTCATTCTGAATTGTCAGTCCTTGGTTAAATATAGGACCAAGATTTTCAATTTCCTTAGGGACTCCAACCCAGATGTGCTGTTCCTAACCGAAACATGGCTATCGGGTAGTTCCTGTGCTGACATCCTTGATGCCATTCCTGAGGGCTATGCCTTTATTAGAAATGATCGTTTCCCCCAAAGGAGTGGTGGTATCGCAATAATTTTCAAACATTATATCAGCTGTATCTCGACGGATACAGAACTGATGGACTGTGAGACTATTTTATTTGCCTTAGCCTTTTCTAGGACTTGTTCAATGGGGTGTTTTCTCGTTTATTGGCCTCCTGGCCCTGTTGCTAATTTGCCACTTCATTAGCAGACTATTTGCCCTTGTATGCTTTATGGTAAGATAACCTGGTCAATATTGGGAACCTTAATATCCACTTTCAGGATGCCAGCTGTCGCCTGGCCTCCTCACTTATAAAGGATCTCGATACCTTCCAACTGTCTCAGAGGGTTTCTGGCTCCATGCATATCTCTGGCCGTCTGTTGGACCTGGTCTTTACCAACTCTCCGGTGCTGACTGTAGGAACTCGTATTCCATTCGTGTGGTCAGACCATTATTTAGTCCCTTTTTAGGTAGGGCTCTCCTACCCGCCTACGATACACACGATAGGTGGGAATTAAAAGATTAGGAAGTGGGCAAAGGTTACTCCAGAGTCTTTTAAGGAAGCCCTACAGTATAACGAGCCCATTTGGTAAGGACACTGAAGCAGCAAACCAACTCTTAGAAAAATGGATCTCGGGGGCCCTGGATAGGATTGTTTAATATTAAATGTAATAGTGTAATGCAGAGCTTTCCTATGGTGCAGCTAGACTTGCTACAAATTAAAATAGCTTTTATGGCTTTTTCACTCTAAGGCCATGTTTAACATTAAACATTTGCATGTCCTTAGGGGCAGTAAGGCCTACTTGGGATGAGCTACTAATACTTAAAAGGAATATTTAGGCCTGTCAAAAGTGGTTATTTTGATAGGTTGAATCTGCAGTTAAAAACTCCCGCAGCCACCCTAGAATGGTAAGCCTGTGGTCATATTTGCACTGTCACTGTAGTGGGTGGCATAATTGGTGCTGCAGTTCACAAGTGGCATTTAGCTTACAGACCTTGTGTACACTATGTACCATGTTCTTGTGACATATAGGTAAATTTAATATGCCAATTACACATGTTTTTTTAGAAGTCAGAGCACATAGAGTGAGCATTGCACAGCAGTGTCCCAGTGTGCAGCGTCAAACAAAACGCCAATAAAATCTAGGAAAAAGTGGGGATGTCCACGCAAAAAGGGGCATTTTCAGAAAATATTCAATTAGCATGTAAGAAGCACAAAAATATGTACGGCAACCTGGTTTATGTAGCACACTAATATTGACTTTATTCATTGTGGTAATAAAGGATTCGAATTGGAGAAATGAGCTAAACAGATTTGAAAGTTGTGGTGTGAGTGCAGATTTAAACTGTTTATAGAGGATGTTCATCAGTCCATCAGATCTAGGGGGTTTATTGGAGTCTAAATGTTTAATAACAGCTGCAACCTCAGTGGTTGTGATTTGGGATTCCAATTATCCTCTTAATTTAGAGGGTAGGAAGGGTGGTTGAACAGTCAGCAAGAAAGCATCCTGGTTTGCTTGGTTCAGCTGGTTTTGCACATAGTTTTATAATGATTCCTGAATATTTCTTTCTTAGCTTGTTCCCCCTGTTGGAGTGTACCATGGAAGCCCCTCACATTGAGAATCCTGTGTGTGATGATGGCCAGGCAAAGGTGTTTTGCTAGTAAACTGTCAGCATTATTCGCCTTTCCATAGAATTTGTATTTCATACAAAGGTGAGTCTTTTAGGAATTTTCTGTTGCCTGGAGTTTCAATTGACCTTTGAGGCAGCTCAAATTTCATAGACACTTGAAAAAGCCTTTGGACTCAAACATTAGTTCATCTAATTCCAGTTCATCCTCCATTTTCTGTTTGTGAAGTTCCATTTCCTTCTTTGCTTTTTTCGTACTGCAGTACATTGGCCCTTAATTATTGTTTTAAAGCTTTAAAAGCATCACATAAGACACTGAATAGAAGATGTACAATCTTCTTGAAGTATTCAACAATGCCTTTGTTCAAGGTTTGGGTTACAATTTTATCCCTAAAGAAGGACTTATCGAATTTTCAGGTTTCCCTCTTGCTAGGCTTCAAAACCAAATTGACCTCCCACATGCGCATAGCATGGTCTGAAAGCGCTCTTGCGTCTATGTTTATCTTGGAGGTGGCCTGCAATATTATTTGTGAACCCCAACCTAAATGTAAGCATGAATATGAGCTGGGGATCATGTGAGAGATATGTTTATTCCCGTTCTTGTGGCGTGTTTGTTTCACACCGTTTATCAAATGGAACCTCTTCCTGTATTGTTTCCCCCCCCCCGAAGTTTTTTTGATATCACTCTTTGGAGGTATCTGTCTTGGTGGTATCTATCTACCATGGGATCTGGCACTACATTACAATTTTCCATCCAAAATAGCTCTCTCGTGGACCATACCTTACTGAGAATGGACACAAAAAAATTTACCTGGTCTACATTTGGAGTATAAGTAGCCAAAGTGGCTGATTTGCAACCACTCATATCCCATATGAGACAAATAAATATGCCCTCCTAAGAGTCTTGTATAACTTTATTCACCATATGAGACAGGTAAATATGCCCTCCTTACAGTCTAGTGTACCTTTATTCACTATGTAGTCAATTTCTTTATGCAGAGTTACTATGACCCCACATTTCATAGTGTCTGTTGTGGGGAAGAACTGCTGCTGGTAAAGTTTGTTTACCTTCTTAGAGACATCCTTTTGATAAGATTAGCAAATTATGTCTGGTATATCAATTTACCTGCTCTCACAATTGTATGTCTTTTGTTGGGGAATTCAGCCCCTTAACCTTCTAGGATAAAATGTTCTCTAATGTGATAGTGCTACAGAAGTATCATTATACTTTGCATTTCAAATCATATTGTGTGTTGGCACTAAATGGATGAGTGTCCTCTAAAGCTTTGTAGGTGGATGCCTCCCTTCCTCCACCCCAATCAACCCCTCCTTCCATAGAAAAAAGCTTAACATGTGGATCGAAGTAACAGCTCTTATGGGAAGGGTTCAGATACATCCTTGATGGTGAAGAAGCTGTGTTCCACTTTCTAGATCTGCTCTAGAACCTCGACTCGATAGTACTTTTTCTCAGCATGAAAGTGTGGAGGGGGGGGAAATTTGTTAGCAGATCAACCATTTCAATTTCAATTCAATATGGCTCTTTGAGAATAACAGACTGCCAAATGAAGTTGGTTAATTTATTACAAAGCCACATATAACTGAACGTACAGGGACCTCAATATAAGAGGGTAGAAATACATTGGGACTCATACAAAGCCAAATCTACAAATGAAATTATGGCGGTGCAACATGCACAAGATAATTAGTTCAAGAATCAATTCAATTCAATTCAATTCAGCTTTATTCGGTACAAATTAATGTCCATAAAAGCATACACAATCACAGTCACAAATACAAAATATGAACAACTTATAGCAGACATAATCACACATCATTAAACAGTATTATTAGTTAAAAAAACAATAATTTACACCTTTAAAATTACATAACTACATCTAAAAACACATGCTTTTCCTCAAATTGATGCATTTGTTTAAAAAAGTAGCAGTATAAAAACAGATATCAGCAGATTGTAAATTAAAAATCAATTTCATAGCTTGCTCAACCGTACGTGTACCATATTTAACAAACATGGGTTTTAGCAGGATAATACGAAAGTTAGAGTACAGCTTGCAGAATAATATAAAGTGCATTGTGCTCTGCTTGGAAATCCCGTCACATCTACAAGGACCTACAGGGTATTTCCTCATTACAGGTTGTGCCACCAGATGATGCACTGTTCCAAATCTCAATCTGGTCAGCACAAATTTATGTGTCGGCCTGGTGACAAGAGTTAAATAGACAGGAAATCCATCCATGGACAAATATCTGTTATAAAACATAACAGTGGACAAAGTGCCAGCAATAACTGTTCTTTTCCTCTCAACAAAGGCTAGAAAAACCCTTTTTAACTCGATCTTAGGGATCAATAAAACAGCGTTCGGATCAGTTACAATATTCAGGTTAAAAATATCCGAGAAACACATAATAATGTATTTAATCCAGGGTATTGCTATAGCTTTATCTAGTCGCATACAATCCTGGATAATAGACCTAGTGAAGGATTTTTCTTCATTCAGCCAAATAGACCGCCAAACCATCAGAGGTCTAAGTGACAAAAGATCGGATAGATAGTTCACATTTAATTCTTGGTGACATAATGCATTAGAGGCCGAAGTGGTTAAACACAAAACTTTTTTAAGGAAAGAATTCTGTTCCAGTTGCAATTCATGTACGCCACTGTAACCCCAAATTCCTGCCCCATATAATGCAATCGAAACACATCTAGCCTGATAAATTTTTGTCATATCTCTGGTCCTACGATCCCCAATTTTCTGGGCAAATCTAAAAATTCCGTGTGCATTTCTAGCCATTTTATTGCGTATATTATTAAATTCATGTGTCCACTTTTTATCCTCAGAGAAAGTTATACCTAAATAACAGAATTTGTCCACCTGCTGTACTTTTAACTTGTCAATAAAAAACCCTTTCGCTATATGTTTAAATTTCTTTGGGCCACAGATCATAGTATAAGTTTTGCTTTTGTTGATAACTAATTTTTTATCATTGATAAAGGAAGCAAAACTATCCATTAATCGTTGTAACCCTATCGGGGTTCTTGACAACAATACAGCATCGTCGGCGTATAATAACACCGGTACTGGGACACCGTTAATCATGGGAGCATCTGCGGGTACTTCTTTTAAAATTGCATCAATATTATTTATAAATAAAATAAATAAAAGGGGAGCTAAAACACAACCCTGCCTTATACCTCGTTTAACGCTAAAGTTCCGGGTACATTCGCCCTTCCTACCAAAACGTACACATGTTTTTAATCTCTCATACATCCTGGCAAGAAAATAAATTATGCCCTTTGGCGCCCCTATTTCCAGCAGGGTCGACCACAAAATAGAGTGGTCGACCATGTCGAAAGCGCTGCTTAAATCAGCAAAGCGCATATAAATATGGCCAGATTTGGCTTCGCTATATTTCCCGATCAATAATTCTAAATTAATGCATTGATCGAGTGTACCCCTACCTTTCCTAAAACCATATTGGCTATCTGACAGAATACAATCCTGTTCTACCCATTCTTCCAGTCTAACTAGCATAATCCTACTCATAACTTTTACCGAAGCATCCAATAATGAAACCGGTCGGTAATTTTTTGCATCTGACCTGGATCCTTTCTTATATATTGGTACAATTATAGACTCCTCCCATGTTAACGGAGGGTCTGTACAAACCGCGGCGTTAAAAACAACAGCCAACAATGGACCCCATACTTCTGGCGCATCCTTATATACATCACTAGGAACCCCATCCGGTCCTTGGGCCTTTCCTCCCTTGCTTGCCCTAATCCCCATTTCCACTTCTTCCACAGTAATATCGAGTGGTATAATCGGCCAGCTATCTGACCCGACGTTACTGTTTTTGTCTGAATCGAAAATACTTGAGAAATGGGTAATCCAGCCTTCGCAGGAGACATTTGCTGTTAACTCAGGCATATTTGTCTCCTTAAGGAATGGGGAGTTAACTGTTGCCCAAAATAATACAGAATTAGAAAGTTCTGCCGCCTGGTTAAGAGAGTCCCATGCCTGAAGCTGTAGAACCTTCTTCCTTGCTTTAATAGCATTTTTATATTCTAGCCTCAGAGTAGTTACTAGTTTTTTATCCCTAGGTCTTATTGCTAGGGCCTGTTTAAGATCGGTCAGAGCAGTAGAACAGGTTTTGTCAAACCAGACAAAGCCAGGTTTTTTACTACCCCTACTACCGCTTGTGAACTTAGCGTTAATGGCATTGTTGATTCCTTTAAAACTAGATAAGACCCGCTCATGATCTAATCTATTTTCTAAAATAAAGACAATGTCTGCTAAATTCTTCATAATAATAGATTCGGTTAGTTCAGATGCTTTTGCACCTATCCACCTCAACCTTACCCCATTAACCCGGTGTGCTTCAATATTTCCAACCGTAGTCCCTGTCTCTCTATCATTCTCTTCCCACAAAGTCCTGGGCACAATAATACAATTGTGGTCACTGGTGCCCATTATCTCCATTTCCAGTGGGGCAAAACAATCGGCAATACTGGAGGATACCAACACATGATCGATTACAGATTTGGCACGCCAATTCCTAAATGTGGGGATAGGTGAACCATTACTATCCCTGCAGCAATCCAAAATTTCCAGGTCAAGGCACCCCATTAATGTATTCACATTTTCCCCATACATATCATGCCCAAAGTGTGGGACCTCCCATCCAGCATTATTTGTAACCCCACACGCCTTTGTGGATAATAATTCACATAATGAGACATTGAAATCCCCACACCAGATAATATCAAATACTTCATTGGAATTCAAACTTAGGTTCTCAATAGCATTGGCCAATTCGGTTACGATTCTGCCCCTGGTGCTATCAAAAATGTTGTTATAATAATTGATCAGAAGGATGTTACGGCTTGCCTTCTCGGATCCAAATCATCTGTATTAGATCACCTACCGACACATACTTTATCACCATCATCTGGCGGTGGACCGATACAAGGGTGAGTAAACCCCCCTTAGCTCTTCCCGGTCCCTCTCCATATGCTGGTAGGTTATATGAAACAAACCCCTCAAAATCAATGTTATCTTTGCACCAGGTTTCCTGAAAACATAGGATATCATACCTATTAATGAAGGAATTCCAACCCGGGTCTCTGCTTTTAGATTTCAGACCAGCTACGTTCCAGCACACCAACCTGGAGCATATACCTGTTCTGGTGGTAATCCCACTAGTGGGACCTCGGGCGTTTCCCTCCGTTGTGCCAGCCTCATAAGTTTGGCCCAGTTCACCTGTATTCATACTACCCTCGTGTATGATCTCAGCCTCATTCTGATTAGACACAAATCCAGGGACCAAAGTTGTTGTTACAGATATTACAGATATACAATCATCTCTACAGTCCTCCAAATTGGGACCCTCTTCCCTTCCTATACATATCCCCGTCTCTTTTGTGCGTCAATCGTTAGAGTCCAGAGTACTAAGTGCAAGAAACCTGTTCTGTATAGGAATATCAAAATAAGGTTTGCAAGTGAGCGGATAAGTAGAACTTCTAGTATTGTCCCTCCGATTGTCATTAAGGTGATTATAAAAGTATCCTAATGCTCGGGCACATACATTGCCATCTAAGAATGGGAGAGATGCCGCTCTTAGGAGAACTGTAGTAACATGCTGTGGGTATTTAAAGTTAATAATTACACAGTCCCCCTTTAATCTTTTCCTATCGCTCCCAATCCAGTTGGCTCTCCTGGTTGTCAAAATATTATCAGAAAAATTCAATGGGAAACCACATTGTCTATTTAGCCACGACAGGCATTTGTTTTTTAAGGAATCATGGGTTTCTTGAAGACCCCTGTTATCTAGCGGTGGCACATTTGTAAGTACCACCACATAAGGAGCACACTCAGGTGGGAGATTAACAGCGCCCTTAATGTTATTTTCCTCCCACCTATTTGTGTTATCTATAGCAGGCAGAGTATTGCTAGTTGAACGCGTGCTCATTTGGGGTGTTACCAAGATATCACTATCATTCCCTTTATTCCCTGTGGCTTTCTTAGCAGGGTCTCCCTGTGCTTGGCTCTTATCTTGGTTGTTAGTAGTGTCAGTTACAGCAGTTGTAACAGTAGTAGCAACAGACACCTCTCCTGGTTTGCCTAAGGCCTTACTTAGCAAACCACCCAATCTGACAACTTCTTTTGTTAACTCCTCTATTTTTAAAACCAGTGGGTCTATGATGTCCCTAATCTTGATACCAATAATCTCCTCAATGTTACTAACAATACTATCCTCAGTCCCCACCTTATTTTTTCTCAGGACAATATTTTCCGTGTCTTTATCTGGTGAGACAGCTGGTTTCTGCCCGTTACACAGTGTCCTCTTTTTAATCGGAAATTTCCTGCATGTTCTAACTGTCCGTACTTTTGGGGAAGGTAAACATTGTTCCACCGTGTCAGGACAGTCATCTATTATTAACTCATTGGGGATAGTTTGTGCGGGCTCGAGGTGTCCCATCTCTGTTAACTCTACCACTCCCGGGATACTTGTGTCGGAGTGATTGTTCGCACCCTCCGTGCTAGGGGTTAATAGACCTCTTACAGGGCTCTCTAGATGCGGAGTACTACTTTTCCCCAGCGACTGTCGTCTTTCCGAATTAATCTTACTAACCTTCTGGACCAAGTAATTATCCATTGTACGTGGCCCCATAGAGGGTTTAGATCTAGACATATTGTAAATCGTCACACCCCCGTCAAAGCTTACTGAATTGATATAACGTTAAGTCCGTTAATATTTCGCATAAATTTCAAATTTTAAAAACATTAGCTACGGCTAGCAGTTAACTCAATATCACCCCCACTGCTTCGTGTGACTCCTATATACGGAACCAGCGTCCCTGGCCCAGTCCAGTCTCCTCAGGCCTCTGAGGGCCACAGAGGGCCCGCCCTTTGCCCGGGCTTAGCCCGGCGCCGCCCGCGCGCGTCCCGCGACATGGAGGGAGCCTCACAGTTTTAAGCGCCGCAGGGCGCGCAGGGAAGCGGAAGCGGGAAATGCCGCTAGGGACTCTGGGGGCTGTAGTCCCCTACACGGCGTCCAGCGTGGTCAATGGCGGCCCAGATGAAGATCTCAGCGTCCTCGGGCCCCCGGGTGATGCAGAGTGCGCAGCGGAGCGTCCTTCAGCCAGGTAAGCTGCTACGCAATGTCCCCCGCTCCACTGAGGGTGCCTCACAGTTTTAAGCGCCGCAGGGCGCGCAGGGAAGCGGAAGCGGGAAATGCCGCTAGGGACTCTGGGGGCTGTAGTCCCCCACACGGCGTCCAGCGCGGTCAATGGCGGCCCAGATGAAGATCTCAGCGTCCTCGGGCCCCCGGGTGATGCAGAGTGCGCAGCGGAGCGTCCTTCAGCCAGGTAAGCTGCTTCGCAATGTCCCTCGCTCCACTGAGGGTGCCTCACAGTTTTAAGCGCCGCAGGGCGCGCAGGGAAGCGGAAGCGGGAAATGCCGCTAGGGACTCTGGGGGCTGTAGTCCCCTACACGGCGTCCAGCGCGGTCAATGGCGGCCCAGATGAAGATCTCAGCGTCCTCGGGTCCCCGGGTGATGCAGAGTGCGCAGCGGAGCGTCCTTCAGCCAGGTAAGCTGCTTCGCAATGCAAGAATCATGATACAAAAGAATGAGGAACAAGCGTCCAAGTACACCTGCATTAAAGGTTAGTGGGAATAAAGCATTCATCTATCCCTACACTAGCACTAACATGACATCCCTACCTAAGCATTCTCGGGGTCAGGATCAGTTAAGGTGTCAGCGTGTGAAGTCTTCCTTAGAAGTCTCCCCACATTGGTTGAGTCAAGCAGTGTAAAGCTACTAAGACAGAGCTTGTTCTAAGATGATCTCTCTCTCGAGGCAAGGAAGAAGTGTGTGGAACTCTTCCCTAGTTACGATACATCAATCCTACAGGTTGCTCCCCAGAATCATTCACTAATCACGCCATCTGGTCAGGCCACATCCTCATAGATAATTTCCATTGGGCAGCGATGCTCCCGAGCAACAGTGAGATACCTTGATTCCCAGGCCCTCTCTCCGGTGAGAAAGTACAACAGTTCTCCATTATCAGTATCAGCACTCAATGTATCCCCTTCTCTCCTCACTTATCTCCTACAACAAAGACATTACTCTAACTAACAAAGATGATTCTTCGACCTGCAACAGAAGCGTGATCAAGAACAGAATCCAATGTGCACTTGAAACTCAATTAATAATTCTAATGCAAATGCTTTCAGGGAAAATGCATTTCAGGCCTACAGAAACCACCAAACTTAAGAAAAATGGAACCGACGTTAACAATATGCTTATAAAATAAAAAATCTTTCTCTATATTGCTGTGTTCATCAAAGGTAACACGTTACATAAGCACATTGAATACACGAATCAGCAGTATACACAAATTCTGCACGTTAATGATTTCAGCTCGTTACATTTGTTTTCTATGTTGATTTCTTCACGTTTACATTGAAATACCCTAAAATACCTCACGATTCACCTTATCGCAATTCACATTCTAATATCTCATGTTAATGCAACAAAAGAATTTATGTTGATGCGGACTACTCGTGATTATGATACACCCCTATAAATAAATGACGAATTTTGCGCTACATCAATGGGTTGATTAAGTCTCTCTCCCCTGGGGCCCCCTTGCACCTCCCCCAAAGCCTCCTCCAGTGAACGGCCAGACACAGTACAAACTCCAACATATACCTTGTATATTAAGTTAGCAATAGGACCCTATTACAACTCAATTACAACTCAATAAGCCCTCCACAACTTTGAGCCTGCTTTTTAAGTTTTCTGGGCTGATTTCTTGCCTGGACAGGATATATCCCATTTCTCTCTCAATTTCCAAGGTTTTTTGAGTTTCCTGAGACATTGTTCTTTGTGTAGTGTCTGTTCATCCTAGGGCCCCCTTCTTCTACAGTAGGAATTGTGTAGGTTTTAGAGTCAGTTATGAACCATAGTGCATATGGGAAGGACAATCTGTTGCGAATCTGTCTCTTGTGGAGCTCCTGAGTAATGGGGCTCAGCGTGCATCACTTGGTTAGTGTATTTTTAGATAAATCCTGGAAAAGGGCCTGTGATTTCTTCATAAGTGAAATCTCCTGCCTCTCTTGCTTCTCTAATGATTTTGTTTTTTCACCCAGGATGACCCCAATTTCACCAGGATATTGCAAGGTTGAGATACCTGTGTTTCCTTTTAGGGCACCCACTCTCTGTGCTCTTATAATCCGGATTGTAAAGTTCATGTCCTCATGTAATATGGTTCTGAACATGTCTCACCAGTCGTCTTCAATGCCTGATCCTTCTTCATCTTCTCTTGCGTTGCGGACCCTAATGTTATCCTTTTGTGACCTATCATTCAGGTCCACACAATTTTCTTTTAAATATTCTGATTTGTCTTCCGTACAGACCAGAACTGATGGTGTGGTCATCATGTCCTGGCTCAACCTAGCTATGTCACCTTCATTCATTGTAGCTCTTTCTCTTATTGCTTGTTCAGTGTTGCTTTCATTTCTGTTTTCTAAGACTGTACCTGAGATGTGAATGTCTCAGATATTTTAGGTGGAGCTCTATAAGACATGCTTTAACGTCTTCTTTTGTGAAGAGATTAGGGTTATCTATTTTCGTTGCTGCCTTATCAGCTGTTGACTCCCTCTGCTTGGGGGAACTATCTTGTTGAGGTACCGTCTGTGCATTCCCCACCGGCACTCTGCCATATCCGTCTGCAAAGAATATTTGTAATTGATGAAGCCTGAAAGAGGGATATGTTAGGATATTTAGTAAGAGTGTTGAAATAATATATTTTTATGTTTATTTGTGAGGCTGCTTGTCTTTTCTAATTTTTCAATTTTTCCACATACAAATCACAAAGGTTCTTAAATGTGGGTGACATTTTTGGGTACATGCGAGGCTTAACCTGACACTGTCTATTAATTTGAGGCAAGTAAGTGAAGATTTATTTTTCCTGGATCTATAGATGAATGCAATATATTGCTTAATTGTATTGAGTATGGGCTTTATTTAGAGTTTGGATTGTACTTAAAACCCTCCAAAGTTTGGAGGAAATGCTAAATATGCAGTAGATTCAACCAGGTACATTTCCTCCAACACAGGATATTATTGGAGAGGAAATTTGCCCGTAGGATTGTGCTCCGTATTTAGTATTTCCTCTAGGTTTTGATGGATTTTCAGTTCCCTCCAAAGTCTAAATTAGGCCCTAAGAGTCTTGTTTCAGTTTTTTCTTTGCAAAGTGGTTGGGGGTATTTATTGTTCTTGATAATCGAGACACCCACTCACTTAAGGAGGGTCAGCTTGAAGTTATCAGAAGTATCACTATGGGGCTGATTCTGATCCGGGTCGGAAAGCTCTCCGACCGAGCTGGATCCGGAGTATTTTCCGACCGAGCCAGAGTCCTGCAGTCCGACCGAGCGAGTATGATGCGGCCGAATGCTGCCAGACTCGGTTCGGTGGGACTCCCATAGAAGTCAATGGGAGCCGGTCGTACGACGCGTACATGGGCTCCCATTGACTGAATGGGTACGTCTCGCACAAGGGCACCCTCTACAGTGGGTATGCGTCGGTGCTATCCGCACCGTACATGCCTGTGTGACGAATACAGGCCCCAGCTAGGCCCGCAGGACACAAGGGTTCGCTCTCCTGTAATGGAATCTATAAGGAAGTTGGCACGGAAACTGCAAAGTACAAAAACAGCATTTATTAACCCTTAAGGGTGGTCCTACAATCCACACAACACTCTTCAGTATTGCATAGAGTAGCACAAAGAACATTCGTACATGGTCCCCTTTTATACACAGTAGAGGGGCTCATAAGTGGGTGGATACAACATGAAGACGAAGAACATTACCATTTATGGTCATTTTCGATACTGAATCAATATGTGGGCGGAGCTAACGCACTCCTTGAGCCCGCGAAAACATGGTCAAGCAAGGCTAACTGATAACAGATGTGGTCAAGTCTGGGCATGCGCCAGATGGACAAAGGAGCTATTTATAGACTGTTACTGGGCAGATTACGAGAGCAACTAACACAGAGGTTGGACTCTTCTCGTGGGGAACACGTGGAGGCATGACAATACAAAATGGAGTCCAAGCTTCGGTCAACATAACAGAGAAAACACAATCTATAACAGGGGAATTAATGTCTTTAGTAAATGCTTAATCACATCATTGTCTCAATTTACAACAGACGACCCTTTCAGCATTTACTGAAGACATCCGGCTTGTTAGGATAATCGTCATATATGTCAATTGTCATCATTCCTTCAACTTCTTTAGCTAAACGTTTTTGGTGAGCAACATCAGCAATAGCTTTCTTATCAGGGATACAGAATGATACACATAATGAGCAGAGTAAGGGACCACATTGAATACAAATACAGCATGAGAACAGAACCGCTACAATAATACAGAGAACAGTTAGAACCTTCCATCCCCAGGCAGTAATTAACGCCCAAAACCATCCAGAAAAAGACCAAGTGCCGTTATCTGTATGGATCTCAGCTGCAATTTTATGCAGTTTATTGATGGCATTATAAACTGATGGCATATGATCAGGGATAAACACACAACAGCTACTTCCAATAATTTTACATGCTCCTCCTCTGTCAGCTAGCATAACGTCTAATACCATACGATTCTGCAATGCAACAATTCTAGTGATCTGTAATTCCTCCGTAAGATTCCCAAGAGCAGCAGCAGTCTGATTTGTCACAGCTTCTACCACTCTTGTTAATCTTCGGATCTTCCTACTGTTCAGGGCAGCTCCAACAAAGAAAAACAGTCCTAGGTTAAAATCAATATATTGTTGCAGACTGGTGTCAGTCTGATCTACATCATCAATTGATAAGGTACGTTTATACCTATTTACAGTCACGTTATTCAATAATTTCAAATCCTTATGATAAGATGCAGGAGCTAAGAATACAGGAGGTAATAGAAATGATACATAGCATACCCCAGACCACCCAGCCGGCAGACGGTAATAACCTTTATTTCCACACACAAAGTACGTATTATGGGAGGCTAAAAAGGTACTATTGTTCAACCCATCAATATTCAAAACAGTAATGCAATCACTGACACCAACAGGGATAAAACCCACACTCTGGACACACAGGTCCGCTTGAGCTTGTGCTACTTGAATCACAAATTTATCTTTTCCCACAGTGTCTCTTGTGTTCGTAAAGATGTAGGGAATGGATTCATTGTCTGGTCGGTACTCTTCCCACTCCCAAATTGTCCCATTCGCTTGTGGATACCCATTCTTGTCTTGATGGCATTCTTTATTGAGTCTAAAAAGCAATCGTCCCACTGTCGGTTTCCGAGTGGCAAAAAGCAAAGTATACCATGCTCTACAAGAGCCATTATGAGAGAAAGGAAGGGGTATAAATGGCGTTCCTCCTTTCTTCTGATGAGCTGGCATCATCCCACATATCCAACAGTTCGTAGCGTTCGTAGCAACGTGGGTATGATGCAGCATCTGGATGAAAGTGTTATTCAAGTAAGATTGTCGATGCTTCAACTCTTGATACGGTAATGTATAAAAATAGTGCTCCTCAGGCACCGGAGTTGTCAACACAAGAATCTTCCGAGCGGGAGTTACATCCTCCACGAACCATGTGGTTATCCCAACAATGGCTACTGTCAACATGAACCCTAATGCACAAAGGATTTTCTTTTTCTCCATATCAAGGTAAAAATAAAACCCAATATCTTCCTGAAACTAAAAGTCTGTCAGAACTCTTCCCCTTGGGCAGCGGTTGATTTCTTCACCAGCGGGCCAAGACGGGTGTCGCTACACTAATGCAGGGCTGATCCCCCCCCCTTGCCTCATCGGCTCTCCGTTTCACTAACCCAAGGGCCGTTCTGACACTTCCGTGGTCGAAGATGATATCGCCTTCCTCCAGAAGTCGCGTGGTCCGGAAAGAGCTCCTCAGTGGCGTTTGGCTCCGCAGCACGGCCTGTCTCTGCAGCCAAAATTTCTCGTTGATCGGTCAGCACGGCGGGTTCCACCAATCCGGGCGGCACCTTCCTACAATGCTGGGAGTGGATCCAATTCTTTCTGTTGGAGACTCGCACAGCCGTCCTCGTTGCGAGGAGGACCTGCTCAGGGCCCACCCATCTCGGCTCCAAGCTGTTCGTTCTGTCGAAGACTTTCACCATGACATGGTCACCAGGCCGGAGACCATGTCCTTCGCCGGTAGACCGATCAGGGAGCGCCTCTCGGACCTGTTGATGGATAGAAACCAAGTTATCCGTTAACTGTGCCAAATAATCGCTCATCATTACACAAGGTACATCATACACAGCCTTAGGTCTTGGTGGACCCCAAATATTCATTGGGCGTCCAAAGACGATCTCATATGGCGTAAGGCCAGTTCGAGAGTGCGGTACTGATCTAATTGACAATAACGCCAGTGGCAGAGCGTCTGGCCAAGTCAAAGACGTCGAAGCTTGAATTTTGGCGATCTTAAGCTTCAGTGTACCATTATACTTCTCAACTAGACCTGCAGACTGAGGGTGAAACACGGCGTGGAACTTCTGAGTGATGCCTAGACCCTTCAAGACATACTTTATAACATCCGCTACAAAGTGAGGGCCATTATCACTCCACAGAAGTCTACAAACGCCATATCGGGGGAAAAACTCCTTTAGCAGCAGCTTCGCAGTAGTCATTGCAGTATTGTCTTTCGTAGGGTACGCTTCAACCCATTTGCTGAAAGCGCAGACCACTACTAGAACATACTTCAAATTATTACAGCGCTCAAGCTGGATGTAATCCATCTGCAGAACCTCAAAGGGTGCAGTGGGTGTCACAAATCCTCCTGCTGGAGTTCGAGTACCTTTTCCTGGGTTATACCTCAGGCAGATCATACAGGTCTGCACCACCCTCTTTGCTGTGCTAGCAATCTCTGGATGCTCCCAGACTTGGGTAAGCAATTTCACAATTGCGGAAGCTCCAACATGTGCTAGCCCATGTGCCATCTGAACCATAGGTTGTACAAAGGCCGTGGGTAATTTCCATCTATCCATCTGCTTATTTCTCCAGCAACCCTCGTCATCCAGTTCTCCCTCGCTAGCCCATTGTTCCCGCTCTTTGTCAGAAGCGGTCCTTTGCATTTCTCGCACTTCCTCCTTCGCATCATGCCATCTCTCCACCTGTGACTTCACTACATACATGGCAGTAGTACCGGGCTGCATCGCAGTCTCCCGTGCTACTCGATCCGCTAACGCATTCCCTTCTCCAACTTTATCAACCACTTTCCTATGGGCGCTACACTTAACAATGGCAATTTTCTTCGGGTATGTCAATGCAGTTAAAAGATTATGAACTAACTCTCCATGCATTATCTGTACTCCATATGACGTTAAAAACCCTCTCTCCTTCCAGAGTAGGCCGAAGTCATGCGCTACTCCGAAGGCATAGCGGCTATCTGTATAAACATTCACACATAATCCTGTACTGAGCTCACATGCTCGTGTTAATGCTATCAGTTCCGCTGCTTGAGCTGATTTCTGTGGTATGCGTGCTGTCTCCACTATCGTTTGTAATGTGGTAATTGCGTATGCTGCTGAAGTCGTACCATCTGGTAGCTTCAGACAGGATCCATCCACCCACAGTTCTCCATCTACATCTGGAAAGGGCGTATCCTGGAGATCAATACGACCCTTTGTTTGTTCCTCAGTCACGAGAATACAATCATGCGCTTTCCGCGCCTCAGGCTGGGTTTCGGGGTATGGCAGCAATGTTGCCGGGTTTAGCGTTACGCACCTTTTCAACGTAATATGAGGAGCCAAAAGCGTCAACTCATATCCCGTTAAACGGGCACTGGTCAAATGCTGCGTCTTTGTTTGATTAAGCAGGGCATCGACAGCATGGGGGACTAATACCAACAGCTTATGAGATAACACAATTCCCTCGCTTTGGCGTATTGACACAGCTGTCGCCGCAACCAAGCGAAAACACCCTGGTAATGCTCGGGCGACAGGATCAAGTACAGCCGAAAAATATGCACATGGGCGCTGCTTATCGCCGTGCATCTGCACTAAAACTGACAATGCACATCCATCTTTCTCATGCACATACAACGAAAAGGGTTTTGCATAATCAGGGGTTCCTAACACTGGTGCTGAACAAAGGGCCTGTCGTAGTTGCTGAAAAGCAGTATCACACTCATCTGACCAAGGGATTGGGATAGGCGTGTCCTTTGTCAAAAGGGCTAACAATGGCTTAGCTATGTGCGAAAACCCCAATATCCACTGTCTACAAAAAGAAACAAGGCCCAAAAATGCACGCACATCCTTCTGTGTGGATGGTCTCGGTGTATCCAAAATTACTTGGATACGATCCGGTGTGAGTGCACGTCCCTCCTTAGACAAAAGGTGACCCAGATAAGTCACCTTTGGTCTACAGAATTGCAATTTCTTCCTAGATACCTTATGATTGCGGGACGCTAGAAAGGAAAGTAAGGATAACGTACTTTTTTCACATAACTCCAGGGTGTCAGCCGCCAGTAAGATGTCATCTACATATTGAATGAGGGCGACCCCCTCGAGCAGAACAAAGGAATCCAATTGTCGTTTCAAAGCCTGACTGTAAATGCTAGGGCTTTCTGTATAGCCCTGGGGAATCCTACAGAAACGATAAGATCTATTATTCAATGTAAACCCAAAAAGATATCGGCTATCAGGGTGAATGGGAATGGAAAAGAAGGCATTCTTCAAATCAATCACTGAAAACATGGTCGCCGTAGGCGGGACCAAGGTAAGCAACGTCGTGATATCGGAAACCACTGGGTATTGAGGTATCACGATCTTGTTCACTTCTCTCAAATCAATTATAAACCGATAAACTCTGGCATCCGTATCCTTTTTCAGTATGGGAAGAATCGGACTGTTACAAATGTTGTAGGGGACTTCCTCGACTACCCCAACCGTTATCAAATCCTGCACTATCTGTATGAGAGCCTCCTCACCCTCCTGGGAAATACGGTACTGTGGGAGGCGTGGTAACACCGCCCCCTCCCGGACGCTAATGTGGACCGGCGGAATCACCATTTGTCCCACATCAGTATCCGAAGTTGCCCACAAAGCATGAGGGAGGGTAGCTAACAGCGCATCCTCTGACATCGTACACATCCGTTCAGATCGGGGGTAATTGTCATTCAATATTACTCGCACACCAGCAGGGGAGCAGCGGATAGTAGCCCTAAAGTGCTTTAACATATCAAGACCCATAATATTGTCCGGTGTGTACGGGGCAAGCAGAAACGGACAGGGTGCAGAAAAAGAATCAACCTTAAACATGAGGGGCTGTGAAAGAGGGCTTCGGGAGAGTGTACCATCGAACCCTACCGATGTGACCATTAAGCCGGATGGGGGAGCCCCCGGAACCAATTGCTTAGATAGCGCACTACGTGTCGCTCCAGTATCCACTAGGAACTGATCAGTAGAGCCCAAAACCTCAGCCGATACATAAGGGCCCTTCTGATCGACCGGTACCTCAACTGATTCTAACCCCCATCCAACGCAATCCTATGCATGCTGAGAGTCATGGTACCCCGACCGGTCAATCCCTGACGCTTGACACTGATGCTGGCGATCGAAAACATTTGATCTATCTCGGTGCTGCCCAGCAGACTCAAAACGAGCCTGTTCGTTAGAATTCCCTCGAAAGTTCGAGAAACCCCCTCTACCTCGCGGGCCACCGTGGGTATGCCCCTGGCGCGATGCATGCAACACCGGGCAGTCCCTAGCCCAATGACCCGATTGCTTACAATACACACATTGATTCCTATTCAAATCAGACCGGCCCGAGGGAGGACCATAAGATCCTCCCCTACCTCTATTACTACCCCGTCGAGGCGGGCCATAGACTTGTGCCAACATCACCTTTGTTTTCAAATCTTTCGATTTCTTTTCCTCCTGGCCCTTTGCTTCTTGCTCCTGACGCTCATAATACTGGGCGATAGTCAGGAGGGCCGTCGGTGTAGCGGAGGACCAAGAACTTTCACTCGCTTTTAGACGGGCCGCAACTGCCGGCAGCAGATTAGCTACATATTTATCCGCAAAAAGGTGGCGCCCCGTATCGTCGGTAAGCGACTGTCCACTAAAATCATGAAACGTCTCCTCAAAGCGCGTAAAGAAGTCCGCAACTGACTCGTCAACTTTCTGTTTACATGCAGCTAACATATTCCAGTCAATCTTTTTAGGGGGGATAATTGTCTTCAACTTAGCCACAATAGCAGCAGGGAGATCTAAAATATTCTGGGGCGGTTTCTGCGCAGGCTTCCTCTCCCTATCCTCATCCTCCAGGTCAGACCATCGAGCCTTAAAAGTGGCAACATCATCTACCTTCCGCACAGATCGCCACATGTCTGGTGGTAGAATAAGCCCAAAGAACAAATCTATGTCTGCTAAAGTCATGACGCAAGAATTCAAGACCCCTCGACTTCTTCATAGAAGGCCGCTGGATTCTTGCGGGGGTCAGGCAGCGCATTCTTCAATGCCATAACATCAGCTCTATGCCACGGAGTGTAAACCCAATTATACACGAAATATCCCTTAGCATCGGCGGAGGTAATGTCCGAGCTAGTCCCCGCTCCTTTAGGAGGAACATACAAAGGCGCCGCCTCTCGCATTGGTTTAACATGCACTATGTCATCCTTATCTGACTGGGAGGTGGATGAGTGGCCCTCTGCTGTGCACGAATCCGACTGCTGCTCCTTCCCTGCTCGCTGGCGCGCTTTCTCTTTATAGACCAGCACCTCGTCCCGCAAGGCGAACAGCCGCCGAGCCTTAGAAAAAGAGAAAACACCATTACGCAATGCTTTAGCATCCGATGACACTTCGTCGGGCTCAAAAACACCAGAACGTTTCCGGAAAGCATCAATCACTTCATCCGCGAAATGACCCAGAAAATACACTTTATCTCTCTCCTGCCATGCCTCCCAAGTATGAAATAATTCCTCTATGGATATCTTGCCGTTAAGTGCACGGAAGGAAATTTGCCGAAGCTCAGCCATTTGGTCGGCTGATAACATAGACCGCGTATCTACCTTACCCGGACCCGGGCCAGAATCTTGCAGCCTCGGAGCAGATGCGCCGACATAAGGGGGCGGAGGGCGATCTAGTAAAGAAAAATCATCATCAAGATTATTAAGGACAGGATAAAGTGGCTGCCGAACAACGTATTGACCCGAAACTTGTAGCCTACGCTCCTTCTCTTGCCTGTCCGTCTGCTCTCTGTCCTCCCGACGCTTCGCTTCCTGTGCTCGCACATGATCATTCTTCCGTTGTTCTTTATCAAACAGCGCTTTCTCACGCTTCTCTCGCTCACGCACCTCCTTCACCCACAACCGCACACACTCAAACATATCCTGACGAGCACGCCGCTTACACATACACTGTTCCACATACTCAATCTTACGTATATCAAACGATCCATACAAAGGCCATCGCAACTCAGGATCCTTCTTTGTATATTTCCTCCATACTGTGATGTACATTATGGAGGAAAGACCATGCTTCACATACATATCCCTATTAGGAGTCCCCTCTGGGGGAGCTGGAGCAGATTCCTCGAGGTTCAACCGGTTTCCGAAACAGCAGCACCACTTACGGAGTGCGCTGAAAGCAGGCATGCTCAGAAATAATGCAAAATATGCAATATTATAGAAAAATGGCACTTAATCGTTGCGCCGTTCAAAGTTACACAGCTCTGGAGAAATCTCTCCACATTACCTGCCTATATGTGTTGCAACGCATATATATTCACAAAGACAAATCCAAAATATGACTAGTCATCACAAATCAAACTCAAATAGCCAGATCAGGCTTCAAAAACTCGGAGCAAGTACCGTACACCGGTTCTTACCAATCAAGAGTCCAGATTCCAACTGCCAAGCTCCACAATCGCCCAAACGGCTTTCACGGCAAGACCGACAGAAGAGGTCTCAGTCGAGGACCGGCGCCACCCAGACGGTCAGCTCGGAAGGGAAGGAAGAAAAACCTTGGGATGCCAGGGCTAAGACGCCGCTGGCAGTGATCACGTCCCCGGCCCAATTCCTCACCTTCGTCGCGACCAATCCTTCGAGCATCCGAGTCGCCGATGAGCCCCACGTGACGGGCGCCAATTGACGAATACAGGCCCCAGCTAGGCCCGCAGGACACAAGGGTTCGCTCTCCTGTAATGGAATCTATAAGGAAGTTGGCACGGAAACTGCAAAGTACAAAAACAGCATTTATTAACCCTTAAGGGTGGTCCTACAATCCACACAACACTCTTCAGTATTGCATAGAGTAGCACAAAGAACATTCGTACATGGTCCCCTTTTATACACAGTAGAGGGGCTCATAAGTGGGTGGATACAACATGAAGACGAAGAACATTACCATTTATGGTCATTTTCGATACTGAATCAATATGTGGGCGGAGCTAACGCACTCCTTGAGCCCGCGAAAACATGGTCAAGCAAGGCTAACTGATAACAGATGTGGTCAAGTCTGGGCATGCGCCAGATGGACAAAGGAGCTATTTATAGACTGTTACTGGGCAGATTACGAGAGCAACTAACACAGAGGTTGGACTCTTCTCGTGGGGAACACGTGGAGGCATGACAATACAAAATGGAGTCCAAGCTTCGGTCAACATAACAGAGAAAACACAATCTATAACAGGGGAATTAATGTCTTTAGTAAATGCTTAATCACATCATTGTCTCAATTTACAACATGTGTTGGGGGGACCCTTGGGTCTCCCACTGTGTCCGAGTCGTAGGGCAGCGGGTGACAAGTGGTCCGACGTGGACCCCCAAAGACAACTTCCCGGAAGTTTGGCGAGCCGGGCACTCCGGCTCGCACCGGCAGTCCGACGCGTGCATCATACTGGCTCGGTCGTAAATTGCATCCATTGCACGCCACGGTTAGCTTACGGCCGAGACATACAGAGCAGTCCGGACCTGGAAACGACTTGGTCGATGAATTTCATGTATCTCGCATCGTACTTGCTCGCTCGTACAGCTGTACGAGTCGGGCGGAAAACATGCGTACGGCTCGTAGTTTTTCTGGCCGGTTCGCGTTCGGTGCCCTTCCGACCCGGATCGAAATCGGCCCCTTATTCGTAGCACTAAGGCAGTGGTTCTCAGAATCTTCATTTCTTTGCACCCTCCTGGATGCATTACTGTGATCCAGGGACCCACAGTGGATCATTATGGGAATCTGGAGACCCCAATGAGTCATTACTGAAAGCCTGGGACCCTGGCTTAAGAAATTTTAATGATTGGAACCCCAAAACAATACACAAAAATACAGAAACAAGCATTCTTATAACAAGTGCAGCAATGTTTACATATTTTATTGAATACACAAACAAAAGCATTAATCTGTTAGCATAATTTCATGTTCTAAGCAGTCGTGGACCGCCTAAGTAGGCGCCCCCCATGTGACCCTGTACTACTGCTTAAGAACCACTGCACTAAGGTATAGCTGCTACCTTGCATGGATGACAAAGGTGTGTAGAGTTTTGTGGCACTTATGAAAAACTCATGTTGGTTCTGGTGTGTCAATGTCAAGAGTTGAACGTGGCACGTTTATAATCGGAGATAATTGTTTACATGTTCGTGTGTGGAGAGATGGGAAGTTTCATTTAAGTTTGTTGCCAGAGTTGTATTATGAGCCTGGAATGTTTCTCAAGACAGCTATAGGCCGTAAAACATCAAACCGAGGCCAGCTTCCCTTCCTTAAGAAGACGCACAGGAGGTTTTAATTTTGATCTATTTTTGCAGGCGGCCGGTAGTAGTAATGTGCACATGCTGTAGAAACGCAGCCTCTATCATTCAGACAATGACGCGGCAGCTCTCGCGCTCCCGGACGCGGGCCGCCAGACTGTACCATTACAGCGCAGGCGGTGTGAGTGGAGGGATTTTTTGCAGACCTCCGAGAATCGGACGCCCTCTCCCTGCCCTCCTCGGAGCAGCAGGAGTGTAAAAACAGTGCATTTGGTCGAGGCTGTTCCTGTTACTATCACCGTAGCTCTGATTTAGCCAATCTCTTAGCTGTGACGTGTGGAAGGCTGGATTCACGGCTGGCTCATAATATTTAACACACCCACCGAAGGCAGGAGCCGCAGCACTACGAGCCCGAGCAGTCCTCGGCATTCAGCGCAGCCGAGAGGGGACCTCTGCACCTGCCAAAGACTTCTCTCTCTCGCCTTTTCCTGCCTTTGGACACCTAGCTCTCTGGGGCCATCATTGCGACCAGGGAACGGTGGGAGCCTCGAGAGACACGCCGCTTCTTCTGCCTGTTGTTTGTGCCAAGCGCGCGAGGGGGAATGTGCAGCGCTGCCGCGCGCCAGCCCGCCACCGCAGCCGGGAGGAGAGAGCCGCGCGCCCACCGGAGTCAACACCGCGCCCGCTGAGCACCGGGCGCGATGGATGCCCAGCCGGGGTGGGAGGCAGAACACAAGCCGGCCTTTTTCTCTCAATGTTTGTGAGGGACTCGCAGAAAAAGGGGCGAGCCGGCTGCTACACCCAGGAGTGATTCTCGAGACATGTGGAACATCTGTCAGCCGGAGACGAAAATACTGGATTTTTTTTTATTTATCTCCTGACTCCTTAGGTGAAGCGGTTTTCCCTTTCTCCCTGCCGGCCTTTCAAATTCCTGAATAGAAACAAATGGATGTATCCCTCCATGAATAAGAGCGCCCTGCTTCGTAATTCAATATCTTGCACGTGTGTTCGTTAATTACATATTTTCATTTTTTGATGCCAATTTTGTAGCTCTGCTGGTGCCAATTATTTGAGAACCGAACCATATGAGTAGTCACCGTCTTCAGATTATTTATTTCCTGAAATATATGAAGAGAACTTTATTGACTTAAATGATTTATATATATGTTTTTTCTCCACACAAAGTAAGGCTTTTTCTGTGAAAGAGCTTATATTAAGTATATATTTAAAGATAAAAGTCTTAATTTATTTGCAATCCTGGAAATGAAAATGATTTTGGTGCGTAAGTTCAGGGTGCTGATCCTGATGGTATTTTTGATAGCTTGCACGATGCATATTATGATCGACCTACTACCAAAGCTGGAGAAGCGCGCGGTGGGCACGGACGCCACCACCGGCTGCTCGTGCGCCCACAAGCCCAGCGAGGAGGCGCAGGGCTGGGGCAAGCAGAGGACTAAGAACGGGGCTGAGTCGGGCTGGCCCAACAAGCACACGCTGCGGATCCTGCAGGACTTCAGCAGCGACCCCAGCTCCAACCTGTCCTCGCACTCGCTGGAGAAGCTGATGGGCGCCCTGGAGAAGGGGGAGGCGTTCAAGAGGCCGGAGCCCTACGGCCTGAGCAGGGACCTGAACCAAAAAGAGCTCATTCAGGACAGAAGTGTCAGCAAGGGGCACGCTGACCACTCGAGGCTGGCGGCGCTCTTCGGGCACCCCCTCTATAAGGTCAACGTCCCGGACCTGACGGAAGACGACGTCTTGTTCAACGTCAACAGCGACATTAGGTTCAACCCCAAGGCAGCTGGGAACCAAGAGTGGTGAGTAGGAGTGGGGGTTGAGGGATGTGACGGTGCATCGGGTCATATTGGCGGGGAGCGAAGCGTGTGTGTGTGTGTGTGGGGGGGGGGGGGGGGGTCCTTTATTGCTCGTTAATCCAAAGTTTTAGAGGTTCGGGTAGACTGCTAGCTGGGCCGGGAGATAGCCCGATAATCGAACGGATAGATAGGAAGACGGACCTACAGATAGATAGAGAGATGCTATATAAATAGATATACATAGACAGATATAGATAGGTAGAAAGACAGGCTGATACTGAGATGGCTAGATAGAGACAGACAGGTAGGCAGACAGACAGCAGTACATAGGAAAACAGATAGACAGACAGATAGACAGACATACATACATACAGGCAGGCAAGTAGATAGATAGATAGATAGATAGATAGATAGATAGATAGATAGATAGATAGATAGATAGATAGATAGATAGATAGATAGATAGATAGATAGATGGATGGATGGATGGATGGATGGATGGATGGATGGATGGATGGATGGATGGATGGATGGATGGATGGATGGATGGATGGATGGAGGCAGACAGCAATACATAGAAAAACAGTTAGATAGATGGATAGACAGACAGACAGGCAGATGGGTAGGTAAGTAGGGAGACAGGTAGACTCAAAGACTGATACATTGGAAAGGTGGCATGTTCAGCTAGTCAGTCACATAAATGGATACGTTTACTCTCTTTACATTTCCTTTCAATGGCCTCTGGGCAGTGAACACCTCAATCCTGGAGGCATGGATGGGAGGCCGGTAGAAGCAGCCCACAGATAACCGTGTGTTCCTCCTCCTCCGGTTTGCCCCCCACAGATACAGCATGTCCGCTCCCACCTTCTCCACCTGCACAGGTGTAAGGTTGTGCAGTACCACCTATCAATGTTTAGACATCCTATCCTATGTCACCTGCTGCACATACTGCAGTGTCCTGCTGACAGGGAGCACACACCGAGCTGATAGGTCATTAAGCCGCAGCATGCTTTGACATGTCTCGGTAATAGAAGGAAGAAAGGGTGTGAGTTGGAGGGAGGTTGCCATTCGCCGGGGTGATGGCTACGAAGGAGCCGGAGGCAGCGCGCACACTCGCCCCATTGACTGTCTGAGCAGATGGTCCTTTCCCAGCCCGAGCTTAAGGACTCTTGAGCAGGCGGCAAGAACTGCCCGTGGAGGGATCGTGGCCTCCACCTGTCTCGGTGCTCCCTGTCTCGAGCCCCCGAGGTCAATACAGACACTTCCGCGGCTGCAGCAGGAGGCCGAGGCACGGGCACTCCTCGAGGCATCCCCGCGAAGGAAGCGAAGGGCACCGTTTAACCTAGACATGTCCTAAATGCTTTCTAAAGTCAATAGCCGAGAGCACTGGGCCCTCCCAGTCAACAGACGGAGCCATTAAAAGCTGGCACGCGGCACCAGGAGCGGGCACGAGCCTCGCACAGGCCAGGCTTGTGTTTGTGCCGCGAGTGTACTCAGCGCCCTTCTAAATCGCTGACCTTATGTTTCATTTGCGTCTCAGTCCCTTAAATCTCGCCTCCGCTTTTCAAGGCCACGTGCTGCATGCATTAAAAAGTTGTTCCCATGGCAAACAAAACATTTGTAAAATCAGAGAGATCCGGAGGGGATGAAAGAAGTGTCTCTGGTATGACGGACCCCTCTTGCAATCCAGGGGAGACGGAGGATATCGCCTGTCAGAATTTACCTCACCGTAACCCCACAAACGCATCTGTCAGCTTGAGAGGAGTCCCCACAGTGAAGAGCGACTTATTTAATTATATGTTCATTGATGAATAGTGTGAACCATGGCAAGGCCTGCTCAACATTTCATCCTTCTGATATCGATAAACTGAGGACTTTTAAATTGTCTAACAGTTAATACATGTCAATGGTGTGCCTGCAGTATTAACTGCTGCAATAATTAGCAGGCCCCGGGAGGCATCGAACTGCTGTATAGAAGTGCAGGAGCCAACTCAGAAGGCCTAACACAATACAACTATTATCTACCGGCAAGAGGATTTCGAATGCCACATGCATCGTTTCATACGGAGACACGTGTGTATGGTTCCGTAATGCGATATTCACATGTGCAGCTTCTCAGAAAAAATATATGCAAGCCACACATGTCGTCATGGAGTAAACTAAACCTTGGGGTTAAATCGCCGATTTTGAAATTCAGAAACAGGTGTTATTAATCTCGGCATCATTACTTGATCACACATTGTGTGATTATGGGCGACTCCCTTCATGCCTCGAATGGGAAATGTATGTGACTGCATAGATCTGTAAAATGTCATATTAAATCAACTGCACGCCGTGCTGTCTAGCACCCTACCAGCTGTTTCTCCACGCCACTCTCCCATCACACTCTGGATTCAACAATCCAGCCACAACCTAATCCCTACAAACACACGAGATACACGAATCCTGTCTGACACTTTCCTGCTCGTGTGCAGCAAAAAGTACTCCTCTATAAAGCGCCCCGCCCCACCGCTCCCACGAACACAAAATATAAATCAGTTTCTGATATTCCAGAAAGGCTTTTATGCACATCTCCCAGCAGTAAAGTATTTGATGTCCTAACAAGTAGCCCGCGGATCTGTCATCATTACTGTCGGTAATTTAGCTGCCTGCCGCACATGACTGCACCGGTTATTAAGGCCAGGCTTATAATCACATTTATCATTTAACAAAATCAATAATAGACTTTGTTGTAAGAGTGGGTTCGACAAAGAGGAATATTTTGCAGACAAGGGGTTTAGTCCTATTCAATCTATATATTCATTCGAAAAAGGACATTTTCAGTTGTGGGTAATCGCTGACAGAACTAATGTGTAGTGTTACACCAGCTTCTCAGACCCACTGCTGAACACCGAGCTCTTCTTTAAAGGTGTAGGCAAAGAATGCTAGACACAGACTGCCATTCACCTAAACACAGGAGGACGCATGACTCCATGCTAATCAACTGTTCTATATCATGTCTATATCATGTTTCAGTGCCCTATAGGGCCCAAGGCTGAGGACTGTGCCATGGGGGCACTGAGGGGGAGGTGCCAAAAATCTCAGCTTTTCTTAGAGGGGTGTTTTTTGTGTTTATAAAATATTTTAAATAACAATGTGAATATAAAATTGTAAACCTAAACGAGGCTTAAAAATACATTAAATACGTTACTGTAAGTCGTAAATATTATTTAAATAGTTTTAGAGGTAGAACCGTTCAGCAGCGCTTATTGCGGTGTGTTCAGCTACACTCAAACCTGCTGTTTTCTTCCTCGTTTGGTCTTAATATGATAGATAACTGCATGGAAAAGTAATTCGTCTTCGTCACATCCGGCGATCCTGGCATTGGTACTTAGCAGGCTACTGCATAAACAGCAGCCATGTAGTAAACTGGAGGTTGGGTGGTGAGGAAAGCGAATGAAGCATAGAGAAGGCCCAGACACTGAGTGACCATTAAAGGGAAGCTATTTCCGGATTGAATGTATTTTTAATATAAATGTGGAGCTTTGATGGTTATGTGACGCATACTCTAAAACAAACTGATGTATTTTCATATCTGGATGTGATAAGCTATTGGGGAGTTCTGTAACACCACAGTAACAAAGTGCTGGCTGGCAGTGCGATATCACTGATTTCCTATTGAACTAAAGTTTCACAGTCTAATAAGATAGTTACACATATGTGTAGGTTATTATATATAGTGATAGATACACCCAACACTCGCTCCCTCACACACACAAACGTACTCTCTCACACACAAACTCTCTCACACACACAAACACACAAGCACCCAGAAACACACACAAACTCAGAAGCATAAACCCTCTGTCCCTCATCCAAAAAAACACACAAACTGTCACCCAAACACAGACATATCAGCTTATAAAAGTCACAATATGATGAGGGAGTGGGGCCTTGGAGGGGGTGGAGCTTAACAAAGAACTGCCAGGGCAGTACTTCTGCCCACTTACCCTACCAACCCTGAGTGCATGGCTTTCTACCTCACCTTGTCTGCCATTATGTGGTATCTGCTCTTCACAGGGTGACCATGTGAAGAAAGCGGATTCGGATGACACATGGTGACACTGTGTGATTTGGCACATCCGCAGACACGCACAACTTTCCAACTGTCTCACTCTCACAAACACACACACACGCAGGCGCACATGCACGCACACACACGCACACTCGCACATGCACACACACTGCAAATCAGTCTTATGAAAAGCAAGCCTATGTTTTTCACTTATCTATTCACTGTGTGCATCATTTGGCATACTAGCTGTCAGTTTGTAGCACATCCTGCCCTAATTACACCTATTTGAAATACCTGGGCAACAGCGTTTACAACGCAGCTCGAACCACGCTGTGCCTAAACCACGAGGTCCGAACCACAAATGCTTTTTCACAGAGCTTTCCTTAACCACGCAAGTCGTTACAACGATTTGCCTTAGGGAAGGCGTTCTTGGACTGATGTTGGACTTTAAGTCCAATACTTCTCCTACTGTTGCACAGACTGGAGCTGGAACAGTGAATTATACTATTCCAACTCCAGCGTTTTCCCTAAGGTAAGTCGTTGTAACGACTTGTATGGTAAAGGAATGCGTTGTAAAGACAAATTTGTGGCTCGAACCACGTTATTCTGGCAGGAGTCATAAATCCCTGCGTGGTTCCAACATACAACTGAAATACTAGGCTTTGGGTTTGTTAAAGCAGCAGATATGATGCGAGTCAGCTTCTGCCGGGTTAACCTGTACCCTCAAAGCCTGTCTGTAGAAAGGTGACGGGTTATGCCAAACCAGTGGCCTTGTGAATGAGAAGCTTACTGTTAGTTCTCTCAGCCTTAGGGTGGTCTTCTCCCAAACTTTTTGCCTCTCCTCCTCCATTTTGCTGGACCTAATATTGTTGGTCATCTGGTAATGCGCTAAACTAGCGCTCAAAGAAAACTTCTTTGAATTCGAAGGCCAGCTCTACCTTCAGAAATACGGCACAATCATGGGGAGCATTTTCGCCCCCAGTGTAGTGGGCCTCTATGTACACGACTTCGAGACCAAGTACATATTTTCCAACAACATGTCGCAGATTCCAGAAATAAAGATCTATAAACGATACATAGACAATATCCTACTCATCTGGGAAGGAGACACAGAGTCACTTAATACTTTCTGCCGATGGCTCAATACCTGCGACCAGAACCTCAAATTTACACACAGCTCTGATCATCAAAAAACCACATTCCTAGATCTGGACATCGAAGCTGACAACGGTCATCTTAAAAGCAAAATGCACTTCAAACCAATGGCCCGAAACTCACTTCTACACTTTTCCAGCTTTCATCCGAGGTCCCTGCGGGAGAATCTCCCCTACGGCCAGTACCTACGGCTGCGAAGACACTGCAGCAGTGTGGCAGACTTCAAAGACCAAGCTAAGGACTTGAGCAACAAACTTCTGGACTGTGGGTACCCTAAACACATCACTGAAAAAGCCAGAAAACGAGCCCGAAATCAAAACCGCGAAGGACTAATTGAGAAACATCCACGTGAAGCCACACCAATACCATTGACATGTGTCACGACCTTCAACACGGTCTCCAACAAAGTCTCCAACATCGTAAAAAAACATTGGAAAATCCTCAAGACAGGGAACCTCAATTGAGACCCTCCCTTACTATCTCACAAAAAAGCAAAATCCATCAAAGATGCCCTTGTATCGACAAGACCGGTCCAACAGCAAAAGCCAGGGAACACTGTCTTAAATGCTTGGGGGCTCCCCAAAATCACTGGCCATTTTGCGTGTGGTAATTGCAGTGTGTGCCATCTGACTGAAACTACCAAGAATCTCCACCTAGAACCAGGTAAGACGTGGGAACTGCAACAACACACTAATTGCAACACGGCACATGCCATATACCGCATTGTGTGCCCTTGCAATCTCACCTACATTGGGATGACAAACAGAAAGGTAAAGACAAGAATTTGCGAACATCGCAGCACCATAAGATGCAAGAAAAACACCACAAAAATGACCAATCATTTCCTTGAGGCATGACATACGACAAACGACATGCGCTCGGTCATCATAGAGGCTCTGGATCCAAACATGCCTAACATCCAACACCAATTACTACAGAAAGAACAGAGATGGATCTATCGCCTATCCAGCCATAAGATAGGCCTCAATGATAATATTCCTTGGAATAGCCTCAATAGACAGTAACTACCAGCTTCACCGGACACCTCTGTAGATCATCACACACATGTTCACCTGTCAGTGGCCATGAGAACAAGCCCGCCACCAGAAACACAAGGAAAATGGACGCAAGTACTCGCGCTACCATGCGCAACGCACCATTTATAGTGGTTCTGGATCCAAACATGCGGTGCCCACAGACAGCCTATAGGTGACATTCCCCCATCGCAATACCCGCGCTAACCCGCAAGTGAACTACCTTGGAACATTGACGTTTGACTTAACTCATCCAAGCAAGAATCTCATGAATAACTCCACACCATGAAGAAAACACAGGGTTTACCAACACCACTCACTCTAGAATACACAATCATCTATTAAACGCTCTTAAGTCCGTGACCAATCCACACCCCAAGAGATACAAACAAACCATTTTAAGTCTGTGACTAATCCGCCCCCCAGAGATACAAACACACGTTTTTTCAATAACAATCATGTTGAGAGGATAATCACCTAAATCCTTGAATAACCCCATCATGTTGAGAGAAACTACCAAAATCCTTGAATAAATCTCACTCCAAGATGCCCGCTAAATGCGACGCCCTAATTCGGACATCCAGTCTATCGCCTTTGCAACGACCGCGCATGCGCGCGCATCCACACCAAACAGATTGTCGAGTCACTGCCGAACCCGAGCATGCATCCCTGCACGTACCGGGTCTTGCCCTCGCTCTACTTAAGCTGCTTCCCTCGCGGTACCCAGCACCAGCCGGGACTACGGGGGACTGATTCAGGTTTGCAGCGGATGACTCTCCAAGACCAAGTAAGACATTGCGTGCTCCAATGGTGCTACCCTTGAGAGCCCGCATAGACTATCGTACTCACTATGGCGCTCTTTGATTTGCAAATTGGAGCCTTGGATGAGTACCCTACCCCCCTCCGAGCCTCGATAATCTGCCTAATATCCCTAAATATTGTAACTATGACCAAAACAACACTTGTGCATTTAAAAAAAAACTTTTAAACGTATTTCACATCTGAAATCGATCTTAGGTGCACAATGTCAGATGATCGCATGAATAGATTCCTGATCGCCGCGCACAGTGCGCCATGGACCACTTGGCACTGCCTTCTAGTGGTCCCCACATACGACACCGTGCAACATTAAGCACAGCCTACCGACTCCACAGGGTGTCAGCGCTATCCTCCACGGGTTCCGTGGGTTAGGCACCCCTGCTGTTGCAGCCTCTGACCAGCACTAGACCACGCTTTACAGCTTTAACTAACACGCGCTCACAATTCAATCGCCCATACTCATTCTCCTACAGACGCAGCATGCATAGAATCTCCTACATGTTGCCACAAGCATGGGCAACACGCCAATCACTGTAGTAGTCATATAGACAATGACTACAGCACATTCATATTGCCACTAAGATTGCATTTTATGTTGCGATATATTATATGTCTTGTCATGTCTTCTTCCTTCCCCTTCAGGTATTTTTTCAAGTGTCAGTGAGTATGCCGACACTTACACCACACACCTTAGCACGTGCGTAGGTACCACACAGGTTTCACGTGGCATCTTTCACCTTTGCCACTCACTAATCACTCACCTTGTCCTGAAGAAAGCCCTTTCACTTTTTTTAATGGGCTGAAACATGTAGCCTGCCACACATAGTCAACTTACGGTAATAACTCCTAAATAAATGCACTACACATATTGATTTTAACCATATCCTGAGCCGCCAATATTAAAATTAGAGGCAAGGATTCTCAGAGATATTTTTAACTGTAGTTATTCACCTCACATCACATATATGCACAACACCAGCTCTGCTGTAATCAGGCGTCGTAGCACAACCGAGGGGCACATGGCCGCCCGGTTGGGACCCCAATGAGGAAGCATGACACCAACCAGGTTGGTGTGTGAGGGGTCTTTTAAGAACACCTAATGGGTCCATGTTCATACTACATACAGTGATTACATTTCATACACATAGTGGGTCTATCCACATTCATTAAGTTTAGTATCCATTTGGGGAACGGGACGCACCCCTAGTCTTATTTCTTGCTCTCCCCTTGATTTTTTCAAGCTTACTGTTAGACCTGTCAGCCTTAGGGTGGTCTTCTCCCAAACTTTTTGCCTCTCCTCCTCCATTTTGCTGGACCTAATATTTTTGGTCTTAGGACTCTGAGCACGTTACCACTACCAACCAGTGCTAAAGTGCATAGGGTAATGTACGTATTGGCATGTTGTTTTTGTTTTTATATTAGTGGCCTACCCTTGCTGACAATAGACTTGACCAAACCCCTCTTTTTTTCTACTTTTAGAAAGTTGGCATTTTCTTGCCTTAGCCATTTGGTACCTGCAGCCTGTCTCTGATCACATGGCTGGGTGTAATTGGCAGTTGGACTTTGTGTATTCCTGCTAGGCAACCACACACAATGGGGAGCTTAGATGTGACTGAATGGACCATTACTGGCAAGATGGGAGCGTGGAGCTGGGCCCAGCCCCAGTCACACTTGAATAGGCTGTGTCCTCTCTCCACATAAATGACCTAACAGCCCTGCATTGTCACTTCAGCCAACGTAGAGCCAGGGCAGGGGATGTAGGGGATTCTATGCACTTCAAAGCCTCTGTCTAGAATATTCTCCCACCTTCCAGAATCATGGCAGCAGTGTATAAAAGAAGGACCTCAGACACCAACTCTTCAGTACACTTCCGGACCTGTGCATACTCTGCCAGGAACTTGGACTGCTGTGCTGCTACAAAGACTGCCACTGTGCTGGACTGCTGCTCTGAAAAGCTGCTGCTCTGAAGGACTGTTTCCCTGCTGTGCTTACCTGCTGCCCTCTTGCCTGGATGAGAAGGACGAACCTGCATCTCTTGGAACCAGAGTAACTACAAGGGCTAGTTGGCTGGCTCACTGATCAGAAGCATCAGGGACATAACAGGCTTCCAACAACCTTGAACTCAGCACCTGGACTCTGTCATCTGTGGGTCCTGCCCTCCAAAGTGGTGCCACCCCAGTCCTGGAACCTTGTTAGTGGGGCCTGAAGGTGCTCCTGCCAAACCCAGCTGTGGTCCTCATTGGAACCAACATGAAGTGACGTGAAGCCCAGCAAGATTCACTGCACAGCTGCCGACCTCATCAGAATCAATGCAGAGCGACACCAAGACTTCAAAGCCTTGCTACACCTCTGCCAGCTCATCGGAACTGCCGCAACCTGATGCAAGGCTCTGCCAAGCTCCGCAGCATAGCTCCTCAGAACCAATGCAAAGCCCTGCACAGCTTCGCCGTACAGCTCCTTGGAACTGGCGAAAAGTAACACCAAGCCCTCAAAGCTTCGCCACACAGGTCCTCGGAACCAAAGCAACACAACATCAAACCCTGCAAAGCCTTACTGCAAGACTTCCTCTGACCTAGCCCCAGGCAACGTGCGGTCTTGCAATGCAGCGCAGACCAAGCTCCAGAATTTAAGGTACTGTGTTCTGTGGACCTAGGTGGGTCCCGGTAGCTGGCCCATGCTCCTTCACGGTTGGCCTGAAATTGTTGTGGTCTGGCACAACCAGATAACCACAGTTCGCACTTTGTACTTTTATGTGCTATTTTCACCTAGTTGTTTAAAATTGGATATCTTCGGTTCTACTAATTATATTTTTGTCATTTTGGTCTTATTTTATTAATGAAAATTAGGCTATATTTTTTTACTTGATGTGATATCTTTTTGTGTGGTCTTTTCACTGATTTACTGTGAAGTGTTGCACAAATACATTACATATTGCCTCTAGGTTTAGCCTGACTGCTCTGTGCAAGCTGCCAGATGGTTGAGCACAGGTTAATTTGAGGTTTGCTTGGCTTGTGCCTTACCCCAACTAGGATTATGATTCCTACTTAACCAGGGCTCTCACCTCAGTCAACCAGTAACCTAATTTATAACACTTATGCAATCTCAACTATGTGAGATCAGAGCAAGAGTGATATATCAAATGGCCTTGCTCTAATGTTAGAATGTTTCTGATATGAATTTTTATTACCTGTAATATTTTCCCAAAAAGTAGTTATTCAGGCATTACTATTACCCTCATTGCAGTCATCATCTGGCATTATTAAAACAATTTCATATTTTTTGAAGGAGAATCTAGGACAATACTATGAGTTTATTTTGATAAAGGTAATAGTTTACATGCTTCACTGTCTACTTGTAGTTGTTGTGGTTAATTCACAAGGTTACCAATAGTGCATTTTATGGTGACTCATATTTAATAACTATCATCTGAAATCTGTATCTCAGCCTTGGTGCATAGTTCAGGCTCCAGTTGGCGTTTGAATGTGTTTTAGAATAATGTGAGCTCATGCTGTTACAGTTTTGTTTACACAGATGTTAAGCTCTGTGCCTTGCTCCTGGGAGCCATTGTTGTGTAGGCTCTGAACTACTTTGGTTGTGTTGAAACCTGACAGCATGTAAAATACTATTTTCTGAACTATTTCAGGCAAAATGAAGGCAATGAAGAAAATGAAGAAGAAGAATTTGTACCTACTGGAGAAACCTCTGTTGATTCCTATCCAAACTGGCTAAAATTCCACATTGGAATTAACCGGTACGAGTTGTATTCACGACACAACCCAGCTATTGGAGCTTTACTGCAAGATCTTGTCAGTCAAAAGATAACAAGTGTTGGTAAGTTTATGATAAATAGTTTGTTTTCTCTTTTAATAATTCACCTCCAAATTGCTAATAACATTCAATTTGAAGAATATGGTCATGAAGTGAAATGTGTAATCGTTTTGGTTTAATTCATACATGACGGCCTTCTGCAGGATGTCTTCTCGCTTTCGAAGAGTGCTGTCAATGCTTTTCAAAGAGTTGTCAAGGTTTGTCAATGAAACGTATAGTTAGAGTTCTTACCCAGTATAGTGAAAAAGGTACATTTATTTATGATGAAGGTGGCAGCTCAACTTTGAGGAATTCTTGAGCGGTTTGAGCATTTTATCCACATTCTACCTTTTCTAAGAATTAGGATCAAATTCAAAACATCCACATTAGTAATCAAATTGCTCCATTTTCCTGGAACTGGAAGCTGGTACAAATGACTAGCTACTCAGATCTCAGTCCAATACAAAATCAAGGTTCTAAGGCCGGTCCCGCCAGCATAGTGACAGGTTTTGTTTTAACAATGAAAATTTAGACTCTTTATTTATAATTATTGACAAATGCAACATTTGTTGTTAGGCAGTGAAAGGAGTTATGAGACTCATCCGCATAACAAGATCTGCAAGATCACCTGTGATCAAGAGTACTTCACCTAGAAACTTTGGCATCATGAAAGCAGCTGAAATCTTTAGGTGAAATACCATGTGTGAGAAAAAAACCTTTTTTGCCTGGTCACCCCATTTTGTTGCTGAATTTTATTGCTGGGTTTTTGGCTATGCACAATGGGGCACTTCTGTTCAGTGCCCAGAGTATTTGCTGTCACCCCTAAAATGTTTAAGACAGACTTGGTTAACCCCTGAATGGTCTGTTTAACATTTCTATAAGGCCATAGAATATGATGCAGAAACTACACCCGTAGAACGAACAAGATTAAGGACTGTTTGAACGGGTGGCGTTCTATTCAATAGAACCAGCAAGGGACCGTGCCCTGGGCCTCGCGCGCTTTGCAAAATAACATAGCGAGTATCGACAGAATAGACGCTGACCTCGCGTCTCGTTAGACGTCAGCTGAAAAGCTGCTTGATGGAGAGTGGCGCAGTTAGAAACTGGATCTTTATACCGCACACATACTTCTGACTTACAAATAGTGGTACCACTTGTCTACGTGCCAGTTTATTTCGAGTGATTGTGTCCTGCTCTTAGAGTCACTTTGGTCCTGAGGAGAGTCCTTCTTTAAGAGGGTGGACTCGAAACGCGTCGACCTTGTATAGTGTTGTCCAGACAATCGTTGTGCGAATTTGTACAGTTGTTCTTGTGCACTATGATTGAGATTCATAAAATAAAAAAGATGTGATATTTGTTTTTTGTGCACTATGAAGGATTATTGTTTTGAATAGGTCATGTCTGGTTGTGACCTCTGACGTTCTTTTACTTAAATAATCAGCTAAGTCAGGGGCTGTGATCTATTGTTGAAGCGTGGATGTTGTTCAGTATGGGTAATAAATGTGGTTTGAGTGTGATATGTAAGTAGAAAAGAATCTGGAGAGAGAGTGTTTTTGTGATTCTTGAATATGGTTGTTTGTATTACAATATGTGCTATTGAATTTGTGTGGTATCTACAAATGAAATAGTTTGGAATCCCGAAATGTAGAAATGGTTAAATAAATTCAAATTAAGCTAAAAAATGCTGGTAGTTGCCTTAGAATTTGTTCTAGGCTTCAGAAAAATAATATTTTGAAGAATTATCAGTACTGGCAATTTGTTGTGTTTTTTGTGAAACTACACCCATGGCATGGAAAGTTAAATGCCACCCATGGACTGCAGCTCTTATTGTGTCATCCCCTAATGTGCCAAGTAGAAAGATGGCTTCAGGCCTACCCTGTGTAGCCGAACAGCAGCAGTGTGATTCCTGCTGCACAGACTTGTTGGCAGGTAAGACAACCTGTTTTAAAATATTAAATAAGTCACCCCTAAGCACACCTTTCAGACCTCAAGTTATGGTGCATAATACACAAGAGGAGAACAAGTGTGGCATTCAAAATGCCATGTTCCCTCAGTAAATGGGACCCAAACTTAGATCGTCACTGGTCAGTCTGTATATGGAACATAGAAAAAGTCACACTATAGATCCAATCTAATGGTAAAGTCAGATTTTTAATACATGTATGGGAAATGTAACTTTTTAGAAAGTTATATTTTCCCTACCTGAAGCTGCTGAAGGCTAATTTGCTGTAGCTATCCAGCCACTGCTCTCCCTGGATGTGGCCTGAATCAGGTGGGAAAGGGGTGTGAAATCTGCTCCCAGAGCAGAGACGATGGCCTGGGTGTAGTCAGATGTTTTTCTACCCTTTGAAAGAAGACCAGTTATGATGAACCCAAAAGCGTAATTCATTTCAAAGGTGATCTGCCCTTTCAAAAGTAAATGCCACAGAGACCCGGAGGAAGCAGTCTTTTGTGACCCTAGTCAGGTTGGCATTAAACTCAGTAGGACAGAAACTACTCCTAGAACCAGTTTTGAGTGACCACAGAAGAGGGGACTGCTCATAACTTTGACCACACCTTTGGATGAGCACACATGCTGTTCACATGTGGCGAAGGGTTTTCTATCTTGGATTTTAAGAGTGATGAGTACTGTGGGATCATTCGCATTAGGGCAAGCAGGAACTGCTGAAACAGCGGGTAGGATAGCCCCGGGGAGCTTTTACCCCATTGGTTAGGGAGTAATCAGGAGTCCCCCCCACCCACAAACTGGTGCCAGGCATAATTGTGGCATACCAAGGTACCACCCTCTGAACACATTCTGGGCCTGTGGAAGATCAGAGGAGGACTGGACCTGCTGTGGGTGCCCCAAGAAGAGCCCTGAAGGACTAGACTGGCTCCTTCTTATACCCAGCGCAAAGAAGTGGACTCCAAGGGGCAGTTGTGTGACAGCTTGCGTGGCTAAAGGGACATATCAAGCTTCAAGAGGTACTTTACTGGAAATGCTGAGCTGAGTAATTTTAGCTGGACAAATACTGGACTCTGCTGTTGTTCTCTTCTCAACATCCTTGGGGCCTCTAAGTTCTCTCCCTGTGGTCTTGTGGGCCTTATAATTGTACTCCTGTATTTGCGCACCAGAAGAAAGTTCAGAAACTTTGGAAAACGTTTCCTCCCGAGCTGCAGAGGAACCTAGACGAAAAAAGTATCTGATTGATGGTTCCACAGTATCAGATTGAATTTCAGCTTGTTTCCAATAAAGACTTCCCTTCTGAAAAAAAGACAAATCCCCATTCTGCGTCAGGATTTCGAAAGCTTTCACTGACACACACCAAAGCTTCAGGGCTCTAGTAGGATCCACCTGCATCAAGTATCTGCCATTTGGTTCCATAGCTGTGTCTACAGTTTCAGCGGCAGCCCACTCAGGGAGGATTTTTCATCCCAAAAGGTGACAACGTCCTTTTCTGTGTTGGGTCTTAGAAACATTTTCAAACATTTTGACTTCAAGACTTTAACCCAACCAATGCACTTATTCTGTCCAACCAGGGCTCAATCGCGGTTGGCCTCAAATCACACCTTTTGCACCAGTCTACTGATTACATATAATATCAGTGACACTGTGCTTTTTTGGTGCTATTATTCCTTACATTTGTTTAATTCATATCTCTGGTTTTCCTTATTAAACTTTTGTCACTTTGGTGTCTATTTCTGTAAATCGTAGTGGGGTTTTTACTGTGTTGTGTCTTTGACTTTTTAACTCTTTTGGTACTTCTAAATGCTCTACACATTGTCTCTAAAATAAGCAGGTCTGGTCTGTGCCAAAGCTACCAGGGGTTGAGGTTTAAACTACTGAAACCTTTGACTGGACCTAACAGGTTGATGACTTTATTACTTGTGGTGTGCTCCCATCTACTCTAATTAATAAATTGCTTTCATACACCAGGCTAAATCATGCACAATGACTGTGAAAACACAATTTTCACTTGTTATTCACGAAAATCCTGTAATCAGTATTTCTGCCCCTGGATTTACCAATGCTCCTGGTATTGGTAATTTCAAGGGCAGGAAAACTTGGTAGAAAACTGCCTAGGTCCTATAGAGCCTGGTCTCATGGTAATTCGATTCTTCCCTACTGCGTTACATGCTTGTTAATGTTCTCCCTAATTTAATTTTAATCATTCGTATTCTTTCGTGCCTGTCCTGTCAATTTGTTGTTTAGTGATACTATAAACTATAGGTGATATATTGTTTCAAAAAGTATGAAGTGAAGAAGACGTGATAGAATGTAGATGGTGCTGTTTCAGATTACTGTACTCTGTGCTAGCCCTGGGCATGTGAGGACTTGCAAGTTCTGACCTACTTTAGTGTTCGAATTTGACATCCTTAACAATAATCTTTTCTGAACTATCCTTTTTTTGTAACTGGTACATACCGAAATTCAAGCAATTGACTACTTTTAGAAACAGCATTTGTTTCAGTTGTATTAACAACATTGTTTGTCTCAACCTACCTGTTTGTAAATTGATTTCCAAAAATATTGTGTGTTACCTTTGAAGGTTCCAGGTGTTTTTGTGAAAAATTTCATACATAGCTAACTTTTCCTGATTTAAATCTTTGTTTACAATTATTTTTTATGAAAGAATATCAGTTATTTTATGTATTGGAATTGTGACAAAGCGAATAGTGCAATTGTGAAGGCATAGATGTGTGGTAGTTGTCACCAGGGGTTGCCCTGGAAACCCATGAAATCTTTTAGTGATCAATGTGTCCCTGGGACGCCCAGCTGTCCTAAGAGTAACAACCCTCGGAGTAGACATACATGCACTTCTGTGGACCCTCCACCCACAGTGGCACACAAAGAAGTGAAGCGCCTTGAGACCCTTCCGGGTGAGTAGCGCGCTATACAAATGCTTGATTGATTGATTGATTGAAGTGATGGACATACATTCTGTGACATGGTAACTGAGAAAGGGGCATCATTTAGTGATCATCATGGGCTGCAACAACAATCCTATCCTACATCTCACAGTTCCTTAGCACGCCCCTTTCTTGCCCCGGTAAGGTTTTGGAATTATTTATCACACTTGCACTTACCATGTTTCTGTATTTTCCCTACTTCCTGTGACTTCATCGGGGCGAAAGTCAGTGTGTTATGACGTCTTATGCTATTCTAGTTTCAAATGTCTAGAGGCATCAAGTCTCCTTGTGGAGGGAGCACAGGATCTGTGAGGTAATTTCCACGTGTGTCCTGGAGGATGGCTCAGTTGTTTGTTACTAACAAATGAGGCAAGGTAGGCTCAGCTAGGGGTGGGCGGAATTTGCGAAATCCACTTTCGCAAATTATCGCGAAAATGTTAAAAATTATCGCAAACACGCGGAAATATCGCGAAGATGCGGAAGTTTTTTTCCCGCATGTTCGCGAGATTTTCTGCATGGTTGCGGCTCGCCAACTTACCCATGTGGATGCTCGCGGGCGCGGCCATCTTGTTTTCAGTTGTCTCGCGGTGCATGATCGCGAGAAGAAAGATGTGATCGTGCGACGCATGACGTCACTGCGGGCGCGAACTGTCGCGAGACAGCGCAAATGGCTAAAAACAATACAACATCTCATGGAGAACGCGACCGGATCAAGAAAACTTGTCGGCGAACGCAGGGATTCAGGTAAGGCGATCGCACGCGCACGAGAATGTATTATTTTACAGCGCGAGCAAGAACCAAATTATCGCTAAGCTGCGGAATGCGGAAATTTTGACATTTTCGCGCTTTCCGCGGAACGCGAAAATGTCAAATTATCGCAATTTCAGCGAACGGAACGAAATTTTCGCCTAGGCTTAGCCTTCCATCCTTTCAAGGTTGGGAAATTGATCACCATAAATCGAATAATGGTAACAGCTGTTATTTACAGTGCATAAAAATGGCAGAAGTGTTATATATGAAGCATTAAATAAAAAGCTAGCTGTTACTATAATGATTTTAGATGAAATTAAGCAAGACATGCCCAGAGGTAGATAAGCACTAGCAAACAGTTCACCTGAAGAAAAGGTGAACTGAGAAAGCCACTGTTTTCATTGACATTAATTTATGGTAATTCAGACCACTTTAAAATAACTTAGAAGTAGCTTGGTGATGTAACAGCTTAATTAAAGTTCGTGCATTTGTATGTCTTCAGGGTTTATTTTTTGCTTCATGATTTAAGATGACGATAAAAAGTAGGCGCGTTCCACGAGGCAGATATCCAATTCTTTTATATCCCCTGTAATTATAGTGCACAGGTTTCTATAAAAAGGCCAGAAGGCATTGCTTCAAAACAGTTGGCTTTTCTTTTTTTGGTGTTCCCAGATTATAACTTGCCCAACCGCAGCTAAGTGTCTCTGAGTGCATGAAACACTGAAGCTGGAGGTGACTTCAAACAAAAATATTCGGAATTAACCCAACGTGCCTTTGCAATAGAGAAGGAGGCATGCTGCAGCATTGCTCATATCATACTAAAATGCACGGTGCTCCTCTTGATAGAACGTGTGCTAAAATTAAAGATGTTAAGGTAATGAAAAGAAACTTTCTGAACAAAAGTGGTGATGATTGTAAACTAGAATATATTGTATCATTTGGCCAGCCGTATTTGACAGTAGTGAAAATGAGTAAAAATGAGGTACATTTTCTTCAGCTTTGGACTTTGTCATTAGATTTGTAGCTATAAATAAATCCACCTTAAAGCATATGTTTAGCTACAATTTAAAAACAAACATGAACAGTAATAAGTAACATATATTTTCCAGCTAACTTCTTCCACCCTTCTCACAGGCATATTTTTGATGCTCTGATACTGTTCACTCTTCTAAAATCAAGTTATATCAAATAGAAAACTCTATCCTTCCTCTTACTAGGCACCAAGTTCCACCTTTTCTTTTATAATCAAAATGTTGAAATTTCTAAAACCTTAAATATTTCCTTATATTTATATAAAGTTAATTAGAAACCTAGTTTATTATGTGCCCTTGCATTCTTTTCTCCCGAGTCCCTACAGGGCTTTTGGAAAGAGGTACAATAAATACAGACCTTAACCCCTTGAGTGCCCGCCCCTTTCCCCGCCCTGTGCCGGGCGTTTCATTAGCGGGCGGGGTTTATGACGAGCTGGTCTCGTCATGGGCACAGCGCAACCGCGGCCCATGACGAGACCAGCTCGTCATGGGCACTCAAGAGGTTAACTTATCCAACATCTGTTTACATTTCTTAGGATGGAAGAAAGTTACCTCAAACACACATCCTGGTTATAGTTTATGCTGGCAAGAGTCACACTTACTATTACAAAACTGAGTGCACCTTAGATGTGCAAATTTGCAGTTTGGGAGGTCACTATCCCACTAATGCTTCTGGGAATCAGAAAATGTGAAATTTTAACCTTAAAAGAGATTTGCTCTAATGAAAGTACACTACTACTGTAGAAGTTACATCTGACTAAATCTGCTAATGTTAAAAGTTGATGGACACCTAAAAATTCATAACTATGTGGGTATTCAATAACATTTTATACGTTCAACTCCACCCTGGAAAGGCCCTTAAATGTTCTTCTCCCAGTTACAGAATTTTAGGTTTGAAGTGAAGGGGAACCTCAAAACTGATGGGTGTGTAAGGGAAGATGTTTCTACTTTGGTAGACATATTTTCTTCATGGAGAAAAAAAAGTTTAAAAAAATATTTTGAGGACAATTTTTGCGTGGGGAAACTAATACATATTACATTTCCATCTGCTAAAATTTTCACACATATGTTGGCTTAAGAATGTATGAGAATTACCATTTTACAGCAGTCCTCCCGGAAATCTTTGCAAATTCCTAACATTTCAGAAATGTGCCCAAAACAAAAATGGAACCATATGGATGCCAGTTTTTGATTTGCTTTTTATGGCTTTCTGAATCGTGCCCATAATGTGTTAAATACCAGAAGTCAGATTGTGGGCGGCATAGATCATACCAATGGTCAGTGAGAGGGAAGTATGTTGCCTGGGGATGTTCCTTGACGGGGTAACTCTCGAGGGTGACCTTAAAACAATATATGAAACAATGGGATGGAAAGATCTGTTGTATTTTCATACAATTTCAATATATATTAGTTTGTGTATATGCACTATTTGAAAACACCGACTGCAAGCCATATTGACTGAGCTCATTCTTTTAGGCCTCTAGACCTTCAGTTGTACTGAATGAAGCCACACTCCCCTTGCAGGTGTAATTGCATGCTCACATTGAAAATGTGTCTCTCAAAAGGGCAACGACCACCCATATCCAAAGTTCATTCTTTTACGTTAACTAGGTGCTGGTTCACAATTTTCTTTTCAACTGTATATAAAATATTAAAATTCGAATTTGTGTTTTTAAAACTGCATTATGAAATGCTGCATAATTCAACTAGTCTAACATTTTACAGTATCTAAAACCTGGAGATTAAAAAAGATTTTTTCTGGGGTCGAAAGCCATGGAAGATGTAATTTATTGCACCAGTTAAATCTGACTCCCCAGGATTTGGAATTTATTAGTTGATATACAAATAATTGATTCTGTGTTTTTGGGAAAAACAGGCATATTTTGGTGCTTCCTGCACTAAAATATGCTTGACACTGTACCATTTCCCTTTTAAATTCTGCCACTTTTGACCTGCCAAAATTGCTCAAAGGATGAGGCCTTTATTCCACTCGGTAATTATTGGGTGCAGTATATTCTATAGAACTCGGAAACGTACCCCCGCTGAATCAGGGCCAAAGTGTGTTTTATGGGCGTACAATGTTGCATGTCCTTTGAGACTCCTTTTCTAGGGTGAAGTCCCGCCTTTGTTTCTGAAAACAGAGTATGTTTGCAGAGCTAAACTTGCTTAAGTAGAGATCTAACGCAGAGCAGCTTAAAATTGGATATTTTGAAATAGGTGTGCAACATTTTTAAGGCAGTGTAAAGCTCCCCGGGGGCCACAGCTCAACGTGGGATATTTGAAAAGAGCTGTGTGGCTTTTGTATGTCTGGGAATGTGTTACTCTGCAATGCCTGGCTTAGGTGGTTTAACTTTAAATACAAAAGGTTGATAAAATAATCCACTTACGCTTGTAATGCTTGAGTAATGTTATAGTGCTTGGCCAGGTTATATCTCCGCTCTCTTCGTGTAGGTGTAATTGCATATCGAAATTGAGCTAGTTTGCATTTCGAAAAAAAACAACTACATCTGTCTTTTGCTCATTTGTTCCATTAACTGTGGAGTTTGTTTGCTAAACACTTCGAAAGTGTCAATGCGATGTTTTTGAAAACTATTCTTGAAGATACACAGGAAGTGTGTGGCTAACAGTGGGTTGGGCCAGGTCAATCAAAGGTGATAGAGGTGACCTGCACATATTATTTGTCCCTCCTTGGCCAGTACTCTTCCACAAATTGGTTGGTAGATGAAACTGCTGCATTTAAGAAGATTAATGCATACATCAGGGCCTTTCTTATCTCCTGTTCCTCGTTTGAATTAAACAGTGTGTTCTGACCTGGCTATAGTATTATCAATGAGTGTGAAAGAGTTCTGAGAAGATAATAAACTCTATCTCAACTAGGTGCCTCTCGGTGAGCAAAGCTAAGAATGTAGGGCCTCATTACGATGTCAGATGGACCGCAACCGACCAAACGTCAGTTGCAGTCCGCCTGACATGTACCATTGCGCTCCGCCTGCCGCATTACGATGCAGAGGGCAGGCAGAAGGACCGTTCGCTGCACTTCTGATGGGCTCAAGGAACCCGTTAGAGCTTCGCAAAGCATCATAAGCCCATAATGATGGCGGAGCCGGGATCATGATTGCACTTTCCTACATCCTTTCCATGTAGGCCTTTCTGAAAGTCATAAAGTGACTTTGGGGGGCATTGACTATGCTATGAGTCCTGGGGGGCACCTACGGTGCCCCCTAAACATCCCTGCACCGTGTGGAAGGCACCCATTTCACAATGGCAACTTATGTTGCAGGCCTTTTCCACCCACTACACAAGCTCCCATTGTAAAATGGATGCTTCAGACCGACGATAGGGTGGTCACATCCAAATTGTGCGGTCAGAACCACCGACCTATGGTCGGTCGGTTCCAATCTACTATAGTGTCGGGCGGACTTCATCATAATGATGCCCATAGTGATCACAGCTAGGCATGGAGGAAGTATTGCTTTAGAAAACATCATGAGAAATGCCCTTGGACGTGCTGTGGCCCTTTAGTACAACAAATGATGCAAAAGAGTGGCCTTCCAGTGAACATAACTAGTGCACTTCAAATACTGCAGAAAGATGTATACTCCTCATGTCTGCAGTGAAGTCTCTTTAGGGGCTGCCAAATAAATCGTGTGTTGATCATACAGCTCTCTACCTTGTTCATACAGCCTTTTCATGGCAATGCTATTCAAAATCAATACTTCCCAACCAGACCCTCAGTTTAGCCTCCCAAAGCTGTTTCATACTGCTGTTGTCACGATACAAAGGTTTCAGGGAAAATCCTTGCATAGTCAAGGCTCATCCTTCTGAAACCAACTTCTGCTATATTTTTTCCATGAAGGAAGGTAAAATAATTCCAAGTAAAAAAAACATGAAGCCTCCGCTCTTCTACCAAGCATTTGAACTTGAATAACGATAAGGTTTCTGCCTGCTGCTTCTACCTTTCCTATTCATTCTGTCTCCAGCACTCTGAGCCTACCATTAGTTTTTAACTTCTTGGGTGTGGTTCAGAAATACGTACAGCAGCAGTGGTTGATTGCTGTGAGGAAAGTTTGAAATAGTGTAATGGAGGTAGAGTGTTGCAAGGTACAGAACAGGAAGTTGATAGGACTGATACTAAATCTGCTTGATAGGCTGTCTTCAATTTTTGTATGAATATTCATGCATGCTTCATAGAAACGCTGCGAAGAGGAAAAGTGTATTATGTTTAAAATTCAATGCCACAAACTGAAAACAATGAATACTGGAAGGGTTCGGAGATACCGCTGGTGATAATGTTCATGTGGAACAGAGGAGTTAGAATAAGCTAGTAATTTGCTACAAAGACTCTATTGAAAACTGATGTACAATGTAACATAGACTCTTTGAACCATATCTTCTAGCCTCTATGATTTATGTGCCTGTCATATACAGACAATCATCATAAACAAATTAGTATAAATGTCTTTCAGAGACTAATGACAGACCAATTGATAGATAATAGCCAGTAGATACATCTAGGTGCCGATTCCGATCTGGGTCAGAAAGCACTCTGACTGAGCCGGATCTGGAGTGTTTTCCGACCGAGCCAGAGTCCTGCAGTCCGACCGAGCGAGTACAATGCGGCCATATGCTGCCAGACTTGGTTCGGTCGGACTCCCATAGAAGTCAACGGGAGCCAGTCGTATAACGCGTACATGGGCTCCCATTGACTGAATGGGTACGTCTCACGCAAGGACGGCCCCTACAGTGGGTACGCGTCAGTGCCATCCGCACCGTACATGCCTGTGTTGGGGGGACCCTTGGGTCTCCCCCTGTGTCCGAGTCATAGGGCTGCGGGTGACAGTGGGTCTGACGCGGACCCCCAAAGGCAACCACCCGGACGTTTTGCGAGGCGGACACTCTGGCTCCCACAGGCTGTCCGACACGTGCATCGTACTGGCTCGGTCGTAAATCGCATCCATTGCATGCCACGGTTAGCTTCCGACCGAGACGTACAGAGCAGTTCGGACCCGGAAACGACTCTGTCAGTGAATTCCACGTAGCTCGCATCGTACTTGCTCGCTCGTACAGCTGTACGAGTCGGGCGGAGCGTACGGCTCGTAGTTTTTCCGGCCGGATCACGTTCGGTGCTCTTCCAACCCGGATCGGAATCGGCCCACAAGTAGTATATCTTATTTACTGATCATTGATGATCCCAAAGCAGACCAAAAAGTGTGATTAAAGAAAGTGATGCATTCATAAATGTCTTTATTTTACAGTGGTGCTCAGTATTATCAAGGAATTAGCAGGCTAAATATTAGGCATGTTATCAGATCATGTTTTGTATCCCCTTCGACTAGAAACAGAAAAAAATCCAAGTAGCCATGTTTCAGCTAGACCAGATAATGGCTGTCAAGGTCTACAGACGTAGATGGACTGTGTGACATGGATTAGCTGGCTAACAAAATAATGTTGGTAACAGCTCTGGATGCTTTGTATAGTTTCCTATTTTTTCATTTGGTTCACTGACAAAATATCGGAACCCTAAATATCGTGATACAAAAATATTGTGTCAAAAATATCATACATATAATGGTAAGTACAAAAATATCGAAAAAAAAACCTGTTTACACTAATATTGAAAAATATATACAAAAATATTGTTTTTCTTAAACATATGCAGTTAAACATAGTAAATGTTAAGGCCCTCATTAGGAAGTTGGTCGGAAAGCCTTGGTTTGAATTCCGACCACCGTATTAGGATTACAGCGGTCAGAATTCAAACCAGCCGGTCATTCCGGCTGGCTTCCGACGGGCTCATGGAGCTCGTTGGCCAGTTGGAAACTAGGGGTGGGTGGAATTTGCGTAATCGCGTTACGCAAATCTCCGCGAAACGGTAAAAAATGTCCGCGAACACGCAGAAATTCCGTGAACACGCGTAATTGCTTGTTCGCGATGCTTTTTTCCTGTTCACAATCGCTGTTTGCGTGCTCGGGGAGAAATATCTCTAGAACGCGCATTTTGAGAAAGCAGAATTTTGGGCAATTTCGCGTTCTCCACAGAACGCGAAATTACCCAAATTCCGCAAATTCCGCGAGCGGAACGGAATTTACCCCCCAGGCCTATTGGAAACCCACCATAATCCTGTGCAGACAGCATTTCTGCTGTCGGGATTATGATGTCGGTTTCTGACATGCATTCCATGTCGAGCTTTCCGAGGGATTTACACAAACTTCGCAGGGATTTACACAAACTTCCATTTCTGTATGGGATGTTGTGCTGCGGGCGGTTTCCGCCTGCTGCACAAGCTCCCATAGAGACATGGGAGATTGCGACCACACCATGTGGGGTTGCATCAAAATACGGTGTTCAGAACCACTGACCTACGGCCGGTCAGTTTCCACATCAAGACGGTGTCTGTCGGAGGCAACTCCGACCGACATCATAATATGGGACTAAGTATATTAACATGCAACAGTAATATAATGTATGTTAAATATATTTAAATAATTAAAAATATATAAAATAAAAATAAACTTATTTACAAAAACACATACACATATATATTCATGCGTGTATGTTTAATTTACACATATATAATGTAACTCTATTAGTAAAATAATAATTTTAATTCATATTATAATTTACTGTTTTTCTACATTTAATAATATAACAAGTATACACAATTGGCTGTGACAAAGAACTTTTCAGGTCGAAACGCGTTGCCGCATTAAACTTTATTGACTGTAGAACACTGTGTGTGGTCCTGCGCTTTCCTTTGGAATTTTGGGAGGTGTGCCGTTTGAAAATATATATATATATATTTATATGTACAATAAATTAATAAACTGGAATTTTTTTTAAAAAAAAACATACCAATCTATTTGTGCATAAAAAAGTAAAAGTAAATGATATAAAAGACAAAATTTTACTCAAAATATGTGATATACTACAAACATTACTAATGAAAAAATAATATTTTAAATTCTCAAAAACATACTAGTTCTCAGGAGGGGTAAAATTTACTATTCCCACTCCAGTGGGTGCAACAGTAGTGGAAGCTTTAGACTCAGGAGAGGTAAAATGTACTTTTCCCACTTCAGTCTGTGCAACAGTAGGGAAAGCGTTGGGCTCAGGAGGGGGAACATTTAATATTCCCACTCCAGTCGGTGCAACAGTAAGGAAAGTATTAGACTCTGGAGGGGTAAAAGTTACTATTACACTGCATAAATAATTTATAATTAATTTCCCACCCTATACCCCTACAAACCCAACAAACCGCATAATTAACAATTAATTAATTAATTAAAAATTTATAAGTAAATAAGAATTGACCAATTATTATGTAATTATCTTCCAACCCTATACCCTTACAAACCCAACAACCCGCACCTTACATATAAATTACAAAATTATAATAATTACAAAACTTACATAATTAGCAATTCATTGATTCACAATTGATCAATTATTAATAATTAATAAATTATTATCTAATACATTTCCCACCCTATGCCCTACAAATCCAGCAACACGCACCTAAAATATAACTTACAAAAATATTTTTTACCCAATTTACATACTTAATAAAATAATTAATATTAATGGAAAAACATTATACTTAATTAACTTCTCACTGTGTACCCTTAGAAACCTCACATTCCCTTTTGACACTATAAATTACTATTTTACTGTTACCTTAAAAATATAAATAACTTAAAATTACAAAGTGTATTTAAAAGTATTAACAACAATTACACATTCTATATAAAACATACAATTGAAATAGTATGTAAACTCTAAAAAACGATATTTCTTTCCTTAAAAATTGGCTTTTGCACACGATATTTCTGTGTCATGATATTAAAATCTCGATATTTCTGCAACTCAATATTTTCAACTCAAGATGTTCTCCGAATACCTTTTCATTCCGGTATAATGAACATTTTAAAAGCTATTCTTTCAGATATATGTCATGATGACAGTGAATCGGAATAATCTCTGTTCAAAAATTTAAACTATGTTATGTAGAGAGTGCTTCTCCATAATTATGTCATTGACTATGAGTATTCTGTTCAGAAAAAGAATAACTTTAAAGTAAACATATGTGATCAGTAGTAAATGATCATTTAGAAGCACTACTGAGAGATGGACTTTGGTGCCATCCCCATGTTTATTATTTTTAGTACAGCCTATGATTAGACAGTTATGCTGTGCTTCTGCTGAAGGAGTGCCTACATTGCACTTTTTGCTTTGGAGGAAATCATACGTTCCATACAGCAGTACTGAGATGGTTATGGTTCCATCCAACAATCAAGGCTATAGGCAGCTTTATATGTTTATTCTTTAGTTATGACAAAGGCAGTGCATTTTATGGATGATTCTATTTATGCTGTCTCAAACACATCCTAAAGCCACTTGCCTTCAAGAAATGCAAAGATGCCTTAATGTATCTTCAGCTGTTAGGCAGTCCAGATGTTTGCTGTGGCGTATTCATTAAAATGTCAGTAAACTGTAGGAAATCCATTCAAGGTTGATGGGAGATTATCAGGATAGTACATGAGCTTGCTGCCTTTATATTAGTGGAGATGTTTTCCCTTCTTGTAAATGCACTTTATTGCAGAGGTTTTTATTGCGAGGAGATATGATCCTCTCTGGTTTGTATCAATGCTCCAAGCTTTATTAATCTGTTATATTATATTTTATCTTTTTATGATAAATTGCATTGTGTTACTTTGTGATATTTATGTAAAATCGAATAAAGATATATTGACATTGACAAAGACAGTAGGTCTGACATATTTATTATAGAAAGCATAGGTTAAAGCCAATAGATATTTAACCTCTTCAGTGCCCCGCCCTTTCCCCCTCCTGTGCCGGGCCTTTCATTAGCGGGCGGGGTCCATGACGAGATAGTCTCGTCATGGGCATAGAAGAGGTTAAGGGTGAGTTGTTATTATACTCTGCTAAAGCCTGTACCGTGTATTTTATTACATGGACTCTCACAGATTGCTCTCATAGGCAAGAGTTTTTGTGATGGTTACCCCCCCCCCCCCCGACAACCCCAGGGGTTAGTAGATTTGTACTGTCATAATCCTTGTTAGGCATTTTTAGTAAGATTGTGGTTTTTGCCACCCGTAATTGTGTCTATATTTGTATTTTATGACTGAATGTTGATGGTTATTTTATGGAAAACCTTATGTTAAATCTAGTGGGCCTGATTTGGTTATGGTGAGCAACCAATGGTAAAGACAACAGACAATACTTGATTCAGTGGGAAATGTTAGGCCCAATGCTTTATGTCTGACCTGTTAGTAAAAATTTAGGACAAAGGCAGTAGGCTTCACTTATTTATAGTGATAATGATTTGTCATAGAAAATAGGCCTCTCTGAGTGAATGGTTTTTACAATGTTTTATAGGATGTATACAGGTATATTTTTACATGTAATCTCACAAATTACCATAGTAGGGAAGTGTTTTGGTGTGTGCTACCCACTTTAACAAACCCTGGGCTTAGAAGATTTGCACTGTGGTGACCCTGGTTATCCTGTCGTAAGGAGGGTTGTATTTGGCTTTGTCAATTGTAATTTTAAATATACGTAAATTTAAGCTTGAGTGCCTGATAGTTGCCTTATGAGAAAGCTTATGCTTAATACAGTGGGCAGAAGTACGTTATGATGGAAAGCCAATGATAAAAACTGTTTATTATGAAAAGTTGTGACAAAAGCAGTAAGCCTGGCTTTGGAAAGTTTTTTGTTGAAGTGAATAGGTCTTTAAATATGGATTTATTACACTGTGTTAAAGGTTATAGTCAGTTTTTTCAGTACATAGAATCTCACATTTTTCTGTAGTAGGCAAGCGTCTTGGTCGCCGCTACAGACAAACCCTGGAGAAGAAGATCTTCACTGTGAAAATCCTTGTTTACCTGCTTTAGAATGTGTGGTATTTGGTTTTGCTACCTATGATTTTGTATATATTTGTAATTTTGCATGATGTTTGCCTTTTGTTAATTCTTATGTTCAACACTGTAAGCCTGAGTTGGTTATTGTGGCAAGCCAATGTAAAAGGATATAGGCCCGCACTGGTTGATGTAAAATAGTTGTATTAGATTCCACACATCTGATATGATATGAAAAATTCCAACAAAATGAGCTGGCCTGATGTTTATTCTGAAATGCATTAAAACCTGGAAACAGGTATTTTGTTAGATGGAATCTCAATACATTCAAAAACTTGAAACCTGGTGTTAGAATATTTGAACTGTACTAATCCTTGCTAGATAGACCTCCTTAGGAAGACTTTTAAGATTTCATTGTTTGTCAGGGTGTTGTAATAAAAAGAAATCAATACAAAATTAATACATATATATAAATATATGCATAGACAGTCCGTTTATTTCCACGCCAAACAGCCTCACATCCAAGTGGCGTGTAAAACAAGACGCGGCACATTCAGTTCCATTCTTCCAAATGTATTGTTTTTTTAGGTCATAACACCAAGTGCAGCAGCGTGGAATAGCCTATGCGTTTCGGCTGTAGCCTTCAACAGGGCCATATATATTTCTCTTTTTATAGGTCACTGTTTATGTCTTTCAGTCTCCTTTATCTTTTATATTACTATTATTTTAGAGTGTACTTCAGCATCCCATTCTGTGCTGCAGGGCCCCTAGCTTGCTTCTCATTTCATCTGCAATAAGCCATATCCCACACAGCCACTGCTTCATAACCAGGCAGTCAGTCTTGGAATGGCAGTGCACATAGTGTATCATTGTTTATCATTCTAAGATGGTAAAAACATTGCTTCTAAATGTGGTGGCCAATTTGGGACTTTAAAACAATGCTAAACTATGTGCAATATCAAAGATGGACTCCTACTGTTATGTTCTATTTCAGTTTTTTTATTGCAAGCATATAATTTATGGTGTGGTGGTGAGTCTTCTTTTTTCTACTTTTATCGTTCTGATTTACTATGTATATGCTTGTAAGGTTTGTGTTATTGTGAAAGGGTAAGTGGGTTTATGCAAGACTGAATCAGTGGGCAAATGGATGAATGCATGAGTGCATAAATGAGTATCAGAGAGGACTTATAACAATGCGTTGTGTGCCTAAACTCAACAGTAACTGAACAGGAACTTTCAATTATAAGCCATACCCTTTGGCATTGCCAGTGCTTGTTGTTTAATATTGTATTGTTTATCTACATGATAGAAAGGCATCTTAACCCCTTCGCTGCTGCGGACATTCCGCTGCAGCGCTGGGGGGGGCAGGGGGGCAGCGCGGTGGGCCTGTGCTCATGACGGAGCCGCTCCGTCATGAGCCACAGTTGAGCTGTGCTCATGACGGAACGGTTCCGTCATGACTCCGCCCATTTGCGTTGTCGCCCCGCACAGGCGGGGAAACAGCGCCGCGCAGGCGGAGCGGCCGCCAACAGGATTGTCATGACGGAACCGTTCCGTCATGAGCACACGCCAACCGTGGCTCATGACGGAACGGTTCCGTCATGAGCGGGGAAGGGGTTAAAGAGGATGAGCCTTGGTGCTAAACGAACTACTCACTTAGACATTTTGCCCTTAAAAGCAGAACTGAAGTGATTGAGAAGCTGGCTTTTTGGACATTAACCCCTTCGCTGCGGCGGAAATTCCGCCGCAGCGCTGGGGGGTGCGGGGGGTAGCGCGGTGGCGCGGTGCTCATGACGGAGCCACTCCGTCATGAGCCACGGTTGGGCTGTGCTCATGACGGAGTGGTTCCGTCATGACTCCGCCCACAGCGCTAATCGCACGCACAGGCGGGGAATTAGCGCCGCGTGGGCGGCGCGGCCGCCAACGGCCGCAGCATGACGGAACCACTCCGTCATGAGCACACGGCAACCGTGGCTCATGACGGCGTGGTTCCGTCATGAGCACGGAACGAGTTAATCAAGATTCCAACCCACAGAGATAAACAGGTTTCAGTCAGGGTGACCTTTGCTCACATTTGTTAGAATGCACACAAGAGCAAGCGGAAAAAAACACAAGGAAAGAGGTTAACTAGAGTTAGCTTGCAATAATGCATCTAGACACCCAGTGGTAGATGACACCCTTATGCATGCCTACACTAGGTATCATATTTACATGGGCACACTTGCCAGTCCAACAGCACCCTGAGGGCTGTACGTTCACGAGTGAACTGCACAGTTTACGTTCTACTCATACTCCCCCGTTTGTTTGCATACTAGTGTGTACTGGCCTCAAGAGCTGCAGACAGTCAAATGACCTTTGTCTGGCAGATCTGCTTGTTAACAATTAACTAGTAAGGCTTTGTTCACAATTAGTGTGCACGTGTTCCACCTCCCAAACAGTGACGAGGCCACAGCAGGTTTGTTATGACACCTCAAAAGAAAGGCTGTAGTTTTGAGGTTTTGAGAGAAACCTCATTGGCCTTGGTGAAGCTCAAAGGCTCATTTTAGTATGGTCTTTTAGCACCTTTGAGCGCCAGGGATAAGTTTCTGCACGTGCCAAGCATTGCATCACTGATGTGATGCCAGTGGAAGGTAGATCAAAATGACAGGATCATTGAAAGGCAGACATGTTTCTGCATTTCCATAGAGGCTGTCCTTGTTGCACTAGTTGTGGATTACAGTTGCTGGGAATTTGCTCTACAATTATTTAAAATATATATATATATATTTATTTATTGCAACGTTTATTTATATTACACCTCAACCGGAGGTGTCAGTGTGATTTTCACTGAAACATAGACAGGTTACATTCTCACTTAGAACTGAAGAATACAGAAAAAGAAAACTGCATGAAATCTGAAGGGGGTTGGTGGGGTTACAGGTGGAAGAGATGGTGGACTTAGGTGTGTTTTTGCTCCAGTCTAATATTTTATTTTCAAATAGAGTTTCCATACTTTGATTGCGAGGCAGGAGAAGACTTGGTTAGAAACGTTCATGGTCATGTGGAAACCAGGCATAAATGTTCAAGGCAGCCCCACACTGCAGGAGGTTGTGACTAGACTGGCGCCAGCCCTTTATCCTACAGCTTACAGGAGAAATATGAAGGTGGTAGAATAGACAATCCCACCCTGTCTGTGGTGCTCTGTAGGTCACAGGCTCGAGTCCCAGCTAGGCACACTCAGCCTTCCATCTTCTTAAGACTGGTAATCTGAGTTCCATTAATTGGTTAAACGCACCATACTTTATTTATTGCAATTAAAATGGCATAACTTCAGTAAGAGTGCATTTGTTAACCATCAGCAACCTCTACATGAATAATATACCTTTTCTCACTTTTGATATTTACAAAGAACTGTGTCCAGTGTTGGGCATGTGACAGGAAGTCCTGATATTTTAATTTTTATTGCAGCGGTATTGTGATTTGTGGATGCATAATGCTACTGATCCATTTATTATATATATATTGTTATTGTTATTATTATTTGTGGTATTATTAGTGGTGTCAGTTATAGAATTAATAGTAATATCGTTAGTTGTAGTAGTCTTAATGGTCCTGAGTAACAGTAGGAAAGTTATTAACAAAGTGTTAGGATTGTCACAAGTCCGTCAACTGAACTGTCTGTCAATCGGAGTTTGCAATCAAAGAGCCGATTCACAAAACCATTTTAAAGAATGAGAAACACTACTCCAAGAGTACTCTTCCATATACTGTTACAGGCCTTTGTGAATTAGGCCACAAATGGCCATCTCTCTATTATTAGTGAAGTGCAAAGAGGGAACTGTCCTTTCTATTTGTGCTATAAATATATGAATATTCTCCTATTGTTCCATTTTAGATGTTTTGGGGCCAATTCACAAAGGTATTTTGAATTAAGATAAAGAGTGCTGCATTATGTGCTGCATATTTCCTTAGGGCCTGATTACGAGTTTGGCGGATTGGTTACTCCACCACAAATGTGAGGATATTCCGTCTGCCGCATTACAAGTTCCATCATATCCAATGGAAAATAATAGAACTCGTTATACGGCGTATGGGACATCCGTCACGTTTTTGATGGAGTAACCTGTCCGTCAAACTCATCATCAGGCCCTTGGTGTATAGGCTCCTTTGACTTGTTTGCAAATCATAGCCAGTTTTGGAGCCTCTGGATTGCAGCTGTTTTATTCCATTCCTCAATGAAAATCTTACCTCATAGCAGACGCTGCATTTTAAACAGTGGTTAACAAGTCAGCGAAACGCATTTCACTACAGCTAATTTATTGTGAAGGCAAGAACCTGACACTCACACTTGAAAACTTAAAGGATTAAAATGTTAAATCACTTCCTGATGCTTTATACAAATCAAAAGAGGCTAAGGCGTTGGGAGTCTTGCAGAACAGTTCAGGCCCAGAGAATGCAGTGCATGAGGGTGCTGAGACATCCAGGACTGACGGTACATGAAATATGCTATTAGCGAGCTTCCTGAATACACCGTTAGCCAGATGTAGCCTGCTGTTGTGCATACAGAAATGCTGCCTTGTGGCTGCTTAAGGTCCCTTTTACTGAAAAACTAGGAGCTATTGAAAGATTAAATTGCCATTAATGTTTGGTTAGGTTTGGGAATCCAATAAGATCAGTGCTGTAGTTCTTATACTGTTTTTTTATTGTTTGTCTTGTATTCAGAGATATGGAGTGCATTTCCTTAAACCTTGAATGCAGACAGATCTACCAGCAAAGGGACTGATAATGTATTGGGTGTAAACAGTTTGGTTTTGGAGGAAGACCAAATATACTCGGACATCTGGTAGAGATGGAACAAAAGAAAAAGGAGTTCAAAGGGTTATTTATGATCTCACTTCTGCATTAAGCAGAGGCATTTTAAGTTGTATCATTGTTAGAGAAGAAGCCGCTTCAAACACGGAGTGTGTGACTGGAACATCTGAAGCTGGAAAGAAGAGAGCAACAGATATTTTTGCTCTATAAATTGGGGGTGAGCCAGTGGGCATTTTGAAGTAGAGTCCCATTCTCTAGGTATGATTTAATCTATATGAGGACCAATTCTCCCAGGCAGAAGCATGAGAGTAAGGATGCCATTTGTCAGGCACAGTTTATAAAACCCTCTTTTTGTAGTAGCATCCACCAGTGGCTCAAACTAAATGTAAATGTGTATGTGCTTCTATAGCGCCGAATCACCCCTAGGGGTATCTCAGCACTGTACTCATACCGCTGAAGGAACCCTTCCTGGCTTTCCGTGTGAAGTGTCCACTCCTGGGCACCCCCATGGTGAAGCCAGGCATCCCAGCACTGTTGGGGCCTTTGTGGAGATTAAGCAAGCTATTGCCCAGAGTTGCAGCGTGGGACCCATGATTAGAATAGGCACTGAGGCGAGAACATCTGGTCCGAGGAATTTATAGCCCGAGACCCTGCCGTGGCGGAAATCGAACCCTGGTCCCGGACCAGTGCTCTGCATCGAGAGCTGCCGCTCTAACCATTGAGCCACACTTCTCCACTATAGGTCTGCATTGAAATTGAGAAGTAACCTATGAAACCTCCGCGTTGGCGTGGGGTTTCATGATTGATAGCCATTTTAGATTACTGTGAATCCACAGGCTCATACGCTGAATAATCTTTGTAGGCTCGGGGAAAGCCTGCTGAAGTGCATCCCTTTTGGCATTGATTTCATGCAAGCTGAGCTGTATTGCTGTACCCGTTGGTTGTTGACACTCATCGGTGTGTCATCTAATCCATGTTGAAACCTCTCTGTTAGTGACCAATTAATTTGACCAATGCTGCCAAGACACTGAATAGGATCATCAAGAGGGACACAATATCTAAAAGAAGCCAGTTTTGCTTGGTGAACGTAAAGTCATAAAGAACAATAATCACCTCAATGTTATTCGGGAGCCACGAGGACATGATGAGAATGATTGAGTCAATACCATGTCAAATAAATTGTCTAGAAAATGCAAAACTGGCATTTTCTTGTAGTTTCAGTTGTCTTGTGATGATTTTTAGCATTCCAGTCAAAACAGTATTTTGCCTCTGGAACTCTTTGCATGTACAGATAAAAGATCTTTTTCTGGCACTTTGTTGTAATTTTGCTTTATCACTAGATGTCCTAATAATGCTGCTGCCTTGCCTTCGTAGATTGGCCTGTCATAATCCTTGAGTATGTATTCCAAAACATATATTATCTCAGTTATGATGAGTTAAAAGACTCACAGTCTAAATGAGATACTGTTGATATTGAAGATGTTCTATGTTGGCTGAGGATGAGGTCAGTCATTCATCGTAGTCATGTTGCCTGTGATAAAGCATGTCAAAGATTTTCTTGCCTGGGCTCTTCATCCAAGCATTCTTGTGATGCTTTGGAAGTCAAGGCAGAGTTAGTGTAAAATATATAAGTCCTCTTTATGAAGAACAGTATTATTTTTCATGCAGCTTTTGTGAAGATGCTATACTTTATGTTGGTGGTTGCAGCTGGGGATTTCAGCCAGAATTTCTGGGGGTCTGGGCATATTTTTTAGCACCAAACTCTAACCCAGAGCTAGAGGGACAGTAGTAGAAAAGGGAGTAATACGGAAGAAGAGAAAAATATATACAAAATAACAACGAGAGAAAGCAGGAATAAAAGAGAACATGCAAGTGTGGGATAAACCCATTCCTAATTATAACATCACTTTAACCTTTGTTTTTTCAGTGAATTTCTAGGGTTTCTTAATGTAAAGTAACATGTTAACTCCATGGTGCATATTGCGTGTGGCCATGCACTACATGGGGTTGGTTACAGGGCCTACGTCCAACCCCTCGGGCAGCGAACGCCATGCCATACACGGCCTTCGGCCGTGCCTGATGTGTGATTGGCTGCAGGTCAAGTCCTGCGCCCACCACCCTGCACACAAGCCATGCACAGTGGGGGTTGTGCACAGGGTTTGGGTGCCATTTTAAGTAAGGCAGACTTACTGACTTTGTCAAAGGGTCAGACCACCAAAATATAAAAATTGGGCCTATTGTTTTTATGAAGGGGTCAGGATAGCAGCATATACTGACCCTCTGTTTCAGGATAAAGCACATGTATTTTCTTTGTCAAAATTGAAGAATACTTTAAATGAAATGTATTTTTTATTAATTCACATGATGCAATGTTTAATACAAATAATTGTAATAAAAATGTAATTAAGTTTTATTTAAAAAAAAAAGCATCAACATGTATTTGAGTTTCTTTTATCACATTTTTCAAGCTACAAAATGCAGCTATAAAACCCGCCACAAGGTGGCTCTGGGTTCCAGCTGAACAGCAAAGAGCTCCAGCTAGAAGTGCTTTAAAAAATACATGTACGCTCTTCTGCGGTCATGTAGGCAGGGGAAATGTTTTGTGCTGCTTTGTGCAGGTGGGAAGACATGACACTTTTCCTGCCCGCACTCTCAGTTTGGGATGTTTAAGGCGATGAATGTTAACTAATTGCATAAAAAGAAAAAACATGCATTTTGATTTAATGAAGTTTTTCCAGTTCCTGATGGGTCTTATTATTTATTGTGGTAATAAAGCAACATGTGCTGAATGATGCTGTAGGAAGGTATTTGCCAAATCCTGCTCCATATGTTGCCTACTGGTACTGAAAATGTGCTTGAACATTGGCCTACATGTCTTATATCTAACCACTTGGCCTTGCAGTGCCTGCATTTAAGACATTGGGCCAGTGAAAAGCGTGAAGAAAAGAACATTTTAATGAGTGCAACAGGCATTTTTTGGGACTTGGGCTGGAGCTCTTTCTTTTAAGATGAATGCATAATATTTCGCGGATTGTAATGTTGCTTAGGGTAGAGGGTCCACATTCAAGAGGAAGGAGTGTTACAATTCTAACATACCTACATCTCTGCTCTTGTCTATTAGGTATAGCTGGATTATCCTTGCAAATTCTTTAGGCTGAAATATGGAATGTAAGAGCAATCAACCACTCTACTTTTTACTCTTCATGCGCCCTTTTGTTCTTTTACAGAGGTGTTTCAGATGAGCCATTTATGGGCCATTCCATCTCATGATTGGTTGAAGTGTGGTATCCATTTCATATAGGCCAAATGTGTCATGATCTGTGGGGATCAGCATTTCGGCCTATGCTTTACTCATTCTATCCTCAGTGGCGTAGGAAGGGGGGTGCGGTGGGTGCTGGCCACCCCGGATGCCATCACTGAGGGGGGGTGACAAAATGGCAAAATTATGTGCTTTAGACACATATTTTTGCCATTTTGTCAAGCCGGGTGTGGCAAGAAATTTCCTGCACCGGGTACCACCTGACCTTGGTACGCCGCCGTCTATCCTACATGTTTGGGGCCACATAAAAAGCAGAAACTGTTCCTTTACTTCTTCAGGTAAAAGTCAGTTCCAAAAAGAATTTGTCCCTGTAAGTCTCAGGATGGGAAATTGTGCTTTCGCTGCTTTGTTCTTAGCTGAGTGAGAAAAAAAATGGTAACACCTTTAGTGATTGTGCTTCTTATATTTCCAACATTGAGAACAAATCTTTCTTGTCTGATGATTACAAGAATTACCCTAAAATGCCAGGCCAACTTTCGATCAGATATTTGATGTACTTACATTTTTCCCATGTAGATTGGATTATTCAGCTCTATTGAAATTCATGGACTGAATGAAATGATTGTCTGCTGTATTTTATCCCTCGTGTAAATGATACGTTCTGCTACCTCCGCTTCTTTCCATGTTCTTCCCCACAATGTCAGCAGAATTTAATGAAGCTCTCTTATTACACCTTTCTGCAGTCCATTTCAACCAGCAAGACACATCATTTCACAAATACACACCTTCGCCAAAAATCTCTTCTGCTATGAGAAATGATCTGGTTTGCATGAAATAATGTTTACCGTAAGTCATTAGAAGCTGTGGGATGAATAGGGGAGAAAGTAATATTCAGGTGTAGCCATCTTAATTACTTTACCTATACTTATGCATAGGCTGTATGGTTTTAGGTTTAAACCTATAATAACTGATAAAACCCCACCGAAAGGAAAATAGCCATCACTGGTGTAAACATATAAACACTGAAAAAACACCTTTGCAACCACAAACTAAGTGTCATTCAAAGAAAGGAAAAGATGAGTGAAAGAGACATTTTGATTTCTTCCTGAAGGGGCCAATACAATGTAACTTTGTTATGCAAGGTAGCATCAAGAAAGACTGGACTAACTTTATTCTGCTTGATTTTTGTTGTTTAGGGATGTCACTAAAACATTGTCTCTTCTTCCTTCTGGTTTTTTAAGGTTTGTGGTCTTTGGTCTAAAGATGCAGTGTTTAGAAGCATGTTTTCGGTCTTATTTAGTTATTTTATAAACTGTAGAGAATCTAGAAATATCAAAATCATATTTGATATTTTGGTTACATTTGGCTGGTTTCGTGAGAATCTTTCCTAATTTGTACCATCACATTTACCCACAGACAGAGAATGGGTGAAATCCTTTGATACATCAGCCCCCTTTTCTAGTAAGTCATTGTTGATTGCAAGTGAATTGCCAAACACCCCAAGCTTTAAACATTCAATGCAAGATGAAGGGACTGGTATATGTGAGAAAAAATGTTGTCACCAAGCATCTGAGATAGTGGTGAAAACATAACACCAGACGTTTGGTAAAAATGGAACGCAGTATCGCTTGGAATGCTGCTGTAAAAAGTTCCTACCAAGTTAAATAAAGTTTGGAGTGATATTGTTTGTATTTTCACTCAGCTAAGTAAGTCAAAAAGTTGTATGATGGTCTGTCAAAATCGATACTTAAGCTGAAGTGCTTCCCTGTAAGAGATCCTTGTCACTTGCTAGACGGTATGCTGAAAACATCTTTATAATCTTCACAGTTAATGAAGAATGCTATTGACTTTGTAGTCCATTCTGGTGCAGTAAAAATGTATTTGGACCTCATATACCTCATTAGTGCAGAAAGCAAACAATAATTAAAATTAAATTAAAATTCCATAAATACCGTAAAAACACTGTTTCTGTTGTTTTTAATGGCGCGAAAATGTGTAACCACTGATAACCACTGTTTTTTAAGGTATTGAAAAAACTGAAAAAACCCCACCAGAATTTACCAAAAATAGAAACTGAAAACAGGAAAGCCTACTTATGCATAAGCTTGTGCCATAAAAGCATGAAAGAACGAATGGTGCACACATGTACACACTCACTCAGTTTAATGTGTCTGCTTCTGCATTTGTGCAATGAAACGAACTAGAAACTATTTTCATTTCATTATGTGATTTCCATGGTGCGTGTATAGTGTGCTATCTTTTGCATGGATCAGTGCTTAACTAGTGAAAGAATGAGTGCCCGTGCCCAAAGCTCTGCTCAAAAGCATGCCGCTGGTGCAAATAAATGTTGGTGTGTTAAACACCAGACGTTGAATCCATCTGGTGTCCCTTTAATCCACTTCTAGACCCTCATTTCCTGTTTCTCTCACTCTTGCAGGTTCCTGCTTTCTCCCTTTTTGGCGTTTTTCTGTCTCTCTCTTTCTCCATCTTACTGTTTTGTGTGATGTGTCCATTCTTGCTCTCATAATTGTCTAATGGCGAAATATAAGTGCCCGTCTCCACAAATGAGTGCTGATGGTCCCCTACCAGTAACCACGGCTTCAATTAAGCACTGACCAAGACCCTGTGTCTTACACACAGGCTCAGAATTTTACTTCCAGAGACTATTCTACTACACCTGGACATCATCATTTCAGATGGAAATTCAATTTATTATGCAATACATAGATCTTTTGTTTCAATGCAGTTCACACTTGGCGTTCCTTTTATTTCAATGAGTATCTTAAATTAACTGGCAGATTAGCCTTATATTGATAAACTGACCAACAGATTTGCTATCCAAGGTGAGAAAGTAGAGCTCTTTTGCCATATAGAGTAGCTTTTGCTTGACTAAATATACTTCTTATCCTGTTATATAATATTATAAGGTGGAGTTATTAGCAGCCTGTTATATCTGAGATTCTGTATTTGCTCCTTGATCTGCATGTTCCTAAGGGTTAAGGGTCCCAGAGATTGCTCTTCATCTTTAATCTATCTCTTTGTGATAATGCTCAACATGTGGGCATCATTATAATTGTTCAGAGAACTGTTTCACATGGATGAAAATAATCTCTCTTCTTTGAACGTCAACCCTCTTGGACGCCCTAATGCACTCACAGAAGAAGTTTCCATTAACAGGCGAGTAAGTCCCGTAAAAAGACATATCACTTCAATACATGCTGAGTTTGGAATTTGCACTAAAATTCTATCATTCGGATTTATTCAATTGATAGGATGTCAAAATCTAAAAGTAATGCCGAGGATAAAATAGAAAAGTAGGGACTATTTGCCTCTACTCCGTAGTTACCAGTTACCACTCCCCGTAAATAGTAGGATGAATCTTATTTCTTTTCTTTTCAGTATTTGTTATGTTGAAATTGCTCCATTAATTGATTTCCTTTTTTTTTAAACAAAAAACAGTTTGACAAACACATGGCACTAGCAATGTTCTTAAATAATCCATATAACCTACAAATTCATTGAAAGCATTACTAAATATGTGTGACCCCACAAATATAATACATGCCTGAGCCCACAAATATAGGACCCTGAAATTATCATATAAAACCTTTAAGTCATTGTATGGGTAGAAGTATATTTATGTTTTATGGTGAATTGTACAATGTGTGAAACTTTCTGCAATACATGGTGGTGTTTTATAGCAACGTGGAATCATTGTCTTGCCTTCAGGATTACTTTTCTCTCTCAAACAGGTATCTGGCTAAAATGAATCCTCTTATAATTTTACTTATTTTGTTTGGGGGGTCCATTCTCGCTTAATTTCCAGTGATTGGATCATGGCTTGTTTTTTTCACACAGTTAGGACCGGTTTAAATCATGAAATGCGAATTAGTTATTTTTTGTATTGTATTTACAGACCACCCATCTGTCAGCCGTTCATCACTCAATCACATTGAAATTAGTGTGGAAATTTTTTACACTGTATTTATTTGTATATCCCGATAAAGGCCATGAAACTTCAGACAGTGCCAAAACAAAATTATTGATAATTTTCCGATGTGTTTCTTTAAATCCGATAACCGCTTCAGAGTCTTTTCCATGAACAAACAACCAAAAAGAATAGCTTTCATTTAATAAGAGTATTACCTAGGGTGAATTAGCATGAGTAAAATTATTTGTAGGAACATAATATGGGTCATATGTTGCGTATATTAGTATGAGAGACATTATTATGGACATCTGAGAAACTGGTCCAGGGTATTCATAAAACATTTAGGATTTAAGCGTAATATGGGTATATGTACATGATAAACTGTCTAGAATTATTTTTCCATAAATTGCATATATATGCTAATTAATTCATAATATAATTATATTTTATGATAGTGATCCGTTTGTAGTATCAATTTCTAATGCCTTATCATTCGTAATGTATACATACCGTCCCAGTGTATTGCCTTTTCTCATGGGCATGAAACAAATCATCATTTTTGTTTTTCATTTTCCTTAAAATATATGCCCATTCAACAAAAGGGGACTAGAGTAAAAGCACATCTTTTGAGGCATAAAATGTGTGATGGCTGAAACATCACAATCAATTGAAACATCACCTGAGTGCCGGGCATAATGAAAGTAACAAAAGGCACACTCATTCTATGTTGATATGCATGTTTAACCACTGGTCCCTGCCATAACCACTCATTAACACCTTATGTGCTGGCGGGGGGGCTAAGGAATGGGCAGCAGCTGTTGCCCCTGGCAACCATTACATGAGATGCACGTGCACCACAAAAGAAAACAAGGTAAATGTATCAACAATATTCTTCTAGTCTACAGTTAATAGTACTTTCGAGTGAAAACGCGTGCAGCCTCTGATTTGAAACCTACTGCCTGGCGGGATGCAAATTGACATCCGCATCAGTGTATTACATTCATTTGCTTTAGATTACATTCGTGGTTTAAAAGCCTTGTAACCTTGTCCGCTTCTGAGGTTTATGAAGTATTGCCTTTATGTGTGTTATGATTAGGGTGCCCTTGCAATGCTGTAGATCTCTCCTGAACAGAATAAATGGTTTGGTGAACTCATGCAGAGAGACAGTAAATTGAATGAAGATGTTTGGGAAAAAAAGTAAACACATTTGGCTCCTGGATTGAGGTTGTAAATAAAAGCGTAATCGCTTGGTTGAAAGAAAAAAAAGCTCTGGTGCAAGAGATGGTTCTAACAATGTTGTTGAAGAACCAGGTAAAATATAGCACCGCTGATTTATATTTTAGGCAGTAATAACGCTGCCTAGAACAGTACATTGATTATCTTTGCTGCTCTAAGGAAACAAAGCAGGGCTTCAAAAAGGACAACAGAGCCATTAGGTATTGTATCTCATTGTTCACAAGGTCGAAGCTAGAATTCACAATCCTGACTTTCACTAGGCTAATGATACGGTAGTAACACATTTATATGTGTACAGGTTGTGGGCTATGTGAGGACACTGGAAATTGAAACCTGGTGACTTTATTTTAAAAGGTCTCAGATTTCTCAAATACACTTCGAAAATGCAATAAAAGTCTATCGATTTTAAAGACATACAACACATGCATTGCAAGGATTCAAAATACAAATGACCTCTAAAAGAATGGACACTGAAGAAGACCTCTCTCCCTAAACCTCAAATGCAAATGTGGCACAATCTTGCATTTCATCTATGACCACCACCCCCATGCTTCACTTCAGGACCCTACTCTCTTCCCAACCCCTACCCAACCCTTATTCTGATACTTTGTTCTGTCATGCTGGCCATGCTACCGAAATATGACTTCATGCACCCAGCAATCACAGATGTGGTCCGTGTACTCCTGTTACTCTGTAGAGTGCTTTGCTACCATAAAAGTCAGGTCCACGCACAAGAAAGTAAACCTGTAAAATGTCAACGTACACAATGAAGTCTAAGGAACACATTTAATTATGTCCTTGGCTTGAGGTAGATTTTTGTTCGAGATTTATATGTAATGCTACTCATTAAATATTATTTATCAAACTAAAAAGATAAACAAATTATCTTCAGCATTTTACATACTGGACCACCGAGAGGGTGAGAAAGGTGGTGCAGTGTCTCTCCTGTCCAGACATCGGCTGGATTCGTTTTTACAGGACTAGATGGCCAGGGTAGGTTTTTGAGAGAAGATGGATAAAGACATGACAGTAGGTATGTAGTCACTCAGGTTTCATCATGTTTAACATCTATAAAGTCTGTAACAAAGAACATAATTTTTTTGGTTTGCTAGGGCCTGATTACGAGTCTGGCATTTTTGCGACCGACAGACTAACGGAATCCACTGTTTTGCCAAATTTTATCGGCCATGGACTGCCAGCTTTGCCAGGGAACAGTTGTTCCCTGGTGGTGGTACAGGAGCGCCTCAATGCATTTTGCTGAGCAGGGACTGGACCAGTCCCTCTCAGCATATTTTGAGTTCCCGGACCACCAGCCTTTTCATGATGGAACCCGCCATGAAAAGGCTGGCGGTGCACGAACAAAGGGGGCCCTACAGGGCCCCCATGTCCCCACTACCATGGGGATACATTCAGGGGAACACAACATGTGCCCCCCTGTCTGTATTCCTCCCAGTTCCAGCACGGCATGGACGTCACTGTCCATGCCGGAACGTTTTGGCTGTTCCCATTGAGGTGCCTGTTTGAAAGGCATCACTATGGCAACGGCCAAAGGACTGCCATCCGTATTACGAGTTGTACTTTTACAACTCATTATATGGCTAGTGGTCCATGTGACGGTTTGACACAGCAGATGCGGCGTTGAGCCGACGCCTCTGCACCACCCTCGTAATCAGGCCCTTAGTTTTTGTCCTGTCTAAGTTCGCTAGCTTTAGGGTTCTGTTCTTTATCCATCTGCAAAAGGTAGAATAATGGTTATTTTTCCCCTTAGGACATAAACTGTGCATTGTATTTACCTTATTGAATTAAATTTCTTGTACGGCCACAGTAGATACCCCAGAATATGCATGATTAACATGGCAGGTAAATGTCATATAGGGACTGCATTGTGTACTTCCCACATATATTGCAAAAATATGTGGCTGCAAGGAACACCTCTGTGCTCTGGCGAGTAGTAGGTTAAAAGCACTGCAGCATGTGGAAAGAAAAATTTCCTTTTCCTTATATGAAAAAAATATTTATATATATTCATTTCACCTTTGCAGTGTGGCTTGCAAGCCCACAGGGCTAGGTGTTTAATATAGAAAAAAGTTGCACACTACATATTGGAAATAGTGTACCCTCATAGTTACTAAATAGCCAAATGTTCGAAAGTTGTTTTCACTCTGTCACGCTACATTACCCGGAGAAGGCCTAGGTAAAATGAAAATCCTTAATTTCTGTCTTTGCTTGTGAAAATTCGAGCAAGTTGATTTGAAATTATTTCCACTTAGTTTTAAAATATAGTTTCATGGTGAAAATAAAGTTTAGATTACATTAGTGTAAATGTAAGTTTATAGATATGTACTTTGAGCTGAATGAGCCCAAACTGACTTATATGTAAGTACTGCACATGTTTAAAAGACATGTTCATTCAGTTTTCCTACACATGCATTGCAGAAGTGTTTAAAGATTTTTTGGTTTTTGGTTAGTTTGTGGTATTGAGTGCGTATATTTTCCTAAAATTGCCATTACAGTTGTGTTGCTCGGCTGTCATTTTCAAAGTGGCGCAGCGCATATGTAGTTCTCTCATTGCTGGTAATATCCCAATTGAACTAGGGCATCACTGTTCACAGACCTTCCAAGAGTTAACTAGTGCCTCATCACTGTGCTCCTTGATCAATTTCCCCTCTGTTGCAGCCTCCCCCTCGACTCTAGCGCCATGAAACCGTTTGGTGTACGTGCGCTTTACAAATTCTTTTAACATAACTAGCTGTGTAGCTCATCTCATATTCCTGGCTGTAGGAAATAACCATGCTTTCCAGATTACAGCAGCCTGGCATCCTAGTTAAGGAAGGCAGGGTTGTTATCAGCAACTGGCCACTCAATAGGGAATAGCCATGTCAGAGAGGGACTGAAACAGTTGGCAGCAAAAATGACAGTGTCTGCATTGCCTATTTTAACTTGGAGATGCCTAATGGGGCTGACCGGATCTTCTTCCCTCATTCCCAGGGCCCTTGCAGTCTCTGTGGCTCTAGAGGGAGAGATGTGGTGCAGTGGCTCAAAAGGGTGACTCGGGAACACAGGACTCATGAATCGATCCCCTGGCAGCAGCTCCGCTCAGCATTGTGTGACTCTGGGCAATAGCTCACTTAACCTCTCCTGGATACCCTTAGGGGTGATAAGTTGTGCTTTACAAATATGGGATTTAGATTTAGTGTCAGAAGGGGGTAAAAGAGTCCTTAGCCCTGAAACAGAGAAGAGACCTCAGCTAAATAAAGAAGTGGTTTATAACGAGCCAGAGCCCCTCCTGATGAACGAAGTGAGTTAGCCATTTTGGAATTAGGAGTTCTGGGATTTATTATAGTGCTGCAAAAGGAGGTGGGCATAGAACAGTGAAGTAGATAGGATTGAGTAGAACAATTCTCCACTCACTGGCTAGTGCACAAGAAAAGACCAGTACCTCACAGCCACCTTTCAGAACATTCATAGACCTGGGAAGGCTATATCTAAAGAGGAAGGCTTTGCTGGATAAAAGACTTAAGGACACCTGTCTCCTGCTTGCACTCAGGAACTGGACCGGCTCCCTAAGGGCCAAGTGGTTAGCCTCCTGCTTGTCTGATCCAGGAACACAACACAACAGAAGGAGCTCTGCCTCCAGGATACCCAGCTCACTATTGAGAACTGGACCTCAACCTCACAAGGTTCAACTGGAACTCATGGTAAAGGTATCTGGCCTTGTGCAGCCTTGCCCGGTAGCAAGTTCCAACCTTGCCTTGCAGGAGGATTTTAAGAACCAATACAATAATTAAGGCCGACAGTAAAACCCTGGATCAGGATGAGGTAGCAAATTTATGCCAGTGGTGAAGTAAGCTCAGTGGGTACAAAATAAAGCTTTGTCCTACAACAAATTTGTGGTGCCAAAACCAACAATTTGAGTCAGGGCTCAACAGAGAAATATTGAACCTCCAAGGATCATTGTCATGCACCCTTGTCCTTTGCCCTGGAAGAATTTGATTTGCAAAAAGTAGACTAAGTCAGAAGGTAAACATTTTTCTCAGGTCACCCAGCTTTGCGTTTCCAACCTGTGGTCCATCGTGGTCAGCCTGAAATCATACCTTGGTCACCGTTCATCTATGAACTGAGACTATATTAGCACATTATTTTTTCTAGCCACATTTTGCCTTAAAACCGTAACAAACATATATATCAGGTTAGCCTTATCCAATTGTAATCATTTTAGGGTTGGCTTGCTTATTAAATGTTTCTCAATATTTCTAATTTAGTTTGGGGCTTTTACTGTGTTTTTTCCTCACTTTAAAATAAATGTGGTACATAAAGCTTTTGGGGAAATTGCCTGCTACCTGTGCCATAGCTACCAAGGTTTGAGCAGAGCTTCAGTGAGACTTATGTTGAGAGCTAAGTAGGGTGTATTTACTAAGTTTGTATGGGTAGCCCTTTCCGAAATTATTAATACAGCCAGTAATAGAAGCTTAAAATTATTCTGTCAACCCTCAAGTAGTATTCTATCTGTTGCTTAATTTCTCAAGGGATGGGCTAAACGTGGGGTGGTGGGGTTTATGTGAAGATCTATGCCTAATAGATTCCACCTGGCTCTGTCTGAATGAATCTAAGACTGAAATTATGCTGAAATGATGGTTGGCTGAAAAACAGCAGACTGATGTATAGCTCATTTAGGGCCATATGTAGGTAGCATACAAGTTACCACTTCTTAAATACCGAACTTTACCGATTCGGTATTTAAGAAGTGGTAACTCGTATGTAGGTACTCATTCGGTAAATATTACCGAATCGGAGAAAATCGGTAATTACCGAATCGGTATTTACCGATTCGGTAATGAGGCATCCCTTCCCATTGATTGAATCAATGGGAAGGTATGCCTCATTACCGAATCGGTAAATACTGATTCGGTAATGGGGGGAGCACATTCAAGGGTGGCAGGGTGTCACATTGACACCCTGTTGCACCCCTGATTCCTGCATGTGTGCACATGTGGCGCACATACATGCCCTAAGGGCATTATGTCTGCCACATGGCACTGTTAGTCCAGCAAAATATTGCTTTTTGCAATGAATTCAGTATTTAGCACCAACATATATTTGGTGCTAAATACCGAATTCTTTTCCCTACACATCACTCATTTCAGTGTCACCTACATCTCATTTCAGGATTCGGTATTTACCGAATCGGTAAAATTACCGATTCGGTAATTTTACCGATTCGGTAAATTACCGAATCCTGAAATGTTCCCCCTACATAGCAAAAGCCTAAATACCGGTCGGTAACGGTATATTTACCAAAAATCGGCCGTTACCGACCGGTATTAGGCTACCTACATATGGCCCTCAGAGTGGGCTAATTGGAGGCCCCTATGCATGTGTTTTTAGATAATTGCTTGCATATGAAAGGGGAAGTTAACCATAACATCACTACATCAAAATATAATCTTCAATTATTCCAGAAAACAAAAACTAATCTAGATGCTATAATTGGGCCTAAACTGTATTAGGGAGATGCCCTTCCTTCTGGTGTCGGGCAGAGTTTCCTTTAAGCTTTGACACTTGTGCATGAGCCAGTTCACAGGAGCACACTGGATTACTCAAAAAATGTATTCAAGTATGCCATCCTGTGAGGTCTCTTAAGGTAGCTAGTAAGAAGCTGTTGATACTCACTCGTAGCCTTTTCAGGTGATAAGACCTTTACAGATACTTTGCTTGAGAATCGTGAAGTGCTTGGTCAACCAAGCAAGGAGATTTAACCCAAACTCTTTTTTTCACTAGGCAACCACTGCAGTTGGCATCAGAAGGAAGGAAAAGGTGGTCATTTGTCCAGTCCAATTTTTTTTAATTGCCCAGTTCTCTGTCAACTGAAGCCTATATATCTAGCCTGTATGTCTGTTTCTTAGGCAAGCCTTGATGGAAAACAGTACAATAGTCTATTCTCAACATTATAAAAGTTTGATATGAAACTTTAGTACCAAAAACCTTTAGTAGGCAGGAAACTTTCTTTAACAGAAAAAGAAAACAAGTTGATAACAGAATTAAGCCATTTATCATTAAACACACCTAAATCAAACACAATTCTTGAACAGGTCTTTGATGTGATTGACTGGACTATCCAGAAGTGTAATGAGCTGGGTGTTATCTGCATAGGTCATAAATGTAAACCCATATGACCTGATCTGAACGGCCAAAGGGGAAACCTAGATATTAAAAGAGTTGGGATAAGGGAGCAACCATGAGGGACCCCTTACTTAACCTGTCTTGTGGGGAAACAATTGGAAAATATGTTAACTGTTTCGGTTCTGTCCTATACAAAAGACCAAAGTCCATTTAGAGCTTTTCCCCTTACACCAATTTCCTGCAGTTACATCAGCAAAATCTAATGAGAAATCCTATCAAAGGCGGCTGATTGGTAATAGAGAATGAGAGCCACATAGCCGCCTTCATGCAGGATCCAACCCAGTTCATCCACCACCTCGATCAAAGCTGCATCTGTGTTGTGGAAGGAGTGGGAAACCAATTGAGTTGAGTCTGGTTTCAGTCCTGACAACTGCCTTTTGCCTATAAAATGAAAAATACCAGACCAAGCTACTCTGGCGAAACCCATTCTGTTGTTGCCCCATGACCTGTGCTGTTTTACAAAATGGAGACCCCTAAGGAAAACAGGGCATTATCCTTTCTTTTTTTTTAAATCTGTTTCTTCACACTTCTTAGTAGGAACTTAAACAACTGTTTGAAAGTCTCTGTAAACTAAACCTTCAAACATTTAGGCTGTCTTCGGTTGGTCAAAGAATTGTTTTATAGTACTGTGTGATTTTTTTATGTTATGGTCATTAATCTAGCATATGATACAAACAAAAGAGTTTTATGACTCTGTGTAAGTGAATTTAACTCGGGGCCCAATTGTAAGTAAGAGCTCAAATGTAGGTGTAAGCTATTACGAAATTCATTCCAAATTTCGTATATATAAAAACGTGCTTTGGTAGGCTTCACATCAATAATGACACATAGATTGTTCAGATTATAATCCACATTGCTCTCCGAAAAGGACGTTTTTATATATGGTAAACACCCAACATTTATTTGCCTGGTGGACTCCTGTTGGTCACACACATCTCTGTTAGCCATGTGTTGTTTTTAAATAGACATTGACAGCAAAGTGTCGTGCATAACTTGCTTTACCAATGCCATGTCTACTGATTCCTGCCACAGATGTTTTAGACATTTTATTTACTCCGCATAGCTTCAAGAATCAATGCATTTTTAGTATATCACACATACATAATGAGAGGAAGTAAGATGTTATTGAGAAACTCAAAAACATTTAAACATACACTTTGAAATTAGGGAAAAGCCTCAGTATCCCCTGCACTAACATGAACCAACGAAGGCCTTGTATGAAACTGTGCAATGGACCACTAAAGTGGGAAATTGAGTGGTTAAGCAAAATTGATCACAATAATGGCAGGAAACATGATGCGGTTATAGTGTATGACTTTCATCACTGATCATTTTGCTGTGAAATAAACAGCCTAACTTAGTAAAAGAAATACACAATGTGTGTAGGTTGGTAGAGGACACTTTCTTGCATGAAAAACCAACTGCTTCTTCGTGTAATCTTGTAATAGAAAGTAACAAACAGTTACAGGTTAAGAAATGTTTTGGAAACCTACTGGCAAGTGAGATAAAAATGAATTAAATTCACTGTCAAAAGACAGGGTAAGCTAAATAAATACACACAATAGTTGTTCTGCTTTTAAGTGGTTGATTTTGACAACAAGAAAACCTGTGGGGGCTTTGTCACATATAGATATTTTGAAAGTAAAGGTAGCAAAGAAAAACTTGGGTTATGTGATCGGACAATCGTTACTTGCATTAGAAATTGTAACCGAAACATTTTACCGAATTTCATGGCGTTCCTACAAGATAAATCCTCATATTTATATTGAGATCCTGAATGAATGTGACAAATCGTGCTTTCCAATTTAGTCATCTGCCTGTGAAGCTGCCGTATCTCACATGGCATGGTAGTAAATTAGCCCAATTTACAGATCTCTGACTTAAGCATTTCAAGAGATGTTCATCCAAAGCACAGCATTTCTCTTGATGACTTGTCTTTCTGGTAACTTATTTTCAAGATCTCATACAGGTAACCTCATACAGGCAAGGGATACTGGATGACTTAAACAAGCTGGCTGTTCACTAAACACTCTCTACCATTATGTTTACTTGTCACAAGAATCTAATGTCCTACCCCTTATGGTCAAACCTGTTGCATTTATCCTTTTTGTAAATTTGTTGACCTTTTTCCCCATGAAGCTCACAACGAGGCATCTTGAATAGCAACACACACTACTATTAAGGTAGCCATTCCTTTATTGCAGTTTAAATTAATGTTGCCTGCTATTGTTTGATTAGCATTATGAGAATCATTAGCTCATTTGCATCCTTTGATACCACTTCACCCTAGCTGATTGAAGGATTTGGCTCTGTTGTGGTACCTTAAATGCAAACAGTCAATACCTCGTTTAAGGATGCTGATAACTGTGACTGCCTAAATATAGCTTTGATTACATTGCTGTTCACGCATTTATTTGGCACACCGTATTGTTTCCAATTAGTACATTATCTTTTACTTGTATTACTTGGCTGAGCATTGCTCCTCTTGCCAAACAAATACAAAATACTGTAGTTAAAGTTGAATAAAAGGTTGACTTAAGAGTTTTTTGGTTCTTGACGTGTTATTGAAAAGTGATAAAACAGCTGTACATCCTTTAATGCAGATTTTCTTATTTAATGTGGTATTAAATGCTACCCTAAGTGCTACTGCTGGTATGATCAAGTGTGCATTTAGGAAGTTAACATTTTAAAGTTATTTTATGGACGTTTAACATCATGTTTCTTGATCTGCACCAAAGTAACATATTATACTGGTGTGACTGAAATTTTTGTGCATCTTTAAGTTGCTTTTGAGAAAATCTTTGTGAAATTCAAGTTTCACATAATTATCCTGCTATAAGCTTCTCAAGATTACCCCAGAACAAGTATTAGTAATTGGAGTGATGTACTTTTAGTGTAAATATGAGATGCTTACTGGCATTGTCTAAATTACGGTGTATCATAAAAAATTCAGAGCATTTTTAATGCTGGTATCCAATTCTAATCATGTGCCTACCAATCTCATTTACAAAATGTTATAAAACTATCTAGCTCTTATCCGGTGGATTCTTTTGTCATCGACTTGCTGTGTGTAAGTTGTTAAACAATCTCTTGGCATCACCCAGTGGTTGGGCTCATCCCGGCTCCATGTTGACCTGCGACTGCGACAATACGTCTCCGCAGGATACTTTACATTTTGTAATGTTCTGTAAATATTTTAGGATGCCCAGAAAGCAGTTTATTTTCTTGTTGCTGAAGTCCCCGATCTTTACCCAAGTACACCCTGCACTTATGTACCTGCAGAGGCTCTAAATGAACATGCTTTAAATGTTGTCACTTGTTTTTTACAAACTGAACTAAGATCTAGGTTTTTGAGACCTGAATGATTAATATATTGCTGCTATTTTTTTAGCAGAGTTTTATATAGCGCGAACTTGACCCGAATCCAATCAGGTATCAGAGCGCTTTACATAGCACCAGTTACGTTACATGAGGACACATTCATTTTTTTGTTAGGCACGGGGAGATTAAGTAATTTGCCCAGATTTTCTTTAGGTGCAGTTTTCAATCCATCACTTAAGTCTCTCAGCATGAGCCTTTCGCCCCTAATAAAAATGCAATGTTCAGTTGACTTTGAAGCCTAGGCTTAGCCTAAAACACAAGCTGACTCGAGACAGATAGCCAGAAAATGAAGGAAGCCCGTGTCATTGATACTTTGTACTGAGATAGATTTCTCTCAAAGGGACAGAAGAGGAACTTTTGTGTTTCTAGGGAACTGGAAATAATGCATCAAAAACTAAATGCAAGATTTTTGGGAAAGGTCCTGTTAGAAATAGTACTGTGAGAGTGGCTGACAAACCTCTCGAAAGAGCTTATTGCTTCGATTATCTGGGTGTCAAACTGAGCGACAAGCTTAGTTGGGAACCCCAGCTTAGAAAAAGCACTTTGCTCCTGACAGAAAGATCCAAGGCAATACTTAGATTGTATAAGCACACGCAGTCCAGAGCCATATCCCCAGCTTTGGAGGTATATCGAGCCAAAGCACTGGGTGCTGCCCTTATTGGTGCCGAAGTCTGGGGTATAACTCAGAATTTAACAGTGGAGGAGAATAACTGTATGAGGTCACCTATCTGTGTTCCGTCAAGTACTCCCCTAATTCCACTTTTCTCAGACTTTGGTAGCAATCATTTTGCAGATCAGGCACGCAACACCCATTGGACTCACAGGGCTTCAGCCCCCCCCGTCGTGTGTGGCAGCCCGGGATGAGACAGCTTCCCGGGCACCACACAACCGCACCGAGCACTTCACAGGTCTTTAAAAGACCATTTGTATGTTAATAAGGCCTCGCTGTTGTTTCACCCCTTCTAAGAGCCCCTGCAGCTCCACTCTGCCTATGGCTTAAAAGATTCAGCCCCCCCCCCCCGAAATGTTTTCTTAGCCCCCCCCCCGAAATTTGGCTCTAGTTGCGCCTCTGTTGCAGATATGCTACACCTAAGACCTTTGATGTTTGGGGTTTGTATCTGGTCCTCCCCAGAACTAATAGAGTATAGGGGAACACTGAGGGACTTAATAAAGCTCAAGGGCACCTTCAGAACCCCTTGGTTACAATACATTTCAACATGGTGTAGGAGATTGGGGCTAAGCAGACTCTGGGATAGTCCTGAGAAAATTGGTAAGTCTGTCTAAGGTTGTTGTATTTAAAACCAGGTACTGGGCCTTCCTGCATGACCAACAACTAGAAATGGCTTCTTGGGTCATCTGACTGATCAGTTCCTTGAGTTCAAGCCTAGCCCAAAGTTTGAAGTTTTTCTTGATATCATTTCTCCCCCCTGGCCAAGAGTCTGTTTGTGAGATTTCAGTTGGGTGGCCCGCCATTAAACACTTTCACGAGTAAGTGGGGAAGGGAGTTGAATTCAGACAAATGCCCTGCCTGTGGGGAAGTTCCTGAGAAGGACGAACGAGTTTTGTTTTTCAGCCCAGAATACTGTAGCCCCGCAGGAAATGGATATGCCCGGTTTGTTTAAATATAAAGATTAATTCTTATTAAATTGCATACAGAATTTTAAAAACTGACATCTAGGAAACAATAGGTTTTTCTGTAAGTCGTTTTTTAGCCAATGTTTGGCATTAACACTCTGCGGTTGTTCTCTAGCGAGAGGAAGTGTACATTACTTCCTTTTTAGAATTGAAATCTGATAGCTGGGGTTCGTGCGACGCTCACTATGCTAAGTAAGGATGCATTAGTCCTCTGCTATATTTGCACAGACGTTATATTAGAAGAATACTGCTGTACCTGTGGTTTCAAAACTGATTCTTTTTTTAAATTATATCTTTTAAACTTGTGAGCAAATTTTAATGGCCTCTTCGACCCACTTTACCTTTTATATTGCACAAATTGTATTTTAGACTTTTAATTATGCACATGTTTTTGTATTTGTATGCTCAGATGGTTCTTGGCAAACTGAATTAAGCTTATCTGATTGATTGATTGATTGATTGATTGATTGATTGATTGATTGATTGATTGATTGATTGATTGATTGGAGAGGAGCATTTTGCCATGTAAATTTTAAAAAACATTTTATTGACAGGACCATGGGGTGGCGTCGGGAGAACACAGTGCTGCTTGCTATAGTTACAAATGTGACGAGCAAGAAAGATAAGAAGTTATTTTTAAACGTGCATCGCAGAACTCTACGTTAGTGGTGCAATGACTCCTTCTCAGTTATTATCAATTCAGTGCTTAATTTGTGAATTAATAAGTATGGGTGATCTGAAGCCAGGGTGAATGTATGTCGCGGTTGGCGAACTTCCACTTCATGCCTCTTCCTTCCACTTTCATACTCCCCCAGCCCCTTTATTTCACTCTTGCAGGTTCTTTTTCATCCTTGCAGTCTCACTTTGTCCCCGATTTTCAATGTTTTTCGTCCTCTTTACCTATTTTTATGTTTTTCTCTCGCTGTGGATCAAAGTTGATGAGGAAACATAAAGTTGCGGTCCACCCAAAAAAAGGGCTGGTGCGCCGCACCTGCAACCACCAAGCTCAAATTAAGCACTCGCTAATATCACGCTGCAGCTCTGGCTGCTGTGTTCCAGCTTTGTCACGAGCTCAGACAAAGGTCCTACAGGAGCAACAGTATTCCGTTGTAAACGCCTCCAGCTTCCCCCGGCAGCTTTGTTCCATTGTGAAGTAATGGCTCAGAATTGACAGTGTAGACTGTGTCTATTTGTTACTTTGTAACAGGAGCAGGATACAGTGATTCTTGGCCTAGACTGGCTCCTCCAGCCATCCTGCAATGAACAATGCGGTGTAAAGTGCATTTGAGCAGCTTGTGTTGTGTCAGAGGTCTGCTGAATGACATAAGAGCACATCTTTATTCCGGTCTCCTTGACAACTCGTCATTTAATTCTTCATAACCCAATTTACAAACGTGGTTAGCACAACATCAACACAAGCAGCACGCTTTCCTAATATATGCACAAAGGACTCAAGTTAAACTACCTCTCCCATTGCTAGGTTGGGATTCCTTTTCGAACAAGCATACCGAGCAAAGTGAAACGTGTACAGGGCAAACGCGAGCAACGCTGTGTTTTGCAGCCAGTGTGGCGCCCGGAGTCTGTGTTACGTCTCTCAAATGCATTTTAATTGAATGCATTTAATGTTTATAAATGTCTTTAATTTATATTTGGAAGCGAAACATTCTTGTGTGTCAACAGGCACAGCAAGGAAAAGCATGAACCTGGCATTCCCCCAGTATCCACAAAAGCTCTTTCTTATGATGTGGCGACTGTCTCCAAAACCAGTTAATTAGTTACTTGCCTCTTGGCTTGTCATGGGCATTCTCTCTTTGTTTGCACATGTGTGACCTTGTACTCTGAGCAGACAGTGCTCATAATGTACCAAAGTGATGTTCCTATTTCCTGTCGAATGAAGTGATTTACGGCACTCTTGATATTTCAGAGCCTTTAGACAAATTAGTTCTTCTCAGTAAAATATAGATTTTCCTCTTTCTGGTTGGGTTTAATAAATTCTTAACAGTGTTGATGTTGGACTGGTGCTAATAAACTATGGTCTGTTTGTACTTTCCTTCCATTTTATTTACCGCCATCTTGTTAAAACGTCTGTAGCTGCTGCCCTGCCCCGTTGACCGAGATGTGAGCTAACCACTTTGTAACTGGGGAACCAGGTTCGAGTCTCGGCATCAGCTCAATATCATGTGACTCTGGGCAAATCACTTAATCTCCCCATGCAAAAAAAAACTAAAAACCTCAGACCTTGTGAAATATTATCAGGTGCGCATGCACAGTCCTCTCATGCCCTGGGGCCAAGTTTACGCCATATAAAATTGCAAATAAAACAAATCCTAAAGCAGCACAGGTGGTGCTTGGAATACTACCGAGTAGCACCAAGGGCACATATTCTTATGTTGTTAGATTTTGCTCACTGTGCCACTGGATTCAAGCTAGCCTGGCTGAAGAAGGGTGACATACCCTGAAACCGGTCCCAGGATGCTTGTTTCCGGTCCAGGGAGGACCTGGCTTGGCAATTCGGCCTGAACTGGTCTCATGGGGCACAGGGTCAAGACTGATTTGCATGTGGCTGGGACCAAAATGGGGTGGCGTAGTGGGCAAAAGAAGGATGGATTTAACCCAGATCTTTGGATTGGGGGAGAATGTTTGCATTGTCAGCATTCCGTCCATCATTTGTTTGCTGTAATACTACCGAGTAGCACCAAGGGCACATACTCTTTGAATGTTGTTAGATTTTGGTTGGGCATGTTTTGTTGCACTTGCGAATGAAATTTCTTAACCAATGCTATAGTGTTAAGGATAACAGTTCATAGAGAGAGCGGAGGGGGGAGGCATAAAGGAAAGCAAGAGAAAACTCTTTAAATTTACTCCTTCTACCTTCTCAGCCCTGTAACCTCTTCCTCGTCATCCCCATGACTATGGAAAGACTGCGAGTCACCTGTGGATAAGTAATGTTTGTCAAGTGTTAAAGTACTTTCGACACTTGGCTTCAACCAGCCACAAAAAATAGATTTCACAATTTGGTGTAGTTGGTATTGCATGTTTTGTTTAATCCTGTTGTGGAAACGTGTTTGTGGAATGTGCCTCAAAGCTCTCTGAGGTAAGCTAGTCTCATCTATAATTCAGTGGTTAATTTGTAAAGAAAAAAGTGCCGGGGCTCACGTCAGGAAGCAACTTGCACCAGCCCCTTTTGTCGTGTTAGCTCCGCCTAAAACAGAATCAACTGCTAACCATGAAAGTGGAGAGAGGATGTGGCATAATTGCCAGAGCTGCAGACTTTGATGCTGGGGAGCCACATTCGAGTCTCGGTGTCGGCTCAACATCCTGTAATTCTAGGCAAATCATTTTATCTCCCCATAAATGAACATGTCGTTGACTGGTGCTTATGAGCACTGGTGTTGATGATTAAGTGCCGTGTTGATGATTAAGTGTCGCTGCTGAGCACTGGAAACCACCAGCTCAAATTAAGCACTGTTATAATTTCGAAAAACATTTGCTGTGCACTGATTTAGGAAAAGTATTTTGTGTGTTCTTCACTCAAGCAAAAACAATTTAAGACCAGAATATACGGACTGTGGCAATCCAAAAACCTAGAAGGGAGGACTATGAAACAAAATCCTTGCAACCAAAAACATAGGGAATGATTAACTGCTTGAAAATGTCAGGATTAAAGTTTGCGAAACTTGGCAAAAAAGGCAACTTTTGCAACAACTGGATCGATGGGATCAGCTTGGACAACCTGGCTTGCACAGCGACGATATGAGTTGCTTACAAAAGGCCTAACGATTTAAAGTAGAGGATGGCTGTTGGGCTGGGACTTTCACAGGTAGATGTCTACCAAGGCGAATGTTGTGTTGGCCAGATGTCTCTCACCATTCTGGATACTGCCATCTACAACAGAGCAGCAGCCAGTGCAGTGCAACGCGTAATCTGGGCCTACGTGGTTTTATTTTTTAAGCTTTACCTCAATGTAGTGTGACTCGGAAGTTACATAACCTTTTACATTTGATGGATTTGGACCGAGGGTTATTCTTATTATGGTGATATTTATGTTACTATCAGGTTAGTGCTGCAGTCAGCGCTATAAGGCGCGTGGACTCTAAACTGCTGCATGGAACGTTTGTGCATGAATGCAGCAGGAACTACCTATCCCAGACTACACTGGGGCGTGCAGGGGAGCCCTTTCCAACGTTTTCACCTGTGCTGCTGTCAGCGCTATAAAGCACATGTGTCTGTCAGCCCAGGCAGAGACAGGGCAGGGCCACTCCTCTTGGGTCCGGAGCATGGGCACTGGTTGTATTGTTTGCACTCTGAAAGAACTTTGCATAACACTCAGGCTTGTTTGCGCCTCCCCCGTGTGGTCACCAAACAAAAACTCTGGAGAGTGCACGGGCCGCCTCGACACTTGCTACTTTATATACTTGTAGAGTGCACAGATTTTGAATGTTTAGGTGTTAGACAAGTAAAAGTTGGGTGTGACTGCGCATTGGTAAACTCCTTAATAGGATATATTTTATCGCCACTGTGTATATAAAGATGGGATAATGATGACAATTTTATAGTGTGCCATTTTGTGAAAATTCTTTAACAATTGTTTTTAGATGTTTAAACTACTCTCATGTACGCTATATCATGGTCTGAGGGTGTGCAATGGTCACACGAAGTCTGACTTCCAAGCACTTCATACCTATACTCGTCCTGGCCAAACCAGTAGGATTGACTGTAAAATGATCTCTCTTCCTCTTTGGAGATCTCTAGTGGATAGGAAGATAACCACCAGGAGCCATTCATTGTACACTGACTTACCGAACTAAACACCTGGAGGGCGTTCTACTTTTACTCTCTTTAGGTTTGAATCCAACAAGCGATAGGCATATAGTCAAATGGGCTAGAATTCTGGTAAAATTAGATCTTAGGGCTGTTAGGAACAGGGCCCCCTTAGATGCTATAGCGAATTTAGATAGTCCTATTACTCCACAGGACAAAACTCTGTTGTTACAACCATACATGGAAAATGTTTAAATATAGTAGGTGAGTGTTTCTCACAGATCCATCCTGGGGTATAACGTCTCTAAAATCAATAAATAAAAATTGAATCAGAGCAAAAATTGTGCTAAGCTACGCCCTGGAGAGTAGCAGTGCTGATTATATCAGACTAAAAAGGAAGCAATATAAACAGGTCCAGGCAAAACCTCAAAGTAACTGGGATACCCAGATCTGGGAGGATCTATATGACGCAGCAAAATCTAAGGATGCAGGGAAATTGTGGCATCTGGTGGCTAATGGGAGAAGAGTGGTAAATACCACTAAGCAAATTCTATCAACCGAGACCTGGCATAAGCATTTTTCTGATTTATATTGCCTATCCCAGGGGGCAGACATGGTTGCCTCTGTGCCCTTTGATTCCGAGACTAAAATGACTAGCAATTGTCTAACTGTAGAGCTAAATGAAATTGTTTGCACAATTAAAAGCATCGCCCTTGGCAAAGCTGTGGGAACCGACGAGGTCCCTGGGGACCTTCCTCACTCAGACCCAGAGAATTGGGCCCTATCTCTATATATAAATTATCCAATGCAATACTCGGAGGTGTGGATACCCCGAGCAGTTGGAAAGCGGTGGAGATTGTTCCATCAAAAGTGTGCCAGGGACTCACCTTTCAATTATAGACCGATAAGTCCAATTGATGTTACCCAGAAGGTCATTTGCAGGCATATTATAAATAAACTTGACCTCTGGATAGAAGAGAATGAATCCTTATCGAATCTGCAAGCAGGCTTTAGGAGATATGCAAGTACCATTGATCAGGTTTTCAGATTTTTTACTATTTACTGGAAGACAGTTGTACTCCAGTAATCACATCCATACCTAGTATTTGTGGACTTGTCCGCTTTTGACCTGGTTCCCCACCTCAAACTCTCGGAGGTATTGAAGCAGAATGAGGTCCCCCAGATTTGTTGACTATTCTGATGCATCTGCACCAAGACATGAACGCTCAATTGGGCAGGGGACCCTTGGGTGAGCTAAATGTACGTCAGGGATGAGTACTTGCTCCAACTTTATTCTCTCTCTATCTTAATAATGTGGTAGCTCAATTTAAGGACTGCAAGAGTGATGCACCATGGATTGCGGGTTGAAAGATTCCCCTGCTTTTGTTTACAGATGACACCTTGTTGGTGTCAAAGATCCCGGTCGGCTTGCAGACCCTGGTAGATCACTTTGCGGCCTTCTGTGCTGAGCCAGGGATAGTGATAAACCATACAAAATCCAAATTTATCACTATTAATCCGTATAGATTATTTGGAAGCTCCACTATCCTTGAGGGAAGTAGCCTAGATAGAACAATGACGTTTGATTATCTTGGAATTAGGGTCGGACGGTAAACTCCGCTTCACCGACGGAGTTCGTCAAAAACTCTGCCAACCACTTCATGGCAGAGTTTACTGGCACCCACCTCTACTTAAACCAGTGAGTCGCGTGGCAGAGGCGCACGAGGAAGCTGCAGTGAGCACACATGAATACGGGTGCACCAAGAGCAAGATGCCTGCGCAGAAGAAGCAACCCCTGCCTAAACCCTCCTGCTTTGTAATATATCATGGTCTTCCTGGTAGCCGAATGTGCACTAATGCTGGTGCAGGGCACAGTGGGGGCATACCTGGTGAGTGCAGTGGGGTGAGGAGTGTGGGAGAGGGAACACTAGTCAAGAGGGGCGCTGGGAGTTGCTGGTGGCACCTGGGAAATGAACGATACCTAGGGCGGAAAGGTGGGAACTGACTACTACTGGGAAGGCAGCACCCCTTCTTCTGTTCCTATGCATACCTCAGAATTGCAATGAGGCTTGAAATGCAGGAAATGGGAAGGATCTGAGGATGTAAAAACCACTTGTAACTGCTGCCACAGTGTCAAGACTGTCGCTGTCACTGGAGTGCCGGAGAATCCATCCATACCGCTAGTGGTCCACTTGCACATAAGTAAGTGCCTCTCACTCCCTTTCTTGGTGGTATAAGTTTGCTTGGAACAGCCCACGTTTCTTACACTTGTTTAGCATCAAAGTGGACAGATTCTGCAGTTCTGTGACCATTGGCAGTAGCCCATGCCCATGCAACCAGCATGCCCTTATTGCAGTACACCTCCATGCACAGCGCCAATAGCGTTGCAGGCTTCAGGGCGCTTTCAGCCAGCAGAGCTGCTGAAAGCCCATCCTTTGCTCTGATAATAGTTGGCAACACTTAAGAGAGCTCAGAGTGAGGATTGACTAATGACATAAACCATTGAGCCATCTCCTTGCTATCTTTAGTGAAGATGTATATTATGCCTGCCATCTGCCATTGGTCGCGCCATTTTTTTTGGGGGGGGAAAGCATTTGGATTTTCCACTACTAAAATTTCCTCTTTTAAAAATGTAATTCAGAGCGGAGGTTTGGAGCACCGCTTTAAGTGTTTTACCCGCACACGTGTATCGCTTCACTTTCTACTTCAGGGTTGTGTTACTTAAGTGTTTGCATGCTGGCAGAAGGCATACTTCTGTGGTTTTTTGAATGAATGGGTTTTGTCTGAACAGATCAGCTCGGGGCATCCTGGGCAGAGATTCTGCCAGACAGATGACTCGAGTCGACATCCGCTTCTAATGCAAAATGGTCATTTTGATGTACATTTGTGAATGGTTTTCATAACCAAACATTTTTCTGGCAGCCTTCTGTTGTTACGTTCACTTGCTACTAATGCTATGCTTGCCTTGTAAAGCTTTGCCTCTGTGCCAAACTCAGCTTTCTAACGAGATAGGGCGAGAGCGGAAAACCTTGAAGTTAGACTTCTATACAGACCTATCACCGATATCTGACAGTACGCAATATCGGCATTTCTCAAAGATGTCTGACTGTAGATGTGTGGCTTGTATCATGACTGTCTGAACGCACATACATTCAGTGCTTGAAATGGAAAATCAGAAATTCAGGTACTCTGGGACAGAGTACCTGCTTGTTTCTGAGAAGTGTCTGTACTCTCCAAATAAAAGTGCCGGTACTCTCCAATTAAAAGTATTATGTTTTTCTTGAGAAGTGCAGGTACTCTCCCTCTCAAAATAAAAATGTGCCGGTACTCAGTACCGGACAGTACCGGCCCATTTAAAGCACTGCATACATTTCACTGATGTCTGACTGTACATCGAGCCTGTGTCACTGATGTTTGACTCTGCAGGCGCATGTATCTGTCTCTTCCACAAATATCTGGGCAATCTATCTATACCGTTTGTTTCCACAATTACATTTTATCGCTCTTCCTCCGTATACCAAGCGGTCTGCATTTCCGATTTGTGCATTCAAGAGCTAATACGCGTGTTTACATTTGTACAGGTTTTTAAGAACTACAAATACGAGCTTTCACTGTTTGATTATTTGTAATACGGAAGTGGGCGTAAAAGTTCGGGCATGAAATATTCAATGCAATAAAAATGGATTGATTTAAAGTTATTTAATGGCACTCTCCCCTCCTGTAAGATACAGGCACATATGCCAGGGTCTCTTTTTAACTGGCCCGAGTCATGCAGTGTGAACGCATTTCCTCTTAAAGAAGGCACACACACTCTCGTGCCTTTGGTTGTGATGACAAGATGTATGGCTCTGTTGGACACATTAGTAATCACATGAAGCCATAGTGGTTATTAAAGACTTGCGAGTGATTAGAGAGATGTTATGAAGGGGGAGATGAAAGCGAGGCTGTGAATGGCTGGGGTGCCCTTGTTTTGCAGAACCAGCACTCACAACCAATTACATAGCTCTAGGTGCATGCCAAGCTACCCCATTCGTTCGGCAAACTGCAAGTAATTGCCTTTTGGGGGGAAGCAGCCTTTTCGTTAGCAGTTTGGCATAAGCTCAGTTGGTGCATCAGGCCCATCAGGACAGGTTTGAAGGCTGAATAAGGGCGGGTGGAACCTCACAGAGGTTTTATGGAACTCCGCGGAATTCTGCAAAGTAAAACTCCTCGAGTTCCGCCCACCCCTGGAATTAGGCTCACCAGGAACATCCTTTGGTCTTCCCCAGTTAAGAAAAGCAGTCACACAGGTCTGGAATACTAAGGTTGTCCCGGTCCTCATAGGTAAGGCGGATTTCACCAGCTCTAAAGATTAACAGTACAAAGGCAGAGGGCAGTGCCCTATATGGAGCCGAGTTTTTGGGTTTTTCAGGACTGGCTGCGCTGGGTGTAGCTGAAAACAACTTTTTAAGATCTGGCTGAGCGCACCCTTACTACCTTTATGGTGGGATATGGGCATTAAACCCATTATCCATAAGGCCCAACTAAGTCCCGTTCTGTATTGCAATAGGCTAAATCAGACCCCAGCACTTGTAGAGTATTGTAATGCCTTCAAGGAAATATTAGGAATAGATAAGAACGGCAAAATAAAATGGGTACGCAATATCACAGATATCTTGTTCCAACTAGGCCTTTAAGATCACTGGAGAGACAAGGGTGCCCGTTACATCTCTCCAAGGTTTCTCTCAAGGACACCTTTTGTGCCCATATATGGGTCTTGAGGTGAGCAACAAGAATCAATGATGTCTCACCACCAAATCTTTAGATCTTAAATTCCACCGTTAGTTTGTACATTTCCTTGACTATATTTTAACCCCAGATGGTAGACTTTTGTATGTCAAGTTCTGGCATGGCACCTTACCACTCCAGTCCTTTTGTTCAAAGTGGAAACCTAAAGTAGACTTGAGCGCTATCTGCCCAGTGTGTTCGCAAGCAGAAGAAACTGTACTACATTTATTTTCCTTTTTCCCTGGCTACGAATGCTCGAGGAAGTGCTGGATTCTTCCGTTCTGCAGACAGCTTGGGGGTAGGCAGTGCTTAGTGGCACTTTAGCTGTTACATGCTGCAACAAACAATTCCATTGTATGTGCCATTGCCAATTGCCTACTTTGGAGATGGAGTATGGGGAGGGGGTGTGACTTAATGACTAGGGCGGCCAACTTTGAAACTGGGGAACCAGTTTCGAACTCTGGCAGGAGGCTCAAACATCCTGTGAGTCTGGGCAAATCACTTAATCTCCCCGTGCCCAAAAAATGAATGTGTCCGTCTGTAATGCAAGTGGTGCTCATGCTAAGTGCTCTGATATCTTCAGGTTGAGTTATAAAACAACACAAAAAAAATGAGTTAAAGTGTTGGAGTAGACTGATTTATGACGGGCTGTTTTTCTTTTTCCCTCCCTCCCTCAATTTAGGGCAACTCACCAGTAGACTTCGTACAATAATACTCTAAATTTGGGATTATTTGCTAATAGTTTGTGTGCACTTTAACAGCATTGAGCCAAAGTCCTGCATCTAGAATAATTGTTCCTCATGTCTTGTTGTGTGAGTTCTAGTTTTAGTATACATGATTGCTCTGCACCTTATGGATTGATGTCTCTCATCAAGACTTCATATGCAAGATTTAGAGAATTTATCCATGACAGTGCCTGAAATGGAAAAATAGAATTAATAAAAAGTGCCGGTACTACGTACCGGACAGTACCGGCCCATTTAAAGCACTGAGCCATGATATATTGTGAGTTATAGGGGCATTGAGTTTACCAAATGCTGCTATGGTTTTGTGATTTTCCCATATAGCTTAATCTGCTGCTATTTAAGGAGATTTTATATTTTGCTTTGGGAAAGCTATAACATTTTGAGCAATGTTTTTTTAATTTGATTGAATATTTTATTTATTTTAAACATATTTGTACACTTTGAGCCTGATTACGATGTCGGGAGGACGCGGTCTTGCGACAACCGACCTCTGGTCGGCGGCCCAGACACTGCCATTACAAAGCGACCACACATGGTGCGTTCGCATACTCCCATTTCTCTAAGGGCGCTTGTGCTGTGGCCGTACACCAGCCATAGCACAAGCTCCCATGGCAAAATGGTAGCTTCTGTTAATCCCTGCACCACGTGCAGGTCCCTGCCACGCGGTGCAGCGATTAATAGGGGGGCACCGCAGGTGCCCTCTTGGCCCCGGAGGCAGTGGTGGAAAGTTGGCTCTGCCAGGGGCCCCCAAGTCGCTTTCCGATAGGCTTTCCTTGTCGGAAATCCAGACACGGAAAGCCTGTCAGAAACCGACATCGTAATCCCGACGGCGGATGCCTCTGACTGGCTGACATGCTCCTTGACCGGCCGGTTTCAATTCCGACCGCCTACATTATTATCAAAAGATTCTAAAAATTATTACGTATTGTATTATTGTATTTATCACAAAAATCTTTTGTTTTTGTTTTTATCTCTCATGGTTCCACTATTTTTGTTGTAAATATTCCCCTTTTGCATGTGTGTTATTTGAACTTACATAAACGCCAGCTCTCAGGGCATCTTTCATTTGGAACTCTCCTAGCCCTACGTATTTATTATAATAATGTAATTTGTTTCATATTTCAGACTAGTTTTTCAAAGACTGATGTGAGCCCCCTTTAATTTGCAATTTTCAATTGAATAAATCCTGACTGGATGGCAGTTGCCACCGATTTAAAAACACAGACAGCACCCTAATGAAGGTCGTGTTAAATACTCCAGTGTTCCGTTGTAATTGGCTAGCCCAACATGTAGCATGAGGACATTACAAAGTAAGGGCCCTATTTAGATCCGGCAGGTGGCATACTCAGTCACAAACAATGGCAGATGTCCTTCCATCCTTACTACAAGTTCATTATAGCCCGTGGCACTTGTATTATGGCATACAAGATATCCATCACGTTTTGCCAGAATATCCTGTTGACCAAACTCTAAATAAGGCCCTTACTCTAGCTAATGACATGTGTCGATTCTAGGAGGCATGCTATAAGCAGACATACAATAGACCAACTTGGATAACCAGTTGGTTTTACTTATTGTAGTTGTTCTATCAACATGATCTTGAAGTATAGCATTGGGCCCAAGGATCGTATCACAGCTCGTAAGTGCTTGTTAGCAGTTCCATTGAAATGGGCCTAAGAGGTAATAGGCAGGAAAACTGGAAGAGGCATATGGCGGTGTGGGTGCAGTTAGGCGGTTAATATCACAGGATAAAGGTTACCTGATGCACCCTAATGCAATATTGTGATAGCAAGATAGTTGAGAGCTAAATTGTTCATTATTTTATATCAGCAGCGGTCCGTGGAGGGAGTTCCATGGGGCGTAAAGGCGGGGAGGGGGATACTAAACACCGGAACATGGATAATTGGAGGTAAGTAAACAATTAAATAAATAAAACGAATTTCGTAGCGTGCCCTGCATCACAAAATGCGGTGCAGCGCGTGTTACGAAATTAGTTTTATTTATTTAATTGTTTATTTACCTCCAATTATCCATATTCCGGTGTTTAGTACCCCCCGCCCCGCCTTTCCGCCCCACGGAACTCCCTCCACGGACCGCTGCTGTTTTATATACTGGTATTAGTAATTCGTACAGTACTCTGTTTATGGCATTTATCTACCCTACTTACGGGTCAGAGATGGAGATGGGGGTGTGCCAGGGAAGATTAAATATAGTTTGGATTAGAGAGTACAGAACATTATCTCCTGGAGGGTAGGAGTAAATAAGTATTCCGACTGGAATACCATTAGAGTATTCCAATAAAAATACATTTTCAAAAACCAATGAGTTGATGAAAAACCTCTTCCCCCTTCAAGAATCTCATGCTGAAGAAATCCTAAAGCACAGGCAAATACATTACATTCTGCTGGTCAGTACTTTGTTCTTAAGGAGGTCCAGAACATGAGGTCTTTGATGTAAGATAATTAGTGATCCAGTTTCCATAACTAATTTCCATGGTGCACGTATTTATAAATGTTTGAAGACTAAGTATTTTAGAGCTGGAGACGTACAGGTATGGAATTAAAAGACTTCATACCCCCACATATTTTCAAAATTAAATCACTGTAATTGACGAATTAATAGCTGAAAACATAAGTGTGAATTAGGGCATGATTGCTTTTCTATAACAGTGAAGTGATGATGTACGGTTAAGTGTGTTAATGGATTTACAAATGTATTCTTTGCACAGAAAGGAAACTGATTGAACTCTGACAAAATTACATACATCTGCTTTGTTTGTATAAATGTAATAATCATTAAGTGACCGAGTCTATAAACTGTCTTCATAAGAAACACAATAATAATGGTTTAAAAACATAACACTCTATACTATATTTTCCGTGAAACTCTGGCTCGGGTCCATCGCATGCTACTTGCAAGAAAAGGCACGTTTTTGCTAAAAATCAAGAAATATTTCCCGCAAGGTTTATAGGTTATGCAGCCCTTTAGCTGATGTTCCTGGAAAGCCCAGCTCCCCAGCAGAGCAGCATTGTGCTCTTTAGAAAGTCACCGTACGCCAGGGGTAAATTGTAAGCCAATATCCGACTTCAAAAAACGATTGCTTCTTCTTAATAAAACAGTGTATGAATGTAATCCACATTCTTTCATGTGGGAAAAATGCTCCTCGTTACATTGATTGCCTTTGTATGCTTTTCACCCTGCAGCTATGAAATCAGGAGGCACACAGCTCAAGCTCATCATGACATTCCAAAATTATGGACAAGCCTTGTTCAAGCCTATGAAGTAAGTGATAAGAGCCATTTATTTGCACCATTCTCTATTTTTTGGCGTCTTCATTTGCATGTGAGCGAGCATTTCATATCTGGTGTCTTGCTTTCCTGCCTCTGCATTAAAAAAGACTTGTGAGAATCTTGGTACTGGCTCCATAGGAACAGCATTTTTTTTTTTTGGGTGATCATGATTTATATTTATCTTTAAAGATAAATGTCCCTTTGGGTGTTGTGAGATTAAGGAATTGGTTTCTTTAGGCCTCTTATCAGTCACAGTTTGTTACTCTGCTGCAGCCTTGAGTTTTGATTAAGATTATTTTGGAAAAGTTAAACAATGTTTATGACGAAACATTTTCCACGCAGGGATTCACAACGCGGTCGTTACAATGACCGCGTTGTGAATCTGCATACCAATACTCCGCAAGTCGGAACAACGACTTGCAGAGGGGGGGGGGGGGGTGTTGGATTTAAAATCCAACAGCTTCCCTAGTGTCCGCACAGACTGGAGTTGGAATAGTAAATTATACTATTCCAACATACAGCGTCCCCCCTCCGCAAGTCGTTGTTCCGACTTGCGGAGTAATGGTATGTGGAATCACAACGCGGTCGTTGTAACGACCGCGTTGTGAATCCCTGCGGGTAAAAAGACTGCGGGACAAAGACATATATTCTTTTGGAAAGCATGTAATGAGTGATAATGGGATGTCACTTCCTGTGAAAGTCATGTAGTGTGTGTGATGTCACTTCCTCTATCATTAAGATGTTGTTGAACTAACAACAGTGCTTCAGGGCTGAGTTTCAACACACTGCAGAAATCTCAATGAGAGTGTACTACACAGGCCAACATTTGGAAGCAGGACAGAGGAAGATTTTGAAAATAAATATTGGGTGAATTTGTTTTCCTGTTGACTTGTATTCAACTGGCGATTGGAGAGTAAAGCTAAAATGAACCAATTTTAAAAAGGGAGTCTCTCGTCCAGATCAGGTGTGTTGACATGTATGGACCACAAGGTGAACTTGCCACAGCATCATTTTCTCCTGGTGTCTTTGCCACACTGGCACCTTTCTGGGCGCCCTCTCACACCACTCTCAATGTGCTATTGTGAGTGTCTACTATTTACCAAATTTCAGTTTTAGATTTATGCCGAATATTACAATAGAAACATTTTAAACTCATGTTCAAAATGTTCATAGTTTTAAAAGTAACCAGTGTCTCACTGTGGCAGCACACTTGCTCATATTTTCTTGAATAAAAAGGAGCTGTTTCTAAGGTTCAGAATGTTTCCTTTCAGCAATAGGAAATTAACAATATCTAGTAATTTTTCCTTACTTACAAAGATGGTAAACCACATACTTGTCTTTATACTGGAAAGAGCCTTCAAGAACATAACATATTTATTATTTATTGAAATGCATTAGAAAGATGGAATGAGATATTCCAGAAATACTCCCTCAATATAAATGCGTTTTTGCATGTAGTATATGATCATTCAACTTCAGTGGGAAGTTAGCATGTTTATTTATTTATTAGTGCCTTTAAGGCTCAAGAGCATCAGAGTGCTTTTCATAGAGACGGAACAGAGATTAAAAAAAACAGCACATCTTAGAATGCAAGACTACAGTTACAAAAGAAATGTATAGGTATCCAGTCTTCCAATTCATATTGATTAATAACGAGGCTACAGAAATGCAAAGATAGGGGCTACAGTTGAATTAATACTTACAAATTGTAGAAAACATACAGAAGGGCCAAGTGTAGAGTGTCCAGGAGAATCAGAGCACTTTGTTTTGCGTTGTAACACATGGCAGAGATAGTCAACGTAACCATTTGGGTATAAAGGGAATGTAAAAGCAGCAGATCGTACATAGGAAAAATATTGATATAAAAATGTGCAGTAGGGCCTGGAAAATAATATATACTTTATGGTAAACATACAGTATGCCCAACATTTAGATGGCAGGTGTTATGAACACAAGAATCTGTAGAAAGTGTCGGCTCTAGATATTTTAATGCAATACGGATTCCAACAGGTCTTGTCATCAAGTGCACCAGGATCAAAAACAGAATCAGCCAGATCACAAAAAATTGGCTATCCTTTCTCAAAGAGGTGTAATTATGAGAATATTATAGTAAAAATACTGCAGGAACAGTACTCTGTAGCATATGCAGTAAATGAAAAAGACGAGGGGAGGTAGTGTTAATAGAAAGCTTTTGCTTAAGCTCTTTTAAAAGACAATAATACATGAGACCCACATCCGGGCATACCTGTCCCACTTAGAGGGACACACTAAAGTTTACCAAAAAATTATGGATAGAATGCTTTTTGCTATTTTCATAGATCCTTTTATTCGGAGGCTAGAATCAAACCTAGCAATAACATCAGTGAGGACGCCTCATGGAGACACCAAAACATTAGCTTACACTGATGACATTGCCCTCACTATAACCAACCCTACTGACGCTATAAATCTAATCGAAATAGAGGCTAACTATTTTGGTGAAATTTCAGGTTATAAATTAAATCAAAATAAAACTCAAATAGTCATTAATAATCAAATTAATTGTGTAGATGAAAGGATTGTCGAAAATGCGACCTACCTAGGGGTAAATATCACAGCTAATCTTAACAACTTAGTTAGTTTAAACATGAATCCACTTTTGAAACAAAGGAGTTTATCACTGAGGAGACTACACAATTTACATTTAACAATTTTTGGAAGGAGCAACTTAATAAAAATAGTATTTTTTCCTAAATTTCTATATTTCTTTAGAAGCATTTGCTTAATTTTTGACCAACATATTTTTACAGAACTGGATCACATCTTTTCTCGTTTTATCTGGGGGTATAGTAGACCGCGAAGAGCCATGAAATGTATTAATCTACCCAAAGATAGAGGTGGACTTGCCCTACCCAATTCTAAAGCATACTGGTGGGCTAGTACACTTAATTATGGTAGAATGCTTCTAATCCCAAAACCCGCTCTAAATCCTGTAGGAAGAGTCCCAACCCCACAAGAACTTATCCTAGGGGCCGCAACGGGAGATCATCTTTGGCGTTTGACCTACGACTGTCATTTCAAAAAGGTTCGGTTCAAAACCCTTAAAGGAATTTATTCAGTTTGGAGTAACGTACGCAAAATATTGGGGATTGGTAGATTTTCATATTATACGACCATCTACGGCAATCAAAATCTCCCCGCAATTTTCTTAGATTCATGTATGAAACGCTGGGTTACGTCAGGAATTACAAAACTTGGTTTATTTTTTAATATATCTGGGCTTAATACATTTGAATCATTAAAGAATACATTTTTACTAGAACATCGCGATTTTTACAAATATCTGCAAGTAAGAGACTTTCTGTTGAAAAAAGGGGGTGGTAACATAGCTTTTCAGACAATACAGATAATAGATATGATTATAAAGAATAATACAATTAAAATTGGTGAAATTTACAATAATTTAATTACTAATTTACCTGATGATCTTGATAAACATTTTCAGATATGGCAGGATAAATTAGAAATAGCCGACAATTCCATTCAAACTGCATTTAACCTCTCGCAATCAATCTTAATTTCAACCAAATTACAAGCACAATTTTACAAAACCTTCTTTCAGTTATATTACACCCCCAAAAAGATCGCAAAATGGAGTTATGGTAAGGGGACAAAATGTCCAAGATGTGCTCTTCCCGAAGTGGACTTAATACACATGTTTGCTACATGCAAAGAACTCCACACTATTAGACGGGATATTTCGATCTTTCTTTCTAAAATTTTCACCAAAAAAAATTGAAATAACAACTGCAGAAATAGTTTTGGGCGTTGAAGGGGATTCTCGACCAACCCAAATAAGGGGATTTATATTTATTTCAATGTCAATATTGAGAATTTGTTTAGCGTCGGCATGGTTAGACCAACAACCACCTTCAGTTCAACAATGGCGGGCACGCTTACTTGCAACTTATAGTTTTGAAACAGCCATATACAGATGTAAGGGTTTGAATAAGAAAAAGAAAGGTCTAGCTATCTGGGATCCACTAAGAGTATGGATAGAAGGTACCGAATAACCAAGATTAAATGAAGCTATGCTATAATTTTATTCTTTGTTAAATGTATATTTATACAAACCACTGTAATGCCTGTAAGCTGTCGGGTGGGGGGGGGGGGGGTGGGGGGTGTCGGGTTATGTAAAACAAGTCAAAAAAAATTCAATAAAGATTTGTTAAAAAAAAAAAAAGAATGCTTGAATTAAACACGAACCAGAGTAATTACCAGTGGCTGAGATTAATCCAACCATTCCATCCATCACTTTTTTATATTCTTAAAAGTGTTGCTCAGTAGGTTGCATCACCCAATACCTTCACTTGTCTGAATGGCTTGTGATAAGTATCAAAGTATGAGAGTTTGTGCACTAGAGCAGGTAGTTTGGTGATACCTGCCCTTGGTATGGAGTCTTCTGAGTGAAGTCAATACTTGTGTGAAGAGGTTGAAGTGCGTGCTCCTAGAGATCAATATGCTAAGGCATTTGTGTCAGTTTCAGGAAAGCAAGTTAAAGTTGGCATTTCCACACAGAAACTCTAGCTAGAGCCATTATTTGGAGCACTTTCTATGATATTTTTGTTCAAGATAACGTTTTTTTACCAAAGTTAAGTAGGAGGCGATTGATGGCAAATTTGTGTTTTTTTACTTTGAAGAGGTTCAGTAGCATAGTTATGAAAGATTTAGAGATGTCAATGATGTTGCACTTTCTAAGATGTATGTGGAATCCAGTCAATTATCTGTCAAAGTAAAAGAAAGATGGTGTGAGACAAATCCAGTTTGGCTGGTGTTAATTTTAAGGTAATGAAATAGCAGTTAAGACTGGGTGTTATATAGAATTCTGCTAGATGGAAAATGTCATATCAGAGGAGGAATCATTTCATGTAAACATTGTTTCATCCAAATATAGTTGATTTGAGATTATCAAATAGGTTCAGCACCAATGCTGAAGAGGGAAGTTGGTAGAATTGAGCATTGAAGATCTCCTTTAAGGAGAGGGAAAGGTTTCAGAGTAAGCAACCTATCTTAATTTCCTGCTATCAATGTATGTGGTAGGGTTCAAGCCAGGTCACAACATGATCTTCAAACCCTAGGGGTAAAAATGTTCTCAATGTTTAAGTTAGTAATTAATGATTTACAGTGTAGAAGTCAGCGATAGATCAAGTAGAGTCAGCCAAGAAATCTTTTTTTTTTTTTCCTTTCCTCATTTGCCTAACCCTCAATAATGGACAGGCCGACCGCCCCACTCGAACACAGATTAGTGTAGTGGTGGCCTACCAACTCCAACATACGAGGGGCTTTCACCAACTCCAACTAGGCATGTTAAAGCCTGCAGGACCATTAGTGGACCAAGACACACAAGAGCCCGGTCCAGGGAGTGTTCAAGGCATAATCATAGGACCCGGGGAAAAAAAAAAAAAACCCCGGACACTATCGCCATTCGATCAGCAAGTTCCAAAAAATTAGATTGTGTTTACTGCATGATCTATTAAGGTCCGCTCTAGATGTTTCGTATAGAGATGAAAGCCACCCTGAATGTAGTGGAGCTGTTTTCTCCGTCCAGTGAATACAGATTTGTCTTCTAGCCAATAGCATTGCATAGAAGAGGAAGGACTAAAAAACTTTTAAAATCTTGGTCTCATCTGCCACTTTCTATAACGGGTAGGGTGAACCTGGTAAAAATGTCCATACTCCCTAAGTTTACGTTTATTTTTAATGCGATCCCTCTGGCATTTGATCTCAAATTAATTGAAAAATGTCAACAAGAGATAAACTCCTTCATATGGAACTATAAATCAACCAGAATAGCTTGGAAGAAGTTGAGGAGAAGAAGGGAGAAGGGTGGGCTTGCCTTGCCAGATCTACTGTATTACGCCTGGGCATTCATGTTGGCACATTCTAGGATGCTTTTAAAAATGCCATCTAACCTTCAATCTGGGTCGATATACAAAGCAATGTTAATGGGGGTGAATTTGTCGGCAGAGGGGTTTTTGTTCAAATTTGGGAACCAGAAATTCTTCAAAAAAATCAAGCTAAAAATTTTACACTCATGGGCTAAAACATGGTTCAGCATCAGGAAGAGAATAGGGCTGTCTTACTACTCGGATTTTTCTCCAATCTGGGACTCGCCGGGCCTCCCTCTATGCCTAAAGGATAGTCTGTCTTCCATAATACAACAAGCAGGTATCAGGAGATGGGGTCAGCTATTTAAGGAAGGGGCTTTAATAACTTGGCCCCAACTATATGAATGTGTAGGACCCGGGCTTTCCAGATTCAAATTTATTCAATTGGAAAGTTGGGCTAGATCCCAAAAGCGTACTGACCCTCACCTAGGGAAGGTAAGCATCCTAGAACAACAACTAGTGGAACTTCCAGTGGGAGGGAAAGAAGTAGCCAAATGGTATTGGCAGTTGTTGGAGGAAAGTGACGGAGAGTTCCTTCTCCCAGACCAGCTATGGGGGGGGGTGCCTGGCCTACACTGTGAAGAGTTCTGGCTAAAATCCTTTGATTTACTTCATAAATTAGTAAAACCATCATGGCTAAAACGAAATCATCTATTTTCAGTACATCGTGCATATATAACCCCGCTGAGACTCTCCAAATTTCTCCCAGATAAAAAGTGCAACAAATGTAATTACAGCGAGGCCTGCGATGTACATATGTTCTTGGACTGCCCGGTCATCGCCGGCTTCTGGGAAGAAGTGAAGAACACCCTAAATTCCATATTAAACGCATCCTTGTCAATAACTTTACCACTCGTCATCTTTGGTTTGGATGACAAAGAAATCTTACTGTTATTAAGTTTGCCTAGTGAATCATCATCATATTTTTGGTTAGTGAGGTGATGCTTAGACAATCTTCCCGCAATCCAAAACACCTCCTGGCAAAGAGATCGGTTAATAAGGTCGGTTCAGTTTGGGCATTAACTGTATAATGGTTATGAATGAATGAATGAAATGAGTTTTTTCATGCGTAAACTTTGCCCAATGGGCGTCAAGGCGCCTAATTCAAATAATACAGCTCGCAAATCAAACCGGCATTCTCTCATTGGTAGGCTTTGGTAAAGTACCACGTCTTAAGGGCCTTTTTGAACAGATCAATTGAGGGAAGGGTTTTGACCTCAATTGGAAGAGAGTTCCAGAGCTTAGGAGCGGCAACAGAAAAAGCTCTCGCTCCCCATCTGGCTAGCCTTGTGCGGGGGACTACCAGTTGAAATAACCCAGCAGATCGAAGAGATCTGGTTGGGATATAGCGGGTAAGCAGAGACCCAAGTGCATCGTCCGTGTCAGCCGCAAGAGCTCTGTATGTAAGACATAGAATCTTAAAAAAGACTCTATGCTGAACAGGGAGCCAATGAAGATCTCTCCTAGCAGTCGTGGCTGAAGATGCCAAGGGAAGGGCCAGAACAAAACGTGCTGCAGCATTCTGCACGATTTGCAGTCGATGGATAAGGCCCTTGTTGGACTCCACATACAGGGAGTTGCAATAATCGAGCCTGGAGCCAACAAGAGCGACTGCAATCTGCTTACGAGTCTGGAGAGAAAGATAGTTACGGATCCTATTTAGAATCCTGATAACACCCCAGCATGTGGCCACGGTCCTATTTACTTGGAGCATCATAGAGAGTGAGGTGTCAAAGACCACGCCGAGATTTCTGGCTGATTGGGAGGGAGTGGGGCAGGTGCCAAGAGATGAAGGCCACCACTCGCTCGACCAAACATCTTGGTCTTTCCCAAAGACCAAGACCTCTGTTTTGTCGCCGTTTAGCTTTAGGGAATTGATGATCATCCAATCTGCCACATGCTGCATGCATGACCTAAAGCTAATGGCGGATGTATGGACAGAGGAATGAGCCAGTGACACCATGATCTGGGTGTCGTCGGCGTAGGACACCACCTCCATCTCCTGCGACCTTACTAGTCTAGCAAGGGGGGCCACATAGATGTTAAACAGGGTCGGACTAAGGGCCGACCCCTGTGGCACCCCACATTGCAATGACTTGGCAGGGGAGAGGAAATTTCCAAGCTTTACTCTCTGTTCTCTACCAAGGAGAAAGGAGTTAAGAAGATTCAAGGCCGGCCCAGTAACCCCAGCCTCCCTAAGCCGAGATGTTAAAATGGCGGGAGACAGGGTATCGAACGCGGCTGTGAGATCTAATAGGACCAGTATTGTAGTTTGGCCACTATCTACTTTACGTCGGATGTTATCTACTACAACAGTGAGTGCGGATTCGGTACTGTGGTACTTTCTGAATCCGTGCTGTGTGTTTTCAAGATACTCACTGGTCTCAAGAAAAGTAGAGAGGTGGGAGTTGAGGTGTGCCTCCAATATTTTTGCAGGGGCCGGGAGCAGAGAGATTGGCCTGAAGTTTTTAAGAAGGCCAGGATCCAAAGACGGTTTCTTAAGGAGAGGCTTTACAATAGCCTTCTTCCACAATGGTGGAAAGGAACCCTGGATAATAGCCCTATTCATGACTTCCAACATGGGCGGAAGAATGCTGTTTCTGCACTCCTTCAGTATTTTTAGCGGTAAAGGATCCATTGGGGAGGAAGATTTAGTCCTATCGAGTAGGAGGTTCAGTCCTTCCAAAGACAGTAAGGGAAATTGCCTGAATAGTTTGGAAGGGCCTTCACCCAAAGTGTCCAGACTGGCTATAGTAGAAGGAATATTCTTATCCAAGGAGTGGCTTTGGGCTTCTAAGGCGATATGAATGTCCGAGATTTTGCTGTGAAAGAAGTCAGAGATGTTATTACAAAGATCCTGAGAGCTAACTACAGGATCAGGGAGTTGGAGAGAGCATAGTGAATCAGCAATTTTAAAAAGTTCCCTGGATGAGGTTAGGGAACCTGTAAGATTGGAAAAGTACTCCTGCTTTTCCACTACAACTCTCTGTTTGTAGTCCCGTAAAGCGGACTTATGAACCTCTCGATCTTTCGGATCCCAGGATTTCCTCCAGCTTCTCTCGCTGCTCCTACACCCCTGCCTTAGGAGTCTCAGATGTTCAGAGAACCAGGGTACAGTGGGTTTCTGCCGAGCTACATATCGAAGGGAGGCGGGGGCAAGCTTTTCCACTGCATTGGTAATAGAGTCCAAAAGTTCTTGAGCTGCCTCATCCGCATCCTTCAAGGAGAAAGATTCTGAGATCCGAATGTGAGAAGCAATAGTGTCATCGGTAATATTTCTAAAGTTTCTCCTAAGAGTAAATGAAGTAGCGACATAATTAGCTAAGGGCAGGGCAGGAAGAGCAAGTTCAAGCGGTACTGCAAAATGATCTGTCCAGACCAACGGCAGAGGCGGGCCAGTAGATAGCCTAGAATCACTAGAAAATACCCCATCAAGAATATGGCCAGCCTTGTGTGTTGGGCTGCTCACCAACTGAACGAGGTCACAAGCTCCGAGTGACTCAATTAATGTCAGGGTATCCTTTGAGTTGATTTCATCAAGATGGAAATTGAAATCACCCAAGATGGAAAGATAGGATTTTCCAAAATAAGGTTCTAGGATTCTGAGGAGATCTGAAGAAAAACTAGCCCTAGGGCCGGGTGGCCTGTATATGAGTATCCCAGTGAAAGAGACAGATGGAGCACACAAAATGCAAAAATAGAGTGCCTCAAAGCGATCTCCAGGCATTGATAGAGATTTAACAGTGCAAGAAAAAGAAGATTTAAAAAGAACGGCAATTCCTCCACCTCTACGCAGTGGTCTATCCTGCCTATGTAGAGAATAGCCATCAGGAATGGCCAAGAGTAGATCGTGACCGCAGGATTCCGAAGCCCAGGTCTCCATGATAAAGACCCAGTCCGGCTGTCTTTCTTCCACAAATTCGTGGAAGGCCACATTGTGCTTGATCAGCGATCGCGCATTAATTAGGAAACCGGTTTTAGGCAGCGAAACAGAAAGGCATCCCGAGCGCGAATGGGATCTAATAGTACTGGGAGCGGGGCAGCGAAAGGAAACCTTACATGTCATGCATCGCTGGAAATGTAAGAAGCCTTCAGGAGAAAAGCGGTGAGAGCATCGCTGCCCTGATGGTCTAAAAGCCATGAGTTCCGACATAGAGTATTGCCTAGGCACCTCATTGAGTGGAGGGGGGGTGCCAGCCGAGTCCAGGCCGCCCTGCAGCACGTCCTCAGCGCGGACGAGCGCAGACGGGCTGAACTCAGGCGTAACTCCGGCGGAAGTCCGGCGATCCCGCTGCGCGATGACGCTGCGCGTAGGCATGGCTGCTATTTATGCTGGTCGAGCCTACTAAATGAGGACTAGACCGCGATGTGGCTCACCCCTCACCTAATATGGCCGCCAACGAGACAATGGCGAGGGACCCGCGAAATGCGGTGCTTTTCCAAATTACCGTGCAAGTAAGGATGACAGCATGCAGGTAAGCGTGGCCGGCAATGTTAAAAACAGGGGAAAAATAGTGCTAACCAAAAATAACCTAGACGACAAAACGGGAGTTTTAAAATAAGCAGGAGCTACACAATGACAAAGCGCTGCAAGGAAATGCGACGAGGCTGAATGAGAAGGTATAAATTATGGAGCTTGTATCCATAAAGCACAATCTTATAACTATGTATAGACAAACAATAAATGAATTAAATATGTTCTACTGCATATATAAACCGGAGAAAATTTTATTTTCTAGAATTATTGGCAAAAGTTAATTCATGTCATGTCTAATACTTTACTCCCTTTCAAATCAATTACACCATAAATGGTTAGGTGGTGGATTGACTTCCAGCACAGTGAAGTAGCAATCTGATTCAGATCTTATTCCATAGTGTGTCTGACAACAAATGCCAAAGTTACTGTACAATATAGACACTGTATAGAGTATTATTTGTAGCCCTATGTACAACAAATTGGTAAATGAACCTTTAAAGTCTTTTTAAATTAATTTTTTTCTGTATTAATCAAATTATTAGGCCCACCGATAGTGCACAAGATATGTAGATTAAAAATCCTAGTTGAAATGTGTCTAAATAAGACACCAAAATCTCTTCGCCCTATTCAAAATCAAATAGATTGTTTACTAGAATTCTGATATTTTTAAGTGTTTTATATTATAGTCAAGCTTTCCCTGTTTTGTCTTCTATTTAGCATGCATGAATTTCCACTTTGCAGAAATACAAATTAAACACCTCCGATTTAAATGGGTATAATTATCTTATATTGAAACACATATTGAGAAAGCCACCTGCTCTGAATGTTGTTTTCATGTAGACATTTGTTTTTTTAAGATGATGTCTGAATACCTGGTTTAGGAAGTTCTGTTGGTACGGCGCTGCATATATAAACTGGATACAGACAGAATGTGTGCCGTTGCATGGAATAACTAGCATGACATATTCATTTTTTGCGTTCACAACAAGATGTGACAGACTGCATTTACACAAACATCCTTTGCCATAATTATTTCTTGTTAAGCATAAAGAGCTGAAGCATTTTTTAGATGGCTTACTTTGAGTACAAGGGTTCAGAATCTGTTTTAGGGTTTGTTTTACCCTGCCTTCAGATAGGTTCTGTTGTCAGTGGTCTAGTCTTTTGGATTTGTTACTGGCACCATTTGCCACACTGCCCTGCTGAACTTCCTTTAATATCCCTCTCTATCCAGGTCCTCAGAGGGACATACAGTGCCGTCCCAAGATGGCTGATCTCTCTTTTTAAAACAAATATATAAGAATAAAAGAAACTTAAAGGACTTTCTATCAAGTTTGGACTTCTTACTGGTGCACCTTCCTCTTTCTTTGTCAAAAAAGATTTTCATCTGGATCACAGTGGAGTCCTTCTGCGGCGGACTCTGGAAGAATTGTGCACAGGACTCTTATTTGATTTATAAACAAGGATTGAGGTGCTGAACCAGTGGTCAGCCGTAGTTGTGCTTTTTGTTATACAGTGCCGTCCCAAGATGGTACTGGCCAATGTGGTCCAAAATACCATAGCACTGGGCCAAGATTCCAGACAGGTATGCTAAAGTCACACAGCGTTAGGCCAAAAGCATATCACATTTCTACCCCAAGAACATATTTACATGGGCAAACACACAGCTCTAGTTCAAGACCTGATACTGGTGGCCCAGAATTATCACATAGGGCTCAGCAGCATCAAATAACAGTGGTCCCAGGTCACACAAGACTCGGCCATGATCAGACAGCTCTAGATGAATATCACACTTGGCATTTTGCTGTTATTGATTTGTTTAAGGGTTAATCCTCAGGCAACACTTTGTAGAGACATCATTCTGAATTGTCTCAGTTTGTATAAGGGGTATGCTATTCAGTGGTTGAGTTATATTTAAAAAATATTTCATGCATTTGGTTTGGCTTCCCTATTTACGACCCCCAGGAGCATTAAAAAGGGATAAATTATGGGTCAAGTGCCTTTTCCTACAAATTAGGGAAGAAAGGAGGTTTCAAACTGAATTCAGAAAAAAGCTAAGTGCTGAATTTCCATACACCTTTTGCCTCTGCTGAGCTTGCTTTCTAACTTTTTTTAGATCTCACACATTGGGAGAGGTCTCTCCTTATCTGTTTTAGAGAAGGCACGGTTTGACAGCTTTTGTATTTCTTCTGAGAAATTGGCTTCTTGTTGGGTGTCTGCCCAAACCTGCCCCTGTGATGGCACTGCTGAGCAAACGCTGCTCCATTTCATTTTATGTTTTTTTGCAATATTTTCAATCTTCCATGCGGACATTTTCTCAAGCCCCTCATAAAGACATTGGGACACCGCAGTTGTATAAAAGCTCTGTTCCACTTACAATTATTGAACAACCCATTTATATGTTTTAGGGTGAGCTCTTTTCTTAAAGCTGCAGTAAGATCTAGAAAATCCATGGAGGGGTTATTTTCTTAGCTCGGTTTCCTCTGTCCAAAACATCATGGCCATTCTGCCTACAGGAGCATTTGTTTTACCGTTCCTCTTTGTGTCAGTAATATTACTGTTACTTAGCTGTCGTAGTAATTGTTTTATCCAAAGCCTCTCTTATAAATCTCCCCAACTTCTTCTGTGTATATTGCATGATTGCTGTTTCATATCAGATAGCTATCCTAGGCATATGTTTCACAATACCACCTGTTCCTATTTGCTGATGTTTGGTTTCCCTCTGCCAATTATGCCGTTCTGATAGGAAAATGCTGATATCGCTGTTTTTATTAAAATAAATTTTATGTTTGTATGACTTCCTATTTTAATTATTGTGTTTATTTTATTCTTTTATGTTGGGAATTGTATGTTTTAATTGTGTCTGCTTTATCTTTTATGGCCATGCATGGCCGAATAAAGATTTATTTAATTGAAATCAATATCACACCATGTTTTCCCAACAAGAGCACATAGTGGTGTCATAACATTGCATACATCCTTGGGCAAAGATTGTACAGTGTTGTTCTGTGTTTAGGATCTCAGCCAGGCAAATCTGATGGAAGATCCATGTGACATTCAAATGAAGGTCCACCTTTTCCAGTCTCATGTCACATCATCAAACTGACTAAAATAGTGATGGAACCCTTCAAAATATGGTCACTTGCAAATGATGCTGGTGAAAAAGGGGTCCTTCTTGCACCTATACAAAAGGACTTACATTATATTAAATTACTGAAGATGATGAAAATCTAAATCTGCAGGGGTGCAATTCCCATAAACCGCATGTGTTATGACAGATAGAAACAGGGTGGGAGAAGATGATGTAAGCATGGATGCACCTTCAGCTTTTTTGACACTACTAATGCCTTGGTGAGAAAGCAGGTGGTGATACTAACTAGTCGGTTCATCCGAGCAAGCAGTTGGCAGCAGCCATGTGGCTGTAGTTCCAGAATATTACGTTTTTCATTAGGACCTGCAAAAATATTGGCTACCACTAGATAACCAACATAAGTATATATCAGTAAGCATTATATACTATTATCAACCATTATTATTATGCTTCATCTCTGTATATATATATATATATAAGCATGTGTGTGAGAATATATTACCTACTGGCGGTCGCCACTAGGTAGTTTTAGTTAGGACCTATTTTCCATAGGAAATTCACAACATTCTATTCCCAATAACTTTGGCGCCGGTTGACGAATCTTCGCGAAATTTTCAATACTCGTGGGGCACTCCGGTCCGCTCCTATATTGAAAGTTTCGGGGTGATTCGTCAAGTGGGGTTTGATAAAAAAGGGGGGGTCCCAAAACGTGTTTTCCCCATGCAATTTCCCATAGGAATCTTTAGACACGGCTACAGCCCGAACTGCTGAACGGAATTACACCAAATTTGGCAAAAAGGTAGCCTTTGGTTCAGAAAGAACCCTTTTTGTTAAATGGTGTAAATCCGTTCAGTAGTTGCTGAGAAAATCAAAACTAAAAAAGTTTCGTTATCTATGGCTGTGCAGGATCCGCGCACCCTCCCGATCACGAGCTGAATGCTAATTGGCTGTCAACACTCCAAAGCAGGAAGTGTTGGCAGCCATCTTGTGCCTCGGTAGAACCGAGGCACAAGAAATAAGTTTTAATAATGCAAAAAAAGAGCAAAGGTGGCAGGGTAGAAACACCCTGACCCCCTAGGCCTGCTTAGGGGGTCCCACAAGGACCCCCAGGGCCCCAAATAAAAAGAAAAATGTTTAAAAATCGGCAAATGAGTGACTGATCCGCGGATCCGGCCGCGAAAAAAAAAACGAAGTGCGGGCTCCCGCGCTTTGTTGCTATTTAGCCCCCGGGTGGGCCAAGTTCCGGGGCTTTTAAAAAATATGTGCAAGGGGGCTCACAGCCCTCCAGCCCCGGGGACCGCCACCCCCCAGGGCTTACAAACTACATGGGTGGGGGGGCTCAAAGGCCCCCCCAAGCCCCAGAGACCGCCACCCCCTGGGGCTTTAAGAAAGTATTTGCGGGGGCTCATGGCCTCCCCACCTCCACGGGGCTCTAAATATTATAATTGGGGGGTCCATGACGGACCCCCCAGCCCCGGGGACCACCACCTCCCCGGGGCTTTCGTAATGTTGGGAGGGGGGGCCACATGGCCCCCCTCCTGGAGCCCTGTCATGGCCCTGGGGACCGCCATCCCCCAGGGCCGGCTCCTGCAGTGTCCCTGGGTGCCCACCCCCGGGACACTGCAGTTTGCTATGGCATGGAGGGAGCCTCGCCGCTCCCGCCCTGCCATAGCAAACTGCAAACAAATACCAAAGCAGATTGCTTTTCCAGATTGCTTTTCCACACGGGGAGCTGCATCTTAGCAGCTTCCCATGTGGAAAAGCAATGCCGGCTCTCGCAGGACGCGGGGAGCTGGCGGGACCATGGGGGGATTGGGGAACCCCCCTACGGTCCCCAGCGGAGAGGGCCGGCCCAGGGATTGGGTCCCCGGGGCCAATTATGGCATCTGGAGGGGGGCCAAGCGGCCCCCTTCCAAAGTTATATAAAAAAAATAAAAAAGGGGTCAGGCCCTGGGGGTTGGGGTCTCCAGGGCCAAAATATTAGGAAAAGAAGGGGGACACACAGCCCCCTTCTTAAAATGTTTTTTTTCTTTTTTAAAAGACCAACATCGCGCCGGAGGCCCCGCCCCCTCCCTGCAGCACTCACAAACGCGCCCTGGCGCGTTTGCAGATGGGGAACTAATTCCCCTTGAATACTGGGGGTCCCTGGGGGCCAACTAGTCCACCAGGAACCTCCAGTATGTGCCAGGGAGCTGCTTTGCAGAGAGGTGTTCTGAGGCCATGCCCCTTTTTACACCTCTCTGCAACACAGCTCTGTGGTGCTTAACGGAGGTACATGGTGGGCTATTTTCACCCGAGGGACCCTCAGGATTCAAGGGGAGTTAATCTCCCAACTTAAAATGCGTCACGGGCGCGTTTGCACAGTGGTGAAGTGAGGGGGTGGGGCCTGAGGTGACATATGTGCAAACACGCCCTGTGGCACGTTTTAAGTTGGGGAATTAATTCCTCTTCAATCCTGAGGGTCTCTGGGGGCCAACTAGTCCACCATGTACCTCCAGTAAACGGCACGGAGCTGCGTTTCGGAGTCTTGTAAAAAGGGGCATGGCCTCTGAACACCTCTCTGCAATGCAGCTCTCTGGCGCATACTGGAGGTTCCTGGTGGGCTAGTTGGCCCGAAGGGACCCTCAGGATTGAAGGGGAATTATTTCCCCAACTTAAAACGTGCCACAGGGCGTGTTTGCACACGTCACCTCAGCCCCCCCTCCCTTCACCAGTGTGCAAACGCGCCCTGTGGCGCGTTTTAAGAGGTAGTTTTAATCCCCCTGTCCTATTATGTACTAGGGTCTTACAGAGGAGGCCATGGTAATCACAGGGGTACCCCAACGCATAGTGTTCCCTAGTGTATGTAGGTGTTTTAACTGTATTCTAAGTATCTTTAAGCATAGCACTGGCTCTAGGACTGGTTAGTCAGAGTCAGTTACCACCAGTACCCATCTGAAAAAGTTGAGGGTACAGGATGAGTTTGCAACAAGGCCTCTTTCTGCTCCTCTGTTTGTTCTTTCTGCACGTCTTCCTTCTTCCTGCATTTTTCTCCGTCTTTGAGGACTTCTCTTACTACTTTCTGCATTTCTTTTTCTTCTTTCTATGTGTTTTTTCTTCTTTCTTCACGTGTCCTATCTCTGTAGGCATAGTTAGTAACTAGCATTTAAAAAACCTTAAAAATTAACTGAAAAAAACCATAGGTTTCAGGCACGTTATTGTTACAAATTAGCATTTAAAAAACCTTTGAAATTTACTCAAAAAACCATAGGTTTCAGGCACGTTATAGTTAGGTATTAGCATTTAAAAATCCTTAGAAATTCACTGAAAAAAACATAGGTTTCAGGGTTAGTTAGTTGGACATTTCACTTGTACTAAACCTTTGAAATTCCCCCGTTATAGTTAGTTCAGCTAACTATAACCCGCGTGCCCGCAATGCCCTGGTGATGACGTCACATATTACATCACTCATGACATGGTAAGTGACATCACTCATGACATCACTGATGACATCTCAAATGACATCACTGATGACATCATCCTTATGATAGAGTGGCAGACCTCCTCTCACCCTTTGATACACACACTCAAAAATAGAAACTAACATTTTCAAAACAATGGATATACCAATACCACTTACAACACAACTATTTAGTAATTCCAAGATCTACAAACACATCCACTCATTCACCAACTGTCCTATACAGTCACTTATACATGTACTCACTCATCATATGTACTCATACACCTATACATCCTGTTACACAATGACACTCATCCATGGAATTACTCACACACATAGTCACACATGCAAACAAAGTATCAAACATCCATTAATTTGCATATAGAGTTATACACACACCACCACACTTACTGCTACAGAAACGTATACATACTTACTCTCTTAAGCTATCACTTATAGAAACACATACTAATTTATACAGGAACTCTTCCAATCTCTCGCTCTCACATATACTCACTTATATACACCAATACTCACATATACTAGTTTAAAACATATGTAGATACTCATAAAGACACTATTGAGACAGTCATTCATTCACTAACACACCCATACACACACTCATCCACCCATACAGTACTGCACACATGCTGTCTTCAACACGTACAAGCAGTGAGTCACTCATTCATGCATCTATGCACTACGTAATAACCCCCACCGAACCATACAGACACTCAGGCACTCATACTGATACTCAAAAAACCAACTAATAACCTATATAGACACTTATGCAGCTACTCACCAACCCATGCAGCCACTTATACACAAAGTGAGAGACTGATACAGATATTCACATATTTAAACATTACTCACTAACCCATGTATTCAATAAGATACACTTAGTCAGTTATACAATCAATTTTTCAACAACAAAAAATCATCCATTTAGACACCTATATACCCATTTATTCTTCCATCGACCTTGAGATATACATATATAAACATATTTATTTTCAGAAATACACACATTCACTTACTTGAGTAGTGTGTTATATGCTCTTAATTAAACATGTCTCGTATTTGGGCTGAAGGCGCAGGGTCTGCTAAATGCTTATAAAACTCACCAATATATTGCAGAGGATCAGTCATACAATGCTGCATCCAAGCATTCCTCATTAAGTTCCTCCTTTTCAATGCTGAAAATTGACAACTGAGGAAATGATTTAACTAAGGCTGCCACCATTTTAAAAAGTGGAATATCAGTAGTGATGTGTTGGAATAGGCAATGCATATTATGCAAATTAACTCAGAACTTAAGAAAAACTTCTAACGCCATGTTTTCTACTCAGTTTATTCAGCCATATTTTGGAAACGTTTCCAAGAGAGATTACCATTTTTATAATGTCTTCTAAAAATAGTTTTGGAGGGTGAGATTAATAAAGTAGGTTTATGTTGTGATTCGAATATATCACTTTTTATGATTTGGCAATGACAGATAAAATCAAACTTTAAGAAGCCCTCATGTTCTTAGAGAAATACAGTGATCCTCTAAGAGACTGGATAAAACAAGTATCAGTTAGAGTGCTAATTCAGTAATCCAAGACGAGTAGTTAACAAGTAAAGCAGGTTATTGCATATGCTACTAATCTCATCTGTACTGTTTTGTGGACCTCATGTTAAAAAATCTCAACACCCAGTGCTACGTTTTCCCAAATGAGTTCCAAATATTGTTGGTCCTCTGAAAGTCAATCTGATTTTGAACTAAAATCTTAATCTTTAAAGACAGTCCAGTGATGATAAACAATACATGGAATATTATCAATGCAGCAAAACACTAGAAACTATGTAAAAACTACGTAATGTCCCCCTTTTCTCTTGGATTGTAATCAAATGCCCCTCTTATTGGTTAGGGCCAGAGGCATCAAAGGGTTTTGCCCATTATGTGTCTATGGGAAAATGTGTTCTTGCATATGGCCCTTAGTGACATAAAATGAAATAATCGCCAACTGGGGGCACATTAGCCTTCACCACATGCTCATCCATTCCGACTCGAAATGTTACCTTTATCCCACATATCTCAGCAATCAGACCCTATATATCATTGCCACCACCCAAGGCACAGGATGATGGGAATTTAAATATACATCCTCTCTCAAAAGCCTCCAGTTGCTTCTTAGAACATCCCTAAGAAACAGATTCTAGATTCCTCATTAATTAAACTGTGCCAGTGGTCCATCAGCAGATGTCCACATCACACCAAAGCCAGATGGGTCTTATTATGCATCATCACTCACCTCAGTATCCTTAAGAGAGCCATCCTCAGCCCTCAAGTATTCAAAACAACATGCATGGTATATGCTGCAGATGTGACTACTGGCACCACAACTGGGGTGGAATATCTGGGAAAAGAAGGGGTGCAAAGCATGTGGGCCAGATTCAGCAAACGTTTAGGTAAGCAGATGTGTCTGGCTTATTTCCATGCCAGGGTCACAAAGCTATGAAAAAGCATGTCATGCGGTGGAAATGTCTAAGTAAGTCATCACTCGGAGATATTTCTATGTAGCCCAGGCTTGGAAATTCAGGAGTATTATACAACTGAGCCAAAAGGCACACCTTACAGAAAGGTATTTATGAATAATGCAGGTAATGCAGACAGGAGACTACAGGACCACATGAACTCAATGTGTAAATGCCAACTTTTGAAGAGAGCTGCCATGTTTTGGGTGTCGAGCTGAAAAAAATTAAATTTGCACTTTTCAAAGGCAGGGATACACTGAGCAACTATATTTGCCTTTCGTTTTAGAAGTTTTCTTTCTTTATATGAGCGACTCTCGGTTGTGTTCCTAGGCCTGAGCAACTAAATCACACGTGTCAGATGATAATATAAAATTGACTTTTGACTGTCAGTTCGGATTGCTTGATTTACTTTCAGCCTACACATCAAGGACTTGTGCGACCAGCTAGCTACTTTTCACAAGTCAATTACCCAGATCTTTTAGAAAGTTTAAAATACTTCACTGGAAAAAATAAGGAACAGGTGGTTTCCGAAACGAACTTAATGTTTAAAGGTATTTTATTTTTCTGTCTTCACACCTATGAACAGAGCAACGGGGATGCCAAAAATAGAATTCAGTTTGCTAAAATAGCTTTTCTCTTACACCAGATGTTATCATTTGTCTCACATACACGGCCTTGGACCGTTGGAGAGAGGTGATACCGCTAAAATCTATAAACTGTTCTTCCTCTCTAAACGTCAATAAAGTACATGCAAGTAGAAATGCAACTTCCCTGAGTTCTGAGAGCATGGGCTGCGTGATATACATCGAGTTTTGGAGTATGCTGAAAAATGTAAGATTAATTTAAGGTAGTATTCTCTCAATTTTTTCATTTTTTCTAAAATTCAGGTAACCATTGGGTTACCAATTTCTTAGTAGTGGGGGAAGCACAGAAAATATGTGCCACCTGCACTCTTGAATTGGATTCACAGTGAATAGTCCATTCGTGGTGGTCAATAAGATCTCAAAATCATATATAAATAGGTATCTCATCAGCTTTTACATACATTAATTTGAGGACAAAGTAAATATTTTAAAATGTTCCTTAAAAAGTAAAGAGGCAAGCTTATGTACAAATTAAAGTCTGTGGAGTATAGAGGAAGTATTGTATTGGTAATCATGGCAATCATTGATCTATACACCACATTAACGCTCTCAATTATTCAAGAAAACAATTATAAAGAACCTCCTTTCGCCACATTGACACAGCTTCGAGCTGTTTAGCAAACACCTGGGATCCCACCTTCTTGGTCCCATAAAATATATTAGGTTTAAGTACATACAAAAAATGCAGAAATTGCACATGCAGGTGCATAGAGTTTATCAGTCAATCCCAATTACTCTGTTATTCCCTCACGAGCAGTCAATAAATCAGCCAACAACATGGCTTGTAATTTTGATGTCATGTAAAATCAACAAATTTGGGGTAAAGTATTGTTCTCTGCCTTATGTATTGGTGGATGTAGCTTGCCCTGTACTTTGTTGGCATGTAAAAATCATTGAGAGAATGTTCTGTGATTGTAGCTAGGTTCCTAGATTACATGTTCTTTGCATGGAGTCTTGCACCAAGCATGTAATAATGACTACCTGACTCTGCTAGTGCTGTAATAAATTTTTGGTATTTTAGTGCCATTATAACCAGAGCGCACAATGCCGAGATTAAGGTCAGCATTTTACTAGGCTTAATCTGAGTTATGTATGTGGGAGACTTAAGTGGGTCTCCTGGAGAACCTCAATTACGTAAGACTTCCTAGTAGAACTTGCTGAACACCAATGAAGAGACCTGATAAATACATTAGCAGGTCCCAAATCACCACCATCCACCCATTGTTTTCAGAATTTGCAGGCATATCTATGCTCTGTAAAAAATAATTCTCTAGACCCACTGTGCCTGCTGTTCCCTCCTGAGTAGATTTATCACCCACCTGTTGGTTGAAATTTTTTATATATTGCAGGTTTTGTGAAACTTTTCAGTACGCTGTGCTGTCAGGCCAAAGAGGAGAGAGCCATATTTACAGAAGTAAGACACTCTCCTCCCCTTTCATTAGCCCCGGCGCTGAAATCTGCTGCCGTTCGCCATGGAGACTCCCTTGTACCATAGTGCCAGGGTGTCTACGTGTGTCTAGCATAGTTTTTGTATTGGAAGGGTACCCTTCCAGTACAAAATACTATGCATAGACTGCCTTTAACCCTTTTCCCCCTTTGTGTGTGTGCTATACGTACACATACAAAGTCGGAAAAGAAAGGATAAATGAATGCATTTCTCCTTCGTTGCGCTACTTCAAAAGGGCACAGTTTTCTGATGCTAAACCCTGTCACTTCATTTAGTAAATAGGGTTTAGCTTCAGAAACCTTGGGTGGCTGCATAGGAATGACCATGCTCCAACTATGGTACACCCCCTTCGCGCAAAGTAATGCAAAGCAGAGCTATACGCTGCTTTGCATTATTTACGTTATTTCTAGTGCTAAACAAGTTTATCGCTGGACAGTAAATGAAAAAAACAAATGGTGCCACTTTGTGTCACTTTTTTGATGCAAACATGGTGTAAAATTACAGTAAATATCCCCCTAAGAGTCTGATTTAGAGTGTGGTGGTTGTGGCATATGCCGCAAAAAGTGGCGGATGTCCTATCTATTTTGTTTAGAGTGCATTGACTTCAGTGGAATTTTAAAAAGTGCGGATGCGACATCTTCCACATTATGGCAGTCGTTCTGCATCCACCAAAGTCTAAAACCCACCCCAAGTCTCCTCTTTTTCATAGGCGCCCTGTAACCAATACTATATACGTGCACCAGACCGCCCACCATTGAGCTCTGCTCCTATGTTTCAGCTCCCAACCAGTATATTAGGTTCTCATTTTTCCACCTGAGAGGCGGTAAATCAATGAATAACAAACACAAATTAAATTACAATCTACCTTCGACATTTTTAACAAACAGGAGTGCCTATTAAACTTTCATTTTCACTGCAGCATTTTCCTAATTAAATGAAACGTTTTTGGTTCTTCAAAAAGAGAATTCCTTTGTCCTTTAGGTGTTAAACAGAAAAAAATATACCCCCATAGCATAAATCTCCTCAGAGTACTGCCAAACTCTCACATAAGTAATCACATCATTCTAATCTACAGCTGAGGGGGCCTTATTCTCTGTAGTCTAATGAACTGTTTCATTAGATATGTATTCATCAGACAATATCTGCATTATAATAGGCAAAAACACTCATTAAAATAGACTCTTAGCATCTTATACCATTCTGAACAATAGGCCATGCACCATGTTAGGAAAATAGCCAGGGCTAATGATAAACCCCAAATCTCCACTTCCTAGATCTAGCAATAGAAAGAATGCTGAAAGGTCACAGCATTTCAAAACAAATCTTGCATTTCAATGTGTGGATTTACTGTGGCTTAGATGGAGAGGCGTGGCTTAGGTGGAGAAGTGTGGCTCAATGATTAGAGCGGCAGACTCTGATGCAGAGGTCTAGCCTGGGACCAGGGTTCAATTCCCCGCCTCGGCGGGTCTTGGGCTCAAAAATTCCACGTACCTGATCATTCTTGCCTCGGTGCCTATTCCAATCATGGAGTCCCACTCTGCAACTCTGGGCAATAGTTTGCTTAATCTCCACAACGGCCCCCACAACGCTAAGGATGCCTGGCCTCCACCTTGGGGGTGCCCAGGAGTGGATGCCTCACAGGGAAAGCCAGGATGGGTTCCACAGCGGTATTCGTACAAGCGCCTTGAGACCCTTGCGAGTGAGTAGTGCGCCATACAAGTATCAATTTACATTTTAGATTTAAAATAGGCTGACATTGTCTTGTATATGTCAAATATCGGCTATTTAGTTAGATGATATGCAAACTGATCACAACCGAAACATTTATGAGGTGCTGAATCAAAACAAGATTTCTGCTTAAAAAAATAACTATTTGTAGAGTAACAATTACTCTACAAATATTTACTTTCGTAAATAGAGTCTGTAAAATGTGACCTTTACATTGTTTCCTATAAGTGAGGAAAAAATGGAAATGCTTGGCTATTACATAATTTAAGCAAAATAGTTCCACATTATGAATGTGCCATAAAAATCCCTGTCATTTCCCTTAACCAGGTTTACCATTACTGTAAATCCTGGTAATTTCGGAGAGAGCAAAAAGATAGATTATTTGCTTTTGAGGAAGACCATGCATATATTTGAATTAATTGTACTGATTTCTGCATGATATTCTCTGGTATTCCACCAGGAGACCTTGCCTGCTTGCAACAGGTGAGGCATCTGGGTATAACACCACTGAGCAGTGGGTTGGGTAACAATAAAAATCTGTTATTCAGCGCCAAGATGCCTCTTTGGAGGTGAAAGTGTGCTTTACAAATACACATGTTATGTTATGTTACATTATTTTTAATTTTTTTTTTAAAGTCCATAAATTGCAATACATAAAATCCATTAACACCAATACATCCATAAAAAAAGATTACCTTTAGGCAAGCATGAAAATTCCCACAAGTTCATAGATAATACATAAAGCATGTTATGTTATATTATGTTATGTTCCCGCTGAATTTTGTAATTCCGATGAGTCTCGTAACTCCTGTTCCTGGGTCCTTCAGAATAAACTGGCTACTCGTAATAAAAGCCAAAAGGTACCTAATGGCTTTTATGGTAATCAAACAGGTAACGCAACACTTTGTACATTTTTAATTAAAACAAAAAGCACTGGATGGCATTTTAGCTTTGCCAGAAGATTAACCAAAAGGCCATTTCCCATTTCACAGCTTGTAATTCATTAGGAGCACTAGAACGTGCTGCCTTGTAATTAGAATTAGAAATCAGTTTAGGGTTATCTAGAGTGTTAACATACTTTGAACTTTTACACTCAGTCTGAAGGATGTAGTACTGAAAACGACTTGAGATGCGTATTCTACAATGATGTATTTTAATCTCACAATCCCATCTAGAACTCTGGTCTGGTAAATAAAAACTTTATTTAGGACATTTGTTGTATGACTAAAAAAATGTCTCCGTATGGCCGATTAACAAAGCTATTTGCGTATGTAAATTTGGCTTCCATATGCAAAAATCCTTGTTGCTGTGTCAGTAAATCTACTATTGGGGGTGGAAAATGTGTGTTTAAGGAGGAGTCTGCACACTGACAAACCTAAAGTTTCGTGGGTAGCCACAAACTGTTGGCTGGCCACTTCCCACCAAGGAAAAATTCAATTTTTTACCCCTGTCAAGGGAAGGAGTAACTCCTTTTAATGAGTCGAAGGGTAATAACACCACCCCAAACAAAGACATTGGTGGGGGTGTAAAGAAATTGATTTCTCCAAGTAAAATAGCGATTGCAAGCATTTGTACTTGCTGGTTTTATTTTTTACGCATGAAAATATATGTGTGTTTATTCATGAATGCAAAAAAGGAATTCCCAATATAATTCAAATATTACACCTGGAGAGATGGGATCCATCGCTGGTATAACTATGAAAAGATCTGTGAAGTCCTCTAATGGGTACATCTTCCCCCATCCGTCTTCTTGGAGTGTGAGGCCAATGTCGGTGAAATTCCAATACAGAAAGCCAGGCTATATGGTAGAAATTGTAAAGTTTATGTGCTCTGTTTGTATTTTCTTATTTGTAAATATTGAAGTTCTAATTGCGCATGTATGTGTGCATTATTTGCCAATTTATAAGGCACCATTGCCTGCATTGAAAGTCCCTTTCACATTTTGGGATTTTTGCTCAGGGCAGGGAAAAACAAAGAAAAAAGGGAAGCTCTTTCTTAAAATGAAAATGCAGATGTTTGGAAATGCTATTATTATGTAGCATTGTACTCTGAACTTTAAGGTGCAGAAGGAGGTTAAATTAAATGTTTACCACTTGCATGTGTTGCATAATCCAGTGACAAGATGATGAATGACCGAGAACGTGCTGCCAGGAAGCATGCAAAAGCACTTATTGTAAACCAGACAGAGACCAAGAGGAAATTAGACTGCTGTAACCCCTCCAAGTGCCTTATTTTGAAGGGTGTTACCTCATACCCACAAAAGAAAAAATACATTGCTTTGCATATTAACTTTTGCAGGAAGCCTTCGCGCATTATAAGGTGAACATGGAATATTAAATATTAAAGGAGGTACTCGTGACCTACTTACAAAATGTATTTTTATCGACTAAGCTATTCCTCCAAAACCATAAAAACCTAAGCACCATTTTACACGCATCAGGGTTTTTCATCGTGGATAAGTCTTGTGTCAAAGCTCACATCTAAATTCAAAAGTCTGACATATCCCCAAAAACTCCTCTGTGCAACATTTAGATTCTGTATGAATACATTGTCCATATACATCCTCTCCACCCAATCACGTCAATTATCACATCATTTACCACAGATCCCATATGGGATCTCAAATGCTTCCCAGAAGGACATGGCTTCAGGTTTGCCGTCCTGAGAGGGTGATCGAAATGCTGCTTGAAGTAAAGCTAAAGGAGTAATCTCCATCTTGGCAGTGACCGCAAACCCTTCATTTGAATACTTGGGAATGATTACAATTTGGTTGAGGTCCATTGCTATTTCTCAGACTGCTCATGAAATGTGAATTGCGATATATCATAAAGTATTTAGATTTAATTTCCTTCCAGCTTTATCTATTTAACTTATATGAAGCGGAAGAACAAAATATGATTGTTCACACCTTTCATGTAATTAGTTGTTGGAAACCTGAAACCATCTATTGTTTAGTTGCGGGACATTGACTTATCAACGATTATTCTTATTGGAGGATTATTGCTTATGTATACTTCTAGCTGCGGAATCCTAACCCTATGTTATTCTATGAGTGACAGACTTCATCCAGAAACGTATTCCAGTAATTTTTTCCATTTGCTGCTAGGTGACGCCTTGTTGCTCCACGCTGGCTCCATACTTTCCCAGAAGTAACAGGGTGGAGCAGCATATATGTGCCACCTCTGTGTGCTGATGTCATTTGCTTTCAGATTTTGGTCACGTACCCACATGTGGTGCATCTCTGATGTTTGGGCTCAGAACATGACTCAAAATCATACAACAAATATGTCCTCCTGCACCCAAAGGCAATCTAGGACTGGGAAGCAAAGCTGTGAGTCACTGAACATATGAAGAACTTGAGACCCTCGCATAAGTTCCACTCCATGTCCCAGGCACGGACTAGTCCTTGTTGCCAGGAATGTTCCTGCTAGACTTCAACCTCGCTGATGAAGTCCTTCTCTAAGTCTAAATCAATGTCCAAGTGAAAGCATAAAAAAGCTCAGCGGAACTCAACCCCTCCTCCCACTCTGTATTCAAGGAGAATGCACCAGGGTTTCACAATGTCATTGGGGCCTACTCAGGGTTCCTTGTGGTGGAGCTGATGCCCAACTGATCCTGGTGTGCCCAGAGTTTATTTGACAATCAGCTATGCAGAAGCAGGTCAAGGGCTTCAAAGCATAATGCTGAGATTTTCACTTACCGCTCCCTCTGGCATGCCTTTGGGCCCAAAGAACTGATGGGCCTATAGTGTGGTTCCCATAAGCAAGTCCTTCCACTTCACCGAACCCTTAGGACCTATTCAGGGTACTGAATATGCATCTCATTCAGCTCCAGAACCAGAATTGGGCTATTCTTTGTCAACACCACCAGCACCAGAAGATGATCTGTTGCTGATTCCAATGTCTAACTCCAAAAGGACTTCAGCTCAATGTCAACCAATGATATGATATGAAATTACTGAAGCACACAGGGTCACCACACAGCCTGACTCTGTACAAATGCCTCCACCAGGGCAGACACATCAGACAAGGCTCCAATTTCTTTTTAACATCTGATGTCTTAGAATTGCAGCTGCAATAAGTCAGGACCAAGACTAAAGTTCTTACACAAATTGTGCAGTCTGGGCCAGCCACTTCTGAGCCCTTGCTTCCCTTTAACAACGCCCTCACTGATCCCCTGCTGGGAGCTTGGGCAAAGACCTATTCTTGACTACTGGTACATAGGTTGGTGACCATGAGTCACAGCCTGGTGCCTGGAGTTAAGCTTCAAACAGGAAGATGCATCTAATGAATTCTCTATAATATGGAGTTCAAGCGGATTGAGACATTTGAAAAACAAATGTTCTCAGCTAGTCGAGCATTTAAAATGGTCAATGCTGTCTGTTGATGGGTCACTACATGCATGGCCTCTGGGACATTGTCAGCAAGATCTTGCCAATGGTCCCGGAAGACCAGAGGGCCTCTCTGGCTCAAACAATTAATGGTGGTGAAGACACAACCATATACGTGATTCATGCTAGCATCTATACTACTGATTTCTGGGAAGGGCGGTTGGCACCAGTGTTGTACTCTGCCATCACATGCCGATGCTTTCCGCAGTATTTTGTGAAGGTGCACAAGTCTAAATCATGAATATGCCATTTGTTGGCTCACATCTTTTTGGTGAAAAAGCTGATTCTGCCCAAGTGCATTTAAGGAGAGTCAAGCCACAGCATGCCCCCAGGGTCTCTTGACCCTTGCCAAGCAGTTCCCACATCAATTCAGAAAATTCATAAGCTTTTTCAGGTTGCTGGCATATAGACGGTAACAGCTGACATACCGTGGCTGCAGTTACCCCAGTCCTTTCGAGGCCAGGGTATGTGGGTCTAACAGGCAGCCAGCAAGTGCACCAGTCCTCCCAGTCTCCCTGTGCTGTGACAAGTGACAACAACCACTAAGTCACTTTAGTTTGCCATTAGCTGCACACATCAGTATTTCATACCAGGGTGGCTAGCCTTGCATCTGATGGATGAATCATACAAATCATTCAGCATGGCTATACCCTATCCTTTCTTTTTGCTCTGCCATATGTTCTCACTACATCCAACTAACTTTCAGAGGAATATCTCTCCATTCTGTTGTAGAAGGTACAAGTGTTGCTCTCCAAAGGAGTTCCAGACTCGGAAAGACAAGAGAGTTTTTACTTGTGCTATTTCCTCGTGCTGATAATGGACTTTCGACCTCTGAATATCTTCCTGCAGAAGGATACATTTTAAATGTTCCCACTAATGCAGGTCTTGGCTGCTCTGGACTTGGGGGACTGGATGTTGCACTTGGATCTGTAAGATTCATGTTTTTTTATACTTGTCCTGCTGTACCACAGACTTTACCTACTGTTCAGGCTCAGCCAGGAGCATTTACATTTACAGTACTCCCCTTTGGCCACACTAGTGCCTTTTGGGTTTTCATAGAAGGGATGGCCGTGTTATGGCCCACCTTCAGGTTTGGGTACACCAGTTTTCCCCACCCTTTCCAACTGGTTATTGAAGGTGGACTCGCCACAATCAGTCCTAGATAACCTGCAGACAATGGTGACCCTTTTGACATAATTAGGGTCCATGATCAACGAGCCAAAGTTGAAACTGATTCCTTCACAGAGGTTGACATTTTTTGGAAATGTCTTGGATACAGTGCAGTTCAAGGCTTTTCCTCTGCCACAATGAATCCAGGACATTTGAGTTGTGTTTCTGATGTTTCTGCCTTGGTCCTGGATCTCGGGCCAAAAAATAAAAAGTCTGGGGATAAACCCGCTGGAAAGGACAGGTCTAACAGCAGCCATTAAGCTTTTTAAACTCTTTTGAACTCATAGCCTCATGTATCTTCCTGGTGAACTACGCCAGGTAGCATGTGCTGGTTCTGCAATGGAATCTGAAGTTCCAGTGGGAACAGCACCAAGGATAACTATCCGATGCCATGCAAATTAAGGAAGAGACAGGTCATAATTGCAATGGTGGCTGCTCAAACAGAATTTGTTCAGTGGCAGACCCCTCTCCCTTTTGATCACCGAGATCTCATACGACTGAGGTCAAAGGACTCCAGTCTCTGATGGAGCCAAGCTTCTTATAATTCTGTTAGAATTGCTTCTGCAATCATACCACACCTGTCACGGACCTTATTCTCACAACATACACTGTATCCCCCTGCAAATCTCCAATTAAAGAATTGTGCTTAACAGCAATAACCAACACATAGTTATAGATGAACATTTATAATATATTCTCTAAGGGTGGTTGGAGAGGGGGAAAAAGATGCATACCTTTTAATACAAAAACGACACCTGAACAGCATATGTATAATGAATTGGCAAATTAATTAAACAGATTCTTGTCAAACCAGAGAAGGATGAGAGCACATGACATAGCTCAGTGATCAGTCGCGGCTGGCATGACTCCTGGGTGGGGGCGTGAAGGGGGTTGCGCGGGCTCAGTGGGCTCGCGAGGGGGGTTGTTGTGTTGAATTAAAAAAATTAAAAAACATTAAAACTTACCTTACCGGGTCCTGCGTGCCGCGCCGCCTCAGCTTCTGGCGTTTTCCTGCTGCTCTCCTGAACATGAAGCAGCCACAGGCAGCCTACATGGAGAAAAGGGAGAGTGTGCATGACTGGTTTGGTCGGCCCCAGAGGGGCCGACTAAACAGTCAGGGGTCACAGCATTGGGCAAGCCATTGCTCCCCTACCCTAACCAACCAGGCATACCCTTCTGCTTTCAAGCAGTGTGAGAAGCAGAAACATAAAATGGTATTTAAAATACCATATTATGTTTCTGCTTCTCGCACTGCGAGAAAGCAGTGGGGCGACGCTCCTCCGCCCACATAGAGGAGCCGCCCCTGTCAGTGATTTAAGTGCTCCCTGCTGCAAACCATAAATGATCAGTCACCACTCAAAATCACTTCAGTATTGACTTAGCCTTTTATTGTTTCTAGGCTGATAACAGTTCAAGTTAGTTGGTTAGTGAGAACTGTTAGTTAGAGGACTATGGAATGGCAAAATTGCGGTAGCAAGTATAGTTAAAAAACGAGCCATTATTACCACTATAGTTATCCAAATTAACTAGAGTGTATATGTGTTGCAAAATGTAGGTAACATTGCTCATATTAGTCCAAAATAGCATTCTTCTGTTTATTAAAATTAATAATTTTCACTGATAAAATAAAATGGAAAAATGATTTAAGACTACAAGCTTCAGATTCAGATTTGGCAGTAGGATTGAAATGCTTTTCACATGGTTTCAAATAATAGACTTCATGGAAATCCCCCAGATGAGTGTGGCTTCCAGCCCTAATTCCAAAACAATGGGATCACAGAAGATTTGGAATAGAGTAAGTAACAGAAAAACCATTTGCAATATTTCTGGCAGAATATTGTGCTAATACAATTTTTCCCCATCTGATTGCTTTAAAATACCCACAGGGCACCCCAACCTATTGCTTTGGAATCAAAGAGGACTGTAAAATTAAGTTAAAGTCACACAAATCCATAAAGAGCTAGCAACACTAAAACTTGTGATTTACTTTAATAAGTGTGAACAAGATCAACCGAAGCAAAGCAAACCTTCACATTGTGCTTCTATGGACCATTAGCTTGCCTTCTGGTTTGCATTTTGTGAAAGTTTATTACCCACAAAGATGTGTTGGGGCTCTTATTCTAAAAGACAATAGTACTTTTTTGGGAAAAAATGAGACTGATGCCCATCCACTTCACAAAACGCTGTTTCCATTGATGGAAGCTGTGCATGGACATGGGTGAGGCTGGGCCTGGATTCACTTTGCATTTTACACGCATTTGTGTGGAAACTTTGGGGTCTAATAACAAGGAATTTTAAAGTACAAAAAAAGTACTCCAGTAATTCTCCTTTACATATGCCTTTATGAATTGGCCCAAAAACATCTAAGATGGGAATACAAGGGACATGTTCTTCAAATATTCATATGCAATTAATACAAATGGATAGGACGGAGTTCTGTTTGCTCTTTTACAAATAGGGAGTTTGGCATTTCAGGGCCTATTCACCAAGGCATGTAAGTGTAAATTGTAGAATACTCCTGTAGTACTAATACCCATATCCATAAATGCTTTTGTGAATCGGCCCTGAAGGTGAAAGTAGTTTCAAATCTATGCGTTTTAAACTGCACATTGAGTGGTACATTCATTTTAAATTCAAAGGATCTTGAGGGATTGGTTCATTTCATTACATCATTTATGTGAGTCAGAACATGCAGCCCATCATATGATCACACATATGTCAAGTAATCCACATACATTTCATGAAAAGTACGCATATTACTGATGGAGGAAATATGTCGTTTTGGACCCTCATAATATAATATGGGATTTGTGGTCTTTACTTGAAAAAACACATCCAAACACTGCTTTGAAGTTTTATTGCCCTGCTATTGGAAATGAAATAAAACAAATACATCATTGTATTTCTTAAGTCCACGGGGCATGTTGCTTTCATTGACACACCTTTACTCAACTATTACCTTTCTGAATAATCACAAATGCAATGTGTAAACCTTCAGGACTCCAATTGAATTTGTCAATATTTAACATCTCTCAAAATAAAGGGTGTTTCCTATGGTCTCCATGCAACCAAAAGAAACTGAGATTCGATAAAGGACAAGGGCTGACGTGTGACATGATCCCTATAAAAAATAAGCCCAGTCACACTTTTTCTGTATTCACGTAGAAAGATAATCTTTAAAAGAACAGTTTGGGCATAATGTTGATTTTAGTTGTGTCTTGATACATAGGATCAATTGAGAAATACTTTCTATGATAGGAGTTGGTGTTTTTGAATACATATTTATTTGGGGCTTTAAAGTGCAAAAGGCAGCTTTAAAATTCTCTTATAATATATTGCCGCCTAAACTGAGGTTATTAAAATCCTTTACTGTGAAATTGTGAAACACAATAAAAAGGAGACAGTGGCACTAAAGTTGACAATAAGAAGGCACTGTAAATGTAATCAATCATAAACACAGTAATAAAAAGGGCATTACATATTTAGCGCTAGCTCTGAGCTAGCAAGGTAAAACAATCTAAAAAATCATTGTAAACATTTAGTGATGCAAGTGCTGGGTCCTTCGACTAAAACGGGCTCTGCCTGAAAGACTAATGACTGAAGTGACGTCATATTCAGGCAGCCCACAGCCGCTATTCTTGGGAATATTAGACCTCCATCAGCAGAGCAAAGCATGTGTCATACACCCCAGTGTAGCTGCCTCCTTTCCCATACAAAGAGAACTGACATACAGTAATCAATGTCTGTCTTTAGTTACCGATGGCCACAGACTATTTGGAGTGTATCGAACATAGCCCTATGCGAATTCAAGTTTATCTGCAATGAGTTTGTACTAAGGCTACATGGAAAGATAATTTTTGTTTTACATTTGCTGAAGTGATTTAGCTTCTCACGCCAGTTTAAGAGAGATCAGTAAAGATCTGTGTTCTACCTCAGCCTCTGACTATATTGTATTGCTATCATTCATAAAAAAAGATTTTTGTGAAGGCGAGGAATATTTTGTGTTTGCGTCGTCAGTCAAAAATGATGTTGATTATTGGCTCACAGTTTCAAAAAAATATTAAAGCACAAACCGAAATGAGCTAGGCTGTACAATATACATGGCACATACATTGTTCTTTTCACCCAAACACCTTCAGAATAAGAGGTTAGCAAAGATAATTTAGGACCCAAATCTTTGTGTTAGTCTACCAAATTCACTAGACAACCATTTCCAAAAGTCCCAACAGAATTCAGGAGAGACTAAACCAGGCCTGAGAACTTTGAAGAAAATTATATGTGAATTTCATTTATAAAAAATTGACCCCCTGGTAGAATGTGTTGATTGAGAAAATGTTGTTTATTATAATGTGCACAGTGTCTGTCTTGAGTTTCGCACTAGAACTAACAGATACTTATTTGCAAACATCACTCATAATGGGTTCATGCACCGAATGTTTCGTTGTATGTTAGTGTAAAGTATAAGAGATGCCTTTAGTCTGCTTTACACGTGATGTACAACAATAGACATTGTTTGTTGTTACTGCTCCTCCTTGAGCATCCATTTCCATTTCAGAACTGTATTTTGCCCACATCCCTACTTTAGCTCTAAGGAGATCCCTGTACGTGCAAACTTAATATTTGTTCAGTAGCAAACCTCGTGCATGACATACATTGATAAGCTTTAGTCCTTTCCATACAATTTTGGCCTCATTACAGGTGCCTCGATGTGGGGGTTCTTAATTCCGTATTCTCACGGATAATAATTATGGGGCTCCCGTTAACTCCAGTGGTACAAAATGAATGTTGACTGTGACTGGAACCCTACAAATCCCAAGAGGAATGAGGAATAACCAGAGAAAATGTTAATTCCCCAAATATTTACCATTCTTTTCTTCATTCTCTTCAGAAATGTGGCCTTCTGAATTGTCTGGGGGGAACCTGACAGGTTTGCAGTAACCTCGCAATTTCCCATGGGTCCGTAACACTGTTACCACCCCCCATTAGCGATCGCATCACCCTTATAATGATGTGTCATGATTGGATTCTGCATTCAAATAAATAGCTGTTGTTTTGCATTTTATATCAGTTCCCAAGATGGACCAAAGCCCAACTTGAGCAAACGTTTTAAAAACTGAAGATAGCCCCCGCATGGCTGGTATTGATTTCCTGTGGATGTTAGTGTCAGCGTTCTTGTTCCTGCTTTTTCTCCAAGCAATTATGGCTTCATGGTTTATGAAGCTTGGACAAATAAACTTTTTGCCAGGCTCTGCGGAGCTCCTTTATTGGCAACTCTGCCCATTATTGCCTTAAAATGGATTAAGTAAAGTTAACTTAATAGGACACATGTAACAACAGTTTCTGACTTATCTTTGAGTCACTTATGTTAGCAAAGAATAACATCTGTGAAAGAACACACTAGACATACTGGATAAAGCTTCAAAGAGTAAAGAAGATTCACCTGGAAAATAACTTGTAACACATTAATAAGGTGCTTGAGTGGAAAGCATCAAGATGGAGAGTAATTTAGTAGACGACCAGGGACTTATTCACAAAGGCCCATTAGCGTAAGAACATTTGTACTTCCTTCGTACCCCTTTAAGTGCTCTTTCAAGCATTTCCGAATTGGCCCCAAACATCTAAAACAGGAATATTAAGGGGACCATCATGTACAATAGAATGGACTGTGCCCTTTTTAACTTTTCCTAATAGGGAGGTGGCTGTTTTGGGGCCGATACTCAAAAGTATGCAATAGTAATTAAAAGAGTACTCTTGTAGTACCACTTCACATCCTTATTATTGTTTTTGGTACTCACCTCCTAGTGAGCTACTACAGGAAATTGCTGTACCAGAACAACATAGTGGAGAAGCATGAATACCAGTACTTGTCTATTTTTTCTTGGTCATAAGTACTAGATTGAACAGCAAGTATGAGGGCCTTTCCTTTCTACCATTTAAAATGCCTGTAATTCCGAATTTCCTCAAGTCCTGATTGTAGAGTCACCACATGGTTTACATTGTAAATGGTTGAGTAACCTCATAGAGTGGCCACTGTAGAGGAACTCCATAGCCCTTGGAAAAGATATACATGAAGATGGACATGAAATCCAGTTAAAGATGTGCATCAGTGCTTTGCTACCAGTGCAAAGGCAAAAGTTCATGAAGCCATCCATGGAAGTGGTGGAGGATTTTGTACTTCTGTATTAAGACATGTTGTAAAGGAGAGATCTACATGAGGTCATCCATGATGTAAATGTATCAGCATTTGCCTTTAAAACAAACGTTTGCCCAAAGTGGATACATCTTCATTAATGGCAATCCACTATTAATGTGCATCATGGCTTTTTACAACAACTCCTGATAGTGTTACGGCCGGATTCTTAAAAATGTTTGTTCACACACCTAAACAATAGCAGCTTACAAGAGGGCAATATCAGGGGCAACAGTATGTTATTTGTATTTGTAAAGCTCACTATCATTTGCTAGGATTTTCTTGTGCTTTGCAGGTGTGTGAGCCTACCCCTCTCTTATCATAGGTGGGAGGTCGTTCCACGCTTTAGCAGCAATGTGAGAGAACGCACGTCCTCCTGAACTGTTCTGTGTGTGAGTGGGATGTGTGTGAGTAGGAGTCCGGCAGCGTGGAGGTGTCTGGGTGGTTCCGCGAAGGAGATGGGACTGTTCAGGTAGGTGGGGCCTCAGCTGTGTAGTGCCTTGTGTGAGAAGTTTAAATTGAGCTAATTTGTGTATCAGGAGCCAGCTTAGGTCCCTGTGATGCATGTGATGCGAGGTTGAGGAATGAGTCTGACTGCCAAGTTCTGGATTATTTCCAGTCTTCTAGAGAGTCGTTTAGTGATCTGATCCCAGAGTAGATGGTGTTCTGACTCCAACTTGCTGGTGACTAGTGTGTGAGTGACATTTTTCCAAGTTTTGCATAGGAACCATTTGATGATCTTCCTCTGCATCTTCAGGGTGTGGAAGCAGAATGCAGTGATACCATTGACTTTTGCAGTCTTATTCAGTGTTGCTTATTCCGAGATTCCTGTTGTGGGTTCTGGATGTGGGACCGAGTTCGCCCGGCTACCAGTTAGAATCAAAATTAGGTATTTCTTGCTGAAGTCACTATGAGTCATTTGGCTTTCATCCACTTACCGACTTCAGTCATGCAGGTGGGGAACTTGTTCTTGTGTTGGGGATCTTGTTTGAGAGGGAGAGTTTAAGCTGAAATGTATGTTGTCTGCATAGAAGTGGATGTTGATGTTGTGTGCGTGGATGATGTTGCTCCTAGACATCATGCATGATTTGAAGAGGGTTGGGCTGAACATTAACCCTTGAGGCATTCCGCAGAGGAGTTTGCAGGCTTCTGGGGAGTAAATTGCCAGGCTGACAGCTCGTGGTCTAGCCATTAAAAAGGAGCAGATCCATCTGAGAGGGGTCCTTGGATGCCAGTCACTTGCAGGTGCCTGATGGGGACGGGATGGGAGACTGTGTCAAATACTGCAGATAGGTCTTGGAAAATGAGGGGTGCCATTTCTCCTCTGTCAAGGATCATGCAGATGTCATCTGTGGCAGAGATGAGTGCTGTGTCTGTACTGTGGTTGGGCCTGAATGGTAGACAGAGATGGGTTTATAGCTGGAAAGCTTCACTGGGTCAGAATATTTATTCTTGCAAACACCTTTTTCTTACAAAGAAATTCAACTGGTAAATTTAAGTTTGGTCAAGCTTAGTTGCAAAAGTGTGTTTGTCAGATTTCATCAGAGCACCTACCAGTAAACACACACAAAATTGAGACTTTGTGAGAACTCACCAGTATTGTGCATGTAGTGTTCCAACTGGAAAACACATGCTCCTAATGTGGAGCTCTGCATTCAGGTTGGGAATGGGAGGAAACATCCCTATAATTCATGGCGGGTAGAGGGGGTTTCTCCAAGAGAAAAATATTTTTCCCATGAAGAAAACATATGAAAAAAGTTTGGAAGGCAAATTAACATTTGCCTCACATTTGTGAATGCAAAAGTTATATGTTTGCTCTTTTCTGTCGATATCTTCAAGTATGCCTGCAATTCTGTTCTAAAAGTTGGAAGTTTACTCTAAACCTGGAGCTGCCCCTGCAGAATAAATGTCCAACTTTTCCCATCATTTTGTTTTTAAATTGGACTTCGAAAATGTAGAGAAATGTACATATGTTCGAAGGTGCTCCCAAAGATTATATGCAAAATATATTTTTATGGTTTTCTTCTGCCAATGTTATTTACCCCAACCTTAAAATAGGCACAACTGTGGATTTTTAAACATTCAAAACACATAAAGGTATGGTGGCTTCTGCCACTCTATTTTTATCAGTGTTATGGTACAAATCACTCATACCTAAATTACCAAGATTCTGGCGTGAATAGGGGTTAAGCCCAAGAGGAGAAGAAAGATATTTAATATATATGTATGTGGATATAAATATGCTGTGACTCTAAAAGGTGCACCGCATGTGAATACCTTTTACAAACATTATCAGTAACTATATTCTGTTCCGAGAAGGACCTATGGAATAAGATGCATCTTACATATTTCTCAAAATGCATTATTTACGTGATTCAGCGCCAGCTCCAAAGCTGTAAAAATTAATATGTAGATCAAACAGTTAATGGCTTCCGTACCTGATTCAGGAACAACGAATCAGCAATATTTAATAAGAAACTTGACCAACTGTATACCGTAGAACGTTGTTATGTATTGCGGCGCTTGATTGGCTTCGGCACCAAGCTTCTGCTCATTTAGCCTTCTCCTATGCAAATTCCATTTTAGCTCCTTTCGCATTATGAAGGTTTGTTTCTACACTTTACTCCTTTTCTACATTTTAGTACTAGTTTTGCATGTTCATAAATATATTGCTATAATGGTTATCTGAAGAAATATTTTTAGTTAACTGAACACCATTAAATGATCCTCATACCCTCTTTGTCTCATTAATGTTTCCTTATAGCTCCAATTAATACGGACATTCATTAAAACCATATACCATGGTATGACCTTATGCATCATGCCCTCTCCAATGTACACCCCTCGGTTGGGCCTCAGAGCTAGGGTTGTGCCATAGGGATTTGTTATGATCAGGGGATACTAGCTAAGTAAAGGAACACCAACCTAAAGAGTACAATTTTCATAAATGGTGATTGTGGTTATGAGCCACTTTGTCTTCAATTGAAGATAATAAAATGCTCAAACCAATTGATGCAGGCTGGACGTCCTTGCTTTCTATGATGGTGTTAAGATTTTAGAGTGAGTGAGGTAATGGAATTAATTTAATAGCGTTTTCATTATTTCCAGCATTGCACTCCCTGTTGTGTTCCTCCTAGCTCTGTGGTTTCCAAGTCCTAATTCCTATTCACCAACCATTGGAGAGGGTAATCTGCATAATGCCCTGCAATTAGCCATCACAGCATGCGTGTCTTATTTATGCAAGAGTTTTCAATTGTAAAGTTTCGATAGACTTCTTGAAGGGCCCCCCTTTGGTGGCTCTTAGCTGATTAATTTGTTATTGGAAGGAGAGCCGTGCTGCTTTTTACTCCCACTTTTGAATATCAATTCGCAGGAAGGTTTTTAAATTCTGTAGCATCTGATTGTTGAAATTTCGATGAATTTTCTTTATATTTGAGAGCCATATCATCCATAACGTAAAATGTCTGACGAAAAATCTGTTTAAGGACTATATGTTATTGTACATACTGACAACATGTTTTGATCTTTTAGAATATTAAGTTATTTTTACAGTTGTCAGGGATCTCATGCGAGAAATCATTAATACTGTTAATAAGAGATAGTCCCGAGGGACTCCGTATGATGGTTGTAGCGAAGCAGAAGCTTGCATATTTTAAACACGAGGCAGAGCTTTCTTGATTCACATCTCCATTTTGTGGAGTTGAGTTCCAAGACTACTGTGAAAAATAGACAACCGTTGGCTCATTTAGAAACATGCGCATATGTGGCTATTTCCACAGCATTAAATCCCCTCTTGAACATGGGGCTCTGCAGGTGCCATTTCTAGGTCATCACATTAGCTCTTGCGTGGTCTGCTTGCAGCCTAGCTACTTTTGCTAATTACTGTTTCATTTACTATAGCCTTAGCTGACTCTCAGGTCTTCAGGGGTCAGGCAACACGTTTAAAGAAACGGCATTGTTATTTACAATGTCAATAGCTTAATCACTCTCAAATGCGAGACCTATTGCATTTGCACCCACCCACCTACACACACACTGATTAAGCTATTGACATTGTAAATAACAATGCCGTTTCTTTACATGTTTTAAAAACAAAAACATAAAAAAATGTCATGAGCAATGCCAATAGCTCTAACTTTAACAATGACGAGACCGTTGCATTGTAAATGCTTGTTCGCTAGCCGAGACCTAAAAACTAAATAAAACATGTTCCGCAAAGGAAAATACAAGCAGCCTTCATTTTGTGTTCAGGCAGTGTTCTTGAGTGTGTACAGTTTTTCCCTTTCAGATGGTTGTAAAATCTATGATGGGGTTTAGTGGATATGTCACCTGTAGGATTAAGAAGACCTGTGTTGTTATCCTCACTTGACCGGATTGTGGGATCCTACGCATGACTAACCCATCCTGTTACTACGGTGGTGCTGTATTGAAATCACAACCCTTCTGTTGCCCCGTGTGCAGAGCCTCTTCTGTGTTCCGGTCTTGGCACAGACATGCCTCTCGTAATAAATCACTCATGCATACATCAGTGCTAGTGTGCTCCTCGAAGATGCATTCTCTCAATTATTTACATTTTCACCTACCACTTGCTCTGTGATTTATCCTGGGGGTGTATCCATCCCTCCATACGTGATTAACATAATTCCGAACGAGAACCCATTAGTCACATCACACTAAATCACCATTTCACCTTCCAAAATAAACACCCTCCCAGTCTGCAGGCAATAATAAAAGACAAGAAGGGCAGCCAGCAGTTGTAAACTGAAAGCAGTAGTAGAAGAAGTAAATTGGAAATCTCTCTCGATCATAAATGATAGCCACAGATGACAATATGCGAAGCAGGTATACGCAAAATCGGAGCATCTGAATGCTGAACGTTGTACCAAATACGTAATGGCTGCACCATAGCAATTGTGAGTGCACAACTGATACGAGGTACCTACTCTCGCTTCTATTTTACAATCAACCTTCGACCTCATTTTGAAACAATCTGGAAAATAGAATAGTAAACAAAAGTAATACTGTTCAGCTAACGACTATAAAAAACCTGCAGCCCCTTTTTAAGATTCAATACAAAACATTTAATAATTTCTCAGAAAAACACGCAAAACTGTGCACACCTTGAAATGCTTTTTAAACATGTTCACTTATATATGGTCATTATCACAAATCGACTTTAAAAAAAACATAGCCCCTCAGAAAGGGGGAATTATTTGTTACATTTTATCTTCAATAGCACCATTAAAGGATCGTTTGTTTACTTCACAACATTTTTTGCATGTACATTTTCAACCGATTTGGCCATGAAAGATCTGTTCATAGAAGCTGTATCTATGAGAACAGGAAGTTGAGATATATGTGCTTGCATTCATAAAGAACGTAGAATGTTAATCAGAGGCAAAATTCTCTTCACCAATTTATCGTGCACAAAATAGAAACTGTTCCCAAAATTCATAAATAAACACACACCAAAAACTAAAGGAAACTGATGAGGCAATGTCAACAAAGTGTGCCTCAGCAAAGCGCACCTCGGCAGCCCTGTCACACAACCGGCTCAGAGATCTCCTCAGCAAAGCTTGCGTACACCCTTCGCCCCGCAGCTTTTGTTATGCGATTAGGATTCTGACCTCACATAATGCGATCTATGACCGATGTCGGTACATCTGAAGGAAAGCCCGACCGTAGATCGGCGAGTTAGCCGAAGATTTGTCCCTGTGGCCCACTTGCAGGCCGCCTCCCTTTGCGGGTTGCGAGAGAGCTGGAAGGCCTTGTGAGGTAGACTGCCGCCTCCCAGGTCCCCTCGACCGCTTACCGGGCCGCTGGTGCCTGCACCCCCGCCGCCGGATGCCGCAACCTGCCCCTCTCCTGTGTTCTGCGGCCTCTATAACAAAAGCAGCTCCACCGTCTTTCCAGCGGCCGCCATCTTCCTCCGACCGCTGCCACTGAGCGCGAGGGGGGCACCCTGGGTAACCAGAAAGACGGAGTGGTTCCGGTGTTTGAGGGCTAGACTGTGCTCTGGTTGAAAACCCCGGGAAGCTAAAAGAATCTCCGTGCCCCAGGGGCACCGATGACATACTAATTCCAAATAAGAATAAAAATATGATAGGAGTCTCCTTAAAAATAAAGCGTTATTTTTTTAACATGCGGAAGCGTTTGACAGTAGATCATTAGATTATATTACCGCCAGTGCTGGAATTGGGAAATACATTGTATACGAAAACCTATTAATCGGCGGAATCATAAACAAGGCAGAGCAAAAGGCAAGCACACCACCGCCTTTCTCCGAGGCAGAGCAGAAATGCCTCGGAGAAAGGCAGCGTCGTTTTCGGATTCGGGGGCGTGTTTTGCTGTTGTCTCCTCCTTGAGACTTCTCGCAAAAAACACGCCCCCCGATCCGAAAAGGACGGGGCCTAATCTGAATGACTGACCTCTTCTCCAGTGGCTGGCCAGCATTCAAGAGGCCAGCCAATGGAGAACAGGGGAGAAGAGGGGCGGGTTCAAGCCCCTCTTCTCCAAGTCATTAAATCTCGGAGCGAGACTGCGCAAGCGCAGCCTTCGCAGCCGAGACCTAAAAAGGACTTAAGACCCATTTGTAAAATATCTCAAATGAAAGCTTTGGGACGAGCCCTCAAGAAGATGGTATGTGATACTATTTATTGCAAACTAGTTGCATAACAATGAAATACTGGAGAAGGTCACACATGACAATCCGCTGCCACAAATACCATAGGATAAGTTTGCTGGCCTATTCTAAATTGTAAAAGAAACTTCAGATTCCAATACTCCCTGAACCCACCTCTACCATTCTTTGAAGAGGTGGCTATTACTTTGGGCCAACCATCTATACCGCTGCCTGATCGGTAGGCTTCATATTACTGCGAACAGTTCATGAATGAGCCAAACTTATTTCCCTGTTTTCCAGTTGGTTTTGAATCAATTGATCATGATCACCTGTCTTCTTTATGGGCAACACCCCCTGCCCCCCCTCCTCCGGCCTTGTCAAAACACCTTCCACTCCTGTTCCCAGAATGGTTGCCAATTTATTGGTGCTATAAATCCCTACATATGATTATTGCTCTGCATATGATAGCCAATCCGTGTTCATGAAAATCCCATATGCTTCTTTTCTGAGTCAATAGTTACATTTAGGGGGCACAAATCTATCTTTATTGTGTCAAAGTGCCACTTAAGTGCTCAAAAGATTTAACGAATCAATCATAATAGGGGCACTTTTTGTCCCTGGTTGTCAAACATTTAGTGGAAAGATATTTTAAAAAATGTCAAAAAAGAGATTGGGTGTCTTGTGTAGGCCTTGATTGTACGGAATTGTTTAAAAGAAAACCTTGTGTGACACTTCTTTAAGTTGATTGAACAGAATTGTTGAACCAGGAAAAGCTTGCTGATGGCTGCAGGATTTTGTGTTAGGTGATAGGTAAGATGCAGTGAGCCTGAATTCCTTTCCAAGGTAACCTTTTGTGGTTCGAGCAATGCTGTCTTGTGCTGTTTGATCTGATCTGATTTCAAGGCCAGGCACAGGGTCAACAACTCGCGTGAGCACAAAGGCACTTTGTACTAGGTCTTAAAGACTTACGTGCAGTGAACACACTGCCTTTGAAGCTGTTCTGCATCTGCTTTTGAAATGCTTCTTAGAGACTGGAAAAAATCGCGCTCATGTTTATAGAGGGCGAAGCAACTCATATTTTCCAGTGCTTTGGGAATACACCCTGACATTGTTGTCTTTCTCTCAAATGACTTCAGAAATGCATCCATTGTTAATCGAAGACTATGGGGCAGGAGTTGTGCAAAAAGTAAGGTCAGGTGCTTTTTTGTGTGCATTTTTTTTTACAGCGCAGCTTGGCCTATGGGCTTTGTAGCGCTTTACACGAGGACCAGTTACATTACACATGGTCTGATTCATGTTTGTAAGGACGGAGAGATTAAGTAATTTGCCCAGAATCACATGTCGTTGAGCAGACGCCGGGACCCGAACCTTTAAAACTAATAAAAATTCAGCAGATCTGACTGTTACGCCACACCCCCTCCTGTGTATGATTTGTCAGAGGAATCAAAGCAGTTATCAAAGTGACAGATGTTTGTGGGCCATAAGATTGCGACGAAGATATATAGGGAATCAATAGATAACTACTAAAAACAAGTAGTAAGCCGACATGTATATGTACTCTGAACAATAGTTAAGCATGAACCATTAGTGCTTAGTTGTTAAAAAATAAAATACATGCATGGCAGTGCTCGCCGGTTACCTAGCCCTCAGTAGGATGAGCTGCAATTTCTGTGTTTCAGAAATTTGGTATTAAAACATTTAAAGTAAACAAAACACTGCCTAAAAATGGGCCTGCATGATACATGATTTCAGGTCTCACCTAAGGGCAAAGTGCTGCCTTTGTGGGTGGGGAATGCTGTCTATTCCCTCCACTCACCACTCATCCATGTTCCTGTTTACCTTCCACTGGGCGCTCGGCTGAGGCTCAAAAATGGCCGTGGGCAGTCTGGGGAGCTGGGCTAGTCACCTGGGACACCACTGATAGCTTGTTGTAGAAAGAGGTCAGCAGTCAGGCTCGTCACTCTCTGGCTCTGTTGCTCTTCCGTGCTGCCATTTTTACGTCCGGGTGAGGAACGTGAATAGTAATAGATGTTGTCATGAACTCACCGTGGAAGAATGAAAGGCTGATGGGTAGGTTTCGAAATCATGACCTCTAGAACACCATGTTTTTTAGCAGTGGGCATTCAGCTCACAGAGCTATTATCCTCTTGGCTCAGTGAGCTGAACTCTGTCTCTTTACTGCTATTCATATACTGTGCCCTAAGACATGTTCTGATGCTCCAAACACTTTTAATCTATGTGCATAGGGTGATATACAGTGGTACAAAAGGGAGCGGTGATGGACGGAGCATCAGAACCAATCAAACACTCACAGTTCGGGCTGGACTGTTCCCATGAGGCACAGGGTCAGACTGATTTGCATATGGCCATATCTGAACTGGGGTGGCAGAGTGGGCTAAAGAACGGTGATGGATCAAACCCAGATCTGTTGACTGGGGGTGAGTGTTTGATTGAATCTGATGCTCCGTCCATCACCACCCCCTTTTGTATCGCATTGGGTGATATACAGTGGCGGCTCCTCCGTAATGGCGGAGAAGCATCGCCCCACAAAAATAAAATGATAATAAAATACTTTTATGATCATTTTATTTTACTGACTGAGCCAATGCCAGTCTAGGACGGGGCTGGGCCAGTCAATGGTAGGGAGGAGGAGTGGTGTGCATGTTGGTTTGGTCGGCAGCCATAAGCCGGCCAAACAGACATGTGCATTTAGGTTTCTCCAACCCAGCTGTATTCTACAGCCAAGTGGAGAGAGGGCACAGACTCCCTGTGCCTGAGCAAGCGTCAAACCAGCCCAGTCAGTCCAATCCTGGCGCTTCTCTTCGTATATCATGAGAGCAGCATCAGGATCGTTTGTGGGAATCTGCGAGCCTGTTCTGTGTGCTGCATGGCAGAGGAGCACCGAGGCGGCCGGCAAAGGAGCACCGAGGCTGGCAGCAGAGTCGGGTAAGTCTTTTTAATGTTTTGTTTTCCTCCCCGCCGCCCACTTTATATGTCAGCAGCCACCACTAGTAATGTACTGGCAGACTATGGGAACTAGAAGCCACGCTTTTAATGTGTGCTCCCATACTGCTCAAACAAGAGGGGCCTGATTCACAGAATTAACTTAAGACAAAATCCTAAACTTACTACTTTTGGTATTCACAGAATGCACTTACTACTTTTGGTATTCACAGAATGCACTTACTACTTTTGGTATTCACAGAATGGATTTACGACTACTAACTTTACGTCCGCACTCGGGCCGGAAATTCCGGCCCGGAGGCGGGGCTTCCGGGCCGGAGGCGGAGCTTCCGGCCCGGAGGCAGAGCTTCCGGCCAGGAGGTGGAGATTTTGGCCATGGCTAAATCTCCGCCACTGGCCGGAATCCCCACCTCCGGGCCGGAAGCTCTGCCTCCGGCCCGGAAGCCCTGCCTCCAGGCCGGAAGCTCCGCCTCCGGGCCGGAAGCTCCGCCTCCGGGCCAGAATTTCCGGCCCGAGTGCGGATGTAGAGTTAGTAGTCGTAAATCCATTCTGTGAATAGCAAAAGTAGTAAGTTTATTCTGTGAATCGCAAAAGTAGTAAGTTCATTCTGTGAATACCAGAAGTAGTAAGTGCATTCTGTGAATACCAAAATGGTACTAAGTTTAGGATTTTGTCTTAAGTTTGTTCTGTGAATCGGGCCCAAGGATACTAAGAGGTAAATACAATTTATCTAACTAAACAAACAAAAATACTTTTAAAGAAGGAAATACCTTGAGGGCCTAAACCGAGATTGAGTAAACAGAAAATATTTATTGAGGTAAATAAAGCAAACATTTTTTTTTTAAAACACTCAAGTAAGCCAGCCCATCCTTCTGCAGGTTAGGAAATTAGGGTTCTCGCAAGAACCTTTTAACATAAAAGGGCAAAATTATCCCTTTTTTACCTCATCGAAGTCAATAGTCTATCAATTGTTGCAACTCTTGTAGCATGATTGTCTCTTCTGATCCTATGTAACTGTTAGGCTTAAAAGCCAGAGCAAAATTACCGATTTGTCTGCTGGCCAACAAATCTGGAAGCTGACTGGATCATCCTTCTCTTCATTTTCCAGTTCGCTAAAAACTGAATGTTCAAAGCAGTTTCTTCCAGCTTCTTCTGCGGAAGATGTATGAGATCCAATCTGGCAACTGGCGGGGTTGATGTTCCACTGTGTAACTCTCATTTTCACTTCCTGCTCTGATTTATTAAATTTGATTATGTTTTGGCCTGATTGTTCTAATTTCAGAGGTTACCAGTGGTCGTTTCTATCCATGTGATTTCTTTTAGTGTGCTATATAAGGTGCGTGACACCATTGTCATGGTTGCAACATCGTCCACCCTTGTAAGATCTTATAATGTGCATTTGCTGCTTTTGGCGTAGGTTACCCCTCACATTCCTCCTCTCATATAAATGAGCTAATTTATTGTAGTGTATTGTGTCCCAGGTGAGGCATATCAGTGGACCAAAAGTAGTACATTAGGGTACCTCGTCTCTGATGAGACTTTGCATTGGTACAAGGCCTATAGTTGGCTGCAGTAGAGATTTCCCCTGATACGCTCACTCTGTCCATGCCGTATGTGATCGACTGGAGGCGAAACAGTGTGAGGACAGATTGTGTGTTGGCAATGCAAATGAAGGAGTTCAATGCGAAGGGTTGTTGCCTGCCTCTGCAATCACAGGTTGTACTCTTTCTAAATTCACAACAGCTGTCTTGGGTGATGTACTGCTCCTTATATCTCATCTGCTCATCTGATGCTCTATTTCTTTGCTGGGTCCCCAACTGTAGATTGGCTTGCCATTGGGATTAACATCTGTCTGCTCCCACCTATCCTTCAGGAAGGCACTGAAAATATTTTTATTTTGTTTAACTTTTTCACAATCCAATAACATGTCATTTTAATGGTTATTATTGCTAAAATGGCCTGCGGATGAACCTTGTGCTCTGTAAGTGCATTCCATATCATTCCATATATATATATATAATATTAAAACTGTTTGTTAAATAGGTTCAAATTATTCATAAATGAAACATTGCCCATACAAATTTGAACACCCATTTTTTACAATTTAAAGACAGCAAGATCTTAAAGATGTTGATCCATCAGTTCATTAAAGGGTTGCATTTGACTGGTATTTCAACCTAATTACACCAAAATGCAGGACTGATGTTTTTCCTCCATCATAGATTTTATCGAGGGTCATACTCGAATTTTTGCCTACTCAAGCTGAGGATTCCTACAGTAGATAGACTCATTTTTGTATTTTATACCATAAGTAAACTTAGTATGCACACAAAACAGAAAGTTTGCAGAATAATTAAACATAGCCAACAATTTCAATTATGTGTAATATTCACACTGACGTGTTATTACATTTTGAATGTATCGTCACCAAATCAATAATATAATAATCCACATTTGTAAAGCGCGAACAATCACCCGTAAGGGTCTCTAGGCGCTGGGGGCCGTCGGGAAGATTAAGCAAGCCATTGCCCAGAGTCACATGGTGCTGGGCTAATCTGCCGCTGGCGATCGAACCGTGATCCCCAGATTCCAGAGTCAGTCGCCCTGGCCACGGCGCCACACCTCTTCCACAATAATGTACTATGACCTCTACATTGTTCTTTAACCACAGCCTTTCACAGTTGTCCATTTAGCATCCACCTCATATTGGTTATGAAATCCGGTCAGAAAATTCTGTCAGTTATTTTTGCTATGTGAAATATTTGTCAACTCTTTATTGAGTATAGTATTATAAAGAGGAAAGATGTGTTGACCTTATGTTAGAGCACTGAAACTGTGAAAATACAGTAATACTATTCTTAATTAGTTTGATAACATGAGTATGCACCATGTAGCAGGTTTAGCAGAACAGATGTACATAATTGATTAGGTTTAGATTTTTTTTGTGAATCCTTTCATTTGACAGCTAGTGATTTGTTTAAGCATAAAACAAAAGAGAATTGTCTTTTTCTAATATGGACTTGAGAGCTAATGCTAGTAGATGAGAAATAGAAGATCAAGAAGTGACCATTTCTTTTCTTTTTTGTTATTTCTTGAGAAGCAAGCAATATGATATTCCTACCAGTAATGCCTTTATAGTGTTGAATGGGGCACATAAAAAGTAGAAATGAGGGAATACATAAAGTTTAGTGGTGATAAAGGGTTTGGAGGGAGAATCTGTTTTGTAATTAAGAGAACAGCAAAACACCAACTTCAAGACAACAGCAATCAGAGAACTAATGGTAGTATTGAGACAACATAGACCTCTTACTTTGTAGACAGTTAATGTAATGTGAGGATCATTTATATATCTTTAAAAATAATTATATTTATGTTTTTACATTTTTTGATGTATTCTTGTATAATTGTAATTAATTAAATTGATTGATTAATTTAAATCTGGAAGTTTAGTCACAATTTCCAATACACCTCACTCACGAACATCTATAAACAGGACCTGGGTAGAGTTCGCAGAGTTCCGATTCGCCCAAGTCCACGAAGTGCTGAAAATACTCCACTGTGCTCTGCAGAGTTCCACAAAGGCGGATATAGGTAAATTGTTCTGCTCGCGCTGAATTTTAGTGCCTGGAGTGTGTCTTGGGTTGTAAATTCAGTACAAACAGCACTACACACAGAGCAAGAGGGTGCAGCTTCTTTCTGCCGCTCGAGTAGATGTTATATTTGAGCGGCAGCTTCCACAACGTGAGCGGCAGATTTCTCAATGTGAGCTGTAGCGACCTGCTTCGACTGCCAGCATTAAGAAATCGCCCTGGAAGGTGGTCTAGCATGTGATTTCCCTCGCTCTCGCTCACCTACTTAACATTGGTGAGCCGAGAGAGAGGAACAACTCCACTCTGTGCCGCTATGCACAGTTTTTTTTAAATCCGTGCTCTATGCAGAGCGCGGAGTGGGAAAAACTCCACAAACTGCACAAGCAGGGAAAAACTTTACACCCAGGCCTAATGTAAACATGATGGAGATAATTACAGTGAATGATAAAGTAACATGAACTGTGATGCTGCCTGCTGTAGGGACTGTATGGATGTCTTCCCCCAGCGCCTTGAGACCCTCCCGGGTGAGTAGCGCGCTTCACAAATGCCGTGATTGATTGATTGATTGATACACTCTCCAGTGATAGGCAAGATATGTTCCCATAACATTTGGCTGAAAACCCTTAAATGTAAGTTAGCTACATCTCATTAGCTGTGGCTGTCAAGGAGGACTTTTTTAGCAATAGAATTACTGAGCAAGTTAGTCAATACTATTGGATGGTAACTGAATTCAAAACATTTGTTTGTGCCCTTAATTAAAGTAAGTCTGTAATATTTCTTTTGACTCCTAACTTGCTAAAAAGATATAATCAACAAAGTAATGTTGGCTGTAACGTTGATTCTAATGTAGGCTGTCCAACTCCACATTGTGCCATTATGTCCAAGCTCCTTTAATGCAAAAAAAACCCCATAAAACTCTTCCCGAACTTCTGATTGAACCTCTAAATGAAATTCACCCGGCAATGAAACATCTGTATTCAGGTCATTTAATGCATCCAGATTTCAACAAAAATGTAATCAAGAAATTCATGATTGTAGCATTCCGCAGCAAATGTTCTGTGCTAAGAATGTCTTTGTTCCTGATTTTAACTTAAAGTGTGGTAGCTCAAAAGATAGCTATGCCTTTTCCCTCCTGAAAATATTAAATCTAACCAAGAAGTTGTCGTTTAATCACCCCATTTATATGAAAGGAAAACACCTTTTTTAAGTAATCGTTGACATGATCAAAGTTTTGTGCCTTGAACCCAGTTGGACTATACTGGTTCGACAATTTCATCATTCTACTGGAAATGTATTAATTGTAGCCTCTAAAATAATGCACAAATCTTGTTAGTAAATTATAAACAGATCATTTTTCCATATCCCAGTAAAATCACTTGCTCAAGACTGGAAAGGATTTAGAGCTGAAATTCGGATAAGCAACAATGCTTATCCGAGAGGAGAGGAGGGAAGAGGAGTTGGCCTAATGGCTAGGGTGGTCGACCTTGAATCTGCGGTACCGGGTTAGAGTCTTGGCAATGACGCTGAACATCCTGTGATTCTGGGCTAATCACTTTATCTACCCATGCCTAACAAAAATTAATGTGTCCTCATGTAATGCAACTGGTGCTATGTAAAGCGCTCTCATACCCAATACCGGGTCAAGTTCGCGCTATATAAAACTTCGTAAAAAATAAAATGCTAATGTCATTTTTTTCAGTTACAATAACGCCAGCTAAAATTTTGTTCACAAACTTTCTTCACATTTTGCCAGAAGAAAGGATCTACATAAATGTATGTTATCCCTAATTTGTATACCAACAACAGATGCACCACAGCTCTAGACCTGGGCAGAAAATTCTGCTCTACTCGTGGAGTTGCGGAGTTTTTCCACTCCACGTAGAGAGCAGAGTTCTGAAAAACTCCATGTAGCGGCACAGAGTGAATTTTTTTCTTATTGTGCGGATCGCTAATGTTAAGATGGCGAGTGCAAGTGAGGAAAATCGTACGCTAGACCACCTCCTGGTGAGATTTCCCAATGTAGGCCGCCGTGGCAGGTCACAACCACTCGCAATGAGAACGCTGCCGCTCATGTTGAGAAAGCTGTCACTCAAGTAGAGCATCTACTCGAGCAGCAGAAAAAGCATTGCCCTCTTGCACTGTGTGTGGTGCCATATGTTCTGATTTTTCAGCATGAGTCAAACTCCCGGTGCTAAAAATCAACTGGAGCAGCACGACTTACCTCACTCCGTCACTTGCGGATCTCCACAGAGTGCAGCAGAGTGTTTTGGGCACTTCATGAAGTTCCACGTAGCAGAACTCTGTGAACCCCACCCCAGGCCTACACAACTCCCAAGGCTTGGCAAAGTTATTGAAAAATGTGTTGGTGATCAAATTTGCGAACTAATCAAAGATTGCGTTTAGTATTATAGATGGGTAACAGTGAATTACAAGTTTTTTTTTTCACCAAGAAGTTCTGAATGACATCAAGTACACAACAAAATGACGCCCAAGTTGGCTATGATATCACTCAGAACCCCGAGGTGACTCACAACCCTGTAATTCACTTTTTACCCATCTATAACTTATTTCTGTTTGGCCCCCTAAAATTATCTGCCTTCACTTTCAACTGCTACGCATGGGCAGAGGCGTAATGGGGGAGCTATACATAACATGGTCTCTCCTACCTGCCCAAATGTATAACAAAAAATACCATAACAAGCAATCCATACCCAACACCCGCATTCATCCCTGCCTTCCTTCCCCTGCAGTTGAGCTCTCTGCTTTCGGTCAAAGCAGACAGGCAGCACTGTGCTGACAAGCTCTCGGAGACCCCTGCTAGCCTGGCCTGAAAGGCCTTTATGACATCACAACAGTCGGTAATGAGTTTTGCTATCAACTTCGCTATACCATACCAGTGAATTGCCAGATTTAGAATCTGATGTACATGACAGAAGCTTCGGTTGGAAGTCATGCATAAAAGTGTATCAGCGATTTAGCAATCCAGCTTTCACAGAAGGAGACCAGCCTTGATGAAGGCACTGAACGATACTGACTGAATATTAGACAATTCGGATTCCTGCCGCCTAGTCCTTCTCTGTCTCTCTGAGGCCTCTGATGCCATTAATCACCATAGGCATGTCTGTGTCCTTGAAGGACACGTGTGTTTCAAATAAAGATCCTTAGCATGTGTGCTTCCTTCCTAACCAACAAACCAACCACAAGCAACTAGTGAGGATTGGGGACTATGTTTCAGACCTGGTCCCAATCACATTGCAGAGACACTACTGGCCCTCATTATGTAATTTACACCCAGTTGTAAGTAATCTAATAATTGCATCTCTCAGTGACCTGGCTACATTGGGGAATTGTCTGTTAAATCTTTCTAATTTAATAGCAGCACATTTTCCTAGCTTGCAGTTGAATGTTAGTAAGAATTGTGTTCCATATTTGTATCCATATTCAAAACAGTGATTTATTTTTTTGTCAAACACACGTCATGATGGTTTGTGGAAATCCATTGCCCTTAAATAGCACTGAATGTATCAAGCACTGTAGATTGAAGTGTACCAGTGCCAATTTGTGTATCCATCCAATACCATCTACGTCCAAAAGGGTGCACAATTCAAAATGTGACTTTTCCTCAGATGAATTTCCAACTCATTCTCAAAACAAAAACTTGCTTGCTGAGCATGTGAGCCAAGCCAAATAAATAGTGTCCAGCAATGGTTGCACAGGCCAGCTATGCACAAGAGCGTTCCTGGTGTTTTTCACCCCCCCTCTCCGCCCTTACATCCATCTGCACAACCACTGGTCTGGAGGGTTTTGTGACATCACTGGGAGCTAATCCAAATACCAGTTTCCCATGTTTTTCACTTTCACAAGATAATTACAGGCAGGTGAAGCAAAGTCTTGGCTGTCTGTATTTACCTTTGAAAATCAGTAAAACCGAAAACAGGGAGCGGGGGGGGGGGGCCTTATGTATGATTCAATATTTGAAAAAGTCTAACTGGCGGTGCTGCCCCTTTTCTCTCTTTACTCATACTTCCATCCAAACCCAGGCTCCAGAGTCTTTGGCAGGGAGTAGATGTGATGGAAATTCCTTGGAAGGTATTTTTTTTTCAAAATGCTGCTAGACAGTTACTCATTCTCTGGCATCAAAATGGATGATGAGATGGGAATGTCTTATTGTTGGCACGAACAGTAGCAACTGTGCTCAGCATATTTTGGACTTAACTTCTACTCAGTGGTTCTGAGGTTTCGTAACATTTTGTGCAGAGTGTAGTAAAATAGCCCAAAATACATGCACTTGTTTTCAATTATTTATTTAATTTTCCCTCGTGGTCGTCTGTCGAAATCACTCCAACCTGGCCCTATCGCCCCACCACTCTTACCTGCATAGGCTGCGGCTGCTTGTTTTCAATTTTAATACACCCTCTTGTGAGTTAAAAAGTGCAGTATCGAAGGAAATGCATGTTAAGCAATACCAGGTTTGAAACTCTGTGAGGCAGGTAGATAAGAGATGCCCAGCAACATATTGCTGTGATAGACAGAAGATATTAGGATTCAGCTAATGATAACTAGAATATAATATGATAACTATAATTACTCTGAATGTTATTATGTAATATATTGACTTAGTTTTTCTTGTACTATAGATATAGCTGTGAAGAAATATATCTAGTCGATGTGCTAAGATATTGTGTATACCTCCGAAAAAGAAATAAAATATATGGTAAAAAAAATTCATGCGCACTGCTTATTTTGATACAGCTGCAATCAGTCGACAGAAGTTTCTAGCTGTTTACACAAAAGTTACAAGAACTCAGAAGTGTTCAACAAGATAACACTATCATTTAAAACTATGATTGTGTGACTTATCTTCATAAAAGCAGAACTAACACAAAAGGTGAGACAAATTTGTAATGTGCGTGCGCGCCTTCATCTTTCTTATCTAAGGCGGTTCACGAGTGATTGTCTCGATACCCTTCAAAGGAGCGGCGGGAGAAAGCAGATTAGGCAATTTAAACCACTGACCGCTGCTGCGTCTGCCCGTGCCATTCGCCAGGGACTTCACTGAAGGCATCACCCTGAGAACCATTATAATTAAGGATATGAAGCCTTCAGACAATTTATATTTGGTAATGTGCTTAGAGCCGGCAGATAGACTGGATTTATGCTGGAAACAACAATTTAAAGTTAGATTGAAGTCTTTATTTTCATTTTCCTGTTTGAGGCAGCTTTAGTTTTTTTGTTGTATCTTTCTCCTAGCAGATGAAGACTTCATACAAAATGTTTAAGTAAGTAAATGTATTAACCGTACGGTTACTTAAAATCTTTACAGTATAAAACACATAAGCAACACCCCACCTCCCATCTTCCCTCCCCCATAGTGCTTCCAGGCACTCAAAGTAAAAATGCACCATGCCAGCATGTGCCCTGTTTAGTACTTTGTGTCCTTCTAAGACTGCAAATTAAAAATGAATTAAAATGTGAGATCAACTCCTTTATAATGGTCGTTCAGGCCAATTTTTGCTTAGTTCTGTTAAAGTTCAATAGTTTTATAGGATCCGTCAGGGCCGTTGCCTAGGTTATATCGGTTGTCTTTGTTGGGAGTTATTGGTGTGCTTCCTACTGGGCCCCACGTTTATCGTTGTAATCTGATTTTACATGTGAGAAGGCCCCTGGATTGAATGATGTCCATCGGATCTAGGGTGCCGGCTGATCAAGTTACTGAATGATTGCAACCCTGGATTCTGCTACCTGTTGCTGGAAGTCAAGTGCATCTCTAATTTGATGAATAAACTTGCCTGCTCAGGCAAGTAAGCAGGTAGCAGTTTCTGAAAAGCACCAATCTGAAGTGTCCCTGCAGGTTCTAAAGCCCTTGTCCCTTAGGACGGGGCGTAGCAAACGATAGCGATCACTGGCCAGAATAGGTCAGCAGCATAAACGATGTAACCATGATGCTCTATGGTAGTTGCATAGCCGGCAGGAGACAGAGTTGTCTTTTCAAGCCCATGTTGGGTTGAAATCCAGGATCTTAAGGGCAATGAGGTGCAGAAACAGGATTTTTCTTCTAGTTTGGGCTGAGAGTGGATCTCGCATGTAAGGTTGAGCTTTCCCAGGGATGTACGAACTGTCAAGGGCCAGTGTGAGGGAGTTGTACTGGACTGAGGAGCGATCCAGTTCGAACGAGATGGCCTGGACCTGGCGCTTCACAGCATTAGCCCAGGCGGTGTGTGGAATTGTATGTAGGAACATGCTTTCTGCCTCTATTTTCAGTGATTCTATTGCTTGGTCCAGCTTAGAGTGCCATGGGGATCCCTCTGCCCTGAAAATCGTTTTCAGAAAATGTTTGAGGGTAGTTTCGGGGGCTTTAAGCACTCTGGTATATTTTATTAGGTGCCCCTGTAGTGCCAAATCCGGTCTGTTTAGGCCTTAGCCTGGTGTTCCTTGCTTGTCTGGGTGCCTGCAGCATGATCTTATAATCTTTTATCCGGGCTGTGGTGATGTATTTCTCTAATGCACCAGGGAAGGCTAAGTGGCCATAATTAATTGCTGGAATTAATTTTGCCCTGACTACTGTCAACATGGGCTCTGTGGATGGACTTGCTAGGCGATGATTTAAACATTGAAGTGAGAGAATTATTCTGTTGATTTTGGGAATTTTATTTAACTCCTTTCCATGTGTAGCTGCTGTCACCCTCTCTGTTAAGCATACCTCCAAGTAATTGTAGGATGTAGCTGTCCTAATTTGGTCATCAACCAGAGATCAGTATGCTTGCTTTTTGTGAGGATATTTGCCAAAGATTATTATCTTTGTCTTGTTCTCGTTAATTTGCAGGCTGTTTCCTTGTTATATGCGGTTAGACTCTTAGAGCACTTTGGAGCCCCACCCTGGTGTGATCCATGACTACTGTATCGTCCGCATATTGAAGGGTTGCAAGGGTCATCTTGGCCAATCTCGGAGGCTGGCGTCTTTCAGAGCTTGCTCCAGGGCTGCAGTATACAGGTTGAATAATAGTGGAGCCAGAACACAGCCCTGCTTTAGCCCGGTGTAAGTTTCAACTCTCGAGGTTGCCGTTATTGGACTTAGTTTGACCCGGAACCATGTCCCCTCTTAGAGGGCTTTTATCGCTTTTAAAAAGGTTGCTGGGATCCCCCAGGATTCGAGTTTTGCCCATAGTCTTCCTCGATTGACTCTATCGAAGGCCTTGGAGTAATCTATAAAACAGCAAAACAGGGGCAGGTTGTTTCTCTTTACCGCTTGCTTGGAGAGATAAGACAATGCCAAGATGTTATCAGTTGTAGAGCTATTTGCCCTAAAGCCTGTTTGATATGGCGGGAGGATACCGTTGTTGTCCACCCAGTCCTCTAGGTCCCTTAGTAGTAGATGGGCATAGACCTTTGCTTCAATGTCAAGCAGGGCTATTGGCCTATATTTGGCAGGGTTCGAGTGGTCTCCTTTCTTGTGTATTGGGAACAAGATTGAGCCTTTCCAGGATTGTGGTAATATTGCTGTGGCATAGGAGTGATTGTATAGTGGAGTGAGAATAGGTTTGAACAATGCTTGGGCGGACTTAAATACTTGGGCAGGAATGCCGTTTGGCCCTGGGTCCCCATCGGTTCTTATTGCCCTGATATACCTGGCGATCTCCTCCTCTGTGTAATGATCAAATTGACTGGACAGTGTGGCTTCTTCCTGTGAGCTCTTGAGTTGGAGTTTGATGACTTTGGCTGCAGCCTGAGACCACTCTGAGGTGGGAGAGCCCACTTTGTGGGATTCGCTCGTGTACAGGCCCTTCACATACTGTTCCCACACATTGCCAGCGACGCTGTTCTCTTTGGGCGGACTTCGGGAGCTCAGGCTATTAATGTATATCCATAACTTGATGTTGTCCTTTTCTGTAAATAAGGAGAACACTTTAAGCCAGTTCTTTTTCGTGCTCTGTCTTTTCAACATACTTTCCTTCTTATATATGGTTCGCAGGGCCGAGATGGGGGTCCCCTGTGACGAGTGGATTCCTTTCTTTTCTGCCTTAATTGCTTTCTTAAGAGCGCGTTTACATTGTTTCAGACACTTCGGTGCTCTTGGCTTCTAAGAAGGTTGTTTTGAATTGGGGCTCCTTATTTGGTGGGCATTTCCCAGGTTCTTCTGTAATTCCGCTGTCAGCGTTTCCCAATGACTTGTGATGTTCATTGTCTGCCGTGTCTGAGGTGCCTCCTCCCTTGCAGCTCCATACTCCAGCAGTCTTTTGCTAAGGTTGGCTGTCCATTTTAGTCTTTTATGGGCTATATGTCTTTCCTCGCCCGAGTTTGCACCAATTGTTTCCTGAGCTTCCGGCCAGGGCCAGATTAAAGGTGACACGAAGTGGCCTGTGATCGCTTTGCTCTCTGTCATCCACTGCAAAATCACTCAGCTAATGTGCCAGCCATTCATTTATTAAAATGTAGCCTATGGTGGATGTGTTCCTAAAGGTCGGCTTGGGGGTCCATGAGGGGCAGCTGATTTCTTTTATTCCATGAATGGATTGTAACTTAAAGTTTTTAAGAAGAGAGAGCAGAAACCCTGACTTTTTCCCGTTGTTGTGTGCAACTGGGACGTGGCCCAGACCTCTGGTGTTAAAGTCTCCGGCAATAATCACATTATGGTGTTCAAATTTAATGAGAACATCTTCCAGAATGCTGATAAAGGATTCCATGGCCACTTGCATTTGACACATTGTTGGGTTAATATAACAATTAGTTGGCAGCAGGCGATGAGGCTGTTGCATCTTGTAGGTTTAAGGTGCGTACACATGTCAATTATACTTTTCTCCAGATAGAAAATATAATCATTCTAGAGAAAAGCCTCCACCTACACTTTATTAAAATGCCAGGTTGGTGGGTCTTTTCACTTCCAATTTTCACACTTAGTTTTAGTTGAAATTCCATTGGGAATATTTTTGTATCTCCATTAGGTTATGACCTTGTGAGTGTTCACCAAGGGTACCGCTTGCCTCTTCAATGGAAACACCCTTGTTTCATGACTGGCTCTAAACCTATTACTGTCGACATTTGTTGACTGTGGTATATTTTCAGTAGTCCGTATATGGTCAGAACATTTCTCATTTATCAAGTCTGTGTACATGGATTTGGGAATTGCAACCCTAAATCTAACTTTTGTGGTTTTAACTGTAGTTTATGACCACAAAATATTTTGCGAATGTGCTCTGTAATGAGTGAGTGGGTCCTTACAAATTCAGGGAAAATGCCATGCCGTCCATCCTATGTATAGAAACACCCTTTAATGTGCAGGATGGGTTTCAGAAGCTCCCAAAATGACAATGGTTATTATTTGCCCCTAATACTGATTACAAATTGGGGCCCTCATTTCTGTTTTTTAGGCCGCTCTACACATTTCAGGTGCAAACAGGTGCTTGCTCTGGAATCAAAATTACACAATGTGGAAAATTACTGTACACAGTGGATTCCCTTATATAGATTTCGTTACGTAAATATTGGGAACATTTATGTGAGGAATACAACAAGCTTTGCTTCTTGAAAGAGAGAAAAACATGGTGCTGTAGAAATGCATGCACTTGCAATCCTTCATTCTGACGTGCAACAGTTGCAATGGGGTGGTAATTTCAGCTCCGGGTAATATTTGAAATTTGCTCTATCGATAATAATAACCATGCATGAAATTACTTTCCTCAATTGCAACACAACCTGAAATGACATCTTATATTGTTTCCTGCACAAAAATATACAGTATTTTCCTAATGGTCTATAAACATTGTGCACCTCTTTTCAAATTGTCTGCGCCGCTGGCCAGCATTCTTATTAACTACATGGTTTCATGAAAAATGATACTTGGCATATTCACATGTGCAAAAGTCCATAGAAGGGATCCCAGATGTTTTGGATGAATCTGTCATTGTGATACCCCACAATTGCACAGTCCAATTGCCACATAGTAACTTAGAGAGTGATACCATCACTTTCCTCCAAAATTACAAAATAAATTTGGAGAATTGGCAAATATTATTGATACTACAGTAATGTGTGTTCTGGTAATTTAGGTGGCATGGAGCTGGATTTGTGAATAGCAAGAGTTATGGATGATAAGCCTATGTTTTGAAATTGGGTTGACATTTCTCATGATCCACAATGCTTTTCAATTGTAAGTGAGATGATTCCAGAAAGGTGTTTGGCAACTTTGCCAGCTGAGTTGTTCTACCTAATGCTGTTTGCCAGTCTCTACTGAAGTATTATATTTCATGGATACTGCATGCTGCAGAGATTATTTTGTATTGTTTCTATGGATATCATGGAATAAGTGCTGAGTTCTCAGTCAATTAAGAACTTCTATGGGCTTTGTATATTTTAAGATGCAAGGACTTTTATTAATCCAATATTAATCCAAAATTAACCCAATAGAAGTACAATAGTGGTAAAGTAGGGAACCTCCTGGCACCATTTCCAAAGCAACTCGCTGTGTGAAGGTCCAATAAACCAAAACATTTTCTCCAATATGAGCCAGTCACTAACATACATTCAAGAGGGATATAGAAGAAGAACCTCTGGAATGTCATGGCCCAAGAGGCACAGAGGCACACATTAATGAAGCCACTGCCCCAATAATTTACCAGTTATTTATTCTTGATTTTTGCAAGCATATCTGTCTGAGGTTTAATTAAGATGTGTGTGTGAGGGGATAAAAGATAACGAGCGATGGATCCATAGTCTACTTCCAAAAAAGACAAGCCACTCCTTAAGAGGTCACATGGAGATCACAGTGAACATATGAGTGTCTGATGTGTCAGAAATGGAGAGGTTCATTAAATATATATCATAGATGTAGGTGGAATAAAACATCAGACTTGTTGCAGTACACACCAGTCTTAAACACAGTAGTTATGTAGTAAGTGTCCCTACTGTGAGAACAGTTCTCCACATGCGTTCAGGTGGTCTAGACACAAATAAAGTAAACTGCATTGAATAGTCTATAATATTATGAAAGTTTAATATGTTGTACAATGTGTGACTTTTCTTTACAGGGATGTGTTCTGGTTGGTTTATACTCATTTTCGGTGGATTGTTGTAGCCTTTCGCGGTGAATGACTAATTATATGGTTGTTCGTGGGAATTGTCATCAATTTTTGTCTCTCTTTGACTCTAGATATTTTGGTAAATTAATGAGTTGTGACAGAACTATGTGGTTGGTGACATTTTTGGTTCCACTGTTTGTTCTGTTTTTGCCTTATTTAAAAGGGTTATTGCTGGGAGCACCCAGTGCCTTTGGAATATTTCATTTTCCCTGGCACAAAGTGTTATTATTTCAGAAAGGAAACACAGAGTGAGAAGGACAACGTATATATTTTATAGAGTTCCAAGGAAAGTGTGTTAAGAATAATCAGAGGCTGTGATATTTTGCCAAAATATATCATATCTGAGAAATGTTTGTCTCCAGCAACTTGAATAACGTAAAGATACTAGAGAAACCTTGCAACGATTATTCAAAATGAAGCTACTAAGAGAAAAGTATACAAACTTTATTCGAACTGTAATTCCCCACAGATTTTGTAACAGATTGCTAAACCACCTGTTCTAAGTGTAACCTGGTGTGTCCCATGGTCTTAATCAGGGTTCATGAACTGTACTAAGTTGGACTGATGGTGAGTCAAAACACCACGCCCTGTTCCTCTGTCAATACATTAACCAAATGTAGCAAGCATGGGACAGGCAAACTTTTCATGGAAATTAGGAACATAAATATGTGACCACAAATGAAGGTAAACCAAAAGGAACACGAAATAGCAGAAAGGGGAAAAAGCTCTAGAACAAGGCAGCATGATCTTGTGATACAAACATACCCACATTAGTACAGGCTGCAGCCGCGGCCCCTGGAGGGAGTTCTGCGGGGCAGTAAGGCGGGTAAGGGGAGGGGCAGGGTGGGGGGTTCTAAAATCCGGGATATGGATAATTGCAGGTAAGTAAACAATTAAATCAATAAAACGAATTTCGTAGCGTGCGCTGCATCGCATTTTGCGATGCAGGGCGCGCAACGAAATTCGTTTTCTTTCATTAATTGTGTACTTACCTCCGTTCATCCATATTCCGGTGTTTACATTTCTCCACCCTGCCACGCCCCCGCCCCGCCTCTCTGCCCCACCGAACTCCCTCCACGGACCGCTACTGCCTTTAGCTGATTGAGATTCCTGTTTTGTATTAAAAGGACTTCCTTTATAAAACACCACTAATGCATTCATGCAGATACTCTAAATTCATGTTTAGAAATTACTTCTAAAAGAAAGGTCCTCTTTCAGTTAGATAGTCACACTTGCTTGTTCTTCAGCCAACATGATAGAGGGATAGAGATTTGATAAATAGGAGGTACTGAATGTATGTGCAAAAAGGAAGTGAATTCTCTACCACCAGAGGAATCTTGTAATGCTCACATTCCATTATTTAAAATTCAGTCATTTTTTTCAGATGGGTAAAGAGAAAATGTATGTGTGGGAGTTAACCTCTTTGAGGAGGAGTAATATGTGATGTCTGATCTCAAGAGAGTGGAAAAGGGGCATCTGAATCTAACTAGCTCAGCAATTCACAATAAATGATACCATTCACAATAGTACTCAACATTGTCCATAGTTCTTAGGGATAGGGACTCAATCAGCATCAAATGTTCCCAAAAAACAAGGATTCACCCTTTCTCCCAACCATTACACAATAGACGATTTCAGCGGCACAGCCTTCAGGAGATATCTCGACGCAGGATGATATCTAGTGGTCAACCTATCCTTTGCACAGGCGCAGAAATTCATTTTTCAGCTCTCAGTGAAACTCTCACAAATAAACAATTCTCACAGAAACCAAAACATTTTGTAACAATCTCCTTAAAGCAAACTACTACAGCTTGGCTCCTGAGACTATGTTAGTGTGAGTTATTCACACTGAGGCCTATATTTACAATGGCAAACTTAACATGAAAATCACACTATCTATATGTTTATACGATGTGCAGATTAATATATATGTTATGCAATAGTGACAGATATATACGTAGGCATACATATATATGTTATAAGTAACCAAATAAAAAAGGCGGATTAAAGTGACCGCACCTCACTCAAAGTTTCAACAAGTTTTGACCCCTTGTAATTCTTTTCCGATACCCGCCGTAGTTCGGTACCACTGTCCAGCATTCACTGATATAGTCCATCTAGGTAAATATATATTTGTCCTGTCAGATAATATTCTGGGAGGAGTCTCTCCAAGAAGATACCTTGATATGTAGAATGTTTCAGGTGCCGAGTTCGTCGTACATTTGAGCCCTGAAGAACTTCAAAACCTGTTTGAACGAAATGTGTTGTCTGGATTAGGCCTGGGCTAAATTTCCGTTCCGCTCGCGGAAATTGCGATAATTTGACATTTTCGCGTTCCGCGGAGAGCGCGAAAATGTCAAAATTTCCGAATTCCGCAGCTTAGCGATAATTTGGTTCTTGCTCGCGCTGTAAAATAATACATTCTCGCGCGCGCGCGATCGCCTTCCCTGAATCCCCGCGTTCGCCGACAAGTTTTCCCGATCCGGTCGCGTTCTCCACAAGATGTTGGATTGTTGATAGCCATTTGCGCTGTCTCGCGACAGTTCGCGCCCGCAGTAATGTCATTGGTCGCGCGATCACGTCTTTCTTGTCGCGATCATGCACCGCGAGAAGAGTGAAAACAAGATGGCCGCGCCCGCGAGCAACCGCATGGGAAAGTTGGCGAGCCGCGACCACGCAGAAAATACCGCGAACGGGCGGGAAAAAAATACTTCTGCATCTTCGCGATATTTCCGCGTGTTTGCGGAGATTTTTAACATTTTCGCGATAATTTGCGAAAGTCACTTTTGCAAATTCCGCCCACCCCTAGTCTGGATGTTTTTATGGATATGGATTAAAGAAAGAATGAATATATTTTGAAACATATATGTGATCTCTATGGACTACAATATTTCCGGGTGCACCATTCCACTCTTTATTTGACTCAATATATACGTTGTGTAATAGAGACAGAGCTTCACCAGCTGCACACTGACATCTGTATCAGCATCTATTTCCTTGGCTGTTCTAGACGCCTTAACCTTCAGAATTGCATTCTGCGGTTTAAGATGCCTCATCATCTCCAATCTTAACAGCAATTATGTTCTTGCATTTGCAATTATATTTTAGAAATACACCATCCTACCAGTTGTTAGTGCCGCTCTCTTCGGTGGCTTTAATTGCCGCTGTAAAAATATTTTATCGTCCTGTCATTAAAAAGAAGACGCGGAAAAGCTTTAATTCCCTGCTGGTGAGACCTGTGGTTCATGGCATGCTGTGCAGTTCTAAGAACTCTCTCCTAATTAGCAGCTCTGAGCGAACATGCTGAACATAAAACAATATGGACTGTCTCTTTTTTATTTAATCGTGATTACCTGGAATGGTTTGATAAATGTGTGTGAAACCTCTGGAAATATGTTTCTGCCCTAGCATTGAAGCTGTATAAAAATATTGGGCTACTGCACCATAACGAGAATGTTTATTTCCCCCTGTATTTAACTTCCAGGCATCATTGGACACAGTTCATAAAGACTGTAAACTCAGATGCTTCCCCTCTGCTGTTCTTAATTTATTTTGCCATCTCAATTACAAAGTGGAGTGTTCTTCGCTGAAACAGCAGGTGAAAAAATGTTTTCACATGATGAAAAGTGTCATGTAATGCATAATTGTTTCAGGTAGAAAAGCCGCTATTTAAATTCTCAGCGTTTATGACAGAGAATCGCAATAGCGTTTAATCTATCAGTGATTATTCCAAATCTAAATTTAGATGAGGTAGAGTGGATAATCTTATTACAACAAATGCCAGGGTGTTTGCATTTAGAGCAGCGTGTGTTTATTTTTTGCATTCAAGACTGGTCAAGGTCGTAATCCTTCCAGGAGCCAAGCTATTGTCCCAGCTGCCACTGGAAACATTGTGGAATAGAGGCACACTGGAAGCTTAATAAAACTGCTAGATGCACACTGCAGTGTAGTAATAAATAGGACGTTGACTTTTGTATTGTAATAATAAATGAGTTGGCATGCTTAATACATGTGAATTATATATACAGATGCACGGTGATGTCTTCAATTTATTGACATTGCTGAGTGTTCGTAATGGCGGTGACTCACTAGGGGTTAAGACTCAAGTGGGTCACTCTACCCCTCCTTTTTCTCAAGAATGGTAATAAATAGCACATTTACTCTGCTCACCTGTATGTTGATTTATACCGTGGCATATTTTCATGTGCATTTGTAGGGAAATCTTGACCAACTCAAGGTTTTGCTTCTGGAGACTCATGGTCCTCCCCACACTCACAACTCAAAAATAGCATGTTCTGCCCGCAGCAGGCTGGGGACTCCCTATGGTGGATTGGGCCTGTGGCCAACCTCAGCCGTGCATGACCAAAGGTTATGTACAGCAGGATTGGCTACACCCAGGGTGGTGAGCATAAGGCCTGTGACCAACCTCCCCCCCCCCATGGCGCACAGTGGAAGTCCGAGCCTATCAGGGAGTTTGGCCGGCCATGGGGAGTTCACCGGATGGCCAACATCACTCTTGACATCTCTGATGACATTACTGATGATACCACTGATAACATCATCCAAGATGTTGCTTTTTACATTGTTCCTTAAACTCATATTTCATTTAAGAAAAGAAAATTGGTAGTACATAGCCTATAGTCATATACACCGTAGAATTACTGTTTGTACACATGTGGGAGTATAGAATGGAAATAGCGTAAGCCCTGGAGCGAAATTGTGCATGGCGAAAGTTATGTGGTGCACAGTTTACCAACAGTAAAGTTTAGGGTGCAAGCAGTACTCCATGTTGAACAAGGTAATGGCTGAGCGCACCTGATGGGCCGCAGCGGCATGTTTCAAAGTAGGTTGTGGCTTAAAGCCTAAGTCTGTTGCAAAGAAATCTGTGAGAAAAGCCAAAGACCTGTGGATGTCTGGGCATGTGCCCATGTTAAATAATTTTTATATAGCAGTGTAAACATGTAAGTAGGATGTTTATAAGGAGTGGATGTTAATTTTCTGAGCTGCACTCAAGAATATGAGGGATTGCAGATTTTTTAATAAAGTGGACCGTATTGGTGACCCACTTAGAAATGGTTTAACTCACAGTCTGGTTGTAAGCATGGCTTTAAGATTGTACCCCATTGTGATCATCTCAGTGTGTGTAGTGTACTTTACCAAACATTAGAGGTTTGTCCTTAGGTCATTGGTGAAGGTGTTTTATCAGTGGCTAAAGCATAGCTGTCCGCCTCTTAACTCAAAAATTGCGGGTCGTACAGACTTTAAGAAGCTTTCTTTAAAACACTTTATATGGAACAAGACTCATCATACAATAAAGTGCAAGAAGATACATTGGGAGAAAGAGAGCATGGTACATTACAGAATATGAAGCATAGAATGGTTGAAAAACACCTGACAGCATACAATGGGTGACCATCCGGCAGCTTTTATGGCCACAAATAATGTCTCTAGTATGGCATCCCCCTTTTGTAGTGATTGCCCAGCCTGGGATCTGCACTAATTTATTCACCCTAGGCCGTGCCCCGGTATGCCTACCAGGGGGCCCACACCTTTTCCTATTTCTTGGGGAGCCTCTGCTTCGGTATACATCTGCCCTCTGGCACCAGTCTAGACCTGCCTTCCATTCAGCAACAGTCGGGAGAGGGTCGCTTCCTAACGTCTTGGTATGTTGCGTTTGGCCACTTTGGTTGCCATTGACAGCCAGATCTTGTGTAGCGGGGCCAAGCGTCTTCTTCCTGCACCATTAGTATTAGCCATTTAGAGTCCAGGGGTACCTGTAGAGACATGACCCCGAATATCACGTTTGTCACTCACGCCAGAACTCCTGGACCATGGGGCATTCCCACAAGATTTGGAAAAAGGTGCCCTCCAGGGCGCAACCACTTACACGTTGTGGCATCTCCTTTGTTCCTATTCTATGCAAAAGAGTGCGCAAGTAGTATGCCCTGTGAAGAATTTTGAGATGCACTAGCCCAAATCTGGCTCAGTTTGCCATTTCCCATGGGTCCTGCAGGGTCTTAGTCCAGTCCTCATTGTCTATGTCTCCTAGGTTTTCTGTCCAGGTTCTTCTCAGGGGTCCCAATGGGTCAGGGGGAATAATTCATCAGTTTCCTGTAAATCATAAATACCCCATTGTCGGGGATAGGTTCCGTGAGTAATCGGTCCTCTAGGGGCGGAAGAATCTGGTAGGTCTCTCCCCTCCCGTATATGAACTTGCAAAGCGTGACCCAATTGTAAATAGCGAAAGCGCTCTGCATCCGCCACCTCATATTTCTGACTAAGTATCTCAAATCTTATCAGTGATCTGTCCCGCCACATGTCTCCAAGGTGCTCTATGACTTTGAGAAGTTTTTATGAGTATGATTCCAGTAATTTTGATGGAGAATAAATACTTTTTCTTGGATGGTGTTCAACATTTTAAAAGTAGGTGACTCCATTAAAGTGTTTGGAAGCATTTAGTTTGTTAGGTGGGTGAATACCGGTAAAAAGAGGGTAACACGCACCAATTGTGAGACAGAGTTGACAGCATGCTATGCTGTTTGAGTGGGTGTTTGGTTAACATAGTTGATGTGTGAGTGGCTGTATTAGAGAGTAGGTGTCTGTGTGAATGGCTGTATGGGTGAATGAGTGGGGGTGCAAATGCTTGTATGGATGTGTAAATGCATATGTAAGTTGTTGTGTGGGTGTGTGAGTGAGTGTGTGAGTGCTTGAATGGGTGAGTGAGTGGCTATGTTGAGAGGCTGTATGCATGAGTGAGTGGGCGTGTGAGTGACTGTGTGGGTTGTGCTATGATTGGATGAACTACAGTTATAGTTGTCTAGCTATGAAGTCCATAACTCACATTACAGCCATGCAAACTGTAACTCATGCACAAATGCAGTCATAGCATCAAGGGTGATATGATATTTAATCTCATTGTAAGATTATTTACAACATTTCTAAATGCATCTGTCACATTAAGGGTGAGGTCATGAGCATTGCATTTGGTGTGCAGATTATAGTTTGCATTACTATTATAGCGTACCTAACAAAACAAATCACTGTTTACGGCGTGACAGACAAAGGTGTGAACTCTCTCAACAGGAAAGAAATAAGTGCAATGTTCACAAGGCCAGTTAAATGAGATTGTCTCCAACCCCATATTTTAAACAATTGCTATCTTTTTAAATAACCTTGTTTATGGCTACTTACCATAAAATAAGAGCATACCCCATACATGTAGATCAACAGTAAACTGTTGTTAACTAAGATTGCTAAGGAAGGGGCATTATAACTAGGGCTCACCGCTTTTTGTATTTTGTTTTCTGATATTTCCGTCTGTATTTATCCTTATTTATTTTTTGCTAATTTTATCTGTATTTATTCATATTTATTTTGGGTTTTGTGAAAAGAAGAAGCTCTAACTTCCATATTTATTTAACCAGTAAAATTGCACTCATGCTAGAATGCCTGCTAGATTTCAGTTATATGAATACCCGCAGAAGATAAATCCATGCAGTTATATGAAAATATGCTAATTTCAGTATCAACCTTGTGCATATCTACTGCTTGTTAAGTCTCTTTACTAAAATTCGTTTCTTATTTATCCCCTTACCTATCAATCCACACTATTGACCTGGAAGTCATGGCACAGAGTATTAAGAATCACTCAAAAATCAACCCAATTTCTGTTTTTATCCACATTTAAAAATAAATACAGACAAGGACATAAATGGTTTTCTGTATGTATTTATCTGTAAAAATCAGCAAAAACTGAAAACAGTAAGCCGAAATTATAACTCGCCGAAAGCTTTACTTTCCATGACTCGTACTCCCTCCCCACACCCAACAATAAATAGCATATTACACTCTGTGCCTGTGTTATTGTGGGTATACATTTATCCATGAACATTCCTGCTGTAAACTGAGACCTTTATCGTGTGTGTCAGACCTCCTTGGGGATAGAACACATGTGTCTACCTCTTAGGGAAGCTTGTCACCTTTCTATATAAAGGCTGTCAAGACAAGGAATGATATTTTTAGACCATTGCATCACCAGGGTGTCCTTTTACCTCGAGGTAATGATCCTAAAGCCTGCTTTTGTGCATCACATGAAATCCTTTCACCGTGAAATACAATAAATACCTGTGTGCGTAGATGTGCCTGAAAGCTTAATGCTCAGGTACATCAGTTGATTGTACAGTGCATTAATATTCCAGTCTCCCATCCTTTTGTTTTTGCCATCATAAGGATGCCTTTTTAATTTTTTTAATGTCTTCAAGTGAAATACGTTAAAACCATCTCTGGCGTTTAAGATCTGTCTAGCGGGGCGTTTCAACAAAAAAAAAACCATGTAAGGCATTATGAGTTTCAGAAATGAGAGGGGAAGCCCTTCATGATGCCCCTGCTGGCAAGGAAGCTTCATTTCTGTCTCAAAAGGCAAACAAACAGATTTCTCACTGAAACACTTAATTGCTTGTGATTAAAAGCAACATTGATACATGGCCTAGAGCTGGGAGTGATTAGAGCAGGGCTTTGTCTCATACATCGAGAAAATTTTCATTTTATTATTATTATTATTATTATTATTATTATTATTATTACGAGTGATGATGATGATAATGTGCACTCACACACACACACACACACAAATAACCTTAAAGTTATTAATATCAACAAATTGAATGGCACTCGATATATTGAATTGAGCCTACCACCTGGGTCCTCATTATGAATGGGCTGGTAAATGGTCTGGATTTTACCCACCCCCAGAGTTACAGATATTGAGGGTACCAGTAACACTCTTGGGTTGCGGAATATGTGACCCATTAAGAGTTGGGCCCACAGGGTCCACTGAGAAATGAGGAACTAACAGGGAATCTATGATTCTGGGTCGGATCCCCCAGCAAATTTCTCTGTTTGCCCCAGACATTCAACCAAAGATGTTTGCTGTTTTAATTAAGCAGCTGAAATCTTCGAGGAAGTTAAGTGGTCGGCGGTGTTCCTGGGTACCATGTTAGTAAACCTAACACTAGTAAATATCACAATTAGATTGTATGACATTACAACGCATGACTTTTACCACACATACATTTTCAACGTAGTCTTTGCCATGCATACCCTTATCACGCAAAATGCCTTTATCACGCATGCCTTTCCCATGCATGGTAAGTATAATAAGGTGAGTAAAATCGATATATATTGCTATATATGCATATGTGTGTGTATATATATATATATATATATATTATCTATTGGCGGTCTCCAGTAGATAGTTATAGTTACGATCGTGTTTCCATAGGAAATCCGCAACATTCTATTTGGAATAACTTTGGCGCCGATTGACGAATCCTCACGAAATTTTCAAAATAGGTGGGGCGCTCCGCTCCGCTCCTTCCCTGAAAGTCTCGGGGGGATTCGTCAAGCGGGGGCCGAGAAAAAGGAGGGTCCCAAAACGCATTTTCCCCATGCATTTTTCCATAGGACCTTTAGTCCAAGCTACAGCCCGAACGGCTGAACAGAATTACTTGAAATTTGGCAGAGAGGTAGTCCTCAGGTCAGGGATGTGCCTTTTGCAGGTCTGGTGTAAATCTGTTCAGTATTTCCTGAGAAAATAGCATTTAAAAGCATATATATATCTATAAGCGCGCACCGTGCGCGTACGGTAAAGCTTACCGTACGAGCACGCTGCCATGCGCGAGCGCGATTCTGATTGGTTGTTAGATCTTAGTAAACATTCGAATCGGTCGAAACCAGGAAGTGTCGGCCGCCATTTTGTCTCTCGCAGTCTGAGGGGGTGAAAAACAAAGGTGGAGAACGTGAAAAGGGGGCAGGGTGGACAGTTCCTGACCCCCTAGCCTTTGTCAGGGGGTCCCAGAAGGACCCCCAAGGGCAAAAATGTATTTTAATTTTTTTACGAAAAATCGCGGAGTACGCGTAGCGTGCACGTACGGTAGAAACGGAAAAATTCCGCGAACTGCGTAACGTGGGCACGCAGTGCGTGAAGCGCACCGTGCGCCCACAGTGCGCGCACTGTGCGCGTACAGTGCGCGCACGGTGAAAAACCTTAAAAAATTTTTTTTTTTAAAATACATAACTTAGCATTTAAAAAAACGTACAAATTCACTGAAAAAACCATAGGTTTCACACATGTTATAGTTAGGAATTAGCATTTAAAAAACCTTGCAAATTCACTTAAAAAACCATAGGTTTCACACATGTTATAGTTAGCTGGACATTTCACTCGTGAAAAACCATTGAAATTCCCCCGTTATACTTAGTGCAGGCAACTATAACTCACGCGACCGCAATCCTCTGCTGAAGACGTCAGATATTACATCACTGATGACATATGTGTCTTTCTGAAAAAAAATATTTGTAATATATGTATAGCTAAAAATTAATGGAAGAAGACATGGGTAAATAAGTGTCTAAATACAGTGATGTAATATCTGACGTCATCAGCAGAGGATTGCGGTCGCGTGAGTTATAGTTGCCTGCACTAACTATAACGGGGGAATTTCAATGGTTTTTCACGAGTGAAATGTCCAGCTAACTATAACATGTGTGAAACCTATGGTTTTTTAAGTGAATATATATATATATATATATATATATATATATATATATATATATATATATATATATATATATTCACTGAAAAAACCATAGGTTTCACACATGTTATAGTTAGCGGAAATTTTACTGATAAAAAAACCAGTGAAATTGCCCCGTTATAGTTAGTGCTGGCAACTATAACTCACGCGACCGCAATCCTCTGCTGATGCTAATACTGTATTTAGACACTTATTTGCCCATGTCTTCTTCCATACATTTTTAGCTATACATATATTACAAATATTTTTTTTTCATAAAGACACATATGTCATCAGCAGAAGATTGCGGTCGCGTGAGTTATAGTTGCCAGCACTAACTATAACGGGGCAATTTCACTGGTTTTTTATCAGTAAAATTTCCGCTAACTATAACATGTGTGAAACCTATGGTTTTTTCAGTGAATTTGCAAGGTTTTTTAAATGCTAATTCCTAACTATAACGTGTGTGAAACCTATGGTTTTTTCAGTGAATTTGTACGGTTTTTTAAATGCTAAGTTACTTTACGCCATTCGAGGCGTGCGCGCCCACTTAACGCAGTTCGTTCCGTGCACGGTTTTTATCAACTTTAATAAGCCCTGTACATTTGGTGGCCTTCGGCCACCAAAAGCACAGGGGGTGGGGTCAATGTGGATAGTGTTTTTTTTATTTCGATTTTATAATTTCATGTTGCCAAAATTTAGTTTTTTTAACCTATTAATAAGCCCTGTACATTTGGTGGCCTACGGCCACCAAAAGCACAGGGGGTGGGGTAAGTGTGGATAGTGTTTTTTTAATTTTTTTTTTTTTACCGTACGCTTACGGTAAGCGTACGGTAAGCGTACTCGGCGAAATTGCCGAAAAAAAAATAAAACCGTTTTTGCTCTTGGGGGATGTTTGGGGACTCCCTCAACATGACTATGTGGGAGGGAGTTGTCAAAACAGCCCCGTAACATGTTTTTGGCCATCTTGTTTGATAAACAACACTCAGTGCGAGAGACAAAATGGCGGCCGCCGCTTCCTGGTTTCGGCCGATTCGAATGTTTACTAAGATCTAAGAGCCAATCAGAATCGCGCTCGCGCACGCCACCGTACGCTTACGGTAAGCGTACCGTAAGCGTACCGTAAGCGGGCTCAGATATATAGATTGATTTAAAGGCTATTTTCTCAGAATCTACTGAACAGATTTACACCAAACCTACAAAAGGCACTTCCTTGACCTAGGGACTACCTCTCTGCCAAATTTCTAGTAATTCTGTTCAGCCGTTCGGGCTGTAGCTCGTTCTAAAGGTCCTATGGAAAAATGCATGGGAAAAACGCGTTTTGGGACCCCCCTTTTATCTCAGCCCCCGCTTGACGAATCCCCCCGAGACTTTCAGGGTAGGAGCGGAGCGTAGCGCCCCACCTATTTTGAGAAATTCGCGAGGATTCATCGACCGGCGCCAAAGTTATTCAAAATAGAATGTTGAGGTTTTCCTATGGAAAAGGGGTCCTAACTATAACTACCTACTGGCGACCGCCAGTAGGTAATATATGTTTGTGTATATATACATATATATGTTGCGATACTCCTTCTTTTGTTTATCTCAAAAAGAACGGAACGGATTCCACTTATTTTGTGCGTTCAAATGTTTACTGTGCTTATGCCGCCATTACACGTTTCGGGCCACCCAGAGCCCTTGATCACATGACATGCTTGTTTTTTTCCCCGGTTTTTAAAGTGACATTGTGCTTATTGGTGTTCACAAGTATTGAAAACAGACTACTCGTCTTATTCTTTCTTCATTGTACTAATGCATTTATTACTTATCTTAAATAAATGTTTTATATTTTAAGACACTTCATCACCCAGTTTGTGTAAATAAATAGATAAATAAATATTTTTACAAAACCCTTAAAAATATGTTGATAGATACTGGTGATTGTCATTATGGGTTTTTATCTTTGATGCGACACACATATTAGACCACATGTTAAAAAAACCAAACTTCTGCCTGTGTCCCCAATTTACAATATATCCGCTTAAATGCGCGAGTATTTGTCCATATTTCAATCTTGTTCAATTCTACATTTTTCTTAAAACCAATATACTTGTAAAATACATATTTCATCTATAAAAAATATAACGTGAACAAGACACTTAAAATTTCTCAATGGGTTATGATTTCAACATTTGGTATTATTATCATGCTATAACTGGTTATTCCAAATCAACCCATTTTATTCATTATGATCAATGTGTATCTATGTTGGGACCCAATTTTATGGTTGTATTGAAGGTCTTAATACAGTACGTGACATGTGCAAAGTACGCTGAAAAAAATGCTAAAGTGCTAGTTTACAGTGACACACACTATTAGTGCAAATCTTTGCTGAGTACAATGAACCCATGGTACTACTGGTAAAAACAACGGGTACTCTGGCAGGGATGGGGGGCAGAATAAAATATCACAATATGTTCGCAACATTTTCTTTTATATTCTTATTCTTGCCAGTCGGAATCTGAGTTCTAAAGTCTTCAGTGGTATTCAGACCGTGCGGATTTTTACTATCTAATTCTAATATGTATTTGGTTTCTAGGCGTCTAAGAGTTGCTTCTCTGTTGCCTCCCCTTCTGAATGGGGGGACATTATCAATTACATAATATTTCAACTGATTCAAATCATTGTTATGTAACTCGTTGAAGTGACGGGCTACCGGGTATGAGCTGTCATTATTAGTGATAGCCCATAAATGTTGAAGTATCCTCTTGTGGACCTGGAGACGTGTGCTTCCAATATATCTCAGTCCACATATGTATATATGTATGTATGTGTATATATACATATATATGTATATATGCATGCATGTGTATATATACATATATATATATATTACCTACTGGCAGTCGCCAGTAGCTCGTTATAGTTAGGACCTAGTTTACATTTGAAAGAAGTTTTGTTTTTTGCTAATAACTTTGGTGCCGTTTGACGAATCTTCACAAAATTCTCAAAACTAGTTTGCCACTCAGTTTATTTGCTATCTGGAAAGTGTTCGGGTGATTCGTCAAGCAGGGCCTGAGAAAATTAGGGGGTCCAAAAACAAGTTTACCCCGTGCAATTTCCTATAGGGATTTTAGACATGACTACAGCCCGAACCGCTGAACAAACTTACACCAAATTCTACTTAAAGCTCGATCTTAGTCCAATAACTATAACTCATGCCCTAAGGTAAATATAACTAGTGCCTTCGCCATGCACTGATAATTACCTCACATATTAATTACATCACTCATGACATCTTCTGTGACATCATTGAAAATATGACCGCAACATTTGCAATGAAATTATTGATGAGAAAACTGTGAATGGCGTGAGCTATAGTTACTTTAGGGCACACATTTTCGAATGATAGTTACTTGAGAAAACTATAACTATATCTGCTGAATTTCTATGGTTTTTTGGAGAACAGCTCCTCTATAGAGCACCCTACGACACAAGTGACACTGAGTCTGCCCACCGCAAATGTCTGTTTTTCTAGCACAATCTTCAAGCACAGTGCCATCCATGCCGAGCTAGAAAGAGACAACGTATTTTGGCATTTCTACTGCAAAATCTTTAAGCATAGGATTAGCACCGTGCCATCCCCGCTGAGATGCACATCGACAAAAGTCTTTTACCACTTCAGCCGCAGTACAACAGCATAGATTGGTACAATACCATGCAAGCCAACCTGGAATGAATAAAAGCAACCCCTGAAACGTGGTTTGCTATTATTATAGCTCTTCAGAGAGGTTTATCTTTGTCCAGACACAAAGAAGCTCCCAGTATAAGTCAAAACAATACCCTTTCACAGTTAGAGTGCCGCATAAATAATGCAAAAATAAGAAGCAGAGAACTCTGGGTAGTTTCAATGGTTTGGTGGAGAACGGCTCCTATATAGTGCACCCTACAATACCAGTGACAATCTGAATCTGCTCACTGCAAATGTCTGTTTTTTTTTATCAAACTCTTTACGTATATGATTAGCAAAGTGCCATCCACACCAAGCTAGAAAGGGACAAAGTATTTTTCCATTTCTACTGCAAAGTCTTTAAGCATCGGATTAGCACAGTGCCAACCCCACTGAGCTGTAAATAAATTAAAGCCTTTTACCACTCCAGGCACAGTTTTGCAGCTTAGATTGGTATAGTATCATCCAAGCCAACCTGGAGTTAATAAAAGCAACACCTGACACGTGTTTTGCTTTTATTAGAGCTCTTCAGAGAGGTGTATCTTTGTCCAGACACAAGGGAGCACCCAGTATAAGTCAAAACAATACCCCTTCACAGTTAGAATACTGCATAAATTATGCAAAGAAGAAGCATAGAATTCTGGGTAGTTTCCATGGTTTGTTGGAGAAAAGCTCCTGTACATAGCACCCTACAACACCAGTGACACGCTGAATCTACTCACCTTAAATGCATGTTTTTCTAGCAAAATGTTTAAGCATAGAATTAGCACAGTGTCAGCATGGATGGTGCTGTGCTAATCCTATGCTTAAAAGCTTTGCTCGAAAAATAGACATTTGAGGTGAGCAAATTCAGAGTGTTGCTGGTGTTGAAGGGTGCTCTATACAGGAGCTGCTCTCCATCAAAAACAATGGGAACTCCCCAGAGTTCTTTGCTTCTTTTTTAAAATAATTTATGCAGCACTCTAACCCTGCATGGGTATTGTTTTCGCACACACACAAATATATATATATATAAATAATATTAAATCCATTTTTTTTATCATTCCCTATTTTTTCTTTACTCCAAACTTGCCTTTACAACTACCCTCCCCCAACCCATAAAATGATCCATATCTACCTTTGTCACTACACACTCCATATGTGTCCGTGTTGCTTCCTTCTTCCCAATCCCACCCCTCCTTTGTCCTTGTTGCCCCTCCCAGCCTCCCATGGTCTGTGTTGCCTCCCCACCATAGGCCATGTGAAAAAAAAGTGCAATGGCTGACCGTGTCATGACACTTTTTTCTAATTTTACTTTTAGCCACGCTGCACTGCCGCGCTTCTGTACAACATTGGCCAAGTCAATGCTTTCCCAATGCTAGTTTACTGTAGAACCTCTTCTGTTTTTCACATTGTTTGAAATATTGGACATTTGCTCTGTGGAAATGGTATCTCCTGAGGGAGGAAAGCATATTTTGGCAACTTAGCCCATTCACATTCGTTAAAGACGGTGGTAATCAGGAACACAGAATTCACACAGTCTCTGTAACTGTGTTGTGATCTCGCCGATTAGCTAGGCCTTTTGATACATCTGTTATTATTACAAGATGCAATTAAACAGATGTCCCAGTGGTGTCGCGAACGGTATTCTGGCAATAAAATACTCAGATATATAACACAGTCGTACAGAACGGCAATGTTCCTTGTGGAAACATTATCATGCAGACGGATGGGACGGATTAGTATGTCTGAACGCGTACTTTTTAGAAGGAGGTGACTCACGCGCATAAATATTCGCAGTATGCATCTCAGCTGTCTGCTGGGATAGGGAGAGTGAGCCCACACACACCCCGCGCCGGAGCACACTTCCGGGTCACATTCTGCAGTGACTGGTAGCAGGCAGGATATGAGAGTGAAACTGAGAGGCTTACACGTCCAATGAGTCAGTGATACATATTGTACATCCTGCCCTATGAAAAGCGTCTCACATTTTATTGAAGTATTGACCCGGATATCCGAAGCCACGCTCATCCAAGCTGCCCCCCACCCCCCTGCAGAACGAGTTGGTTTGCACTTTATATTTTTAGGCATCTATTTTGCGAATCCCACTTCTGCAAGTAGGATGCCAGAACTAAACATGGTGGTGGTGCTGTGCTGCCCCATAAAGTGGCAGATGCTAACACAAGCAGTCCCTTTTTTAATGTTTTTTCCTTTGGGCTTATTGTCAGATTGCAAGTGCTTAGCTGGAGCGGGTTTAGTAGCATTGTATTTTAATGGCTCTTTACTGTTCGCTGCACCCTCTTAATATAAATAATTGAACATCTGTCATGTGAATCATAGGGGAGTGTAGCACTGGAAATGGTGCGTCAGGCTTTGTTTTTCCCCACCGGCTTGGAAATTACGAAGCATTTATTTTATGTAAATGTTTGGTTATCTTTAATGAGGTGGAAGTGAGGGGTATATGGGCATCGCTGGTGTTGAATGTAATTGTAAATGCATTTATATAGCGCTTACTACCCCTGACGAGGCGTCGAAGCGCCTTTTTCGGCGAGTAGCACGCTACTGCGTAACCCGTAATACAAGGTTCATTCAAAGAGCAGGTGGGAAGGGGAGGTTCAGGGAGATAAATACTTTCCAAGGAGTCACCTCATGTATCTGTTTAAAATTGATCCGAGCCCCAAACCTGGCGCGCCTGGTGCGGATTCATAAAAGCCGAGACAAACAGTTAGGTGTAGACTTACACTTTGCAAAGTTTCCAAATATTAGGGATTTACGGAGCCTTCAGGAGTATTTCAAGGTAAACTACGGCTGCAGTAGGTTCTTTGGCACATGCCTGGCATCACTAACACTCACTTGTAGTTGTATTGCAACTTACTAATTTTTCAGCAACTCACTCTACTCAGCTAGAGCTTGTGTATACAGCCACAGTGTTCATGTTTTTAATTGCTGTTAATTGTTATTTTATTCTTTTGTAAAGCGCTTGGCTGCGCAACAGACTTCGTAGCTCTAAGTCAGAGGCAGAACCTGTGAACACAAAAACAAAAGAAAGCAAATAGGCATCCCAGTAGCCAAACAGAAATGGTTATGGGCATGCCGAAAGACCTGGCACTTTTCAAACTTCCTTTTGTTTATTTTTGCTTGTTATACAGGTCGCATATCATACATTAATGGATGTAGCAGTGCATTGACGGCTGAGATGAATAGATAAAATGTAAAGGTGGTAGCTAAACAAGTAGGTTAAACCATATCAAATTTAAGTTTGTATGTCCTTCCTCTTACCGCATCACAGCGGGGTGGGCGGAATTTGTGTAGTCGCGCTTCGCAAAGCTCCGCGAAATGATAAAAAATCTCTGCGAGCCCGCAGAGTTTTGCGAACAGTCGGAATTGCTTGTTCCGCTTGTTCGCGATGGTTTTTTCCTGTTCGCGAACGCTGTTTCCGTGCTCGGGGGGAAATATCTCGCAAACACGCATTTTGAAAGCGCAAACAAGCAAAAAATTCCGCGAAGCCGCTGAATTGCGGACGTTTTTGCAATTCCGCATTCCCCGCAGAATGTGAAATTACCCAAATTCCGTAAATTCTGCGAGCGGAACGGAATTTAATGCCCAGGCCCACACAGGTACCTGCAAGTTTAAAATTCTCATTTATTGCATTGTTGACAATGCTAATATATGTGAGTAATTTGTTTTCATAGTATTTAAAATAGAACTTCGGCTACATATTTTGCAAATAAACATCTTTCTAAGTCAGCACTGAGTACAGATTAACGATATCGTACACCAGGAGCATCCCACATTCACCGGGGGAGAATTACTGTGAACCTCTTTTCCAAACCTAGGAAATAGTGACATCCCCCTGGAGACTTCACTTCACACCCGCTAAGAGCTAAACAAAGGACTTTCTCCACGTGACAGGCAGAAGGAGAGAGATGAACAGGGCAACCTTCATATCTAAACATGTTTGGACACTGTCTGGTAGCAGCACTTAGAGGCGAGCAGATTTCTCCTGCTCCGGTTAGGTGAGGGGGTAGAGAGATTAGGGTTAGGCGGGAAAGAAAGGCTCTGGGATAGCCCTCCAATATGCTGATGCCTGAGGCTTTATTGATGGGCAGAGCTGGGGGACACAAGAGGGGCACATGTTTGCCCCCCATTTCGATGGGGGAGGGCAGAGCTGCCTAGTAGGTGGGAGAAAAAGGTTTGAGGCTACTTAAACTGGAGGAACCGTATTTATTGGAAACCTATTAAAAGTTATAGTCCCTACAACTGCATCACTTTGTTCACTTTTGGGAAAAGGGCACTCAAAGAAATGGAGTGAAACTTGGGAGGCACCGCTGAGTAGATTCACAAACATTTAATAGCTGGAATAGCTAATTTGAGAGTTCCATATATTAAAGGGGCCGCCGTGTTGTGTGGTTTGCCACCCTGAATCTGCAGTATTGAGACCTTGAGGGTAATAGTACCAGCATGGAGTTACCAACCATGTTGACAGACTGTTGAGCTGGTAAAGTATTGTTGTATGTTCTATTTTTTTATTCATGAATTGGAATGAACTAACTCCACATAGCAGACTTTACCAAGATTTTTACCAGCGCAATGCACAGTATTGACCACATTTTAATCCAATACAATCTGTGTTTTCATATTTTTATTACTAGTCGTGCATGGGAGGAGAGAGCAAGGATGCCTCGGCCCGAATTTTTATATTTTGCAATGTAATACTCTTAGAAATGGGGATCTCTAGTTGGCAGTGACTTGCACCCTGTCCAAGTAGGGACTTTTCCTTCCAGTCAGGATAAGGGAGTTACACACCCAGATAACCCCCGCTCACCCCCTTGGTAGCTTGGCACGAGCATCAGGCTTATCTCAGAGGCAATGTGTGAAGTATTTGTACATAACACACACAGTAACACAGGAAACACCCTACAAATGGACACAACACCATTAGAAAAATAAAGTATCTTTATCTAAACCAAAGAAAACCAAATGACAAAAATCCAACACACACAACTCAAAATATGCCTTTTGAAAGGTTTCAAGCAATTCTGTCCATAGAACTCTATAGTTGCAGTGATTTTACACAAAGTACCTCAAATGCGTCAAAATCCACAAAGCAAAACACCCGCAGAGCAGGGAAGTGTTTGAAAACGCAACAATGTGTCAGTTCCTGAGTCCACCGGCATGCAAAGCAGCAGTTCGAATCTGGACTGTAGGGGGAAGCAGTACGTTGAAACCCAAGATGGGTCTGGTCTGCGGGTGATGCGGTGGAGAGGTTGTCGCACAGGTGCGATGTGTGGAAATCCAGACCTGCTGGGGGTCGATGTGGTGGCGGCAAACAAGAGCTGCATCGATTTCTTCAGCCGCAGTCCCACAATGTGTTGACTCTTTCAGCCGCACAGCAGGATCTGCGTCGGAGTTAGTGCGGGTGTCTCGGACTTCAAAGGCACAGTGCCCTCAACTCAGGCTGTGGTGGTTTGTTCAGCTGCACGGCAGTGGTGCATGGAAATTGCTCACGCATGGTGGTGCTGCGTCGTTTTGCAGTTTTTTGTACCAGGAACAAACTCCAAGGGCCCAGAACGGGAATTGACACCTCTTGGTAGGTCAGAACTCTCAACAGTGAAATTCAGGGATGCTACTGGTGAAGTCTTTGATGACCCTGAAACTTCTTAGGAGGCAAGCACACACAAGCCCTTGGAGAAACTTCACAAGCAGGATACAAAGAAAAGTCCAGTCCTTTTCCTCTCGGAAGCAGAGGCAGCAACTGCAGGCCAAGCCAACAAGACAACACACAGCAAAGTGGCAGTACTCCTCCTCACAGCTCTTCAGCTCTTCTCTTTGGCAGAGTTTCCTCTTGATCCAGAAATTTTCTAAAAGTCTCCGGTTTTAGCTCCAAAACTTACAAACCCTTTGGCCTTTGAAGTTTGTGTAGTTTACAAGTTCCTGTCTTGCCTGACCGTGGCTCCAGACACACTCCAGGGGGGTGTAGACAGCATGGAGAGAGGACAGACACAGCTCCAATCAGTGACAACTCTTTCCAACACTCTAGCTTTAGAAGACCTATCAGCCTGGTGATGGGTCATCAGGATATGCAGGGCACACCTCAGCTCTGTTTGTGTGACTGTCTAGAGTGAATGCACAAACAGGTCGATGTCAGTCTAAACCAGACGATTCCACAAGCAGGTAGAGGCACATAATGGTAAAGAAAGAAAATGCTCACTTTAAGTTGCATTTTTAAACACACAATTTAAAAACCAACTTTACTAAAAGATGTAGTTTTAAATTCTGAGCTCAGGGAGCCCAAACTCCAAATCTCCATCTCTTTCCAATTGAAAGTTATACTTGTAAGATATTACATGGTAGCTCCAATGATAGCCTGTGGGAGAGATAGGCCTTACATTAGTGAAAAAAAGAAATTGGCAGCGCTTCACTATTAGGACATGTTAAATACACCAGCACATGTCCTTTCTTTCACATACACTGCACCCTGCCAATCGGGGTACGTTTGACCTACCTTAGGATGGCCTTACATGTAGAAAAAGTGAAGACTAGGGCCTGGCAAGTGAGTGTACTTGTCAGGTCGACATGGCAGTTTAAAACTGCATTCACAGACATAGCAATGCCAGGCTTGAGACAAGTTCACAGGGCTACTCCTGTGGGTGGCACAGGCAGTGCAACAAGCCCACCAGTAGCATTTGATTTACAGACCCTGGGCACACCAAGTGCACTTTACTAGGGACTTACCAGTAAATCAAATATGCCACTCATGGGTAAGCAATCCCAATTACAATTTACACAGAGAGCATATGCACTTTACCACTGATCAGCAGTGGTAAAGTGCCCAGAGTCCTAAACCTAACAAAAAGTTGGTCAGAAAAATAGGAGGCAAAAGGCAAAACATCAGGGGATAAACCTGCAAACAGGTTCAGGTCCAAAACACATGCTCTTGTTTGCCTGATGCACAGGAAATTGGGACATAATAGAATATGCCTCCTCTTACCTTGCATTTTCATAAATCAGAAGCCAGGCTCTGCATTGTATAAGCATTTTTGCTTTTGCCACCTGAAGCAAATGAGATAATTTGTATGATTGTTAGGCTTCCATTTAAAACAGAAAAATAGAGCATTCAAATTGCACCAGATATGGGCAATTTGCACCAGTTCTGTAAATTTTGCAGTCACATTTGTAATGATGACCAGTGCAAAAACTAGATTTGTACTGTCTTACCAGTGCAAAAATTGATTTTGTACCTGTTGCCCGAGGCAAAAGTTAGTTAAAACTGAAGCTAAATTGCCCAGCATAATTGCAAATGTGTCCATCACCAGATGAGCGTATCTGATTTTTTCCATTTTGTATTTCACAGTTTTGCATTCCTATAGCATGCTACAAGAATGCGCATTATTTATTTAGCTGGAGGGGATTTAAAGAAATTCTCTGTTGCAAACATGCTTACTCTTTCAATTTCTTTTGCATTAGAATTGTCCAAAGGCCATCATGTCAATTACTTATACCTTCTGGAGGATTTACGTTTGTAATGAAGATGCATTTTTAAAGTAAATGTCATTTTGTGCGGCAGATCGTTCTTTTTTATGAAGAAGGTGACATGAAATATCAGGTTTTTCATCTCAGAATTGCGTTACAATGGATTTTCTGTTATCCTATGGGAATAGCGCGTTGAAGGTTGAGTATTTCGTTCTAGGTTTTGTGTTTATGAAGTTCGGGCCAATGTAGTTTGTCATATCTCATGGCAGGTAGATCGAGGACATTGAAAGGACTGTGCAGTTTCTGAATTTTTTTTACGTTTTCCGTGAAGCGTCTATGGGGACTCACTTACATTTCGGCGTTACGGCGTCAGGTCGCCAGTGTGCCAGAGGCCGTGACCTCCACCACCCTTGCCAAGGACCGCCCACACAAGACTGAGAGATCTACGTCCATCTTACAGGGGCCTCTGTGCTGTGAAGGAAGAGGTGTGGCGCCGCGGCCTGGGCGACTGACTCCGGAATCTGGGGATCATGGTTCGATCCCTGGCATCGGCAGCAGATTAGCCCAGCGCCATGTGACTCTGGGCAATAGCTTGCTTAATCTTTCTAATGGCCCCCAGCGCCTAGAGACCCTTGCGGGTGATTGTTCGCGCTTTACAAATGTGGATTATTATTAAGGAAGCCCCCTACTCCCAAAGGAGAAGCTTCACCTTTGCAAATCGGGTACCACCCTTGGGTGCTGGTGCCTGATCGAAGTGTTGCGTCTGCAATTGTGGTCACAAGTCATTATTATATGTCAATGTTATTAATAATTAGAATAGAGGAACGCGTTTTCAATAATCCTTCTAAGTGAGATTTGGAATGAGGGGCAAAACCCCTTTTCTGAGTCAGAAAACCATTTCTGCCTCACAGAAGGTCTTCAGTAAACAGTAAAAAAAAGCCATTTTGCAGTCACAAACCCAGTGATTCTTTGAATTGCAGATTTTCTAACCACAAATTGTCTTTATGTGTTAAACCCTAACTTTGGTGCGTAATTTATCTACCAACTTAACCTATTAATAACTAATACCATTCTTATTGGACACACCTAAATCCAGGATTTGTGGGTAACAGATCATATTTGGCACAAGAGTATAATACTAACTAATCAGTAAGTTAATGTATCTAGGTTTAATTTTGATTTAATGCTATCTAACTGAATTAAGGACTTGTAAATATGGGTGTATCTCCTTTTGTTGTTCCTTGGGTGGATCAACTTTTTTAAATGGTGATACGTAAAATATGTCTTTACTTCAAATATATGTCTTGGCCGGTTGAAGTACTAATCTAAACTATTCTGTTTATCTTCATTTAGGACTCAGGAGGCCTCCAAGGCACTATCTTATCTATAGCTACCATGCTATGGGGTGGCTGGGCATTTCTCACCCACCAGTTACTGAACTGGTCTACTTAGGTGGCACTTAGGTAGTGGTGTGCAGTCCCATATTCAGCACGGCGTCATCTACTCCAGCTTTCTTTGATATTTTTCTAATTGAACATCACTCATTTTATAACTGTGATTAAAAAATCTTAAGCATGAAACAAAATGCTTTAGGTTTAAGAATGCACAATGTTGTGTTCTGCAAAATGGGATATGCTGATACACAACAAATCCCTAAGTGGCACGGTGAGTGACCACTTTGTGTCAACTCCTTGCCATCCAAATCCATGGAAAGAGTTATCAGCTTTAAAGATCAATTGTCTTTCATTGGCAGTAGACATAGGATGACGTTTGGCAAACAGATCGATAAGGCATACATTTATGATGAGTGCTGGAGTAAAAATATGTGTCTGATTTCAGGGTAGCTTGAATGCGGCGAAAGAGTACGAGACTGATATTTTTGCAAAAATTGAACTCTCCGTTTGCAAATATGAAGGAGTAATCTAAGAAAAGCAGCAATTGGATGTCATGAACCTGGTAGTGAATTCAAGTGTGCATGGGACCCTACTTTCGTAGTTAGTTTGCTGTGCTTTCCTTCATAATTTACCCCTTGATAACTCACTAATGATAATTATTGTCTTCGCCGCTATACCTACCATTTAACCAAATCCCTTATGGACCTACTATACTGTCTCTAAGAATGATTCTGCATACAGTAAATGTAAGATAGTATTCTCGTACATTGCATTACTGTAAGTTTTAATTCCGCCAGTGTTGCTGATGGAAACTCCTGCTCTGTCACTGACAAAACAGGAATCTGCCCTTGATGTGACAGAGGCCTGGGTTCTGATCTCCACCCACGTTTCCTGAACAGAACCATTCAGCCAGAAATTGCTTTTCCTCAGATCCTCGATAATTGCTGGGCTTGCAAGCTCTTTTACTATTGCCAATGAGAATTTCTCAGTAATTGGTTATCCACCGGCTGCTTTGACAGCTGCAGAACCTTTGCACTGCATGCAACCGAAGGTCATTTTATGGAATGAGGTGGTCCATGTGCTTTAGTGATGGGGAAGGGGAGAGGGATTGCTCAAAGAAGTTGCCAAGCGAGAATTTTTTTCAAGTAAAATAGCAGAGTGTACATTATGATGTCTATGATGATTTAGACCTCAGAAGTAAATGTGCATATAACCACCACAGTGGAAATTTCATTCGCATAGGGATTTACCAGCACACTTTGCGTTCGCGAGGTATAACACACGTTAAATCCAATACCACTGATTTCTGCTCCTTTTGTCCCTATAGCATTACCACCAGCAAATTGCTTGGTTATTAAGTTACATTTTCCCTTTGTTAAATATGGGTTTATGTGCCAGAATTATAGCGCAATACTTCCAATTTCTCATTGGAAAAGTTTTGAAAACACTTTAAAGTTTTAAAAGCACGTCAAATTAGTGTTTTCCAGAATTTCGGGTTTCAGCTCTGTTTTCCAGTAGCACATAGGGTTAAACTATTTTTAACACATATATGTATGTTGAATATGAACTACTGCACTTACTCTTAAAGATGCTCCTGAGGAAATGTGCTCCTTCACTCGAGTGGGTAGAGGAATGAGTGGCTAATGCATGGTAAAACAGTGGGGGGAGCACCCATTGATTTAGTGTGCAAGGGGAGCCGGGCAGCACCCGCTGTACTGTCAGTTGCCCTCCTGCATAGGGCCTGTTAGTGAATTGAAATATACGTTCAGGTGATATTCCGGTCCATATGAATCAATTGTGCTTAAACGGCATAATGTACTTTGTGGTTATAATATTGGTGCAGTCTTCCCAAGTCTGATTGTCTAAGAAATCTATGACTGTCGCTGAGTTCTCCATTGAGTAAAAAGTAAATACATCATTCATGAATTCACAAATTCATACTTTTAAAACATTAATAAATGTTGACCTGCAGACAATTCTTAACTACTTAACCTCGTACAGGTGACACTAGAATTGCATAAAACAAAAGTTCCCTTTGATCAGTGAGAGACACCCCAGGCTACAAATGTAGTTGTCTAGAAGTGTCCTTCACTTAGTGTCAGACAGGTTTGCTGGCTCGCACAGACCCCACAGGTGAGGGAATGGCCCGGATCTGTCTCCTAGTTTATCCCTAATCAGTAGTGATTTTATTGGCTCAATCCTGAAAACACTGTGATATTCCTATAGCAGAATGAAGTAAATTATGCACTCACCATCTTCAACACTACAAGAGCAGGGGGATGTCAATCATTCCGCCCTCTCCCACCACCTGATACCTTCTAAGGAGGATATTTAGCGCCTGCCCTGTAGAGAGGGACTTAGGGCACAAGGTACACGTCCTCTTTCCATGAACCATTTCAATTCATTATAGATAGCATGTTTCCAATCACCTCGCTTGGCTGTTAGAGTTAAAGTGTTGTCCGAAACATTGCTGAATTACCAGCCCTGCAAGGCCTAGTTGGCTCTCCGAGACTTCTGTGCCGGGGGAGCCACCGTTCATATTGTGGGATGCATTTCATAGTCCTGCCTGGCTGGGTCAAAGAACAAAGGCAGTTCTTGTGGGTGACTGGTCAGAACTTAGGGGCATATGTATCAAACGATTTTGTATTCGCAAATGCTGCGAATCGCAAAAAAACAGCGTTTGTGAATACAAAATCGCAAAATGAGATGTATGAGGCATTTCAGCAGCGCATTCTTAAGGAATCGCTAATTTTGCGATTTCTTAAGTTTGCGTAAGCATTTAAGAAATTGCAAATTGCGATTCCTTAAATGCTATGTAACACGCACCCAAGTTGTGCGATTTCTCCTTAAGAAATCGCAAATTACCACCAACTTCAAGTTGGTGGTAATTTGCGATTTCTTTGAAAAATGCACTTTTTGGCATTTTTCAAAGTGCCATGTGGCGCACATACATGCCCTTAGGGCATGTATGTGCGCCATATGTGCACACATGCTGATTTCAGGGGTGCATCAGGGTGTCATCATGACACCCTTGCACCTTTAAAAATATTCTCAATTTGCGATTAGGAAATAGCGATTCGCAAATTAAGAAAGACTTCCCATTCATTGCTATGGGCCTCCTGGCCCATAGGAATGAATGGGAAGGTATTCCTTAATTTCGATTTCGCAATTTGCTAATCGCAATTAAGGAATTTTAAGAAATCGCAAAATTTGTGCGAATTTTTAGATACATCCCGTTTTGCAATTCTCAAATAGCGAGTCTCAAAAAATCGCTATTTGAGAATCGCAAATGGAGATGTTGATACATATGCCACTTACACACTAGTGCAACAATGGGGACTGCCAGTAGGGTTCAGATGGACCAGAAACTAGTAAACTCCACAGGCCTCTTTCTAAAGGACGTCCGATGGTGGAAGGAGGTGTAGGGAAAGTAACCAGGTCTTCTGTGATTACAGTAATCGCAGGATGCTCAGACATGTGCAGTGATGTTGTGAATGAGCTCAGCAGGGGGAGCCATGCTGGATTTGGAATCTTTGGTACAGTAAGCATGCTTGGGCGCCATGTTTCCACATTAGTTACATCAAAGTAAACCATATACATACAGAAATGCGACTCAACTGCCCCTGCTCCTCGGATATTTCTATTCTTTGCCCCATTATCCAATTACTCTTGCCTGTTTTTTAACTACATGTTTACAAAAAACCGTGTGCACCCTTTAACTGCTTTCTGGGTTTGGAATGCTCCCACTCATACTGGTTTTTGGTTACTCCTCTGATCGCTTCTCCTAGAGATTAACCATTTTGTGACCTGTCCTTTGCACTATGACATGCCTAGGATGGCGTACATTTAGAAAGAACAGCTTTGTGAATGTCCATCTTTTTAGACGATCAATTTCCCTGCATTCCAGTATCTTTTCTAACTTTAATCTGCATCATGTCTGATTTTTCCCTAGTCTTTGGGCTTCTTGGTCCTGGTGAGAGACTTTTTACTGACTTGCCCCTGTGTGAAACTATATATTGTTTTACCACCATGGGAGAACTTGTCCCGTCCTGTCCTTCTACAAGATTTTATATTTGCCTTCTCTTTATGCACAATGTTATCCTGCCCTGTCTCTGTGTGGATCTTCTGTTGTCCTGCCCATTCAGCAGCTCATTCTTTTGTACCATTCTGCTTCTGCTTTTCCTTCCTGCAGGCAACACTCTGTGAAGAAGTCTCACAAAGAATACCTATTCAGTACATGATGGCAACCCATGCCTACTATCATTCAGACAATGTGCAGGCCACACATTTCTGCTTGTAACCCCTGGTGCCACATTATCCCACCTTTATTGTATAGGATGGAGATGTGTAGAGGCAGCACTGATAACTTTGTGTCCAGTAGATCCTTTGCAGGTGGCTCACCATCCTGCCAGTGGGGTGGAGATTGTGACCTATACTACCCTACTGGAAGACTGTTTGTAGTATATAGAGCTCTCCAACTCCTTGACAGGGATCTCTGCAGTGTAGGAATCTGCTACTATGACGACTCCCTTCAAAGCAATAAGGTTTGCTGATGGTGCCCCATGTTTGGAGCCCCCTCTCAGCAAACGTTTTTCATTCCCAGAAAACAAACTTCTAAAGTGAGAGTTTATTTTCTAATGAAAAAAAGTGATGGCTCAACATGCAGGGAGCTTTTTACCTGGGGGTGAAGGCAATGCCATATTTTGCCTGCTCGTTTCCCATGCCACCCAGTGGTTTCTCCAGCTCTAAACAGAATGGGAGAATTGCAGGGTTTGTGGGGGGCGGGAAGACTCTTAGTACATGGCCTTCCTCCACTCTACATGATGCACTTAGTATCTGCAGTCCCCCATGCTTGCTCACCTAACATACTCACATACTTTATAAGATACATATTGAAATAAATGTGAAATCACTTTGAAATATAGAGAGAGGGGAGGAAGTAAATAATGGTTGCTGGTTGAGAGCCATAGAATGGAGCAGGAAGATTTTTTTTATTGATGATTCTTTTCATGCTGACTAACACTCACTAAGTGCCTCTGAGCAGATGGAGAGGGGAGAAAAGAAGTGGTAGCGAAAGAGATGACGTCACAAGGGGATTGGGTAGAGAACCAATGGATAACAGGACATAAGAGAAGTGCTATAATAGAGAGTACAGTGCACCGTGTGGGGGAGGGGTGCAGACAACTGAGGATATAAAGAGTAGAGCAAGGCTCTTGGAGGCCGACAAAGAGGCTGTGGTTGAAGGTATGAAATGTGATGCCAGTGCTGCGACACGGATCATTAGGCATTTTCTAAAGGATTTAATGGCTAGTGGTAATCTGATAAGAAACGCACAAATTGTTTGAAAATGTGTTCCACATGAATGGGAATTTAACCCTTCCTCTGCTTTTATGGTCAAGTAAGACGTGCTATCGATTACAACATGGGCTGGGTTAAATTAAGTGAAATTGGCAAGTGCTATTTTAAGGCATGGTCTGAGACATACTTATAGGCTTATTGGTTTGTTATAAGATGTAAAACTGGACAGGTTGCATTTAAAGATCTTTGGAGGTGATAATTGTTTGTTGTATGCTGCAGCTCTACTGGTATGAGCCATTTTTGTTGGAAATGCTTTGGCATCTAATAAAATCAATGAAAGAAGCAACATAGTACAATAATTATAACACCACAGTAACACAACCAAACAACAGCACATGTAAAAAAAACGCCACAACAAAACCATCAAAAAGAACAGAAAAGCACAACACATCAAACACATTAACACTAAAACATATTTGTTTTGAGCTTTTGTGTGTTGTGCATTGATGTTGTGTTTCCCTACATTCTGTTGGTGTTCTATTGGTCTGCTGGTGTGCTGTGTGGTTATGGACAGTTGTATTGTTTTGTTGTGTTTTGATGGTATTTTGCGATGTTGTGTTCTCGGTTTGTATGTTGTTGAATTGCTAGTATGAGTTATTGGGTTGTGGCTCTCATGTTCCATTGACATATTGCTTTGTGGGTTGCTAGAAGGTTTTGTGTTGTGGATTTGTGCAAGTGTTTGTGTACTGTAGCCTTGTGTAGCTCCGCTGGTTTGAGATGTTCTGTGTGTTTCTTTCATTGCTGTTGTCCAGTGGTAAACTCAGTAATATTGTTGAATTGTTCTTAACTTGTATTTTGGTTTGGTGGTGTAGTGCAATATTGTTTTTTTGTGAGTATTTTACTTTTGTAGTCTGTTGAATTGTGTTATTGATATGAGTTGTACTGGTGGTATTGAACTTTTCTTCTCTGATGCGTTTGTGTTTTAATATTTTTCATATTGTTGTGCCTCATCTGCTCTATCTTTTCTTAAAACTGTACAAACACTCTCGTTACACAATTTTTTCATAGCAAACTCCCTTTTATATATAGTGCTAAGAGTTGTATGTGCAAACGCTGTACTATTCTCCAACAAAGGTGTGTAATGACGCTGACCGACACTGTTTTGTGACCTTGCCCTTAAGTATGCAGGCACTTCCTGCCTCTTTTGATTGCTGTTCCTTTCCAGACTATTGATTGGACCTTTGAGCAGGCCTATGGAATGAAATGAAATGGAAGCAGTGCCAATTAAAGTGGGTATGGTAGGTTGCCCTGGGGCATAGAAGCCATACAGCTAGAGGTCAGCAGTGATATGCACAAGGTTTATGTCAGTGCAGCTTAGAAGAACACCCTCACGGATCCTTTTGTGCAGCAGCATTGCATCTTAGAAGCAATGAGGCAAGCTTACTACACATGCATTACAGGTGCAGCCTCACAGATTCTTCATGTGTAGAAGCATTACAGCCTAGAAGCAACGAGGCAAGCTTTCTACACATGCATTACAGGTGCAGCCTTACAGATCCTTTGTGTGTAGCAGCTTTACAGCCTAGAACCAACGAGGCAAGCTTACTACACATGCATTACAGGTGCAGCCTCACAGATCCTTTGCACGTAGCGGCATTACAGCCTAAAAGCAACAAGGCAAGCTTACTACACATGCATTACAGGTGCAGCTTCACATATCCCTTGCACGTAGCAGCATTAAAGCCAGGAAGCAACAAGGCAAGCTTACTACCCATACATTACAGGTGCAGCATGTGTCAGTGCAGCCAAGTGACTGGTGGTGTGTGCGGAATCGGATCCATGGTGTGTTTTGCTCCCACTGCCACGGAGTCCAAGTAACTGTTACATAAAGTCACCCATGAATCTACATGACAGAAGTCCTATGATCAGCACTGCTGACACCCTGCAAAAGTCCAGAATGACAAAATGTACCACCCGGGGACTTGGACAGAGAAGGCTAGGTCGATTCCAATGATGTGGCTAGCTTTTGGCCGGTGCAACGTTATTTTCAGTCCTGGATTAATTAAATTGTGAATGAAAATGGTTATATATCAGCGGAGTGAACTGCATTGCCCAGCAAGCTTTTTTTTTAGAGTAGCACTATCACCTCCCACCGCCCCTTCACATTGAGTGGACCACGTTTACTGCCTGTTTTGGAAATCTGCTTTCCACTTTCTGGTTGCACCCAAGGCGACCACCTTATATTGCCTTGCTCTGGACCTGAATCCACTTATTATTAATATTATTAGGGAATTTTGTAAAGCACTTGGTTACGCTCAGAAGCGTGTCCCCGCGCTGAAACTGAGAGACTCAGAAGCAGAAGTGAGGAGCAACCCAGGTTAATTAGAGAATAGGTGTGTTTTTAGTTTCTTCCGAAAACTTGATTCAGATGGATCCATGCGAAGATTAAGAGGGAGAGCGTTCCAGCTCTTCGCCGCCAAGTAGCGAAAGGATCTTCCTCCCATGCAGGCCCTTCCCACCCTAGGGACCTTTAATAGGCCTCCATGAGAGGAGCGCAAAGCACGTGATGGTACGTGCCTCGTGATGAGGTTCTGAAGTGGTACAGGTGCCTTCCCAGTGAGGATGCGATAGCAAGTACAGAGGGCTTTGAATTCAACTCTGCTTCTTACTGGCAGCCAATGGAGGGTCTGAAGGGCCGCCTTGGAGGCCGATCTTTTGGGGAATTTTAAGATGAGGCGGGCAGCCGCATTCTGTAACACCTGAAGGCGATTCATTGCCTTACATGTTGCTCCCAAATACAGTAGGTTACCGTAATCTAGGCGCGATGTAACGAGGGCATGCACCAGCGTTCTACGGGCGGACGTAGGGAGGAGAACTAGGACCTTCCGTAGACTTTTTAGGATGCCAAAACAGACACCAGCCACCCGGTCTATCTGGGGTCCAAAAGACAGGTCAGCATCGAGCCAGACCCCAAGGTTTTTGACTTCCTGACGAGGTGATGGGACCGCACCTAGGCATGGGGGCCACCATGCCGATGACCAAACAGATGGGCTCCTCCCCACCATGAGCAACTCGGTCTTATTGCCATTTAATTTAAGGCAGTTAGTGGACATCCAGGTTGCAAGATCTTGCATGCAAGCCCTGAAACTGTCTATTGCAAGGCCGGGCGCGCGTGAAAGGGAGATAACCAACTGCGTGTCATCTGCGTAGGACACAATATGCAGCCCTTGTCCGTAGCAATCGGGGCCACTGGGGAAACATAAAGATTAAAAAGGGTGGGGCTCAGGGACGATCCCTGGGGAACGCCCTGGCCCAATCCTATGTCCCTGGAATAGTAGTCACCCTGGCGGACCTGAAAGCTTCTCCCAGTCAGGAACGATTGGATCCATTGAAGTGCAGCTCCAGATATTCCTCCATTGTTAAGACACTGTAGCAAGGTGGTATGAGCTACAGTGTCGAATGCTGCACTCAGATCCAATAGGATGAGGGCCATAGTATGACCCTCATCCACCCCCTGACGTAGGGTCTCCACAGCCAACAGAAGCGCTGATTCCGTTGAGTGGCGGGGATGGAAACCAAATTGGGTGTCATGTAGTAAGGCAGCCTTTTCCACGAAATCCATTAATTGTAGATTGACCGTTTTTTCAGCCACTTTGGCCAGGTAGGGTAAGAGGGAAATTGGCCGGAGGTTCTCTAATTTATCGAAACTGATATTAGGTTTCTTCCTAAGGGGTAGAACCACCGCCTTTTTCCAGTCTTTGGGCACGGTCTTTGTGCTGAAGGATATGTCCAGTAGATGTCTGATGTAAGGTTCCAATACCACTAGGCTATCCACTAGACGTTTCGGTGTGGTAGGGTCCCGCGGAGATCCTGATTTCACAGATCGACAGATTTTTAAGAGATCCTCTGTTGGAGGGGTGACAAAGTTGGTCAGTCTATGTCTATACCCCTATTCCCTGGGGCTTTCCACAAATTCTGTCCCCTTAATGGGTTGAATCGGAAATGTCAAATACATTTTAGATATTTTTTCAGCGAAAAACTCTGCAATCCTATCGCAGGATTCAGGCGAGCAATCGTCTGGGGCAGTAGCTGGTTTTCCACTCGAAAGGGTTTTATAGAGCGAAAAAAGCTCCTTCATCGAGTTACCAGCTTCACTAATTCTAGCCGTGTAATATGCAATTTTAGACTTTCTAATTAGCCCATGGTAAAGGCATCTCTCAATCAAATAGGCCTCTCTAGTTTCTTTGGAAAAAGCTCCACGCCATTGTCTTTCGACTCTCTTCAGTGCGGCTTTCCTGGCTCGTAGCTCATCATTGAACCATGGGGCAGTATTTTGAACCCGGCCACCTGATTTAGCTTTTAAGAGAGGAGCTGTATAATCTAGCGCCTCATTAATGCGCTTACAAAGATTAGTGTTGGCCGTGTCTGCGTCATCCCCCCCCCCCGGGGCTACCATCTTTAATCAGTGCCTCACAAAATTTTGGCTGAGAGAAGGTGGCCCATCTCCGCCTAAGATGGTACAATGACATAGGCTGCGGAGATCTTCCTCCCAGAATGCGTATAGAGAAAGGTACTATGTAATGATCCGACCAGGGGATAGGGGTAGGGGTCATGGCTTTTACTTCCCCCCAGTTAACAAATATAGGATCTAGCAGGTGTCCTAGCTGATGAGTGGGGCCATTTACAATTTGATTTAGTTGGAGGGCTCCTAATGCCTGACAAAAATTCTTGCTAACATTGTCTAATGGGTTGTTAAGGTGTAAATTAAGATCACCAAGCACCAGAAATTTGTCTTTACATAGTGCAGTCTCCATAATGCCCTCAACCAGACTCTCCTCAAACCTAGCTATAGGGCCTGGGGGTCTATAGATTAACATGCCCTTCAGCGTGCAGCCGTTATTTACTTTAATAGTGAAGCTCCCAGCCTCGCTGTCCAGGATGGGGCAATAGTCAAGTTGGCATCGTAGACTTTCCTGGGCTACAATTGCAATACCCCCTCCTCTGCCTTGAACATCAAACCACGTTTACCCTGTCAAAAATGAGGAGCAGTGAAACTAACTTTCAAACAGCAATTCATGTAACGAAGTGGAGTGTATGAGGGGTATGCTTCCTGGCACCTTGGCAGAGTGACCGCAGTGGTGATATTGTCACATAAAATCAACGAATCTGGTGGGTTTATGTGCATTTATGTGTGTTTGTGTGCGCTCGCGCATGTATGTGCATGTGTGTGTTTTCTAAATCATTCTTGTGGTTTCTTGTATTTGGTAGCATCTATTTCTTTCTCTACTCTTGCTCTCCTAACTTGCAATACCACCAGCTGCTTCGGATACGCGGGAGTCCCAGCCCAAGTACAAAATGTTTTGTCAGAGCACTTCAAAATCCCTGCATTTTGGAAGCCAGAGGCAGACAGGTCTAATCGTTTTCCTCAGTTAGTCACTTGTTTATTTGAAAGGCCAGCCTGCTTCTCCCACCCACTCGCTGGCTTAAAAACGCCATGTGGTCGCGGCGCGTCCAGAACACAAGTTCAGAAGGTGATGGCCAGGCCCTTTACACCCGCGCGCTCTTGAAACGGAGCAGAGAGAGGAGCAGGGGAGCTCGCGCCGAGGGCCAGTTTAACATCAAGCATACAAAGAAATGAATGCCGGGAACCTCCGGTGCCTGTGGGGAGGGGCACGGAGGAGGCGCTCCATAGGCGGCGCGGTGGATCTGTGTATTATTGTGACTTCATTTTAAGAAAAGAGGGGAGATATAGCAAAGTCACTCTAATTCAATATTGCGCCATTGTCTAATATAGCCATTTTTGCTCGCTTCCCCCCAAAAAAATACAGACTTTGAAATGCAGTAAAAATTATGAACACGTGTGTGGTTTGCAAAGAAATAGACCTGAAGTCATTTTTTTTTATTTTTTGTGATCCTTTTATAAAAAGATATAACATATCATCTCGGGTCCATACAAGTGGGATTGACATATTTAAAAATATGAATATTTTTCTTAGCAGAATTTGAAAAAATCTACAGTTGCAATGATAGTTTAATTTCCTTAATCTCCTCTGATCACCATTTTGCTTTTTTAGCTATTTCTCCCCTTTGACAATGCGCAGTCAGCAGAAGTGGGTCTGAACCCTGTCACTAGCAAGAGCTATTATGAATGTGTTATTCTACAGAAAACCCATCCGCATTTGGTGTATGATATCACATATTATTAGATATAAATGACAACAACATTGTCTTCATTGCATGTCTTTAGGGAGAATTCGAAAAAGTCCACCTTTGTCAAGTTCACAGGCATTTAGGCATGAAAGAGGTGACCTGCATTGGGGGTTGAGGGGTACATTGGTTAGTTTACGGGTTGGCTAAAAGCTGGAATTCTGTGTGATGCTATCTAGTATCATCTTAGCATTTATATCTGTATCTTAGCCACACAAAGAGAAAACACTGTGCACTATATTGAGGGCCCGAGTTTGACTTTGGTGGTCTGAAGACCACCGTTTTATTCTGGCGCTTATCTGACTGTCTGACCGCCGAATTTCTTTTTTTTTTCTGTGTTGTATTTCGTTATTGTATATTCAGACAATTCAAACAGTTTGACATAAAAAATTAAATATAGATGAACATACATCGTTCTAGAATATATATATATAGATACATAATCATTACAAACGTATGCTGTATTTCCAAAAAGTCTTGACATGTTAATCCTATGCATAACAGTCCTCCACAGCAATCTATAAATGGGGTATCACCAGGGATAGGGGAGGGTATGGGGGGAAACCCATAAGTAAAAACAAAACAGAAGAAAAGGGGGTGGTGTGTGTATATACATATCTTCATAGGCCCGTTTGTTTGTCTCCCCCTCTATCAATTTGGATGGGATGTGATATCTTCGCCAGGTTCGCGCCCTACCTCTCTTCACCTCCCAGGTTGTTTGCAGAGCTATGTGTCTTGCTTTGTTGGTGCCCTGTTTCGTCCAGAGGGTCGACTCCAACGTGATGTGATTCGTGGGGGGGAGGAAGGTGGTCTCTAATAGGTCTCGCCATAATGACTCCGACATTGTAAGGGTCCATTGATGGTGTGATCGTAGGACCATTAAGCCCTATGGATCTTGGCAGTATGACGATATTTGTTCGGGCATTGGTGTGCGTGAGGGTGGGGGGGGCATGCCAGAGGGGGGAGAGGTATGGAAGAGGTGGAGGGGGAGAAAAGAGCTGAAAAAAAGAACTGATGGGAAAGGAACATTGAGCAAAATCAATTTGTCAAGTTGTAAAGAGAAAAGAGAAAAAAAAATGAGAAATAAGAGGAAAAAGAAGAAGAGAAGGAAAAGAGAAAAAAGAGAGGGAGCAGCGGTGCTGGCATGAGCACAGCCACGGAAATTATGACCTGCCTCTCCGCCGAGCTTTTCATGATGGGGATACTGCCATTGATAGGTTGGCAGAAAGGCAGGTAAGGGGCCACAAACAGGGCTCCAGGGCGAATTAGCCCATGGGGATTCTAGCTGTGGACTCATGTTGTGTCCCCCTATGCCTTCACTGTCGGTGCATGCACTGTTTGAAATGCTCAACATGGTACTTGGCAACATTGCGCCCGACGTGCTAAAGGCGCTGCACTGCGGCCGGCATTCGCTTCAGACTCTCCTTGAGCTGAAGAATGCCGCCACCGTGGCACTGCTGCCGACACACCACCATCCCCGCACTATCATAATGCGGCGGTTGGGATGCCGCTGGCTTGGCGGTGTTCTCCCGACCACCGCCGCTGCAGGCTGGCGGTGTGTTCGCCAAAGTCAAGATCGATCCCACAGTCTTTGCTTTGGTGGGTCAAATAATAAACCAATTGTCTTTTTATAATAATTCTTATTGTTTTAGCCGATGGACATTCAGAAACAATAAATTATGTGTTATTCCACCTAAACAACAAAACAAGATTGCCTCCTGAAAGCACAGTATTAGTGTTGAGGTTTATCCAGTGCTTAATGTGAGGTGATGGTTGTAGGTGGAGACCACCCGCACTCATGTTTTTTTGTGGACCAGCACTTACTTCCCCATCAGATTTGAACAGAGAGCACGAGAGAGAAAAACACAGAAAGGGGAAAGAGAAGTATGAAAAAACAGTGTCAAAGAGAGCACGCAGGGATGAAAAAAACCCGCGACAGTGAGATAAAGGGTAGGGACTGTCTCACTGTCGATTAAAGAGGCACGAGGAGGAATCAATACTGTGCCGCTTTGGTAGTCAGCGCACTGACAGTCAATAGTGCCGATCACAGGCTCTGAGCAAAACCTTGGGCACTGGCACTTATTCTTTTACAAATTAGGCACCGGGTTTGTCTGACCATAATAACACCATGCCTGATGGAAGTTTGACCAGACTTCTCTGTACCCTCTGCGCTGTGTTCTGTGCTGTGTGCAACCTCACCCCTCACTCGGAAGTGTACTGGACTAATGTATGTGGTGTAAACGGTGCACATTTTGCCCCAACCAGCACATGGACTCTTTTCACCTCTGCGCTCCACACTGAATAGGTTCATGATGCATCTGTGGTTGTTTGAGAAACTTCATCAGTAGTGTGAGTGTGGTTCACATACTGCCTTGGTTTTGTGTGTGTTTAGTGGCATTTGTCACTTATAGCCAGGGTGCCTGGTATCTGGGAGGATTGGCATGAATGCTGCCCATCCAAAGAATGTGTCTGAGGCAGTCATATCATCTCATATTTACATTCATTTTAGGCATCGTTACTTTTCTTTCTTCTTCATATAGTATTTACAGACTGACCAGCTGAAAAAAAATACACCAGCATCAACATTTTTTCGGGAAAAAATGGTTTGGCTAGCGCCTGTTGTGTTTTTTTATGTCTCTTTAGAGGTCTCCAGTGCTTACAAAACCCTCTTTATTGTGAGCAGAGTGGTTATTTGGAAAGTATTATTTGGATGTCCTCGAATCAGCAATGGCTCTTGCCTGATTCTGATGTGAGTGGCCATTAGCGGTAATCAGAAACAAGAGTCCACAGCATGAAATAATTAAGCAAGAAAGAGGGCATCTGACTTTGAAGCTTTTAGTGTTTTGAAGTCTGGAGACGTATTAGGAAGGGAATGAATGGTACAATACGCTATTATTACCATACAAAAACATGTTTGCTGAAGCCAAATTTAATGATGTATATTGCCAATGCCCAGAGTTGCAGGAAGCTAATAGAAAAGTGAAATTTGCTGGAATGTACTGTTCCTACAGTGATTTAATGACCGTCCCATATGTCAGATCTGCAGCAGTAAGTAGCAATTACAGCGTTCTGCAGCTGGTTGTGTTCTCAAGATTAAAAAATTACCCTTTACTGTCCGGATGAAGATTTCCTTTTAAAATATTTGTGATGCGTTTAAACCCTGCGAGCGATGAAATGCAGATGGTAATGGTTTGTTTATTAGGGGAACTGCACGGCGGAGCTGTCATTAGCCCGGATAGTTATTCACAGATTGTGCAGCGCTGTTTGTTATAAGTGTTTTCAACAGGAAATAAAAGAAACAAACAGAAAAAAGGAAAAGCTAGGGAAGGGGAGGCGAGTGAGCTGCTCTCATGCCCCATCCTCTGGTTCTGTGAATTGAACTCATCTGACTTGAAATTAGGGGTGGGCGGAATTTGCGAAATCCACTTTCGCAAATTATCGTGAAAATGTTAAAAATTATCGCAAACACCCAGAAATATCGCGAAGATGCGGAAGTTTTTTTCCCGCATGTTCGCGAGATTTTCTGCGTGGTTGCGGCTCGCCAACTTACCCATGTGGTTGCTCGCGGGCGCGGCCATCTTGTTTTCAGTTGTCTCGCGGTGCATGATCGCGAGAAGAAAGACGTGATCGCGCGACGCATGACGTCACTGCGGGCGCGAACTGTCGCGAGACAGCGCAAATGGCTAAAAACAATACAACATCTCATGGAGAACGCGACCGGATCAAGAAAACTTGTCGGCGAACGCAGGGATTCAGGTAAGGCGATCGCGCGCGCACGAGAATGTATTATTTTACAGCGCGAGCAAGAAACAAATTATCGCCAAGCTGCGGAATGCGGAAATTTTGACATTTTCGCGCTTTCCGCGGAACGCGAAAATGTCAAATTATCGCAATTTCCGCGAACGGAACGAAATTTTAGCCCAGGCCTACTTGAAATCTACCATGCAGGCAAAAATCCCAAATGACAAGTATGAAGAAAAATATAATCATAAATGATAAAAAAAAAAGCTCAAAAATACTACAAACTTGTAAGGACGGAAAATGGTTTGACTGGAGAAGTAGGAGAAGGTATGGGCGACAGATGTCTTCTTATAGGCACATCTATGCTAGAGGGTTGCAGGGACTGGCTTAAAAACCCATAGAGAAACATACTCTGTTTGTGGCACTGGAAAGAGAAGTCCAATTTTTATTTCTCCTACCTGAATTAAAACAAATAACTAGAAGAAGGTGCATAAAGTGAAAGAAAAGCAGATTGAAACTGGTGAAAAAAGCTTTCAATACTTTCAGTTGGCCAGGGATAGGGGTGTGTCCTCCTCTTTCCGCCCCAGCAGTCTGAACTTTAGGACTGTACATACACACCATGTTATCCTCCAATTTCAAAGTTCTAGACTGACCAGCTTCTGTTACTGACGTAACAAGGGGCTGGTAAAAATTCTCCCGTTCATTGCACCGGACTATTACATCGAGGTAGTCATCGCCTTGACTTGGTCATGGATTGACTTTTAGGAATTCCTTATATTTGGGACTCCATCAAAAGGCTATCAGATGCCTTAGGTGGTGTCCAAAATACAGCAGTGCTCCTTCTGTCTGGAGGCAAGCGAGGAGATCATATTCCTTTCTTAGAAACCTTCATTGGCTCCCTGTCAAGAAGCGTTATCTATTTAAGTCATCGTAGCTTGTGTACAAGCTCTTAAATCATTCCTCTCCTCATCTTTTAGCCTGGAGATTCCAGCTCCATGTCGCGCCTCTCTGGCTAGGGCTTGCAGCAGCAACCCAGGACTAACTTGGTCCCATTTGGAGATGGGGCCTTTTCTGTGGTGGCTGCGAAAGAGCGTCCTGAGCTTCCTTTCGAGCTCCGCTCTCTGACTATATTGACAGCTTCCTAAAGGAAACTAAAAATGTTTCTGTTTATAGCTCCCAGGGTTTTGCTGTGTTTCCATCTTCCTTCTCTTAATCTGGCGGTTCTCTTCTTTGACCTGGTTCTGTGGTTGTCCTCTGTGGCATCCTGTAAAGCTGGTATATATGCACTCTATACATACCTCAGTCCCAAAACGCACATGACACATAAGGCCAAGATGAATTGGTGAGCCGGGAACAGAGGAAGGATGGCAGTTTGGAGGTGTAAATACATAAAGAAACAAATGAAAATATTGGTCAGGTTTGTCATGGTGATAATTCGACATGATCATCTTTTGTCTTAATAGTTTGTTCAGGGATGATTTTGCCAGTTTTGAGTTGGCCTTGAACTCATGGATACATTGGTTTATCATTGTCTTCAGCAATGAGGTAGGACATTCTTGCTTAAAAGTGTGTGCGACTGATTTAGAGATTGGAAGATGAGCACTCTGTTAGAAATTTGACAGATATCCAGTCCATCGTATTACAAGTCATTCAGGATATAATTATTAGTAATATTAATGTAGTTTATTTATTAAGCATTACTGTGACCTTTTAAGGTGTTCTGGCTCTGATTATCACAGATAAGGTGGCATACAGTAGATCTAACACATGTATAACTAAATTTTAAGAGTATTGCTAAATGTCAAGTGATCACTAATGAAGATTAGAGAGGGGGTTAGATTGTTTGAAAGGTGTTCATTTTGAAGGGAAACAACCATTGCAACGCAGTCATTACAACGCACAACCTTTACAACACGGCTGTTACTACGTGACTGCATTTACATTGCATGCCATTACAACGCAGACATTACAATGCATGTCACTACAACGTATGCCATTACAATGCATACCATTACAACGCATGCCATTACAACACATACCATTACAACGCATGCCATTACAACACATTATAAGGTAAGTAATGGAGTTTCTTTTTGTTTCAGGGTGGGTATGGGTTAGGGGGTACATGGGAATAGTAATTGTTACCTCTGAACTATCCAACATTTACCCTACTGTTGCACTCACTGGAGTGGGAGTAGTAATTTTTACCCCTACACCGTCCAACACTTACCCTACTGTTGCACTCACTGGAGTGGAAATCGTAATTTTTACCCCTACACTATCCAACACTTACCCCACTGTTACCCTAAAAGTATTATGTGTTGTAATGGTATGCGTTGCAATGGAATACGTAGTAAAGGTAGTTTCTAAAAATGCGTTGTAATGGCATGCGTTGTAAAATCATGCGATGTAATGGTAGTTGCGATGTAGAAACCACATTGTAAGTGCATGCATTGTAATTGTTTGCGTTGTAACGTCAAATATTCCATTTTGAACAGGAAATGCCTAACCTCCAGCTAAGATTTTTTTAAACTTAGGTACCACCAGCAAATTTGAGTTGGCCAAACACAGAGTTCTCTGAGTGTGATAAGACTTACATTTTCCTTTTCTTCATAAGCCCCCGGATCCCTTCTGTGAGCTCTGACCAGGTCCCCAGCGCCAGGAAGCCGCTTGGCCGCAGTGCGCTTTATTAAATATTTTTTTCATTTCATTTCATTTGTCCTGTAAGAACTAAAATGCACTTGCAATAAGGTAGACAGGATTTTTGCCACATTTACAGCACCTATTTAAAAAAACAGTGGTCCCTAAGCAAAATTGAATACGAACATCAAATGAATGTACACCAGATCAGTGCTATATTTTTCAAAAACTGTCCAGCCGGACAGTTGTTTCATGTTCAATAGGTTACTATATTTATGGAGTTACAGAGAGGAAAGTTTTTCGTGGGACACAAGCCTGCATCCAACGTAAACAAGGAAAGAATACAGATAAAAAAAACAAAAGAGGGTCAGGCAAAAAGAATTGTTTGTAAGACACATGTTAACAATGTAGCAAACAAATCATGCAAACCACCTTTATACATAAATACTAAATTGCGAGAGTGTATAAGGTGTATAAAAAGTCAACAGCATTTTGATCCATAAAGAACATACTAGTATCATCATCAGGACATTTGGATTGACATGCCTGTGGACATATGCCTGTAATAAAGGGTATCTTGCGTAGAACCGGTGTAAATAATCAGACTGGAGACGTGGGCATCGCGTGGTGCTGTTGCAACAGTGTGCAGTGGTACTGGAATTGGCCAAGATGATAGCAGGAGGGAACCTGACAAGGAACTGGACTGAAAATTGGAGCAGAAGGTGAGTTGACCACAAGTAGGTAAGGGTACGAGAAGGCAGATTCACGTATTATGGAGGCACTGCAGTGTCGCTGAGGAGATTGTGCGGAGCCACGTTCGCGATCTCTGAAGTCCCGTTGCAATGAGCTCTGTGTCCGGTTCCTATGGGGCCATGGAGATTCCTTCGGAGATCGCGATCGCGGCTCCGCACAATCTCCTCAGCACCACTGTGGTGCCTCATTAATATGTGATTCTGCCTTCTTGTACCCTTACCTACTTGTGGTCAACTCACCTTCTGCTCCAATTTTCAGTCCGGTTCCTTGTCACGTTCCCTCCTGCTATCATCTTGGCCAATTCCAGTACCATTGAGCATTGTTGCAACAGCACCACGTGATGCCCACGACTCCGGTCTGATCATCCCAACCGGTTCTACGCAAAATACCATTTATGACAGGCATATGTTCACAGGCATGTCATTCCAAATGTCCTGATGATGATCCTAGTATGTTCTTTATGGATCGAAACGGCGTCGAATTTTATACACCTTATACACTTTAGCAATTTAGTATTTATGTGTAAAAGTGGTTAGCATGATTTGTTTGCTACATTGTTAACGTGTGTCTTACAAACAATTCTTTTTGCCTGAGTCTTTTTTGTCGTTTGTATCTGTATGCTTTCCTTGTTTACGTTGGATGCAGGCTTGTGTCCCAACAAAAAACTTTCCTTTCTGTAAATCCATATATATAGTAACCTATTGAACATTAAACATCTGTCCGGCTGGACAGTTTTTGAAAAATATAGCACTGATCGGGTCTATATTCATTTTTTGTTCTTATTCAATTTTGCTTAGGGACCACTGTTTTTTTTAAATAGCCATTTACCCAAGGTCCCTTGCCCACCTTACTTGGGTTCCCTTGTTACGTATAACACATTTACAGCACCTGGTAAATACAAAAATCCTTCAGTGATGTTTTTTACCAGATACGGTAAATGGCTTTTCTTTGGAGCTTTGGCCCTAAAAATGAGGCACAACATGTGAATTTGATTTTTATTATGGCTACATTTGCATGTTTTGCCTTTTTATTTGTCTTTACTTTCATCAATTTCGCCAGAGTATACCTGGCGAAATCTGACAGATGGAAGCAGCAGCATTGCAATAATTATCTCAGAACTCGAAATTCTGATCCCTCCACATACTCCTGTTTGCAAAGGTTTTAACATTCAATCCCCAACTCGTAAACAGGGCCCAACTCTAGCAGCAAAACAAAACAGGTTTATTTCACAATATCAGTGATTGTGCATAAGCTTGAAATATTTCCAGATTTATTGCATGATTAACATATATCAGAATAAGTTGTGTAGTAGTGCAAGACTCTTGCACGGAAAGTAACAAAGCCACTTCATGTGTTGATGCAGTTGTGGTTCCAGATTAAACACATGGAATATTAAATAACCTGTAAGGGAAGTTGTACACACAGAACAGTTTCTGCGTGCACAAATTTGTGTTATGAATTAACACATGCACACAAATGATTCCTCCCAGTCTGAAATAGTGAAGATTGGCACACTATACAATTAGCTGGTCACTCCAGCTAACTCAATAATGCTGAATATATTCAGATTGAAAAGGGTGGCACACAACTCTGTGTTTGCATAACTGGCCCAACCATAGTATCTTTAACCCCTTGCATGCCCTTGACGGAACCACTCCGTCATGAGCCACGGGTGCCGTGTGCTCATGACGGAGTGGTTCCGTCATGCTGCGGCCGTTGGCGGCCGCTCCTCCCACGCGGCGCTAATTCCCCGCCTGTGCGGGCGATTAGCGCAGTGGGTGGAGTCATGACGGAACCACGCCGTCATGAGCACAGCTCGCCCGTGACTCATGACGGCGTGGTTCCGTCATGAGCATAGCGGCGCCGTCAACCCCCAAAACCCCACCAGCGCTGCGTCGGAATTCGCGCCGCAGCGAAGGGGTTAAAGAAACTTTGGAACCAACTTCTGTCAACAGTCTCACAATATGGCTGCAAGGCCATGATTTTGTTATAATGTTGTGTTCATATATCTTGATTCAAATGAGAAAAGCAGGTGAATTATTTAACAACCTTTAAAGAACTCCTACCCCCTGAATATTGGAGCACATGCAGGGCAGAGTCCTTGTCCCTTCCATGTGTAACACAAACCTCTTGGAATGCAGGCGTAGACAAGTAATCATTGTGTTGCTGTGTCTATTTCAATTTTCCCTGCACAATGCCCACATTTTGTTCAAACTTCATTTGGCATTCTTTTTGAGAAAGTGGGAGTTCTGCGTCGATCACTGCCACCCCAGAAACAAGTGGACTGTGCCTGCATTTGTAGGGCGAGTAGAAATGGCTGAATGAACTGAGAAGATATTCTGAAACCAGCATTGGTAAAGACAACACATTGCTTGCCTTTTGAGACATGATTAACATGTTTTAAAAAGGCCTCATACAGTGAAAAAAAAAGACCTGATTGGTTTCTTTATACAATGCATCTACGAGATAACAACGTGTGATGGTTCAGAGTAGTACCTTTGGGATGTAAAAACGTGTCTTGTGCATTACAAAGGTAGAAGGTGGAATGCTTTACCAAACAGCCAATAGCAATAGGTAAAAGGGAAATGTGCCTACAGGGTGAAGTTAAATACGTCTTTCTGTGTATGTTAAAAAAATGGTCCTAAAAGGGCTTTCAAACAACTGTGCTGGCGCGTCAGACCTAAACACTGTGTTTTTTTGTTTTGGGTTTTGAGGGTATTGTAGTAAAAACAGTGGCACATTTTTAATAACTATTACTCTATCCATATATTTAAAATGTAAATTATTTTTAACCCTGCAAAGACTTTCTCCTGAGCCATATTCTGCCTTCTCCTCAGAGGTCATAAGCGCTATGTAAATACTTTTACAAATACAATTACAATTGCTCTAAACGAATAGACACTAAGGGGCACATGCATCAACCAAACCAAAAGCGATTCCTTAATAGCGAGAAATAAGGAATCGTTATTAAGGAATCGCTATTGAGCATGCATCAACAGATTCGGTAAAGTTTAGCGATTCCTTAAAAGTCGCTATATTTACCGAATAATCAATAGCGGGGCATGCAAACTCCGATTAGCTATTTGCGAGTTCGGTAATACCGAATTAGCTATTAGCGAATTCGGTATTAGCGAAATCGCAATTGACCGCGTCGCTCCGGGAACGTGCAGATGACATCACCAACCAGGAAATACTGCAGCCCCACCCTCATTGCCTCGACAGAGGAGCAAACAGGAGCTGTGAGTGAAGACTGCCTGTGCACAGTGAAGCCACACCGACTGTGCAATTCGCAAAACCTATTCAACATGGAGAAGGAAGTGCCATCCAGCAATGAGTCAGCACGCAAGCGCAAGCGCAAGTTCTCTGACAGGGAGCTGGAGTACCTTATAGAGGGAGTCAGCAGCAAGCACAATCGCCTTTTCGGTAAGCTGTCCCTCAAGGTGCCTGAGCAGGAGAAGCGGCGCATATGGCTGCGCATCCGGGAGAGGGTGAATGCAGTTGGTGTAACGCCCGCAGCATCGACGACCTCAAGAAAAGGTGGTACGACCTGCGGAAGTGTGCCAAGGAGAGGATTGCGGAGAGGCACCGGGAGGCGAGCAGGACCGGAGGCGGCCCTTCAAAAGTACAATCCAACACTGCCCTGGAGGACCTGGTGGAAGGGACGATCGAGCGGGAAGCCGTCGTGGGAGTGACCCAGATGGACACGACCGGCGCAGCCACAAGTGCCCAAGGTAAGATGCATGCCTGTGCCCATACCCAGCATAGCGTAAATCCATTCCCATGCCCCCAGCAGGACCTGAGTGTGTATGCAGCTTTGGGCCACACAGTTTTACTCTTAACACTAGTGCATCATGGGAGTTGTAGTCTAGTCAGCCCAGTGTGCATGTACAGGCGTAAATACAATTACGGATCACCACATCAGTTGAACATGGATGTAGACTGTTTATTTAGTGGATCACAGAGGGACATGTACGTGTACAACACTACGGAGGTGTAACTATCCCACTAACCATGCACTGTTTCACACACAGATGCATCTCCTGGGGAATCGGACGACAGCGGCCAGCTGATCATATCTGAGACACCGGTGGATTCCGACATGGAGACAGCGCAGGATGCGCATACATCACCTCCACCTGACACCCCACCACCACCAGCACCAGCACCACCAGCACCAGCACCACCAGCACCAGCCACACCAGCACCTGCACCATCCACACCAGCTGCAGCAACAACAGCCACTAAAGCGCAGAGGCGCAGGTCCCAAGTAGCGCCCTTGCAGGTGATGGAAACACCCTCCACACAATTGGGACAAAGTCTGCGCACCATCACACCGCCTGCTGCACCACCTGGACGCGCCAGACTCCAACAGCGGTGCAGGGCTCGGCCAAGTTCTGTCTCCTCAGGCGACCTTGATCTCCCACACACTTCTGCCATCGAGGAGAGGATGCTACGTGTACAGCGCCTGCAGGGACGACACATGGCAACAATTAGCTCTAATATCGTGCGCCTTGCTCGGGAAATGCGTGCCATGAGTGCGGCGGTTAGGGACATGTCCACTGTGGTGGCAGAGGGCAATGGGCACCTCAGGGAGGACATCCAAGAGCTCACCCGTGCCATGAGGGAGGGCCATGAGTGCGAGAGGAGGAGGCACCGTCAGCAGTCGTTGCGGTCCGCGGCCTCTACAAAGGCCATCACACGTCTCAGCAACAGCACCGCAGTGTTGGCACGCCGCTCTGTGTCCTTGCAGGTGGACCTTGGGCACTTTTGCGGGGATGTAGCAAAGGCACTAGGTCAGATGACCGCTGCTGTCGAACACCTACAGAGCGGCACATTCAGTGCTGGTGCATTGGGAGGGGAAGATGGCAGTGAGGCTGCCTCGAGTGTCAGCAGTGTGTCAGTGGCAGAGGCCAGCACCAGGCGCCGCAGTTCGCGGGCCTCCGCGGGGACAGGGCGTGGTTAGGCGTCGGAGACACCTGAGCGGAGGCTTGGTGTACGTGGCAAGCGCCACTAGACAGAATTACAGGCCTACCTGACCGTGGTGGGGCAACCATGGTCCTCCCCTTCCTGAGTCTGCACAGCCGTGACTTTAACGCACATTTGTTTTAACTTCTTACATGTGGTGCATTTTTTCCATTGCTTGTTTTGTTGCACATACCACAGTGCTACTGTGCATTAAACAGTTGCACCCCCAACAAATTAGTTATGTATCATTCTCACCTGAATCAGAAATGATGTTGCATGATGTATGTCCGCCTCCTATGGCCCTCTGCTGTGTTAGGGATGTGTGCCTGTTGGTGTTGGGCGGGTGGTTGGTCATCCCGGTGGTCCCCACTCCTGTCCACCTCTATGGGTATCCCCTTCTGGTCGCAATGTTGTGCAGCATTGCACATACGGCAATAATACGGCAGCAGGTTTCAGGTTTGTATAGCATGGCGCCGCCAGTCTTGTGTAGGATTCGAAAGCGACTCTTCAGAATCCCAAATGTCCTCTCTATTACATTCCTGGTGCTAATGTGTCCTGCGTTGTAGCGTTGCTCCTGTGGGGTTGCTGGATTGATGTATGGGGTGAGTATAAAATCACGCAGGGCGTAAGCACTGTCACCTAGAAGATAGAAGCAAAGACTTAGCAATGGTGAAGTTCATACATGTGTGGTGTTCATGTTGGGAAGCGGGATTTGTACGTACCAAGCAGGAGTCCCTCTCCAAATTCTCCGTTGAGTAGACGCCTGTGGATTCCACTGTTGCGGAATATGTAGGAGTCGTGTGTGCTCCCTGGGAATTGTGCCACTAGGTCCGTTATGATGTGATTGGCATCGCACACAACCTGCACGTTGATTGAGTGGTATGACTTGCGGTTACGGAATATGTACTCATTTGCTGCCGGTGGACATATGGCGATATGCGTACAGTCGATGCATCCAATTACATGGGGGAATTGTGCCACCTGGTAGAATGCCTGTTTGTTGCGGTCCAACTGCTGTGGGGTTGTGGGGAAGCTGATGTGGGAGTGTAGCATTGTCAGCATGGCATCTAGGAATTTCTGGAAGAAGCGTGAGAGTGCGCTTTGCGATACGCCCCCGGCTACCGCAATTACCCCCTGGAAACTTCCTGAGGCCAGTAGGTGCAGGCTGCATAGGACCTGGACGTGCACAGGGATTGTATTGGTCCGGTGTGTCTGGTGCTGCAGTAATGGTTCCAGGTCTGCAATGAGGCGCATGATCATGGCACGATTGAGTCGATACTTCTCGTACACCTCGTCCTCATTCTGGCCGAGCAAGGTGATGCGCAGTCTGAAAACTCTCTCCTGGACCCTTCTCCTGCGCTGTCCTGCCGCATTGATACGCATCCTCCTTGCAAGCAAGTAGAGGTCTGCCATTTTGTGGTAGCCAACAGGGTCTCCTTGGCCACATTTTAGGGGTTGGTGATTACCACAATCAGTTGCACCTGTAGGATCATTTTTTTTTTATTCACAAATTTCTTTTTTTAACTTTACCTCCAGGTTCTGATTCCCCTTTATTTAGCTCATGCTAAATAGCAATTTTTGGGATTTTCGGTATTTGCGACTGTTGTTGCATTGGGTAGCGATTCGTTATTAGCCATTGGCACTTGCCGGGAGCTATTAGTGATTTCGGTGATTGCTAATTCGGTATTTAGCGAATCGGTATTTTTGCATGTTGGTTAATTGCGATTCGGTATTTTACCGGATTTCATTTAGCGATTCGTTATTTGGTCACCGTTTTGGTTGATGCATTGGGATTCGGTTTTTTTTAATCGCTAACGGGTGTTATTAGCGATTCGGTATTTTACCGACTGGATTTTGGCTTGATGCATGAGGCTGTAAATAGTCTCAAACTGTGCCCTTGTATTTCAGCTACTTTGCCTCAATATGTGGTGCTGTTATCCTCTCTCCCTGAGCTGGTTCACTTTTCTCAGTCCCGTGCCTATGCGATACCCTTTCGCCATATTACAAGGGTATCTATGCTCTCTAAACCATAGATATTGTACTGCCAGGGATCCCTTTCAATACACAAACTTTGCCTTAGGGATTTTCCTAAAAGCAGCACACATGGAAAGTAGGAAAATCGAGAGGACGTTGGATTTTGGCATAAATCCCTGTCTAAGATTCTTTGTTTATATAGATTTGCAACAAAACCCATGAGTGGTTGCATGGGAACGCTCATGCAACACCCATGGAACTCCCCGTTGACACAAAGCTACGCAAGACGGTGCCTTGCATAACTTTGTGTTACTTTTGGATGCTATCTAATGCAAATCTAGATTTGCTTTGGATTTTAAATCTTACCTTCACACTTTGTATCGGTTTTGTATTACAAAAGTAACACAAACCCCACACAAAGTGATAGTAAAATTGAGCATCAATCATTGGGCAGCAGCTTAAACTGTGTATAATACAATTTTTTAAATAATGACTTACATAGTCACAGTGCTCTCTGTTAAAAGCTGGGATCTTTCAGCAATATAAACACAGACGTCACCATTACCAACTGCACTAACCAGGTTTAGTTCTGTGAATCTCTGATCATACACTCAGACATCTTCAATGATTGCATTAACCAATTGAGATTTCATAAGAAAAAAGAGAACATTTTTCAGTGATTCGTTTACCTTGCATCGATCTTTCATTTAAGAATTGTGCTTATTTTATATGCAGTTAAATGAAGGTGAAAAAAACAAGACACCTCCATAATATTGTATTCTTTTTGCCCACCTTTTTGACTCAGGACCAAAGTTCCCATCAATTAGTCAATCAATCAGTCATTTGTAAAGTGCTGTATATCACCCATGAGGGTCTTAAGGCGCTGGAGGTGCTAGCTGCTGTGTGGTGATCTGATCATTCGAACAGCCAAGTCTTGAGTCCTTTTCTAATTGCTGTAGCGATGAGGTGGTCCTGAGGTGCAGGGCCAGGTTGTTCCAAGCTTTGGTTGCCAGATGTGAGAAAGAGCATCCTCTGCTGATGATTTGGGGTGTCTGCAAAGAAAAGGGAGGCAGATCGTAGGTGTCTGGTCAGTTTGTGGAATGTCATGCGTATGTTGATGTTAAGCAATTTGATCCCCTCATTTAAATGTAGACAGCATGGAAGTGTGTCAAATAAACAAAGGCGCACTTCCAGGCAATTTTCTTGTTGAGACATTTGCACTCCCCTGGGTATACTGCCACGGACCCCCTGGGGCATCACGCCCTACAATTTGAAGACTGTTCACGTAGTCTGACATGATAAGGCAAAGATACATTTCATGGCAGGTTACAACCAAGAAATGTGGATGCTACTGAATAAAACCTTTTAACAGCTGTTCGTCTGCCTTGCTGCTGTCTAGAGCACCTGTTTTTCTAACCAGTCTACTTAGGATCTCCCAAAAGTATGTGCAAATTTAGGATCTTGTAGCTGTTGTTTTGAATGCTACTGATGAAATGCACCACTTTTTTGAACTAGAAACAAGATTGCCATGAATTTACACACCAATGGGGACTGATATCAGACGCAAAAAAGTATACAAGACAACCAGCTTTCAGATGACAGTGGTTTTATCCACCATGCTGCAGCTTATCACTCATCTATACATTTGGCAAGACCCCTGCCTCCAAACTTGAATAAAAGGAGCAGTGAGATGAGTTAGGTTTTTGGAGGGGACCAGTGAATTCCCAGGGCAGTTCTTGACAGCAGGCCAATGCTTGAAGTTGAGCACCATCATCTAGCACAAAGTCAAAGGATAGCTGTTTCGACAAGGGGCATGTGAAGTTGCAACCTTTTACTCATATGAACTTCCTTTAATTTTTGCAAATACTATGATACGATTACTTTCCGTTGTTCACATGGCTATCAGGCGGTCCATTTTCACATCAAAAGAAGGATTGTTTCCAGAAAAAAGATGCACCAATTTTAAAATTGGTGAGGAAATCTTTTTAAAATTGACATCTGTGAATACAGAACATCCTTTTTCTGAACCAAGTAAAACTCAGACGTTTATGGGGAAAACTACTTGAGGGCATAAGCAGCAAACTATGTGAACTACAAACAATTTGGGACCTCACTATGCTCAGGTTACAAAAACCTTGCACAACCCTAACATCGTTGACTACCTGAAAACCCTGGTGTTTGGGGAGTGTGTTCTGGCCACCCTTAAGACCCAGGCTAGGATGTGCCAACACAGATGCAGACAGTGTGGCCCTACATAAGCAGGTTGAAGCTGCACTATGGCATCTCCAGACGGTTTTTGTGATCCCCACCATATGGTCCATGGGACCCTCATGGACTGCACAGGTGCTACCCGCTACCAGTGGAGTGTTAAATCCAACCCATTACCAGGATGAAGAACAGTATATCTCCCCACTCTGACCACCGAGGAAGGAGCGCTTGCCTAGGCACACATATCACAAGGCACACACGCTGGTGTTGCAGTGAAATCCAATAAGCGAGTGAGGGAACAGTTGTTATAGAGGCAATCACACAGCCCCTTCCCTTCTATGAAAGTAGACGGGGTGCCCTTAAATACCTGGAAAGAGCAGTACTGTTGTGTTTTCTGAATGCAGCCTGGTGTGCTGAATTGAAATGTAAATGGAAGAATCTAATTGACCAAAGCATGCAACATAAGTTTTCCAGATGCTGTCTGTTGACCATCTTAGCACATCAGCACAGTGCATACTATGGCTTAAACTCCTCTGTTCAGGGAATAAGTGTTGAAAGTTTAAAGGCTCGTCTAATAACAAGGCTGTTCATGTACCTTGCAGGAATTAATCCTATTAGGTACAGATCTATGGCAATGTTTCCCATTGAATCACATTTAACGCTGGGCCTCAGTCTGTCAAATGTTCACACAACAACAGCTCAAACACCACAGCATGAATGCAGATATTGTCATCATGAGTGGACTAGCTACATGAAATTATAGTGCTGCAAAATTAAATAATAACAGTGTAAGTCACTCCTGTACCTACAAAGAAAAGAAAGTATCATGGCAACAACAACAATGTTTCTCAAGCTAATGATAGCTTCTTGTGAGTTGAGAACAATGCAAAAATTTGACTTTCTTCTCTCTTTCTTTTTAGGCAAACCAGGGAACAGGAAACGCCGCCTGACTTCTTTTACTTCTCAGATTATGAGAGGCACAATGCAGAAATAGCAGCTTTTCATCTGGACAGGTGAGTACAAGCATACAGTGCCTACAACTATTGATGTTTTTAGAGATACCCTAGAGAACATTTGCTTTGCCGAATTGTGTAGAGTGTAATAATGTAGTTTATAACAGTGCTATCCTCCCTAGAATAAAGAGAGCCAGCTAAAACAGATTTTCAATATATCAATGTAAAATAAATGTACATAAATAAATGCATGTAGATTGAGCCCCTTTACTAAAACCTGATTATACTGAAATTCTAGCCCGAATTACGCTCACTTGGACGTACATTGACTGTGACTGATGTATAAAGTACTTTCTTATTATAAGGCATTCATAGATTTAATTTCTTTTATTCTAATGAGAAACTTGAATTGCCTATGACATGCAAAATACATGTTGTTTTTGCAAAGCATGTCACTGTAGTCTTATAGTCTTCTCTAACACTATTGTTAATTCAGTTCAATGATGATAGTCAGTTTTTTAATATTCTGCTGGAGCTGGGCATCAATCCTTAAGAGGAGAGTTGTTTGAAAGGGTGATCCCTGTTCTTGGCACTTCTCACTTTAAGGAAATCTGGTCTGGCTTTATTTGATCAGAGATCATTTTATTTCTTTCAGAAGTATGCCTGATCATAAAACTGTTTATACCTTTGTTAATTGAGACATTCTCCAAGATGTATATTCAATATTGTTTGCACATATTTGAGAATTGAGGTTTCGGAGTTCAAATATCTGCATTAATGGAGGACATGTATCACTTGAACATTAAGGGTTAGAGGGCAAAGCCCTGTGGGATGATGCACAAGACCATAAATCTGGTTGATTCGGCTTAACCAATTCAAATTTGTTTGCTCCAAACGTAGAATAATGAATTGACAGGGTCCAAAAATCCCCAGATCCTTTTCACTAGTTTTCTTGATTCACTATTTCATATGTTACCAAAGGATAATGGAGTATCGAAGATGCATGATTGCTGTTCCTTCTAAACATTAGGTCTTTATTATTTTATCCTTTCTGTTTATCCTCCCTTCTTTGCACTGAAGACACGCTAAACATTGCGTAGTAGATTATAATGATCCAAGTATTCTTAGAAGGTTCAATAGTTCAAAGATCTTGGAGCTTTACTCTTAGTGGTGCATGCATTAAATAATCTTGAGAACTTTGGAGGTAGGGTTTGGAATAACTCCTTGCCACCACAATTCTACTCAGCTCAGTTGGTAGATTTAGGTTATGACTCCAATGTGTGCACACACCTGGTTGGTAGATTTTACACTTTAGTATTGAGAGCTATTCTGGTGAACTCTGCTTAGTCTAATTAGTCTTTAATGATGGCGGATTTATCTGTGAATTGCGTTGATCCATGGCATGGTGTGACATGCTTTGAAACTGCATCTTTTGTTTTAGTTATTTTGTTTGCAAAGAATGCATGTGACATTTATTGGTACTTTTGAGTTTAGCATGATTTAATCTTTTCAGATTTGTTGATTTGGAAAACATAGTAAGGATTTCAATTGACTAGTTGCTTGCCTCACTGATGGTTTTTAAAATTGCAATCTTTTAACTCACTTGATTTGCATACTACTCGACCAGGGACACACCGCAACCCACATCCTCCTTGACCTCTCGGCAGCCTTCGACACCGTCTCTCATTGCACGCTCGCAGCCAGACTTCACGACACGGGGATACAAGGAACCGCCCTAGACTGGATCCAATCCTTCCTCTCTGGCAGAACCCAGAGGATCATAATCCCTCCCTTCCTCTCCGAACCAACTGACATCAACTGCGGAGTACCCCAAGGATCGTCGCTTAGCCCGACGCTCTTCAACATCTACATGGCCCCCCTCGCCGCCATCGTCAGACAGCATGGGTTCAGCATGGTATCCTACGCCAACGACACCCAGCTCATCCTCTCGCTCACGATGAACCCTGAAGACACCAGACTTTACTTCCATGAAGGAATGAAGGACGTCACAGCCTGGATGAAAGACAGTTGCTTGAAGCTCAACTCAGAGAAAACCGAGGTCCTCATCCTCGGCCCCTGCACCTCAGCCTGGGACAACACCTGGTGGCCCTCCGCCCTCGGGAAGCCACCCACCCCTACAGACCACGCATGAAACCTCGGCATCATCCTCGACTCCTCCCTCTCCATGAACCGCCAGATCAACGCCGTCGCTTCCACCAGTTTCAACTGCCTGCACAGCCTCCGCAAGACCTTCAAATGGATCCCCCCCAATTGCAGAAGGACCGTCACTCATGCGCTCATCACCAGCAGACTGGACTACAGCAACGCCCTATATGCCGGAATCAACAGAAATCTTCCACACAAACTCCAAACCATCCAGAACACTGCAGACAGACTTGTCCTCGGAACACCACGCCACGAGCACATGACTCAACACCTACAAGACCTCCACTGGCTCCCCGTCAAGAAGAGGCTCACCTTCAAGCTCCTCATCCACACCTACAAATCCCTCAACAACATAGGACCCAAATACCTCAACAAGAGAGTCTCCTTCCACGTACCCAAGAGGAACCTCCGCTCCGCTGACCTCGCCCTGGCAGAGGTCCCTCACATTCACAGACACAGAACAGGTGGGAGAGCTTTCTCCTACATTGCAGTCAAGACCTGGAACGAGCTCCCTGTGAACATCAGACACTCCCCGACCCTGCACACGTTCAGGAAGGACCTTAAGACCTGGATCTTCAACTGATCTGGAGCGGCCACCCCCCCCCCAGCACCTTGAGCCCCTCACGGGTGAGTAGTGCGCTTTATAAGCCCCTGATTGATTGATTGATTGATTGATTGCTTTGGGCACCCCAGCCTGTGTACTTTACTTTTTCCTGGACATTCATAGACTTTGGCCATTGCAACTGGTGCTTTAGTTTTATGCTTCTTGTTTTAAGTTTGATGTGTCTTCTTTTGTAGCAGTTATGTGTTTTAGACTCTGGTTTCGTCTTAATCTATTTTACAGGACCAACTTTGGCTAAAGTGGCTAGGAATTTGCTAATAGGGTGTCTAGGATTTTTTCTTGGTTTTTTGCTTTATGGGATTTGTTCAGATTATGATGAAGGTCTTTTTTGGGTTATGACGTAGTTGGACTATTTGCATTCTGGTGGTTTTTTGTGTATGGGTATGATTTTTATTTAATATTGTGACGTAGATGTTAGATCATCCAGTTTCTTGACTATATTAAGGGTAGCACCTCTAGGTTGACTATCCCAATATCCTATATGAATACAGGGTCTAGACCAGCTATAAAGATTGAATCCTGATTATTTGGTTAAAACCCATTGTCACAGATTTGTGGGCTTGTCCACTCACAATTTGACGTAACCCATTATTAGCGATTCCCACAGCAATGCTTGAAGATATAGTGCTAGTTCAATGATTTTGCCAAGAAATATCTTGTCATAGTTTGGTGTCCATAAAGTCATAGCCATAGCAAACATTGTGTTAGATTTAGGGACAGCAATGCATTCAAATAATGTATATTTTGAGTCCCACAACGTGATGCACATGATCTTGTCAGAGTACACAAGTCCCACTTATCCTCCCCTCGTTTTCAGTTTTTAAGATAATATTGAATCACTAGGTATTTAGAGGGTAGCGATCATATTAATATTATCATTCAATGAGAGAATACAGGATTTAAAATTTCTAATAAAGTCACAAGTGTAAAATTCTAGATTACCAAATGGAGGCGGGAGAGAAATGTGTGAAGGCATACAAAATTTAAAAAAACAGTGCCTTGTTAAGGAACTATAGTTAAAGGTGAAAAAGGGAATTTACCCCTGTTAGCTACAGCACTCAGCATCAGAGTTTTCCACAGAGAACCGTGTTTACAGAATATACTCAGCATTCAAATAATAGTAAAGTAAAATCAGTAAAACTCTCAAACTAACTTATGAAAAAGGTGAAAGATGAAATGAACAAAACAAGACTGAAATGACACAAACCATCAGTGGCATTAGAGATACTTTAAAAAAAAATCAAAAATATTAAAAAGCTAAAGAAATATCCAAGTAGCAATATTCATCAGTGGGCTTTTTCATGCCAATTGTGATAGGGAGAGAGTCAAACACAAATAATTGGTTCTCAGTCTGACTTTTTACAGAAGCCATAATGTTCCAGAGCAGTGAAGTAGGATGCTGTGACCAACACATTGACAGCTATAGCTTTAAAATATGACTTGTATTAAACTGATTGTAATATACTTTTGTAACAATATCTAACTGTTTGTTTGCATGTGTAATTGGCAATAGAAATTCAACTTTTCTTCTTCATCATTGCATACATCCAATCTCTTTCATATGATAGAGCAACATACCAAGGATTTAAGCAGTTTGTGGAAAGAGTTGTGGTGTGACCATGTATTTTAGTAACTATAATTCATCTTTGGTGTTCATTATAAATATAATGCAAGTCACCTTGGAGTTCTGTGAGCCTCGTTCCTCTATATGTCATGAAACTCCTTGGTGACTTGCAGCATCCTTATAATATAAATATATGAAGATTAGTAATTTTAATCCATTTATTTACCACTAGCTTTAAACTACATTGAATATACTTTGTCTCGTCTTTAAAACCGTGAACATTAACCTCTTCAATGCCCATGACGAGCTGGTCTCGTCATGGGCCGCGGTTGCGCTGTGCCCATGACGAGACCAGCTCGTCATAAACCCCGCCCGCTAATGCAACGGCCGGCACAGGGCGGGGAAAGGGGCGGGCACTGAAGGGGTTAAGGAATGCCTCACTAGGAGCTTTACATTATTTTCAAACTTTGTACTGTAGAGTGTACGTTTCATTTGCATCGTTGGTTAGTTTTGTGTCTTTGTCATTGACTATCATTCCTTTTGTAGATAATATATGCTGTAGAGGCTGTCACTTGTGAATGCCTAAAGGGCTTGTTAAGGAAGGACTTTCTCTCATGTCTTCCAAGTTGCCTATGCATGGGTTATTTTGGAGATGTTAAAAGAAAGGTAACTAAATGCTGAGATCAGAACTAAACTGAAACATAAAACTGGGATAAGCCATAATGTGTAAATAAAGGCCTCTACTTTACGCATCGGCCCAAATCCCAGAAATAGAGTGATTCACATCCTTTTGTTTATTAAGCTACTGTAAGATACTGTACATTTAAATTTTCACTACATGTCCTTTACCTGTAAACATTGTTGGAAATATACCTTTTTTCTATTATTTCTAGGATCCTAGATTTCCGTCGTGTTCCACCAGTCGCAGGTAGATTGGTCAACATGACAAAAGAAATCAGGGATGTTACTCGTGACAAGAAGCTGTGGCGGACATTCTTCCTCTCACCAGGTATTATTGGAAAAATAAATTATTTTATAATACTTACATCTTAGTTGCTCAAGTCTGGGATTTCTCAACATTCCTGAGCAATTCATTCAGTTTTGTACTTAAGTTACCTTGTGTGTGAGACAATAAGTTGCCCATCATATATGGAGGAAAAATGGCTATTCTATGTTTCTTTAGAAAGAGGTATTATATATCATTAGTTTCCTAGTTCTGCTATTAAGTCTTGATGAAATGAAAGAACACACAGGTATCTAATGAAAGAGTATAAAAACTCCTAAACTGTAAGTAGTACAGATACCCCCCTTTTGTGCCCTTTACTCCACTTTCCACGTCCTGTCCATCATGACCATAGTCGGCAAACATTTTCCAATTGCATTTCAGAGGTTGATAAATATGTGTTCCTTTTTTTTAACTCTTTTTATTGATTATTATACTTTAGGTACACATCCTCTAGAAATGGAAATACATACCCAACAAATTAGAGACTCATTTTTGTTATTACATTTCTGTACATTGATAGTTGTTTACCAAACCATAAAATCTTCATTACTGTGCATTTGGGAACATAAACTGAATAACTCTCATTCCATATGCAGACACTCTATCATCCTATTGGATCACCTTGATTTCATGAGTCCAGAGTGCTGTCTCCATAGCTACATAGTTTATGAAATGTATCCAGACAACCTCTTCTCTGGTAGATCATCCTTATAGCTTCCATTCACCAGTCTATGTTGCTGAGCCACCATTCCCTGGGGGGGGATCATTGGACGGCCCTTTTTCTGAGATATGTTTTCTGTGCTACTATCAATTCCAAAAGTGTGAATAGTGTTAGAAGGTGAGGTTTCTGGTTGGCAGAGCATTCACCCTGTGCAAGCAGGAGCCACAATCCTAGTCACTGTAAGTCAGATACACAACCTAAATTAATCTGTGCTTACCCTCTGGTAGCTTGGCACAAAGCAGTCAGGCTTAATTTAAGAGGCAATATGTAAAGTATTTGTGCACACTTTAATTACAGTAACACAGTCAAAACACCATAAAAAGTTTAGAAACATAGAAAATATTTATCTGAGTAAAACAAGACCAAAATTACTAATATCTAATTAGTGGTACTTTATATATGATTTTTTTAAGATTAAATGTAAAAACAGTGCTTAGAAGTCACTAGCAGGTGAAATGTTACATGAGGTCGCAAGCGATTGGTACAATTCTAAAGTTCAGGCCGATCGCGATGGAGGGCAGGCCAGCTACAGAAACCACGTAGGACCCGCTGAAAAAGTACATTGTATAGAGCAAAACATTGAAGTCGAGTACACAATGAGTTGTAATTTTACTCGTAGTCAGATTACTGCATCGGAAATGAGCCTCACAGATGGAGTTAAACATTTTGCGCTGCATCTTCATCGAGCCTGGCAGACAGTGATGAAGAATCGCTGCTGCGTTGTGGTTGGGCCTCACAGTCGGGACCCGCATCCTTGTCGATTCGGCACTGCTTTGGTGTGTGGGAGTGATGCATTGGTTTGTCTCACGCAGTTGGGTGGATTCACTGGTTTTTGCAGAAAAAACAGCTATATAACACATTTCTGAGTCCCAGGACCAGAGGGGTGTGCCTCAGGTAAGGGTTAGACTCACAGATGACAGAGTCCAGCAGCAGCTGCAGAGTTGCAAGAAGTTCCTTAAGAAAACAGTAGGCAGGCCAGCAAGCCCTTGGAGAATCTTGGGTTCGAGGATGAAGAGAGCAGGTCCTGTTCCTCTCAATCCCAGCCACACAGAATGGTTACAGTAAGAAAATGCCCACTTTCAGCCTTACACATTAAAATCCTACTTCATCATAAGTTGTCATTTTAAACTGAGTCCAGAGACACCAAACTCTAAATTTCTATTTCTTCCCAATCGGAAATTACACTTAATAGAGATTTTAAGGCAATCCCAATGTTAACCTAAGGGAGAGATAGGTCTAGAAGTAGTGAAAAGCAAATTTAGCAGTTTGTCACTACCAAGACATGTAAAGCTCAAAGGTACATGTCCTATATTTCAAATACACTGCACCCTGCCCATAGGGCTGCTTAGGGCCTACCTTAGGGTGTCTTATATGTAATAAAAGGAATGGCTTGAACATGGCAAGTAGGTTAACTTGCCAGGACGAAATAGCAGTTTAAACTATACACACAGGCTCTGCAGTGGCAGGATTGAACCATGTTTATGGGACTACTGAGTGGGAGGCACAATCAGTGCTGCAGGTCCACTCTTAGCATTTCATTTACAGGTATTGGGCACATATAGTGCTCTCTACTAGGGACTTATAAGTAAATTAAATACACTAGTTGTGGATAAGCCAATGTTACCATGTTTTGAGTACAGAGCACATGCACTTTAGCACTGATTAGAAGTGGTAAAATGCCCCAAATCCTTCTGCAAAATCCTTAAGCCATCAAAACAGGAGGTCAGAAGGTAAAATATCAGGTGAACCCACGCCAAGGATGCCAGGTTCAACAATTCCAATTCCCCCAATAATCCCAGATAAGTCAGTGTTGATGACATTACCTGCAGAGTCCAACTCTTTGGCATCACTGTCCCAGTAGTAGTCTCCAAAAACTTTGATTCTTGGGCAGAGCCACATTCTATGAAAGAATGTGCTTAGCTGCCAACACACCCACAAGTGCTGTGTTCTGGGACACTAGACCCTATGTAGAACTTTAATTTGTGTAAGTCTAAAACTCTCCCTATTAGCTACCTCTTGTGGGTAGATTTTGGTCTCTTACCAATCATCACTATCCAAATGTCCAAAGTTTTCTTCACTTTAGGTTTCTTGCTTTGTGAGTGTGTGGGAACCATTCTGTGTACCTTTTATATGCCAATGAGACTATCTTGGATTCATATAATCAGTTATCAGCTGATTCTCAAGTGAGTTTAATCAGGTGTGTTAGCCTTCCATAGGCCCAACATATTTACTGATAGCATGACATAATTAGACCTTATTGGTGGTTGTGTGACCTGTCATCCTTACGGTGGTCTTCCCCCAGGCCTTTTTCTTTTTACTCTCTTTTCTGCTGATTCTTTTGTAGGCCTTATGACTCTGAGCACTCTTCCACTGTTAACCAGTGCTAAAGAGCATGTGCTTCTATCTGAAACATGGTGACATTGGTGTATACCTGATCGGCATATCTGATCTACAAGTAAGTCCCTTGTAAAGTGGTATCACATATTCCCATGGCCTGTAAGTCAAATGCTATTAGTGGGCCTACAGTACTGATTGTGCCACCCACATAGGTAGCCTTTCAAACCTGTCTCAGGCCTGCCACTGCAGGGACTGTGTGTGCAATTTCCTGACACTTTGACTTGGCATTTAGAACTACTTGTCAAGCCTTAAACCCCTCTTTTGTTACATATAGCCCCCCCTAAGGTAGGCCATAAGTAACCCTAAGGGCGGGGTGCATGTAAATAAAGGGTAAGACATGTGTGTTTCATCTTCACATGTCCTGGTAGTGACAACCACCCAAATTAATGTTTTACTACTGTGAGGCCTACCTCTCGCATATGCTAGCACTGGAAATTTCTAAATACACTTTTAAGCGGTAATTCTGAATCAGAGAGGAGTAAATCTTTCAAGCTTCATATCTTTGGAAGGGTAATGATAAATCCTCCTCACTGGTGAAATTGGATTTAACATTACTGTTTTAGAAATGCCACTTTTAGAAAGTGGACATTTCTCTGCAATTTCTGCTTTGTGTGCCCAACAGCCTGTCTTTAATACACATCTGGGGTGAGTGACAAGTATACTTTGTGCATTTCCTCTAGACAGACACAACACTGGAAGGATAGGTGTGTCTGAGTACCCATCTACATATATCTGCACTCTGATGGCCTTGCCTGGGCAGGATGAAAGGTAGGGGCTAACACTTCACTTGAATAGGCAATGTACTGTCTCCCAATGAAGGACTGATTACCCCTCCTCTGCCCCCGCCTCCCAGATAGCCTGGCAGACAGAACGGGGTTGATAGGGATATGTGTGCTCTTCGGAGAGCTGCTTTGAAGTCACCTCCACATCAAAGGCACTATTGAGTTCAAGCATTGGGTTTCTGACCCCTAAAACCAGACACTGCTGGACGTGTAACTGAAACGCTGAAAGAAGAACTCCTGTGCTGCTTAAAGGACCCAACTGGACTGCTGATCTTGAAGGCCTGCTTTTCTGCTTGTTGCCTGCTGCTCTCTGACTCTACTGAAGGAGAGCTGGATGCTGCCTTCACTCCCAATGATTTCCAAGGGCTTGTTGGATTGCCTCCTGTTGCTTGAGACTCAGGGATATCAATGTCTCTGCCCCTACTTAGCCTTGAGTGGTCAATCAATGCTTCTAAACTGTGCTTATAGAATCTCGTTTTATCTCTCACTTAGGTAGTTAAGCCCATCTTTTTCTATCATAAGGGGACACCTGAATCAGTTTTACAGGCACCCAACTGAGAATGTTTGTGTTTTACTTAAAAGTTTAATTAAAAGTTGAATTCTCCCCATATCCTGTTACACTTGTTTTGTGAATCGGGCCCATAGTGCTTGCCTCAATCACTCCACCAGTCAATGCTTAAATCTGCCCTCTTCCTAGAACTGGGGTTTGGTATACTCTTCAGTCCACCACTTCTCCTTGACTATGTGTTAAATAGACATGTATGTCCACCTCTTCCATTTATCATATTTATCATACTTGCGTGAAGTGGATGTACAAAAAACAGAGTCAAGATTTCATGAGTAGAGACAACAATCTTTCATATCAAAGGACTCCCTCTCTAGGTGACCACCCTCCCAGAAGGAATTTGAGCAAACTCATTGAGAAGAAAATTAAAAGTGACATAGTTCCTGGTTCACATACCAGTATTCTCAGGGGCACACCAGTGACACTAGCTACAAATAAGGTGATACGTGGGATGGTGGTCCTCAAAATTATTTTTGTGTAATCTTTGCTATCGCTTTCTTGCCTCTTGTATATTCATTTTTCTCTTACCTTTGGAATCAAAAATGACGTATGTAAATTAGGTTAATAGGAATGAAAGACATGTTTTTTTTTTGCAAATCTGTTTTTATTGAGTTTGAACTTAAACTTTCATACAGGAGAACATTGTACGGCATCATGCTTCACATGTAGTAAGACATCAACTTATACAGACTTATAGAACATGTCGACTAGCAAAACGGGGGGGGGAACAACCTGATGTCTGTTTGCGCACCCACCACCACCCCCCGGGAGCCAGGCACTTCACCCTTAACCATCCTGATGTCCTCTATGCAGGGGGGGCCAACACCACCACCCACCAGCCATTGAGCCGTACAAGGGCAACTAATCTCGCCTATACAACTGAGGCATCAATAAAGTCGGGAAGGTTACGTGTAATACAAAAGGAAGAACCCGTAACACTGGCAGCGTTGACAGCGATTCGCTTGGTGCGCTCCTACCCCCCTCCCACCCTGACCCCCCCCCCCCGAACCCCAGGAGTACCCCTCACAGCCCCAATGGGTGCAGATGTCCCCGAGCGTCCCCATACGCCCCATCCATGAGCCAGCAATAATGGGGGCTATGCTATCTCGTCAGCGAGTCTGCCTACACTGCGCCGCCGCCTGCGCCAGCGCCATCCTGTCTGGCCTCACAGGAATGAAAGACATGTTTTAATTGATCTTTTTAAATGTAACTTTATCACATGTACCACTACTGTACACGGTGGCATTATTATCCCACATTGGCAATAAGTAAGCCAATGGTGTAACTGAACAGAGAATATTGTGATGGCGAGTAAGGCATTATTGCCATTTCGATGGTCAGAAGCTCTTACTTGATTCTCGGTCAAAAAAGGCATGTTCTTCTGTGATGGAGCATTAGTCTTGTGATAGGATCATCCTGTAATTCTTTAAGTTTCAGTTTATGTAAAAACAAAAATTTTCTGTCTCTATTGATACATGACCTCTTCGTATATAGTATTCTGAACTTTCCGTTGACTTCACTCGCCCTTGTGGAGTCCAGAACTTGGGCTATTTTAGGGAGTGGTGGGGATAAAAGGTTTTTCTTTGTTTTTCTATTATTATATTGCTCAATCTCGGCCCAAGGGCATTGAAGTGCTTTACATGAGCACCACATTACCTTCCACATAATCAATTTTTTAAAAACTTTTTTTAGGAACGGGGAGATTATGTTTACTTTATATATATATATATATATATATATGTATATATATATGCCAAACAATCCAGCTTCCACAGGCACTTCCATGGACGAAGGCACGGACACAAGGTAGTAAAGATGAGGCAAATATTTATTGCTCAGGTCCACCCTCAACCCCTGAGGTAAGAGAGACGCGTTTCGGATTACAAGAATCCTTTGTCAATCTAATTTGGCGCCATTATTTTCACAGTATAAATAGCCCTTCCCATTTGAGGCATCAATAAACATAAACAAAATACTGCTAATCACAACACTTTTGATGTGTACATTCTGAATACATGCTCTATTTTCAGTAAAACTAAGAAATAGTATTGTTAAAAACATATTATACTATGCCAATTGCACAGTGCGAAACTGTATTTACAAAGTTAGCCTTTACCGTTTACAGCATGAATAAGTGCATGTTTAAATACAATGCCACTCATCAAGAATGGGAGTAATGTGAGCATTTAGTAATGTGCAGCCAAAGTCTCTTCACTAATCGCCATATTAAAAAACCACGATAATATAAAAACACAAATGTTACATATTTACAGCTGCTGCCCCTTCACCTTATTGTCCAATAAAGAACAGACAAAACGTCCCAAAAATTGCTCACTCGAGCTGATGGTGAAATTCACCTTTCTTCCATCTCCATGTGACCTCTGCTACAAGGTACTGCAAACTCTTGCCGAGTTGCCAGAGCTAACATAGCTAATAAGAAAATCCAGAGTCGGCAAATCTAAATAATGTCATTGGCAAATCCGGGGCTAAATAATATATATAGTGTCAGCGTTCCGACTTAAATGTCAGCCTCCGGGCATGCACGGAAAATCCACCAGGACTACATATCCCACAAAACCCCTGGATTGTCTCATAAAGAGCGAAGTGCACACATTGTTAAAATATTGATGCAGAGGTCAAAAGTGAAAAAGAGAGTGAGCAAGGCCGAATGCAATAATGTCAATGTCTTATATGGCAGGCAGCAAGAAATATAGTTTTATCAGGCACTGAACCGGAGTTGAAGGGGACCGATGCTTAAAGATAAGTACGCCTGAACTGACCTCACTGCTCAGGCATGGGCTTTCGCAGTGCCCAGACACCAACAGGCAACAGTCTCCTGGGTAAGGCATTTCTTGCTTAGGAAAACATGGACTCCGCGCTGGCAGTTGCTTAAACCGCCCCGCTACGGGACCCGGGCCCTCCACCGCTGTCATTCTCAATCCTTGTCCTGGCTGCCAAGTTGGGGGCTTTCCCAATAGTACTCCAGTACTCCTCCAAACAACTTGCGATCCGAAGGGAAAGCCACATATATACATATATATATATATATATATATATATATATATATATATATATATATATATACACTGAAAAAACCATAGGTTTCACACATGTTATAGTTAGCGGAAATTTTACTGATAAAAAACCAGTGAAATTGCCCCGTTATAGTTAGTGCTGGCAACTATAACTCACGCGACCGCAATCCTCTGCTGATGCTAATACTGTATTTAGACACTTATTTTCCCATGTCTTCTTCCATACATTTTTAGCTATACATATATTACAAATATTTTTTTTTCATAAAGACACATATGTCATCAGCAGAAGATTGCGGTCGCGTGAGTTATAGTTGCCAGCACTAACTATAACGGGGCAATTTCACTGGTTTTTTATCAGTAAAATTTCCGCTAACTATAACATGTGTGAAACCTATGGTTTTTTCAGTGAATTTGCAAGGTTTTTTAAATGCTAATTCCTAACTATAACGTGTGTGAAACCTATGGTTTTTTCAGTGAATTTGTACGGTTTTTTAAATGCTAAGTTACTTTACGCCATTCGAGGCGTGCGCGCCCACTTAACGCAGTTCGTTCCGTGCACGGTTTTTATCAACTTTAATAAGCCCTGTACATTTGGTGGCCTTCGGCCACCAAAAGCACAGGGGGTGGGGTCAATGTGGATAGTGTTTTTTTTATTTCGATTTTATAATTTCATGTTGCCAAAATTTAGTTTTTTTAACCTATTAATAAGCCCTGTACATTTGGTGGCCTACGGCCACCAAAAGCACAGGGGGTGGGGTAAGTGTGGATAGTGTTTTTTTAATTTTTTTTTTTTTACCGTACGCTTACGGTAAGCGTACGGTAAGCGTACTCGGCGAAATTGCCGAAAAAAAAATAAAACCGTTTTTGCTCTTGGGGGATGTTTGGGGACTCCCTCAACATGACTATGTGGGAGGGAGTTGTCAAAACAGCCCCGTAACATGTTTTTGGCCATCTTGTTTGATAAACAACACTCAGTGCGAGAGACAAAATGGCGGCCGCCGCTTCCTGGTTTCGGCCGATTCGAATGTTTACTAAGATCTAAGAGCCAATCAGAATCGCGCTCGCGCACGCCACCGTACGCTTACGGTAAGCGTACCGTAAGCGTACCGTAAGCGGGCTCAGATATATAGATTGATTTAAAGGCTATTTTCTCAGAATCTACTGAACAGATTTACACCAAACCTACAAAAGGCACTTCCTTGACCTAGGGACTACCTCTCTGCCAAATTTCTAGTAATTCTGTTCAGCCGTTCGGGCTGTAGCTCGTTCTAAAGGTCCTATGGAAAAATGCATGGGAAAAACGCGTTTTGGGACCCCCCTTTTATCTCAGCCCCCGCTTGACGAATCCCCCCGAGACTTTCAGGGTAGGAGCGGAGCGTAGCGCCCCACCTATTTTGAGAAATTCGCGAGGATTCATCGACCGGCGCCAAAGTTATTCAAAATAGAATGTTGAGGTTTTCCTATGGAAAAGGGGTCCTAACTATAACTACCTACTGGCGACCGCCAGTAGGTAATATACATATATATATATATATATATATATATATATATATATATTTACATATATATATAAAAAAATTAAAAAAAAAATATATATATATATATATATATATATATATATATATATATATATATATATATATATATATAATTATCTACTGGCGGTCGCCAGTAGATAGTTATAGTTAGGACCGTGTTTCCATAGGAAATCCGCAACATTCTATTTGGAATAACTTTGGCGCCGATTGACGAATCCTCGCGAAATTCTCAAAATAGGTGGGGCGCTCCGCTCCGCTCCTTCCCTGAAAGTCTCGGGGGGATTCGTCAATCGGGGGCTGAGAAAAAGGGGGGTCCCAAAACACGTTTTCCCCATCCATTTTTCCATAGGACCTTTAGTCCGAGCTACAGTCCGAACGGCTGAACAGAATTACTTGAAATTTGGCAGAGAGGTAGCCCTCAGGTCAGGGATGTGCCTTTTGAAGGTCTCGTGTAAATCTGTTCAGTATTTCCTGAGAAAATAGCATTTAAATCAATATATATATCTATAGGCGCGCTCCGAGCGCGTACCGTAAGCTTACCGTACGTGCACGCCGCCGTGCGCGAGCGCGATTCTGATTGGTTTTTAGATCTTAGTAAACATTCGAATCGGTCGAAACCAGGAAGTGTCGGCCGCCATTTTGTCTCTCGCACTCTGAGGGGGTGAAAAACAAAGGTGGAGAACGTGAAAAGGGGGCAGGGTGGACAGAAAAATCACGCGACCGCAATCCTCTGCTGATGACGTCAGATATTACATCACTGATGACATATGTGTTTTTCTGAAAAAAAAATATTTGTAATATATGTATAGCTAAAAATTAATGGAAGAAGAAATGGGTAAATAAGTGTCTAAATACAGTGATGTAATATCTGACGTCATCAGCAGAGGATTGCGGTCGCGTGAGTTATAGTTGCCTGCACTAACTATAACAGGGGAATTTCATTGGTTTTTCACGAGTGAAATATCCTGCTAACTATAACATGTGTGAAACCTATGGTTTTTTCAGTGAATTTGCAAGGTTTTTTAAATGCTAATTCCTAACTATAACGTGTGTGAAACCTATGGTTTTTTCAGTGAATATATATATATATATATATATATATATATATATATATATATATATATATATATATATATATATATATATATATATATATATATATATATATATATATATATATATATATATATATATATCCAAAACAAAGGGATCCAAATTCCGGGGCACACTGTCAGCGGGTGCTCAGCATAGCGGGCCGGATCCTGGCCACGGAAAACCACATTATTTATCCAAAGATGCGGCACTCGGGAAGGAGATGATTTCAAACAGTGCTTTATTGATTACACAGCTCAACCAACGCGTTTCAGCCTAACGGCCTTGCTCACGGTTAGTGAGTCCTTCTTCTATGGCACTATATATACATCCAACTAGCCGTAGTATGGCATTGTGGGAAATGTAGTGCAATCAAAACAATGTTGTACAATTAAACTAAAAGAAAAACAATCATATGTTATGATTAACAGGTGGATGAATTAGCATCAACGGGTCATGGTATAGTACCTAAGACGCAAAGGTATGCAAGCAACAATGTAGGTCATAGAGCGTATTCAGCCTAGTATCTTTGTATAGTACAAAGTATTATCGTACGGCGTAATATCTGGACTCAGAGGGTAGAGAGTAGGTGAGAGAGAGTACTGTGTAGTGTCAAAAGAAAAGAGAAAAGAGAATCAGTGCTTAAAGTACAAGGGAGAGGGAAAGAAAAAGTAAGAGAGAGAAAAACTGAAAGAGGGGAAGACAAAAGAGACGGGATAACTGCTATTGTCTCAGAATGACATTGGTAGCTGAGGGAAATGGAATCTATGTTAAATGTACGTAAAGTTCTTCGTCATTGTTCATCCCAGTCGGGGTCTTAGTTTGTAATCTGATAATGTAGCGAGATTCCAACTGTCGCAGTTTTTTAGTTCTATCGCCACCTCGTTCATTTAGCGTGATAGTGTCAATTCCATAGTAGCACATCTACTCTCTACCCTCTGAGTCCAGATATTACGCCGTACGATAATACTTTGTACTATACAAAGATACTAGGCTGAATACGCTCTATGACCTACATTGTTGCTTGCATACCTTTGCGTCTTAGGTACTATACCATGACCCGTTGATGCTAATTCATCCACCTGTTAATCATAACATATGATTGTTTTTCTTTTAGTTTAATTGTACAACATTGTTTTGATTGCACTACATTTCCCACAATGCCATACTACGGCTAGTTGGATGTATATATAGTGCCATAGAAGAAGGACTCACTAACCGTGAGCAAGGCCGTTAGGCTGGAACGCGTTGGTTGAGCTGTGTAATCAATAAAGCACTGTTTGAAATCATCTCCTTCCCGAGTGCCGCATCTTTGGATAAATAATATATATATATATATATATATCCACTGCATTGGGACTGGTGTAAATGTCTTGAAAGCTCTCCCAACATTTGTTGCTTGCCTTTTTAAATCGGGCTACTTTTCCTGATCAAAGGGGCTAGGTGGGAGCAAAGCGAACAAAACAAATTACCATAAGCCTATCCATTGAAGAAGTATTTTTCGAACAGACCGTACCCACATGGGTGATGCTTGCTTTGTAGTGCATCAATGGACAATGAGAATAAATTGACCCAAAACCGATAATTTGGAGACCCAACTTCTCATCAGAGACTTTTTGTATTTCTTAACAATGATTGAATAGAATCATGGCAAAGCTTCTCCGCATGCACCATTTCCATCCAAGCAAGTTAATGCCAATTTCAAGATTCTGGTAATGTGGCAGCCGAGAGCCAATATTCCAATCAATAAACTTTGTTCTTCTGTAGGGCGCCTCTCTGATGTCTAATCCCCTGAAACACAAGCAGAATTGGGTCAATCAGTGCATTGTGCTGCATTCAGGCTCGAATCACTTTGCTTAGAAATGCACTTCCGAGCAAATTGTGAGCAAAACATAAGAAATGGAAATAGGTCAGTAATTATTTAAATTAGTTTAACAGCCTTTGTAGCTCTGTAGTCTAATTCTAGCGCGTGCACAAATGAATGGTAATTTTTTTGGGCAAAAACGCAAGCCTGTTGAAAGATGTCAGCAGCAGTTTTAGGAATAATTGAAGCTGTCGCTTAAAAAAAATCAATGTTATGTCGAATGAGCACTGGCTCTTTTCCACACATTAACTCATCCCTGGGGATTAGCGACATTCTCGGTGCACAAAGCGGAGTTGGCCCTATTATTATCCTTTGCGGATGAGGTAAATGAGGGCTCTTTTCATGTGTTCCATTAGTAAACATTAGGGCTCTATTTTCAAAAGACTCATTGCTGCAAAACAGAATGTTTTGGGAGTGGGGCTCTTGGTAATTTTCCTTTCTATGTTCATAAGTGTTTTCTGAAATTATATTTGCTATAGTTCTCCCTTTCTTCAAAAACTGTGTGGCTCCCTAGACTACATAATAACTCTGATTTTTGCCAAAGACCCATTGCCTGCAAGAGGATGTAAAAAATGCAACTCTGTACCACCTGCCACAGATCCAGTTTTACAGCATGGTAGGTAGGCTGTGAAGTTTCAATTTTGAGAGGCTTGAGCAGGTATCATCTTTAAATCCCAAACAATATTGAGTCTCCTGGCCCCTCACCATGGATGAGAAATTATTGCATTGTGGATATATTGGGACTCAGGACAAAATCTGTAAGGATTTGTATGAAGTGATACCTGTGCTACAAGCCACACTGCATGTGATGTAACTCATGGCCATGGTCCTTGAGAGTGCTGTAAATTCTGCTAGAAGTCTTGTGATCATAAGGCTAATGCGATAAAACAATTAGTCATTGTCTGATAGTCATTGTTTTCGATGAGATCTATGTACTTGGTGGAAAGTCTGTGATGTAGCAAGGGCATAATGGGCCCCAATGCAGATAAGGAATATCCCCACACATTATCCTGATTTGGTTTATAAAAAATAGTCATAAATGGCACACAATGGCCCTTCTACCCTCTGGAACTCAGTTCCAAAGCACCTAATACACTTATTCTTCTGTGGAAATTCCTTTAAGGATCTAGAAAATAACTGAATGCTTCCAAAGGACACAACTTTAGATGTGTATACTTAGTGCTTTTTAGTATTTTGGTATCTTCCCTCAAATGTAACTTAGTATTTGATCTTTATGAATCTATGCTTTGTAAATATTTTTCTTCCATATTGGGCTGTTGATTAGGCCTAAGCTATTGTGCAAGGGCTGTCCTGGTCTACCTATTGTATAGGACACAAGATGAAGAGTGGTATGTAGCTGATTAGTGGCATGGATATTCTTCTCGCTTTCACCAGTAGTTAGTGATGTGTGTAATGGATATACTAGGTTGTAAAAGAAGCAAAGGAGCTCTTGCATAGCAGCAGGAGGGAAAATTAGATTATGGATGATATGTGTCTCAATGAACTCAAAAGTATGCATTTTCATAAAGAGTAGCATTAATCGCAAGCTTTCTAAATACAAACAAAAGAGTGATCTAAAAAAGTGCATGCACAAATTATTGAGTGAAGGTGACTGCAAGGGGAACTGGTTGTGGATTGGGCTGTTGCAAGTAAGCAAATAATCTATTCTCAAAGACACCTCACATTTGAGCACAGTTGCGGGGGCATGGCTATCAATGCTGCACCAAGATCTGTGACACCATGACCACAGGCCTTAGGGTCTACTTCATTCCAGGTAGTGGCTGTTTTTCATTACCAACCAGGGGATGGGAGCCCAATTTCCTTGATTGCATTACCTTGCTACCCTGCCACACAAACCCCACAGTCCGAATCTTAAGGTCAAATATCTGCGAGACAAGAACAACCGAGCTACTAGGCAGTGATTAAAGCTGATCATTTGGTTTTAGTATATTGAAACAATGATAAGAAATCAATTTGACAGATAGGAAGGGAGGGGCAGAAATCCATGGGGCGAGGAGAATGAACACCCAAAAAGTCTAACACCAGAGGAAAAATATATTACTAACAAGATAAGGAAATTAAAAAACCGTAGGCTAGGAAATTCCTAATGTCAGGTGGATAACTCAATTTAACAGTGGAAACATTTGTAAATTTAAGAATTTGATTTCTTTTTTTTAATGGTTTTCCTTTCATATGTGTCTCTTTTAAACACAAAAGCACATAGGATTAAAGTGGAAGATACTGCTTTTAAAAACTGTTGAGTGTTTGAATTGTAACGACTTATCCTTTTTTGATCTAGAAGAATACCCTTAATTTGCCAAAAGGACAATAAATGACTTCTGATAAACAAGTGGAGTGGTTAGCAAATTATTTTCAAAGCTATCCCTTTCATCCAAAGTTACTTAAAAATAACATCAAGACTTTCGCTGGGGGACAGATTTGGCAGTTTACATAAATTACAGCCACACTTGACAGTTTTTACCAGTGATGGGGAATCTTGCAGTGGTGGACGGGAATTTTGCACCGTTTCCAGGTTACATAAATTGCACTGGTGCAGAAGTGACATTCCTGATTGACATATATTGTACTGGTACAGATGCAATTTTGCACCAATATTTGCATCAATCTTTGGACACGCCGATAGGCTTTTAGCGTCATTTTTTAACTGGCCATTCCATGTGCATGTTGTTTTTTTAGGTCACGGCTCTAGACGGCAAGCATGCACTGTCTCAAACTGAGATATGGTGTATCTGCTCTGTGGGCTTTCAGTGCACCCATTGCTTTTCATTCATTTTTTAGTGTGGCTTTCTAAAATCCTTGGTTTTCATTGGTAGGTCGTGGCCATTTGTCCTGCCTTTTGGTGTGTGGTTCTCGCCCTTGGATAATGGCCCCCTTGCATGTCTTGGTTCGATTCTTGCCATTTGGGGTATTACGGTGCACAGTTTGTTTTTTTATTGCCATGGCTAATTTGAGTGTTGGATTTGTTAGCTTTAAAGCAAACACTCGCAGCTGATGTTTGCAACCACACATGTTTTTTTTGTTCGTTGGGAAACATCGCCGTGTGTACCTTCCCCTCCCTATAATTCCTACCCTGCCCTCCCTGGTCTGTGTGCGCACTGGAGAAGAATTGCATGCAGTTTGTGGGGCATTAATTTCTATGTGGAGGGTTGGCTGTTGCGCTGTCATTCTTGTGGTGGTCCTCCTGGTTGAGACTCCTGTCATCGCTACACATCACAAAAGAATAGAATATAATAATTTTGATTTTGTTGACTGAATAGTGCATATTTTGTTTTAATGTTTCCACTTCTCCTTGTAGATGCATCCAAGTGTGGCTGCCACCTTTCATTTATTTCTTTTTCCATGGGTCCATGCTAAAGGTAGCTTGGGTCATTCTGGAGGAGACATTCTATCGGTCTGCTGCTATCCCGGTGCGCGTGCTCACTACACCACTGGATTCAAGCTTCCCTGGGTGATAAAGGGTGATGCCCTGAAACCGGTCCCAGGATGCTTGTTTCCGGACCAGGGAGGACCCGGCTTGGCAGTTCGGGCTGGACTATTCCCACAAGGAACAGGGTCTAGACTGATTTGCATATGGCTGGGTCCAAACTGGGGTGGTGTGTTGAGCAAAAGAAAGATGGATTTAACCCAGATCCTTGTGACTAGGAATGAATGTTTGCTTTGTCCAGCATTCTGTCCATCAATTGTTTCTTTTGCATATGTTGCCCTAAGTGGGAAGGGTATGCCCAGACGTGGGTTCCGTGCTCTCTATACCCCTGGATTCAAGCTAGCCTGGCTGATGAAGGGTGATTCCCTGAAACCGGTCCCAGGATGCTTGTACCCGGTCCAGGGAGAACCTGGCTTGGCAGTTCGGGCTGGACTGACCCCTCAAGGAACATAGTCAAGACTGAATTGCATATGGCTGGGTCAAAACTGGGGTGGTGTGGTGAGCAAAAGAATTTTGGATTTAACCCAGATCCTTGTGACTGAGGGTGAATGTTTGCATTGTCCAGCATTCCGTCCATCAATTGTTTCTTTTGCATATGTCGCCCTAAGTGGGAAGGGTATGCCCAGACATGGGTCCTGTGCTCACTACACCACTGGATTCAAGCTAGCCAGGCTGATGAAGGGTGATGTCCAGAAACCGGTCTCAGGATGCTTGTTTCTGGTCCAGGGAGGACCTGGCTTGGCAGTTCGGGCTAGACTGTTCCCACAAGGAACAGGGTCAAGACTGATTTGCATATGGCTGGATCCAAACTGGGGTGGTGTGGTGAGCAAAAGAATGATGGATTTAACCCAGATCCTTGTGACTGGGGGTGAATGTTTGCATTGTCCAGCATTCCGTCCATCAATTGTTTCTTTTGCAGCTGTCCGGGTGCGCTGCATTCTTTTTGTAGTGGGCAGCTGCACAGACTCCGTCTGCAACATTTCTTGGTGCGGAAGTGAAAACGGAGAAATCTTGGGGCGTGGGTGAGATGAAAGTCTGCTGGCTGTCGGAAGGATGCCATTCTCATGTAGGCCACGCTGTCTGGCTGTTGCCTTTGCCAGATTCCCTGGGCCATATCTCCTTTAGTTTGTTGCCGGTGGCTCTCTCTCTCCCATCCTTACCTCAGCCTCATTTCCTTTCTTCCCCTCTGTGGTGCCTTGCCTATAAGCAACGGGACATATTTCTGACTAGTAAACTTCTAATTGCACTCAAGAAAGCACCCCCAACTTATATGTGAAACAGTGCTTGTTTGTGGAACTCTCTGTGGAAACTCAGCCTCCACCGTCACTATATGAGCTGAGCTAATGTAAGGAACGATCCATTGCTTAATTTGCCAAATATTTATTGCCTCCCATCTGTTGAACACTTTTCCTTTGTCTGGTGCCAGCTGCCCCTCATGTCCTTCTCTGGTGAGGGGGTGAAGCGTATCTTTTGTTGACACACTGCGCAGCGCTCACGCTGCTCGTGGCATGGCTTGGGGACATTAGTGGGGACAATAGCTTTCGCTGGACACTTGTGGGGTCACAGGGGGAAACCTATTGGCGTATGCTGTCTCAAAATGTCTACCCCCAGTCCCCCCACCTTCCCAATATTCCTTCTTTCTGGTTTGTGTCTCCTGCTCTGCCTTGGCAGTGTTCCACGGGGGGAAAAAACATTGGCAAAGCCAATAGGTCTTGGAGATCTGAGAGCTATAGGCAATGGCAATGTTAATGCATTTGTGTATATCAATAAAACAGCCCCAGAGTTGTACACAAATGCATTTACATTGCCAGCGCCTACAGTTCTCGGATTGCAGAGACCTATTGGCTGTGCCAATGCTTATTATACTTGCTGTGTAGTGCAAACATTGGTGCAAAATTGCACAGATGCTACTGCAATCTATATATTCCACAAATTAAGCTCCAAATTGCCTGATTCATGTAATCCAGCCACTACACTTACTTCTATTTGAGCCCACCTACCTTTGAGCTAACGTAGCTCTGTTTGAGCTCACCTTCTTCTGTCTGAGCCCATCTATCTCTATTTGAGCCCACCTACCTTTCAGTTCACCTGGCTCTGTTTGGGCCCACCTAGCTCTGTATGAGCTTGACTACCTCTTTTTGAACCCACCTAGCCCTATCTGAGGCCGCCAACCTCTGTTTGAGCCCATCTGCCTCTGTCTGAACCCATCTACTTGAGCCCACCTACCTCTGAGTCCACCTAGCTCTGTTTGAGCACACCTAGCTCTGTCTGAGCTCACCTAACTCTGAGCCAACCTGGCTCTGTTTGAGCCCACCTAGCTCAAAATGAGCTTGCCTACCTCTGTTTGAACCCACCTAGCCCTGTCTGATGTCATCTACCTCTGTTTGAGCCCACCTCTCTGTTTGTGCCCATCTGCTTCTGTTTCAGCCACCGACCTAGATCTCCTCGAACTCACCTGCCTCTGCTTGTGAGTGCCTATTTCTGTCTGAGCTCTCTCAGCTAGCTGTGCTTGAATTCCCATTATAACACTTTGATGAAGCCAATTTGAACCCATAGAAAAAGCTCTGCTTTAAATTACATTTTGGCCTCCAGACATTTTAGTGCATTTGTTTGCTTGTTTTCATTTATTATGTATTATTGAGTTATTAGTTCCATCCTTACAGCTTGCACAGCAGAAAAACAGAACATTAACCATTAATGTTAAACATGTTAGAGATAGCATATAACTGAGACCAGAAAATGAGTTCCACATTCTACATTAGTTACCAGCGCTGATTACATTCATGCAATGGCTGTTCGCTGACGCTTCTTTATGTGACAGGAAATTGTCAACATGGCTTGTTGGATGGATGCACTACTTAGCACTTCCTCACTGTTCATTAGCTCAAGTAGTGTAAAGCCTGGTGTACTTGTTAAATTTGTACACAGTTACTAGGCTCAGACGAACATTTGTCAATCAATAATGCTTGCTCATACATTCTGATTTATTGCCTTCTGACCTCTGGTTTTGACTATGTACTGAACTTTGTTTTTGCTTGTTTTAGGACACTGGGCACTTTTTCAATGTTGAACAGTGCTAAATGCATGTGCTCTGTGTCTAAAATATGATGGCATTTTGTTTCTCCAGGATTGGTACATTTGATTCACTAGTACAGTGTACTACATGTGCCCAGGGCCTGTAAATCAAATGCTACTAGTGAGATTGTAGCACTGATTGTGCCACCCATGAGTAGCCCTTTAAACATGTCTCAGGCCTGCCACTGCAGAGACTGTGTGTGTTATAAACTGCCATTTCGACCCGGCAAGTTCACCTACATGCCAGGCTCAAACCTCCCCTTTTTTTACGCATAAATCACCTCTAAGGTAGGCCCCAGATAGACCCAGGGGCAGGGTGCAGTGTGTTTAAAAGGTAGGACTTCCACTTTTGAGTTGTGCATGTCCTTGTAGTGAAAAACCGCTAAATTTGTTTTTCACTACAGCAAGGCCTATCTCTCCCAAAATTTAGCATTGGAGCTGCCTTGGAGCACTTTACAAGTGTAACTGCCAATTGGGAAAACATAGGAAGAGTAAGTTTGGTGTCACTGGAATTTAAAAGTACATCTTTTGTGAAGTTGGTTTTCTAAATTATAGATCTAAAAATCCCACTTTTAGAAAGTTGACATTTTCTTACTTTAACTATTCTGTGCCTTTGCGTGTCCCTAGAATACACTTCTCAGTTGGTTGACAGTTGGGCTTTGTACATTCCCTCTAGACAATGACACACAAAGGGAGATGAGGGGTTCCCTGCATGTCCGGATGGCCCATCACTAGGCTGATAGGTCTTCATGAGCTAGAGAGAGAGGGAGGAGCTGACACTGGCACCTGAATAGGGCTGTGCCTGTCTCCACACAAAGAGCTGCATTCCCCCTGTACTGTGTCGTGAGACAGGGCCAGAAAGGGCAGGGTCTTGTGCACTACAAATACCTTTCTTTGAAGTCTCCCAAGCTTCAAATCCGAAAAGGGATATAAGAACTGGACCTCTGACACCATATACTCAGTACACTTCTGTACTGAAGACATTCTGCCTGGAAGAAGAGCTGTTGTGCTGCCAGGAGGGACTGGAACTTTGCTGTGCTGGCTTGCTGCCTGCTGCTTCTTGCCTGGGAGTGGGAGGACTGGACATTACTTTCTACATCCTGCATCTCTAAAGGTTTCTTAAGTAATTGTTTTGGCTTGCTTTCTGTTATTCAAGTCTCAGGGACATCAAAGACTTCACATGCATCTTGTTATCAGCACCTGAGCTGCTCTACTGTGAGTCTTATTCTGCCAAGTGGTGCCAAATCCAGTCCTGGGCCCTTGGAAGTTAGTGTTTGGTGCTGCATCCAAGAAATCAATGTATCGTCACCGAAGCGTCGTTCGGAACTGGTGCATTCCCAGTGACATCGATGCATTGCCGCTGCCTTCGCTGAAGCCATGGACACCACTCATGACAAAATGACCTTGGCTTACAATGCAGCCCCGACTTTGCTGACGCAGCGCCTCCAAATCACAGCTGCTGCATGATTCTCTAACAACACCATCACCAATGTCTGCTATGTTCCGACCCCGCCTCTGATGCATTCCTGGTTCTACACAGCCTCAAACCAATGCATTGCCTTCTGCCCAGTGGTTCAACTTCGATGCCTCAGAACCGATGCACAGCATTTGTGACATCGACATTTCAACAACTATGCCTGACTTCGGAACCAACGCAGCGCCTGCAACGCATCACCTATGTATTTTAACGCATCATCCCGAGCATCGACGCATCTAAAGTACTGTCAGCAGGTCTACGTGACTCCTGTATCAGGGCTCGCACTCCATCGTGGTCAGACTGGAATTTTCTATTTGCCCCGGTCAAACGTGACCAGATAGCCTCTGTTGGACCTATTGATTTCATCTTGCAAAATTCAAATCTTGACTTGTGAATGTTGGACTTTTGTCGTTTTGGTCTTGTTCTACTCAGATAAATACTGTCTATTTTTCTAAACTGGTGTGGAGTACTTTTTAGAGTGTTTTCACTGTGTTACTGTGTGTGTGGAAACAAATACTTTACACATTGCCTCTTTAGTTTAGCCTGACTGCTTTTTGCCAACCTACCAGAGGATAAGCACAGGTACACTTTTAGTGTGTACACTTACCCTGACTAGGATTGTGGTTCCTGCTTGGACCAGGTGCATAACTCCGCCAACCAGATACCCAGTTTTTTAACATTTTCCTTTCAGGAATGCAAATTAAATTAAAGAGATTACATTACTTTTGTTGATATAAATGAATTAAAAAAAAGTTTACAAAATCCTGCTGAAAATTCTATCATTCATGATAACACACCGCAACGCTTGTATCATTGAACATCCACCCTGTCACATGAACAAGAAACATAGGCACTGGGATGAGAAAGCATTAAAGTACCAGCAGTGCTTATTTTGTACCCGTGTTTGCCCGCGCTCAGCACAGGCACTTAATTCTTAACAATGGCACTTTTATATGACAGCCCGCCACATGATAGTGTTGTCTGCCTATTTTAAGCAGAGCACACCCGTTTAGGATATGCACCACAAAATAATAGTAGTGTTTCCACAGGTCATTTGGACTTGCATTTTGCAGTACTGAAAGGGGCTATTGGTGGCAGAAGCTGCAATAGCATCGTTAGCAATATCTTGGGCCCTGGCACTTTTTTTTTTTAATCAAGCACAGGGTTCCAGTCCAACATGCTCCCCTAAATTGTCAGGCAAATGAAGTACAATAACACCTGAGCATTTTCAGAGAGATGAGGCACGAGATTGGCTTTCATAGAAGCATGACTAGTACATAGAGTGCCAGAAACCAAACAATAAAGTCATGGACATTGACTCATCAAAATGCCTGGAGTAGTTGATTTGAGAAATAGCACCCTTTGGCCCTTAATGACATCCTAAGGTTGACACTTTATCCCAATCTTAGCACCTCGGCACACTCCTATTTGATGCTGAGAAATTAGTGAAATACTCAGAAATTATAATTAGAGAAAGGACGTGTGGCTGTAGTAGTCTCATTTACTTTATCATCCTACAGCTTCATTCATGACCTTTGATATTATTCACCTGTGTGTAGAAAGAGCAATGTCATGTGTACCATAAAATGAGCCACATTTAGCAGCTTCTAACAATGGCTAAATGAAAATTGTTTAATAAGGAAATTCCTGCAAACAATACCATAATAGATGAATTTGTACCAATAGCATAGCACATGCTGAAGTCTGATTGCATTAAACCATAAATATTCCACGTGGTAACATCATAAATGAAACACCATGATGGATAACCAAATGCTAGCAGCTAAATTTGAAAAATGTCATTGACAACTGGTGTGAATTGTGATACACCACACACAGAGGGAACTCTCGCTGCAACGTACTGAAGACTAACAGATGTGCTGAACTAAGAACTTTGGATGGAATTGTGAAGTGCAGCAGTTTTAGATAACATTTTACCATGGCCATTACCAGCCATTGTATGAAACAACTTTGAGTGGACTTGTTTGTGATGAATCTTGGAAAGTAATTGAAAAGGAGCCAATATAGTTTGAGGCCAGTGATCCACAAAACCCACATTTACAAGACGTTCTGTAACATCTTACGAAATTAAGCAGTCAGTTCTGTGTTATTGATATAAATCAATATCCCACACATGGACACATGAACACATTCATGTATGGGACAGAAATATGGGTGTAAGCTCCTCTTGAGCATGTATGATTAGCAACAAGTGTAGGTAAATATGTACATAACTCTCAGATAAAGCAATTGTGTGTTTCCTACATGGCCCATTGTAGTTTTCCCTATATTATCCTAGTTTTGCATGCTGTAGGCCGCGTTTCTTTTGCACACATTATTATAATAAACTTGCTTGCTTTTGTGTCACATTGTATTTTCACACAGAACCTGAATATGTTTTTGTGTTCTGTTCTTTTCCTGGGATTAAGTCTGAACATCATAGACAAGGTCAAACAATACTGCCCCTGGTTAATCTCTCTGGTCAGTCACTAGCACCTAGACATAACAAGAGAATGCAGCTGCTGTTTGTGAGCAAACATGTCTTGTCATATAACTGAGGACAGGGATTCTAAAAACACTCTCTGAGCGAAGGTCCTGAGGCAAGATCACCACGTCGTCTCAGATGTAGAGTGTACATCTATGTATGCTAAGGTACGGGGTCCGCCACTAATCCCAGAGATCTTTGATATATAATCATTTAGCTTCAGTAGGAAGGGTGTATAGGCTAATCTGTTTTATAACATAACCAGGCTTTTTATGGTATATGGTTTGTTAACCTTGCTAAAAATATTTTTGAAATGCATTTATTTTCTAATTGTCGCGCAAATACTGCATCTTAGAGCACAACAGTTTAAATAAATATTATAAACTTCCTTTGTGTCTCTTGTTTAACTTGTTGTGTATAAGTACGAGTGAGAGAGCAAAAGGGTGTGCCCTGTTAGCACGATCCCTGAGAAGGTCGAGAGTGTTGTGTTCTGGGGTGCCAATTAACTTGTTTCTCTGGAAAGTTTAGGAGGGCAAGTGAGGTACTGTTGCTAGTCGGAATCTAACTCATAGATATTGAGGTGGTATGGAGACTCAGTCCCTACATGCTGATATTCTATGGTCTGAAGCATAGTTCTGTTCCACATCAGAATCTCTGCAACAAATTCAAATATTTTGAAATCTCTCAAACTAAACATTGTCAGGTTCTGACAAATTCAGTAAAGACTAGAGGGGATGGAGTCTTTCAAGCCAGAGGTAAGCATTTCAGCCATGCAAGGTTAATCGTGCCTTAAGCAATCATGAGGTACCATCCCTTTTTGCTGGGAGCAAGAGACCAGTTGCAGTCAATATCAACACAACCCAAGATACCAGAGCAACCAAACAACAAGGTCATACCGCACACACCCTCAGCTCTATACTCATGTCAAGTAGGTGTTTCACATGCTAACTAGGTTTTAATTGCACCCAGCACAGTTGTCCTAAAATATTCCAGAGCACTAGATCATTAGATTTCTCACTTAACAATAGGGTTACCTTGAACCTGCAAATGAAGAATCCTTTGAAGAGTGGTCCTGCTAGCCAAGGCCACTGAAATGTACCCAACTCCCCATCCCTAAAGAATATCATGAACAAGTTGCCTACACTCTGGACCTCTCATCCCTAGATTTTGGAACATTTGTACTAACAAGTCTGCCTTCCTCTCGCACTGCTACCGACAGCGTGGCTCCACATGTGGCAGCTAGATTGGTTTCCAGAACCTGGAAATATAATTGCATACCCCCTGTACTCTCACACCTCAAACGTCTAGAAAGCTCTCTGCATTTTCAGGTTAAAATATACAATTTTAAAGCCATAAAACTGTCCATGCTCAATTATCCCAAATGTGTAGTCAAAATCTCCCACTGATACAGATACCACAAAATTCATCAGGTGAGCAAAGCAAACAACTCAAATTTAAACAGGGGCGACTCCTCTGTTATGGTGGAAGAGCATCACCCTACTAAGTGGCAACAGAGGTAAACATATGAAAAATAAAATTATAATAAACACATTTTATTATCATTTTATTTTGCTTCTTACCTCCTGCAGGCTGTCAGCAAACCGCGTCATAGGGTGGGACAGGGCCATGCAATGTATGTGCAAAAGTGGGGAGGAGGCGTGATGCACACTTAGCATTTCTCCACCCCGCTGTGTTGTACAGCCAGGTGGAGAGAAAAACCACAGGCTCACAGACACTGTCTGCACAGTAAACCAAGCTGCTCAGACCAATGCCAGTGCTGCTCTCATACTGGGAATGCTATTCCCTTCACGAAAGCAGCATCATGATTGGCATCTTCTTCCTGCCCAGTGTGCACCAACCCTTGAGTCAAGGATCTGGAGAGGAGCAATGCGGCGACCACAGTGGCAGGTAAGTTACGTTTTATATTTATATGTAGGTGCTTATTTTTGTATCAATAACAGTGCAAACCTTGTATGAAAAGGATAGCGAAATTGATTGTAATCTGTGTACAGGGACAGGGCAGAGGAAGAGTGTGGGAAATTCTAATGAAGGCTTCAACTACAATATGGATTTGGGGTTTTATTCAGTCATCAGGATCAATATGATTAAGACACACATTTATTACATTAAATATAGAATTTAAGAGGGCAGGTAGTATTTTTTTTAGTTACATGATCGAAGGAACTTAAAGAGGCTTGAGCGGCTAAACATTGTGGCCATATTTATCAATCTTTCACACAGCACAAAAGTCAACTCGCTGAGCTGCATCAAAGGGAGAGGGCAGGAATGCACCATTACCATTATATGGCACATTCCTAATCTCACTGCCTTTGCTGGCGCACAGTCTGCTGACTAGCGCCAAAGCAGGCACTCTTGGGCCATAGTGTAAGGCTCCCTGCATTGCAGGGGGATTGTTTTTGTGCATGAAAGGGCCACCTCTGTCACAAAAACAATCCTCTGAGGCTTTTTTCTCTTTCTAAGTATGCTGAAAAATGCAACATACTTAGAAAGGCGAAAAAACAAGGAGTAGTAAAGATATTTCTCCTTGTTGCACCTCCCATGGGACGGTGTAGCATGTTGACACTTTGCCAGGTTTACCAGTCTTGGTAAATTTGGGGATGCACCAAAATCCATAGGTGGATGCATGGGAAAAGCCATTCTCCACCCATGGAACACCTTCCCAAAGCAGTTTAACGCAAGGCAGGGACTTGTACTGCTTTGCGTTACTCAAGATTCACCAAGCAAACCAGGTCAACGCAAGGTGGCCTTGTGTTGCTTTGTAAATCTGATTTTAGTATTATATTGCCCTTACAACATCATGTGTGACTCAACAGCAGCACAATAGTATAATAAATCTGACCCTGTGTTTCAGTTAACTGAGATATCCCTTATAAATATATCAGCTAGAAAACTACAGGGCCAAACATTGTGTAAACAGTAAGTATATTTTCCCAAGGAGACCACGTTCTTTCAAAATATGCAGAAATACTTTATCACATAAAATAGATTCGCATCTGAAACATGCATATTCGCACCATCTTCTAAAGGGATCATTTAATGTCTACTTCCTTCCATGAGTAGATTAGTTCTCTGCCCATAATTGACAAAGCCCTCCACAGCCCTCAACACTAACACCGCCTCCTACACAACTCATGTGACACAACTCTGAAATTAGCAACACAGCAAAGGCCAGTTATCAGTACTTAATCTGAATGAGTTTTGGTGCCCAGGGCTCTTGCTCCAAAGCCCATGGCTGGTCAATTGAATGTTGGCTTGCCGGATAATAAAGATTGGTCATCTTAAACCATTTCATGCCTCTTCAGTCCACTACCAGACAATCTCTACCCCTTTATCACTCTCTTTCCGTTTCCTGCTCCCTTCCTTTGTGACAGTTTTAGCATTTTTCTCGTCCTCAGTATTTCTGGTGTGTGTGTTTTTCTCTCTCTTCCTCTCTGTAAATGTCTGATGCAGAACAATAAGTGCCAATCGCCAAAAACAAGTGCTGGTGGCCCCCACATGCAAACACAGGCTCAAATTAAGCCCTGCCAGTTATATAGATAGATGTCAACATGCTGCCCATCAAAATACAACACACCTCCTTACACAGCACACTTTAAGAATGAACTTGATCATACTCCCATCTCTTCCCATTTATGTATTTGATTGGGTATTGAGGCATCCAAGAGCACTTCCTGCCCTCAGCTGCTTACCACACTTATTCATTTGCCTGGCATTGGTACCCATACAAACTAAGAACCTACATAAGCAAGTTTATACACCAGTCTGGCCTTACCAACCAGATAACCTTTTTCAAATTCAACCGCTGATCAAAGACCTCCACAGAACTAAATCACAATCATGAGGATTTTTTCTTCAGGAGTTTAATTTCAGATCTTCCCAAAAACTCTAATTGAAATGAAATGTGAGCTGCTACTCAAGATTTCTACTTGAGCCAGTGCTTCGTGCAAGTTTTTAGGGACCTAGAAACTGCTATGAAAGAGTTTGGTATAGAATCTGCTTGTTTCTTGGAACTGGTTAATGGCATTTAATGGTTCCTCTTGCTTTCATTTCGTATTGTTATTCAACCAAATGGAATTTTTACTAGAATGCTTTATCAGCAAAACCACTGTATCATATTCTCTACTTGTAGGAAGGTGGGTTATTAGTATGTGCAGGTAGGTACCTACAATTAGTAATAATACTACAATCACTAATAAAGCCCAGTCAAGTGTCAATAAATTAATTCTTGCTCAACCCTTGGCTAGTAAAAGACACAAGACAATAAAAAAACAGAGAACACCAACTAATAAAAATGGAGAATATTTTTATCTTCAAAATTATACCAAAACAACAAAAATTCATTGTAGGGAACTGGAGATATTAATTTTTAAAGTTTAAATAAAAAAATGTGCTTTCTAGCTCCAAAAAGTGTAAAGCGTCAACCGGGGCTATCTGGTCATGCTGGACCAGGGCAAAATCAAAGTTTCAGGCTGACCGTGATGGAGCGTGGGTCAGATACGATGAGCGGCTGGCCCGGTCAAGTTTTTACCGTTTGACTTAGTCCATTTTTTTTACCTTTTCTCTGGACATCGAGCGATCAGGTCCTCTGATCTGGGTTTCGACTCAACGATGGCGGCCTGCTAGAGCGTGATACCTCGGTGAGCCCTAGAGGGCTTTGTCTTCATCATCAATGGCGAGGAGATGTGGAGCTTTGAGCAGGGCAAATCTGCGTGGTCAGGTTAATCGTGGTTCGACTTCGCCAGCTTGACTCTCATCATCGATTCAGGTCTTCTTCTGGAGCTTTTTCGCCAAAATTAGTCAAAAAGTTCTCAATGTTTCAGGAGATTTTCTTGGAAGTTCCTTGATGCATGACAGCGTTCCACAGCACCAGCCAAGGGTTCTGAAGCTCTGGTTTGCCCCATGGGGTCAGGGCCTCCAACTCCCACAATGCACCTGGTCAGCCCAGGAACATCCAGGTGGAGCTGGTCAGCTGAAGTTGTCCTTGTAGTGGATGTTACAAGTGGATTCTTCCAGCACTTTTCTACCTGTTGCTGCTCAGGGAGTCCACTCCTACCCTTAAAGACAGGAAAAGTCTTTCTTGTGTGGAGCCTTTAGAGTGCAGCAAGTGCAGTCCTTCTGAAGGCAGTCCTCTGTTGTGCAGTCCAAGGCTCGAGCAGGGCAGCCCTTCTTCTCAGATGTTTCAAGGCGGGATCTGAGGGGCTCCTGCGGAGCTCACATATTTATTCCCTGTTCTGGGGTGGAAGAGGGGGGACAAGCCAACCAATGGGATTCAAGCTGCCATCCTCTGCTATGACAGCTTCTTGGGAAGAGTTGCATATTTTTGTCCCAGAATGCACAATTCTCTCCTTGGCGTGCAGGTCTGGCTAACCCAACCCACATTGTGGCTAACATTTCCAAACACTCCCCTTCCAGCCCCTCGCCTAATCTAGTTAGAGGGGCTCCCATCTGGTGGGGATCAAGCAAGTGAGGGCTGGCTTGTGTCCTGTGACATCTGTGCTTCTACCATTGAAGATCATTTAATCTCACCAGCCTCCTTCCTGTCACTGGCTTCTTCATGAAACAAATCTCCTCCCACCAAATGGCTGTATTGTTTCAGCCCCAGGCCTCTTCACACATATTCGGGGAGTAGCTTGCCAATTAGAAGATGCTGCTACAGGGCTGTTTTAGGAACCTTCAATAAATTAAGTTCTAAAAATACTTTCCTGCAATAGATATAATAAATCTGACCTTGACAAGTAGTTGGATTCATTGTAACTATTATTGATGCTTTGAATTATGTTGCTAGCTACTTCCAATCAAAAGTTAGACTTTATTAAAAATTAATAAAGCCTTCCTGTGATGGTGCAAGGACTCCAATAGAGCTAGCAGCACTACAATGGGGAGAAACGACTTTGGCTTGTTTTCCACCACCAGGACATATAAAACATATTTTATAATGTCCCTGCTTTTTATAACAAGGCACCCTACCCTTGGGGCACCTATGGCAGACCTTAAGGGTCACTTATATGTAATAAAAAGGTTGTTTTGGAATTTTAATTCCAAAGTCAAATTAGAACACAGTTTATTTTTAAAACCAGACTGCAAGGCATGGCTTGCTTTAAATTGACACCAGACACCACAATAGTGCATATTTAAGTGCATTAAGTCCACTAGAGGTCTCTAATCTACATGCCCTACCATATACTAGAGACTTACAGGTAGGTTGTCTGAACTAATTGTAATTATACCAATTACCATGTACCTTTTAAGGACAGTGCACTGGCCCTGGGCCAGGTTAGCCGAGCCCAGGATATGTTTAGAGTCAGTAACCAGCAGTATCAGTCAAAAATTTGTGGCCGATCAGGGAAAAAGGATGACTTCCCTACTTGACTCCATCTTCTATCCCTCATAGTTGGTTGGAACAAACAACTGCGCTCAGTCTATAAGCTGCTAACATAGGGAAGTTCAATGTTAGCAAGAGTTTGCCAATCTATGAGAGTGCCTTTTACAGATGTCACTGAGTCAGAGAAAAACAATGCTGCCCAAAAGAAGCAAGATAACCTGATATGCATTACTGCAGGCAAGCCCGGTGTAAGACTATATGACTGCAGTAATCGCTTAGATACAAATTAGATGAATGGTAATTTTAATGATATTAATAGTTATAAATTGAAACCTTACCCTAATAGGGTGAGATGGGATATGGAATTAATATGGAAACTTCTTTATTCATGGAATGTCTTGAAATTTTGAAGGAATGAATAGTAAATTGGAAGATCTATATTGGCAAGATAATATCAAAGTCTGTGCATACAGGGGTTGGATAACCTCTATGGCCAATTCAGGCAGTGCACGGCCGATGTCAAACCCTAAACTATCACACACTGTGTGAGCTTGAATGGCATGGGGAGATAATGATTAGACAGCCTCTGAGGGTTAAGCTTAAAGTCACTCAGTTTGGCAAACTTCCTCTGCGCATGCCTGAAATATGTGTGTAGTATTGTGAGCAGATGTCGTGTTTGATGCACTTAGCAAATCTTTTCATTATCTGAAAACAAACTCCTGAAGCTGTTTTTAGAATATCACATAGCAGTGACCCTGATGTTGATAGAGTTTTATCTTAGCTTGGGTCCATTATGCATTTTTTCTACTCAATATTTAGATGCCATTTCCGGTAGGGAAAATGGCTGTTGGTCACCCCACACTAAATAGGATGGATTGACTTCCTCTATGAACTAACAAACGGTGGCAAACAGGCCATGAGTTATTCATAGGATAGAAGTATATTTGTACATAAGGAATTGGGGTTGTTGGCCAAGTAACCCATATTCGTCTTAAAGTCTCTTTAGCTTTTAATCTAAAGTGTCTCTTTCTTTATGAGATAGGTACTTATATGCTACACTCACGTCTGTAATATTGAAGATTTTCAGTTTTCTTTGTTTTCTTTTTTCCCTTTTTCTTCGTTCTTCTATTTGTTAGTTTTTCTTTCCTTTGGGTACTTATAGTTTACTAGTGTATTCTCTTTTCTTTTTTTTCGTCCTGTCATAAGTGAACACTCCAGTGTTTCAAATGTGATTTGAAACACTATGTGAACACGGATATTGTGAATGAAAATAAAAAAAAATTAAAAAGTGTGTAATTAAAAAAAAGGGGGAAAAAAACCGTGCACGCGAAGTTCAAATTAATGCATTCACTGGTTATTGAAAATAGACCTTACTCTGAGCTTTGATGACGGATATCATTCCTGGCAGCTTTCATTCCTAAAATGAAATGCCGATGAAAGAGCCAAAGCAGAACAAACGTGAAATTCATACCTCCACACGAGGATAAAAATGGTTCAAGCAGTTCAGCTTTCAATAGCTACAAGAAATGGTATCATTTTCTCCATCAACACGTTTTTGTGCCACAGTTCCCTATCTGCGAGGCTTGCCAAGTAATAGATGGCTGGCATTGTTCTTGATTACTGAAGATAAAATGGCTGCCATTCCGAGTGCGCGCGCTGCGCGTTATCTCATAATATTAATAAATGATCCTCGATGGCACAATTTCAATAACAGAGCTTCGTGAGATTGCAAACGTCCCTGCACATCCGCGCAATAAATGGGAAACTCTAGCAAACAATTCACTCTTTGGCAATCTCGAAATGTTTGTCGCGCATTTCTGTTGTCAGCCTATCTCGATTTCGCCTCCCATACGTCTTTGTGACGGTCTGTCAGGATTATGCTCTAGGATGTATGAAGGCGGTTTTACTGAGATGGTATTCGAAGCACTTCTGATAAAATATAGCGCATTTGCGCGTCTCTGCTGGGTGTTAGAGTGACAAATGCAACAATTAGGACGAGAGGAATTTTAATCTGAGGCTGAAATGAATAGGCCTGCTCAGTTTTCAAGATTTCCGTGTACAGGTCAATATTTCAGGAGGCGGGTGATGCAAAGTGTGTCTCTGGAGCACATATTGCTGCGGGAGCTGTGACACTTTGTCAAAAGTACCCAATCTACGTAAGTATTCACAGCTATGCATGGGCAGTCAGTCAAAGCATGCGCCTCCTTTCTCACTCATTTAGAAGAAAGTATATTCATTTTGTAGATGAGCTGTCCAAGTATGTATTCAGAATTGCGTTAACTAAATAAATCTTAACAAATCAGCCTGATTTAAAAGTCTGTATAAACAACATTTTTGTTCGGAAGATTGATGTGGAATTCTGGGATTAAAAAGCTCCTTGCAACACCAGGCTGCCTCTTCTCTGTCGACTCGATTGGCATACATGTTTGGGCAAAGCAGGTTTGCGGGTTATTTCACCCTTTAACCAGCTACTGTTGGATTTTCTGGAGGACAAGTCCTGTTCAAGGACACCCCCTCTTCGTATGAAAAGTAAGAGGTCTCCTAAATCACTAGGATAAGTGGAATGCCAAATGTGAGTAAAACATATTACATTTAAAGAAGAATAATTTGGGGTATCAATTTCATGGTTCACCAAGATCTCTAAATGTTCTAGGACAATGGTTCTTAACATGTGGTCCTTGACCTCTGGGGGTCAGCAAAGCTTAATCAGGGTGCCTGCGAGCATTTAGAAAATTAAATAATATAAGCAGATTAATAAAGTATATATACATAAAAAGAAAAAGTGCGACCAAAAGTGTATATTTTCTGTTGCGGCTTGTGCTGCGGGCTGCAGCACAAGCCGTAATAGAAAATAAACACATATAAAACATCCATGCACCTTGTGGCAGGCACCATGTGGTCCGATGGGCTCCTTGAGCCCATTGGAGGGCGTCGGACGGTCCCTACGCCTACTGCATCCGACCGCACGCATTGTAATGTGGCGGTTGGACCTCAGCAGCAGATGTTGGTCAGACCGCAATCAACCGATATCAGAATGAGGGCCTACGTTTGTATCCTTAGCTTGATTTGTGGGAGCAGGGCAAGTACAACAAAAATAATCTTGTATAGACTTTTGGGAGCCTCAATTTAAACAGTGCTGTGCACCAAAAATAGGATGCATGCATTTGAAGCAAATAGGAGAAATTACTAGAGTCTAGCATATCGCTTCATCTTTTAGAAATAAACCCCATTTTAAAAAGCTCCAGGCCTACCCCTTATAAATTGAGATTCAGTGTAAGTTTCTCAACCCATTTTATGATTTAGAAAAAGTTTTCCCTAATCACAAAACAGGGTTAGTACGACAGAAAAAGTGATTTATTGGTTGCAAACTATGTAATTAATCGGTTGTGTTCACTAAATCACTGTGTACAGCAACGCCCTATGCAAAATACTGATGTTGGCATTTTCTTAGGCGTCATCATATCCACTGGTAACAGATCAGGAGTCACAAGACATATACACTAGATTACTGTTTTGTTTATCAAAATGAAGTAGCCATTTGTCTGAAAAAATAAGTGCATATTTGAAACACATTATTTGACCTGAATCCGAAAGTGTATACGTTCTGCTGTATAAAACTGTACAGATTTTAAATATTATTACTAATTTGCAGTTCAAAGATAACAGTCATTTTCTGTATACTCTAATTCTCCAATTGTTGCTCTCCTTAGTTTTTACTTTTGGTTCGTGTAAAAAGGATATATTATTTTGTTGTTGCCCCCCCACACTCCCCCCCCCAACATTTTGTTGCATGGTTTCACAAGCTTTTGGACTCTGTGAGGCAGGCATCTTCCAAACAGTTGACGGCATGTGTGCTTTGCCTCTAAATTATGTATCGTGCCTTGATTTCACCTAATTGGTTTGTATAACTTTCCATACGACCGTGGTAGATGGTGGAAGAAAGACACTGATGGTTTGGAAGTTGAATGTCATGTGTAGGCTGCAGTTGGTATTCACACCACCCACATATATGACCAAAATATATGGCTCGAGAGAGCACATTTGTGCTCTGGGTGTGGCTGCAGTTTGAAAGCACCTCCTTGTCATATTGCATGGAAAGTGCTCTTCACATGAAGTTAAATCAATTTTTGTATGTTAGTTTAGTCACCCCATTAAGTATGCATTTAAGCCCAAAGGCCTGGCTATTTAATATATGTACAAATGGGGCTGTCTGAGCATTGGAACATGTATGCCCTCACAGCGAACAAGCTGTTTCCATTGTGTAAGTAAAGCTACATTGTCCAGGAGCAGGTCTAGATATGAATAAATCACTCTTTCAAATCTAAGCATGGGGAAATACTGGAGTGCCCACTAAAAGTTATTTTTCCCTCAGTTTTAAAAATCAAATTCACAGGTGAAAATAGATTTTTAATAACTTTAGTGCAACAGTAGCTTTAGGAAAGTAGGCTTTGTGCTGCCTGAGAATAAACTAAACTGGTTTAGGACTGGTTTTCCTCTAAGTCCTGCTCCAAAAACTGATCACTTACCCTTTTGTAGGCTTATTATTTACCTTCCTCTTGGAGGACAATGGCTAACCCTCTGTTGGCAGGATGGAAAGAGAGATGTAAACACTGACCACTTACCAAGGGTTTGCCTTCTGTGAGGGGCATAGGAGCAGCAGGCATAGAACAAGCATTTGCAATGCAAATAGGTCTCGCATTTGTGAGTTAGAGCTATTGACGTTGTAAATGGCAATTTATTTACCTACACGTTTTATTTTTGGAGTGAATGTATGTAGTGTGCAAAATCCCTTGGAAAGGTCCTTCACCTCGTAATAAATATATTGAAAAAGAGGCAAAGTGTGGATTGTTTCAACAATGTTTGGCACGTACCTCATAGGTGAAGTGTTGCCACACATGCACACCGTGGTGCTTTACGAATGCAAAACTCATTCATAAAAGTAGTGCTTACAGACTAACCAACGCGATCGGGATCGGAGCATGTGAACCCGAATCCCGGCTTCTCTTTCATTTTCTAGACTATTTGACTCACTCTCCTGCGTCTTGGTTATCCTCCAAACACTGAGAGGCAATGAAGTTTGCAAAAGGGGGTGGGGGCAGGGGGCTTCGGGGGTACATGAAAATGTATTCATTAGCTAGTTGTCAAAGTTCGCCCGGTGCTATTAGTTAAAAGTGTGCAGATTTCATTAGGATATTAAGAGTCCTTTACTCTCATCTATGAGAAAATCGACATTAACTGAACAAAATTCCAGAATGCGTGTCAGTTTTCACAGTGTTTTAGACAGTACTGGTTGCTTAGTTTCATTGCATTAATTTTTGTATTTACTCTTTTACACAGCATCCAAAGTAGGTTACCTAACCCTAAAGTCCCGAGTTGTTAAATGACCCATAGAAGGGAGTGTTTTGCAGTTGAGCAAATGTGTCCAAATGTAATTTTGGTAGTGCCATGGAATGATCAGCCAATGAGGTACTAGATGAGCAGGTATTTAACTACACGTTCAAAACGTACGGTATTGTGGCTGTTGTTTGTTTGTACGCAACCACCTCTCTGAATGTGTTTATTAACACAGGGCTCCATCTACCAGACAGTGCTCATAGAGGGGCGACTAAAGCACAGAACAAAATGTATTCATTTATCCTGAGTGTGAAGGCATCCGGAAGGCTTAGGTGCCCGCCCGGATAGGCTAGGGATCCCAGCGCTTGTACAGACTCTGCCGTGCTCCTCTGCACCAGCAGGGCTCAGCTCAGAATCTGCCGCTTCTGCTAAGAATAGGTGAGGGGTTGAGGTTGGGGCATGCGGGAGTTGCCGGCAGATTTCCAGGTTATTGAAAGTGATGATTCTGACGTGAGGCAATGGAGAATGACTTTCTCTGTTGTCTGCACCAGTCTATTTCTCTACCATCTACCGGGCTCACTGTCATGTATCTATTCATCTCTCTTTGTTAGAGGTGCGCGAGCCAATGTATTAATTAGCAGGTAGAGCCAGCCAGAGATGAGCCAAGCGTATATGAGCCAGTGGGCGAGCCGTGAAAATGATCGGCATGTTAATCATTCAGTAAACATGATGTAAATGTGCGATAATGTCTCATCAGAATTCAAAAAAGTGCATTTCTTTAGCGCGTCACCTCAGTACACAAGATTATAGCACTGAATTGAGAGGAAGTTATCAAAAGTGCTCGTTTTAAGCATGAGTTAAAACACTGCTGCTCCTCCCGCCCGACAACAATGCCATTTGTGAACTAAGAGGCGTCAGTTGCCATGCATACCCCGAATGTTGCCTAGAGTCTTATTATATTTAGAGTAACATTAAAATCTAGTTAATTAAACACGAGAAGTTTTTGTACAGCATGCATCTTGAACTCGCATATTTCAAGGTGGCAATAATAAAGATGAAAACAGAAGTGACGGCAGGCAAGAAAACACGAACGGGAGTGAGGGGGCGGGGGAGAATGAGAAGTCACAGACTGAGGGAAGGGGCGGTGGGGTGGGGAGACAGGGAAGAAAATAGTGTTAGGATTAAAGGGGCCAATAGCTGTGGAAGGATACAAATGATGAATGAGGAGGGACTAACAAGCCTCAAACCAATCGGAAGGCAGCATTTAAGACAAAAACCAATGGGCAGAGAGTGGGCGGAGCTTCCACAAAGCTTCCACACTACAGTATATACTGCATGCCTTGCAAAACAATGGCAGCGCATTCGCGCTGCAACGCTAGGCGAGACCTAAAAGAAAATAGTGTTAGGAGTAAAGGGGCCAATAGCTGTGGAAGCATACAAATGATGAATGAGGAGGGACTAACTTTTCAGACAAAATAATATCCCACGAAACGGATGAAAGTCCCTGGTGGATAATGGCGCTCACCCTTATCAGTGCTATACTGAATCTATAGTATCTTGTAGGTGCTCAAAGGGAGAAGGGTCACCCATCCTTCCCAATTCGTGATCCCTAGAGATCACACTCAATGCTAAATCGAAACTCGAGCACAACTGTTGTATCACACACTACTGTGTTATCTGCAAAACAGTACAATATCACAATGTTAGGCATTAGATTAACTCTTCTCTTTATTTTCTCTTTCGTTGGTCCAGCCAATGGGCAGAGAGTGGGTGTAGCTTCCACGAAGCTTCCACACTACAGTATATACTGCATGCCTCGCAAAGTGATGGTAGCGCATTCGCGCCGCTACGCTAGGCGAGACCTAAAAAGGGATGTTTTCACAGTGTTTCCTCCTTTGAAGTGGAAGTGTTGAATAGGACTATCTGAAAATCTAACCATTGATTCCCAGAGCCACCATAGATTTTCTGTGTCTGCACCCCTAGCAGGAGATAAACAGTGCTAGTACTGACAGAGGATATAAAACCTCATCTTCCTAACCCGGTGACCAGATGGTAGGGAGCTCGGACCATTTTGGTGGATGGACGTTAGGAAGGTTTGCAGTAAACTGAGAAAGGAAATGTTGAAATAGTGCTGGGGATTGTTCAACAGTGTATCTAGGATTAGGTGTATGGGATTTTTAATCCCTAGCTTGGTTACAGGATAAGACTGGAAACTTACTGCTACCTCATCAGAACTCAGATGCAAACATCTTAAAGGAAGAACACTGTGACTCGCTTCTCAAAAAAACAAAGGCTCAAAGACTCCTGACTCCAGCTGGCACCCAGGGACTGAAACTGCTCTCGAAGAGTCAAGTGGGGGACATACAAAGACAAGAAAAGAAAAGTACTCCTCTCTATAAGATGATCCAGCTCATCCCTGAGGACTGGACCCCTTCAGGAGATTTTGTTAAAAAATGAAATTGTGCCTAAAAGCCTGTCCTTAGGACAACTTGCCTGCAGCAGTGACCAGGAAGAACTTTCCCAGTTCTTGAAAAAAAGTGGCACTTAGTTATTTTTTCCACCTAGGGTCAAGGTGCTGATGCTTCCCAGGGAGGATGCACTTTTGGCATGGCAGAAACACAGGATCATCCTACTCAAAAAACATTTTGTAGCACTGAAAAGTGTTTCAGCTGGACTTTGAGGCTGCATTATTTGTCTTTGTGGAATCATGCCTAGCTCCAGCCTTGCCCAGAATGTGGATTTTGAGAATGAAAAAAGTGGCTATGTTAAAAGGTAAAATCGCAGCCCCTCCCTTTTTAATAAAATGGGTATGTGGTCCCCGGGACCTTTGAAGAATCAGGGAGAGGAGCCATGCAGCCCCCTTCCTTTTGAATAAAAGGCAGCCCTGGGGAAAGTGTCCCCAGGGCCGTTGAAGGCTCAGGGAGGGGGGTGACAGGGCCCCTCTCCCCCTTTTTTGTTGACTTTAGCCACGGGGATGGGGTCCCAGGGGCCAAATTAAACTCTGGTGCAGCGGCCCGTGGCCCAGCTCTCCTTTTGTAATTCAATTTGGCCCCGGGGGATTGGATCTCTGGGGCCTATGAAGGCTTGGGTAGGAGGACTGCGCAGCCCTCCTCCCCTTTTATGTTGTATATTACCCTAGGGGATGGGGTCTCCGGGACCTAATGCAGCTCGGCAGTGGGACCCACTGCTCTCCTCTCCTTTTTTAATGAAATTTGGCCCCAGCGATGAGGTCCTCAGGTCCAAATAAGGCTTGAGGAGGTGAGCTGCTCTCCCTTCACCTTAATATATATGTTTTGCCCAGGGGGATGAGGCCCCAGTGCCTGAAGGTCAACTTTACACTGCACACTAAAGGCAGTGTGGTTGGGAGAATAAAGATTTCCTTGTTTGTGTCTCTAAATCTCCCTCTTATGTTTTACCATCCAGAGGACCGTAGCCTCGTTATTTGGGTCCCTTTAAATGTACCCTTCCTCCCATCACCTTTAGGTTCAGCTGTTAGGAGGAGTGGACTTGTGGTGTGCCCCTGCTGAGAGGTCACTGCCCTGAAGCAACTCTCAGACCTTTTAGTGGTCATCACTGAACTAAACTCTCACACGTGGGTGCACCAAAATGAGTAGTCAGATTTACACAATGAGACACTGAATATTTGTCAACACATATTCAGTAGTATGAGTACACCTTTAAATGAATGTTCTGGTTCTTCACGGTGACGCCTATCTGTATTTCTCCTTGATGGTAACCTTGAGAAATCAGAATTCAAAGGATTGTGTTTCCCTTCAGGCTGACCCAGCCTCTCCTCCCTCATTGCACCAGTTGTTACTCCAAATGCACACAGGAGCTCTTTATGAGTTGGAAAGTGGAATGGATTCCAAGTCAGATTTGCCATTTTAGCCAGCAAGCAAATAGGCAAACAAAATAGGCCTGATCTTCCATCAAGTTCTATTTCTGCATTTCTAGCAAAGCGTTGCACATTTATGTACTTTCTGTGCAATCCAGCTGCTAATGCCGTCTGCCTCTATATGTAATTTCATGTTTTAAAGGATACTGCTGCTAAAGTACTTAGGTGCATTGTACCCCTTTTCCATGCAGAGCAGAAATGGGCACAATTAACCCCTAAAAGCAAAGAAAGCTCTGTGATTTAGTTATACTTTGGAACTTAAATGTCTCTTTATAAGATGCAGAAAATAGTCCATAAAAGGCAATTGACATTCTCTACGAATAACTTAATATAATGATTACATTCAAGAGCAGATTTATTTCTAACCATCTTGTAGGTAATCCAGGCCAAGTTTGCTAAAACGTGGCCAGTGATTATTCATGCATTTTACATGAAATACATTTGCAGGTAAATTTGAGCTGCAGATTCCTGCCACAACCGTCAGACACCTAAGCTAAATGTAAGCATTTTATTCTTTTTCAAGTCATGTGGGAATGGCAAACACATGCTGAGCATCAAGCACAGTTTCTCATTATTTGAGACCTTCTGGCCAAAAGGGCAACACAGCTTGTGATTTATGTTTTTTCTCTTGTTTCTATAGTCAAAGGAGTACCTGTACTACAAGCTCTACAAGACTTCACATCTCTTAGAACAGACATGGTAGAAACACAGTTGTGTGCACAGTAGGGGCCATGTCTCTGTAGTCATGTTAGTCCTACTTTTATGTCTGCAGTTTGAGGAGGACTGGAACAGTCAGGCGTTGTTGGATGTTTTGTTTCTAATCTCACTCTTGGCACAATAATCTTCCTATTATGCTGTAACTGGTGGGAGGAGTTTGCAAGTAAATTCTGGACTCCTTTGTAACGAATTGCACTTCCCCAAAGGGTTTAAATACTATGAATCTACTACCACCTCATGCATTGATCCAACAGGGCTCACAAATAAAAAAATAAGCTGCCCTCCACTGTCATGGGCTCAGCCAAGGCTTAGGAAATAAAAAAAACATTACATTACCCTGTTGGATCCATCACCTCCTCCATATGAATGCTAGTAAACGAAGGAAACCCTATTGCATTGCTGTGGAGGGACCTTGCCTCCTCAGCAGGGCCTATACGTTTATACCGATGATGTACCCTTTGAACCTAAGTTTGTAAAGGTTTGGGGGTTCCATTGACTCTGAACTATTCACAATTTAGAGCCATTCAGAATTAATCTGAACCAGTTTGCCTGAGTCTAGACATTAACCACAGACATGTATCCGCGCTTCCAGTAGGATCCTCACCACAGAAAAAGTTGAAGAAAATTGTGTGCATTGCTTAAAATGAACATAGTTACAGTTAAGAAGTCAGACACATTTAATTGTCATACTTTTTCTTTACAGTTTTAAATATTTCCCTAACAAGTGTCCCTGTGATCAACTGGGGTGATAGGAGCACCTTCCATGTAGTCATTAGGTCTCACACCTGGCTTTTCTCTGTGTAACATACATAAAAGAACCTCATGGTTGTCATTGATCAGGTGATCAAATTTACGTTCGGGTGTACCTAACCATGCTTTTTGCATCTCTGCTTTCTTCAGCAGATCCTTACTTTTCTGCCAGTAGACTGACTTTCCATAGCAGTTGGGGCTACCACCCTCTTGCACCCAGGTTATGGGAATGCCCTGTGTCTAGGGCTAATAGAGTCTGCAGTGTTGACTTGTGTGTACTATAAAACAGCTCTATGACTTGCCTGCAGACTATTTCATTTGACTGCATCTCCAGGTATGTAGGAGGCCAAATTGGCTTTCACAGAATTAGTTATGTCTACAGCAGCAGACCCAGAAACCTCTTGTGGAACCAAGGTCAAAGGTGGTTTTAAATCAACAATTTTAAAACGAGGTGAATCTCATTTTTGACCTGAAAACTATTGTGTGGACAAAATATTGTGTCAAGAATATCAAGGACAAAATTAATGTGAATGTAAGTTTCTATCGCTAAGCAAAGTTTTACTACACATAACTCCACATATATATGTACCTTGACGATATATATATCTTCAAGGTACGTAGATGTGCAGTTAAGATTAGTAAATCTATCCTTACCTATTTGCACTTACCTTCTCGATATTTTGGTCCTCCATATTTTTGACAAGCTTTTCTGTCCACAAGCTATTTTTGTTTCCGATATTCTGTCAGTCATCCGTTGATGAACAGTAAATCAGTTGATGGCCTTTATGCCACACATAAAGATGAACTTTAAAGTTTTACTGAGCAGAGTGCACCGTACAACAGACTATCATAGCTCTGTGCACTCTTGCATCTGATCTCTGAGTCTATCGCTGTTTTCCTTTCCTGGTGCACTTTTAGGTTGTTTTTTGGGTTGGTTGCCCCCACTACACTGTGTGTTCATTTGTTTTTGTAAGAGCATTATTTTCATTTATGAGTCATCATGATACAATATCAGACAAAATTGACCATGCAGATGTGGTATATTGTGCTTGCTTGCTCCATTTTTTGATTTTGGTATAAATGGCATGCCTAGAGTTAGCAGAATTGTTGCCTTTTAAAGTACACCTCGTTGCAACATTGTTGATTTAAAAATTTGAGTGAAGGAACTGAATGTCTTTAAATCTATTTGCATGGTACATTTGGCCTAGTACAGGACAGGCACCAGTTTCTTATCTAGTATGGTGACCACGAAAGTTCCCGCAAGGCCCTGAGCCCTGGCTGGCTGTGTCCTGCTTCCAACTTGCCAACTATGGGCAACGCCACAAGATTTTTAATGGACTATCTCTCCATCATCCATCATTCATCTAGTCATGATGATGGACTCTTTCACTGAGCCCAGAAGGCTATTCTTTTCTGCTAACTACATGTTGTCCTTATGTTTTGTCTGTTTTGCTACTCCTACTTCCTTTTGCATTGTTCCCAGTGCCAATATGTCTTTGAGTGATTGCACTGTACAATATAAATAAATAATACAATAAAATGTAATAAATTTACTGAAAAGTGTGGAAAATTATTGTTTAAAAGTTTAAGTGTTTTTACTAATTTACACCTAAGCTGAGTTTGACCACTTTTATATGAGATTTCCCTGACTACACCTATGACACACTCATGGGAATGGTAGGTAGGTAGGTAAAGCTTTATTCGATGGGAATGCCATTAAATGCAGTTTATATTAAACATCACAACCTTGGAAGTTGCAGTCATGTGAAAAACGTACAAACTTATGGGTCCATTTCAAACACCCCTTCCCGTCTGTAAATATATGTTTACGATGGAAATGGCTGCATTTACTCCAGCTAAGGATTGCAAATCGATACCTAGCAGTGGATAAAAAAGTTTCTTCCTGTGCCGTGTTACACTACCACTGCATACAGTAACAGTAGAAAATCCCGTGCACATGGCTGGCAGTGGGTGTTACAGGGTATGGTTAGCCTATGAACACCCTAGTGTGTTTGTGTGAGCATTCACTAACTCCCTGCTGACTTTCTCTCTCTCTCTCGAAATAATTAGACATATACACTAGACTAGGATGATGTATATCCCTTGTTAAGGTCAGAAGTGGGAACCGAGCACCCCCAAACTTGAAAGGGCCTAGATGGACTTGGCAAAAAAAGGAACAAGCATTTGCAATGCAATAGGTCTCGCATTTGCAAGAGTTTAAGCCATTGACATTGTAAATGACTAAGGGCCAGATGTATGACGCTTGCATTTTGTGAGTCGCAAATTGCGTCAAATTGCAACCCACAATTTGCGACTCGCAAAATGCAATATACAACAGTGTCTCAGACACTGTTCGTGATTCCCAATGGGTTCGCAAATTGCCTGCCTCATCAATATTCATGAGACAAGCACAATTTGCGACCCCATTGGGAATGGTCGGTACTCACAGGAATGGTGGCCTGCTGGGGTCAGCAGACCACCATATCTGAGACTGCTTATCAAATAAAGCAGTTTTTTTTAAATGCTGCCCGTTTTCCCTAAAGGAAAACGGGCTGCATTTAAAAAAGAAAAATTAAGCTTTTCAGTTTCATTTTTTAAGGGCAGGTAGTGGTCCCTGGGACCACTGCCTGCCCTTAAAAAATATTTACGCACCCATTCACAAAGGGGAAGGGGCCCCTAGGGACCCTTTCCCATTTGCGAGTGGCTTACCACCCTTTTGAAATGGGTGGTAAACTGCAAGTGTTTTGCAACCGCAAATGAGTGAACAGAGCAGCATTCAAACGCGAGCGGATGATGACCGCTATTAATAATTATGTCGCCAGCAGAAACCTAGATCGGATGATCTAGTGATTAAATTGAGGTTGTCGGTCCTGAGGAGAACCCCGGAATCCATTGGGGGTTCGAAACACGTCGACCTTTTTGTGGCCAATTGAGTGTCTATAATTTGTCTAAATTGTGTTTAATTTCATATATGTTGTTTGAACTTTTTCTTCTTTGGCCTGTTGTAAAAACTGTTTTTTGTGAATGAGGGTTTGTTGGTTTTGTAAAGTGGGTGGGGTGCTAGGCTGCTGGAATGCTTGTGGGCTGTGAACACTGTATGACTGCCAAAGTATGTGAGTAATGATTGTAGAGAGTGTGTAGATGAGTGATTTGACGGGTGTTAGAGAGATGTTTATAAGTAAAATTCTGGGTGAGTGTGGTGTGAAAATTGGTTTTAATGTTTTTCAAATATCTTCATGAAATCCATAGAAATGATGATGTGGATGAATACATTTTGATTGATTCATATGGAAACAGAGGTCCTGTGGTCACATTGTTTTATCTCAATGTGTTTATTTTGAAAGTTACATTGTTTATCAGTACTGGCATTTCGTTGTTTATTGTGTACAGACTAAATAAGACATACCATGTAACAACAGAAGTAAAAGAGTCAGTCCTCATGGGAGGTTACAAATGAAGAAAAGGCGGCACTAAGGAGGGACAAACAAGCCTACTAGTGAATCAGAAGCCATCATTTACAAAGGACAATGACACAAGCCAATGAAAAATTTGGGCGGAGAGTGGGCGGATCTTCAAGTCCATACTCAAATACAGCATGCCTCGCAGGGCAGCGCTTGCGCCGCATACGCTTGACCTAAAAAGTGTACAAATGCAGTGTTGGATACTTCCAATGTGGAATTGTAATGTGCCTACTATTTCTCTGTGGTAAAATTCCTATGCCAAAAATGTAATGTGACTTTGCCTTGAGTAAGTTTGAAAACCTCCTTCTGGTGCAGCTACTCAAGCAAATGCCAGTAAATATTGGTGATTTTCCAAAAACTTAAAAGTCATTTCAAGTGTGAGTGTAAATTTCTGTATATACTTCGATCTTCTTTTCGTGACTCTGGTTCTTACATATTTTAGGATTACATCTGTACGTACACCTCTGTATATAACTCATGCACAAGTTACTCCTATTTCCTGGTATAAGCAGGAGAGGCTGGCACGGGTAAGAGCGGTGGGGTAGTGGGGCAGAGGCAGGGTGGGGAGAAATCAACAGATGACGGTATGGGTAAAATTAAATTAAAAAATAAATAAAACCACTTACCTTGTGCTTGCCCCATCGCCGACTCAGCGATGAGGCGAGCGCAAGATGAGTGGTTTTATTTATATTTTAATTAAATTTTTCCTATCCCGTCATCTGTCGACTTTTAGCCCACCCCGGCCCAACCGCTCTTACCTGTGCCGGCCGTGCCTGGGTTTAAGTCATACCAAGGTATTGTAAATCGTCCCCACGGTAAGAAAAATTTGAGCTGTACCTGCTCGAGGTCATATTTAAAATACGATGTGAGGATAAGAAAGATTTGATTTAGGAAAGCAACACATGGGAAGTGCCATTGTGTGGCTTGGCTCTTGACTAAACATATTTCAGTCTTTAAACTGTTAGTAAACCTGCCAAACATTTAATTCCAGAAATTGCTTATCTTCATAGGAAAGTATTGAAACAGTATCTCAACAAGAGCAGAACATTGCATCGAGCTACCTGTGACTTTTAGCTGCAGTTGTGGCATCAATAAGTAATGTGTGCATATCTTCTCTTTCAGCCAACAACATCTGTTTCTATGGAGAGTGCTCCTACTATTGCTCAACTGAGCATGCGCTGTGTGGAAAGCCAGATGAAATTGAAGGTTCTCTTGCAGCCTTCCTCCCGGATCTATCCTTAGCTAAAAGAAAGACCTGGCGGAATCCATGGAGGCGCTCCTACCACAAACGCAAGAAAGCTGAGTAAGTATGAATGATGGTATCCTGTTGTTAAGAGAGAAACAGACATTAGGTTTCACCCAGACTTTTGGCTGCTGTTGAGAAATAGCCCTTAGGACACTAACATTTAAGCACTGAAATAAAATGTGTTCAGGCATGGCATGACCATAAATTACTAAATCTGTGAATACAGTTTAATTATGTGAAGTTCCCTAGAGTGTAATGGCAGGCTGCATGTTGTCACTTTCAGAGACACGCTTTTTATAATGATGTATTTATAATTTATTTTTTGGTCACTGAAATATTAAATCGGGTTGCATTCTTATAAAAATAGTTCACTTACAATGTTTAAGCATATGGGATCATATTATATGTACAGTTTGGCTATATGAGTTTGCAGGTCATTAATAACTGTGTGGAAATTCTATGGAGACGGGTTTAGGAAGAGTTATAGAGGTACGAGAGATGCCCAGTGATAAAGCATGTTCTTGGGCGAATATGTGTCCAAAGAACTACACAGTGAGAATCAAGCAGAACAAGCATTGGCATAGCCAATAGGTCTCGCCTTTGGGAACTTATTAGTGTTTAGCCATGCAACAGTTGCATAACTAAATACTTATAAGGTCCAAAAGCGAGACCTATTGGCAATGCAAAGCGCCCGTGCGGCTGCGAAAGTGAAAGTGATCGCGATCGATCACGATCAAACATCAAAGCGGCCGCGAAAGTGAAAGTATTTGCGGTAAAGCGCGGCACGCGCGCCCGCGCACATGCACTGTAGCTCTAGACTGGCCTGGTAGCACTTTTTGGAGCCCTCTCAATAAGTCTCGCCAGACCAGCGCATGCGCTGGGTCAGGCGAGACCTAAAAACAAGACACCTGAAAATTGGAAAAAAAATCACTCAACAGCATCCCAAAATAACTTTTACAGCCGCAGATCTATTATAAATGATTTAATCAACCATTTCTAAAATAAAATCCAAACCAGCAAAATGCTTTTGGTGATTCTGCCTCATATTTGATATTTCGGAGAGGGGAAATAAATTGATCTTGTAGACAAAGGAAATATGTTATTTTGCTAACGTGATATATCTTGGAGTTTAATATCGGACAGTTGCCTCACAGACAGTAAATACGGTAAAATGAAAATGTTATTTCGTCTGCAGGTTTCGACAGCTGTTAACCACCAGCCAATAAAACATAATTTATTGTAACATTTCTTGGATTGTTGAAGGGTTTCTCCTGTCTGACTCAGATTATAAAAGAACATCAGTCTTGTCTGTTTCCAGTAATCCCACAAGCCCTTATTCACTATTCCTTGGAAGACTGCACATGCTAGAAGGGAAAAGATTATGAGCTGAGGAGAGGGTATTGTGGGTGGTGTTGCAGCGTGACGTGTGCATAAAAGTCTATTGTACTCTTACTCCCCTTACTACTCTAATCGTACTGGGCCCTTCACAGTTAGTCAGTATGAAGCGTTTCCATTATCACAGAGGCAATGATTCCCCTATGACCTTTCTCAGCTGATAGGAGGGGTGGAAATTAGCAGTGGCGGTCCGTGGAGGTAAGTACGGTGGGGTGAGCGGGAGGGGGGAAGTCGACAGCCAACGGAAGAGGGAAAATTAAATAAATAAATACATTCTATTCAATCGTCTCTCGACATCCCCCCGCCCGCACCACCGCGCTTACCTGAATGGACATCTGCTGAAAATTAGGGTGTCCAAATGCCACATTAACTGTGCAATGAGGACCACTAATTAACAGCCAACTCACAGATCTGAATCAGATTTTTAGATACACCACTCTTAAGACAATGCTGTAGAAATAAAGATTAGCAACTGGAACACCCAACCTCATAAAGAAGTTAAGTTGAGTGAGGATTATGCAAACCAATAGCTCCTCAACTGCAACATAGAATAAAAGAAGTAAAACCTGATGTTCAAATAGAGCTTGTTGATCCTCTCCCTACAATGTATTTAAAACATCAGTACAGACGCACAGTTTAAAGCGAAGAGCCAACAGGACTCAATAATATACTCAGACAGAATTAGATTAAATTGATTATTGTATTAAATAATCAAAATTCATTATAATAAACAATTTCTTAAGGACTTCAGTCAAGAATCTCACAGCTTGCATTAAAGCACCAAACATTTAGGCAAATCGTTATTGAGAGTTTATAAAGTTTCATTTTCAGAGTTACAGAGTCCTACCACCATTAAGGCAGAAGGATGGTTCACATTTCTAACAGCTCAGGTCCTATGAAACAAGGTGAAAGGTTCAGACTTAAAGTTCATTAAGGGCGAGTCCATTCATTTAGAGTTAAATATATAAGGGGAAATTGACAAATAGAAATGGTTTGGCAAAGAAAATCTCAGTCCGTCAGCTACTGATTGTAGCATCGACAAACAATCCAAAGTAAACAATCTATCAGTATAACATCCGGGTCTCAAGTAGCATCAAGCATCAAGAAGCAAAAATGAATGGCGTTCATTGCCCCTCCTTTGGGGTTTCTACTTTTATAGAGTTTTAGCAATGTCCAGTGGCAAGGCATCACACCACCATCTAAAGACTATCAAATGTCCATGTTCACATAGTGCCACTAAAGCATTCGTAACATCAAAATGGTTTCCCATGCTGGTCATGAGAAACTAAAATGTGTGAGCCCACACAGGCCTAACATTGGTAGAAAAGAAATACAAAGTTGCAACTTATAACCATAGCTGAAATTCTATTCCCATAGAAATATTTCACTGTGAATAATTGAAGAAATATTGAAGAATGTCAGGGTGTAGTCATGTACAGGACAAATAAGCAACATTTCACTTGCAAAGAACGATCCATTCTATTATATCAGGGGAAAGGTCAGCACCAGAGAAAAAAAAATCAAGAAGGCCTTAAAGTTAGCATTCCACATTTAAATCAAATGAGCTATAAACCATTGTCAAATATAATTAAATTAAATCAATTTAAATGAAGAATGTACATATATAGAAATAGAAATATATAAAGAACTTTCACAAAATATTATTATATGGAAATGGCTAATGATAGAAATGCCCTACTACCACAAAATGTTACAATATTCATTTCCTACTACAACCTTTATTTTTAATATTTCATAAACTATCATTTCTATAGCATCATATTGTGAAATATCAAACTTGTATTTCATTGCCTCAGATTTTTGCACCAACTTTCCCGACTGGTGCATTATCAACAAAGTACATGAAAATCACTACGCCACTTCACATAGCATCACAATTCTCATTAATATACATCTATAAGCAACATATGCTTTCAAAAAAATCAGAATCTCACTCGTTTATATGTATCAGTGTTGTCTTATAAATATGTCCTCTTCATCAAACGTTTTAAAGCACACTTTTGCAATGCTTCTACTATACTTGCTCTGTTTTATGTGTCACTTGGTCTAATGTGAGCAGCATGTACTTTCAACCTTTCGTGCCTTCTGTGTATAAACATGTCATCTATTATTATTTTTAAAATCATGCTGCATCAATATCTTGTAGGAGTGCATGCAAAGCAACTTGGGGAATTCTGCCAAACGTGTGAGCCCCTATTTAGATATGTGGGATGTACCTCTGCTGACTTTGAGGTGTAAACCTTCCGAAAGTGTGACCCATCTACCACTGGGATGCCAGGTTATATTGATGGTCATCCCACCATATCTTGGGTGAGGCACCAATCACTAGATTTCTCAGTTTGGGACCCTCGTGGGAGAAGTCAAACAATGACCCCGACTTGCAGTGAGAAAACAGCCTATCCATCAGATTCATTATCTTTTTTGTTTTCGAATATTAAACTTCTGCTTTTGGAGTTTGTTTCTTGGAAATAATTATTTGCTGACTGAGAACACAACAAACATATTAGTCACCAGTGGCTACACGATAGACACAGAGATCTCCACCTGGCTGGTGGAGACATCTAAAGTTATCGGTTTATCCTCTGTCACGTTGAGACACTGACCAGGCTGGCAGACAACTAGGGTTTAAACGAATGCATGAGCCTCTGGTCTCACACCTGTACAACCCTTCCACGTCCACCCTAATCAAACAACGTCAACACTTTTTACACACCCGGTGCCTAAGGCACTATTGGAGCATACCAAATATCTGCAGGATTCTTGTCTTTGTTTTCACTGCACCACTCACTTATTTTTATTTACTTCCTCTGAGATGTTACTTCACTGGGAAACATTTCTTCTGCTGAATTTCTCAAGAGAATATTTATTTTCCACTAGAGTTGCCTTATTTCTCATCATAAATTTATTACAAGTCTCATGTCAAGCTTCTTAATACAGGTGTATCAATCATAGGTCCTCAAAGGGTGGAAAACATCCATGGTTTTAGGATATCTAAATTTCCAAATAGATCATGGCGTGAACGTTTATTCCAGAAATAATAAAAGTCCAGGTTGAAAATATGTACAGTCTAGGGCCCAAACAATGCTGCCTTTTGTATCTGGGCCCTAGCTACCTTTGACTTGCTTTCTCTTCTTTGTAGATCACCGAAAAGTCAGACAAACAGTTTTCAAATATTACAAACACTAAGCACTAAGTAATGGCAAACAATGAGCTGCAGTACAAAATAAGAGGCTAACCCCAAAATGAATACCAATTAAAAACAATGTATTATCCTCCTTTGAAACACCAGCGGTGGTCTGGAAGTGGGAGTGAGAAAAACATACTGTGTGCTTTTCCATGTGACTGTGCTTGTTCATGCATGCCTTTTCCCCCAATTGGGCTTTGTGGGACAGCTGACCGGAGGGAGGTTTGTCCCCTGGGGGTATTGGAAGAATCAGGTATGGTAAAGATGTCTAGGCTGTTTTGGGCTACATCTGCTAAAGGATGTAGCCCAAGGAATATATAGGGTGTCATTTTGGTGCTGCCATTTTATGGTAAGTGCACATGGTGGCAGGCCCATAGATAGGAGAGAGATTTTAAGAGAATTTTGCGGTTTATTTGTAGGTAGGCAAGCTCATTGAGTTAGCACGCTGCCTTTAGTAGTGGTTATGCAAGTGTTTACCTGTAGAATGGCAGCAGAGAAAATCCAGTAGGCGATTAAACTCCTGTGTGAGGCTGGGCGCTGGATCTTCTGGTTGAAGGAGGCGCTTCCTCAGCCGATCAGGCCCAAAGCATGCAGTGGGAGGGGTTGCTGCTGCCTTCATGGCATGCTCCCCACCTTGCACATGTGCTTCTAGCACTTCGTCAGCCCAGGTAGTTTCCTGGGGCCACTCGCGTCTTCGCAGAGCAGCTCTGCCGAGTAAAGCACATCAGGGGAGGGGCCACAGGGTATGAGAGGCATGGGTATATTGAATGGGACTCTGGGAGTGGAACACAGGGGAAAACAGGCTGGTAGAGGCAAAAAAAATGCGAAGAGGCCTTATCAAGCCAGCCCCCAGGGGGAAGCTCAGAGAGGAAGAGGAAGATGAGAAGAAGCGCTCTAGGGCATAGAAGAAGGGCAACCTTTAGAGCCTATACCCCTGATTTCCCCGGCTGGCCAGGGGTAGCGAGCTAAGCCAGGAGCAGGTGGTGATGTGCACCGGTTTCAATAACGCAGACTTTTTCACACATAATAAGGTCTCAGTAGTCTGTGTTGTGCCCCATTTCGCCCAATTGGACTATGGGGGACAGCAGACCAGAGGGAGGTCTGTCCCGCTGAGGTATTGGGGGAATAAGATGCTCTATAGACGTCTGGGCTACATCCATTAAAGGATGTAGCCCAAGGGATATATAGGGTGCCATTTTGGGGCTGCCACCCACCATTTTATGGTAGGTGCACACCTGGGGTATTGGGGGAATCAGACGCGGTATAGACTTCTGGGCTGTTTTGAGCTACATCCATTAATGAATGTAACACAAGGGATGTATAGGGTGCCATTTTGGAAAGAGATTTTAACACCCTCCCACCTTTGTACTAGAGTTTTGAGGGTTTTTTGTTTCAAGTTTTAGTTTTGCTAAGGGGCGTTTTGATGAGACAGGTGCGCAGAGGAAGGAAACTTTATCGGCTGTCACTTTGAGATAGGTGGCAGGTGTGGAGGTTGGCCCACAAGTTTGCAGGGCTTTACTTAAGTTTATGGTCATTGACATTGGCAAAACAAGCTGTAAGGGAAGGTGGATAAGCCCACACCAGACGTCACAGGTAGTTAAAAGTTGAGTCACAAGAAGATTACATTTATTAGATGTTGATAGATTTACTGTTAAGCGGGAGGGAAAGTTTTAAGTGAGGCAATTGCACTGTGCAGAAGATAAGGATGCAGAGTTTTGATGGTTCTGTATGCAGGGGTGGGGGAAAGAAATGTAGGTGTTCAAATGTATGTATGAGGTTTTAATTCAATAAGGCGGTATGCCTAGGATGTTTTGTTGTGATGAGCACCTGTTTCAATAAAGCGGCCTTTTTCACACATAATAAGGTCTCAGTAATCTGTGTTGCACCCCATTTAGCTCAAGCTCGTATGAGCAGGGGGAGATTAATCCAATGCAGGTGGGATTGATTTCTGCCACTGTGTAGTTATATGTGAGTAAAATATTCCATACCGTGAGGTTTTTTTTTTTGCTTAGAACTTTAGTGCTGTTTGTCAAATCTTCAATGAAACTTGCCAAAAAAGCTCATCCATCTCAGCTCTGCTTTGGGGTGATCTGTCACATGGGCACTAAGGAAAAGTTGGGGTCCCAAAACAATTCCCCCCATGCATTTTCCATAAGAAAATTGGACAATGATACAGGAAAAATGACAGAACAAAATTATACTAAATTTGGTTGAGAGGTAGATCTTCATTTAGAATGTTTTTGGGGATTTGTTCAGCCTTTTAGGAGAAAATAGGGTTTATAGTAATAGCTGTGTGTTGCCGGTGAAATCCTGAGGGAAAAAAATGTCAAAAAAAGCGTTCTTATTGGCCAGCCCCGGAGATCACCCACAGCCATTTATTTGATTGGCGGCTGTAACATGAAGAAAATTATTGCAACTGCCATTAAAAGATTTGGGGACTCAGTCCGTGAGTCCTGAAAATATGTTCAAAAATATATAGAAGGGGACAAGGTAGTCATGTCCTCGCCCACAAGCTCTTGCAGGGGAGGTCCCAGAGGCCAAAAAGAAGAAAATATATTTCTGGTGTCCCATTTTGGCAGCAGTGCTGCAGGACCTAGAGTGGCCTCCTGTGGTCCCACTGAACTTCTGTGGGAGTCCTGAGGGCAAAAGAAACCTTATTAAAAAGAAAATATTGGCCTAATGACAACCCACACCCATTGGCCATGCACAGCGATGGGGTGGGTGCAGAGACTGCTCAGGGGTTGCCCATAAAGGTATTTTATTAAAATATTACCTTACGTTAAAAAAATTGAAATTTACTGAAAAAAACAAAGGATAATAAAGTGGGTTTACATGCGAGGAAAGAACTACAAAAAGGCACTGCCATTTAAAAAAAAAGGCATATTCAACAGTCATACGTAACTGACCTAAGTATAACTTGCACCCCTGTAATGCACTGCTTATGATCTCACTTATTACATAACTGATCACGTGAAATCTGTGGTGATGCAAATTTAACTGATGTCAGTAACTGGAGGATTTCCCAATTCTTTTTTATTTTTGAACTGCACTGCTCTCTCTTAATACCTTCTATATATATAGACCGTCCTCTTTGTTTTGCACATGGTGTAAAAGGAATAAAGAAAAGTACCTTAATTGAACTGCTGATGGTGCTCTCCTGCGCGGCCGAACAACTGCGTCAATATGTATTTCCCAATGTGCCCATAGCTTTGAGGAGTCACTCAACAACTCGCCTCTGCCTCAACATCTTGACGCGGTTGTTCGGCCGCGCAGGAGAGCACCATCTGAAGAATAGAGGCTGCGGCTGGAAATTACATCCATCTGAGCAGCACAGTAAGCCCAAACTACAAAGGACATTGCCACGACTAATTTGGAACTCCTACTAAGGAAAGAAAATGCTTTTACATGAACTTGGTGCCTGGAGCCCACTGTGGGTAATACATTTTCTCTTCTGGAACCACGTGTCCCTGCATGCAGTTCGGCGCACGTAGCGCGGCCCACTGGGGGCCATCAATTAATGAAGTATGCATAAGTTAAGAAGAACGTTCAGGCGCAAGCAATGAAAAGCCAGTCCCTGATGAGAGGCGCACGAACCGCGGTCGAGGTGGAGGCGAGCTGTTGAGCGACTCCTGAAAGCTACGGGCACATTGGGAAAAAAAATATATATATATATATATTGCTTCATTTCAAATCCAGTGCGAATAATCCACCGAACAAAACAGGACACGGACCACAGATAAGTGCAAAAATTATATAGTTTACTCCTTCGTTGCCATGACGCGTTTCAGCTCGTCAAAAGCCTTGTTCACATGACATGTCGGAGCGAATCCAATGTTATTTAAAGTGAAAGTGCATACACGTGACCATATCACATGATCCAAAAGTCATAGACATAAAGATGATAATGTAAATCACATTGATATTAAAGTAGTATCTTAAAACCAAGAAACCTTAAAATAAGCTTGCGGTTAGGGTGTAAACAATACATAGATTTGTTATTGCGCCTTCCGAACTGAATTAATAACTGTAAAATACACATAATCAATCAGAAATAACCGTCTTGTGACAAGAAGCTAAAGGTTGACCACCCACTGTAAAGATCATGCCTGATGTGAATAACATAAATATGTAAATTCATAACAAAGTTAAAATGTCAACAATGATATAAAAGGCAAAAATGAGGGTACAACACTAAGGTTACTGAACTACAATGATGGATCAAAGGAAAAATGGGCTCACGTGTCATGATAAAAGTTATGTCAACACAGTGAATGAGGACAACAATCATAGAATAGTGAGAAAAAAATGCAAAATAAAATAAAATTATCTTAGTTTAAAAAGTGGTACGAATCTAGTCGGACGGATAATATGATGTTGGTAATTTTAATAATTAATTTACCAAATTTGTCCAAAAGAAGCAGCATGTGTGTATCAAGAAATACCCAACTAAAGGATATGTATATGTACATGACCGTAAATTCAATGGGAAATCCTTGAGTTAGGCCCTCACATAGAAGGAAGAATGGACAAGGTAGACAGGGAGGGAGGGGAAGGTGCAAGGACTGTATATATATATATATGTGTGTGTGTGTGTGTATCGGTATATTGGTATAATGTGTATATACCTATATGTATATATATATATATATATATATATATATATATATATATATATATATATATATATATATATATATTAATCACAAAATGCCCAAGCTTTTGACAGGTCACTCGACATCACCCCTGCCATCCGGCACTTGATACAGCTCACCGTGGTTGACCCGTTTGTATATTTCTTTTCGCCGACGCGTTTCAGGGCACTGCGGCCCCTTCTTCATGGGCAGCTCACAAACATCACTGAGGCTCACAATGAATCCTTTGTCGGTTTTTATTCACATCACATGTCCCTGCAACAGCCCCTCCCAATTAGTGCTGCCGCAGTGTCTTTTGGGGCATGTAGTCACCGCATTGCAAGTATTATTTCCTTTAAGTAAGTTCAGTGACTGTTCGTCGTTATGAGCAATTATGTCCTTAAGTAGGCAGGGAACCACAGTGAACGGCTGTTGGGGCGATGTGCTGACGGTGAAGAACAGTTCCTCTCCCAGCCTCTCCCTATACGAGATGGTGCCCCATCCACGGCAGGGACTGGCCGTGCAAAACATTAATCACAAAATGCCCAAGCTTTTGACAGGTCACTCGACATCACCCCTGCCATCCGGCACTTGATACAGCTCACCGTGGTTGACCCGTTTGTATATTTCTTTTCGCCGACGCGTTTCAGGGCACTGCGGCCCCTTCTTCATGGGCAGCTCACAAACATCACTGAGGCTCACAATGAATCCTTTGTCGGTTTTTATTCACATCACATGTCCCTGCAACAGCCCCTCCCAATTAGTGCTGCCGCAGTGTCTTTTGGGGCATGTAGTCACCGCATTGCAAGTATTATTTCCTTTAAGTAAGTTCAGTGACTGTTCGTCGTTATGAGCAATTATGTCCTTAAGTAGGCAGGGAACCACAGTGATCGGCTGTTGGGGCGATGTGCTGACGGTGAAGAACAGTTCCTCTCCCAGCCTCTCCATATACGAGATGGTGCCCCATCCACGGAAGGGACTGGCCGGGCAAAACATTAATCACAAAATTCCCAAGCTTTTGACAGGTCACTCGACATCACCCCTGCCATCCGGCACTTGATACAGCTCACCGTGGTTGACCCGTTTGTATATTTCTTTTCGCCGACGCGTTTCAGGGCACTGCGGCCCCTTCTTCATGGGCAGCTCACAAACATCACTGAGGCTCACAATGAATCCTTTGTCGGTTTTTATTCACATCACATGTCCCTGCAACAGCCCCTCCCAATTAGTGCTGCCGCAGTGTCTTTTGGGGCATGTAGTCACCGCATTGCAAGTATTATTTCCTTTAAGTAAGTTCAGTGACTGTTCGTCGTTATGAGCAATTATGTCCTTAAGTAGGCAGGGAACCACAGTGATCGGCTGTTGGGGCGATGTGCTGACGGTGAAGAACAGTTCCTCTCCCAGCCTCTCCATATACGAGATGGTGCCCCATCCACGGCAGGGACTGGCCGTGCAAAACATTAATCACAAAATGCCCAAGCTTTTGACAGGTCACTCGACATCACCCCTGCCATCCGGCACTTGATACAGCTCACCGTGGTTGACCCGTTTGTATATTTCTTTTCGCCGACGCGTTTCAGGGCACTGCGGCCCCTTCTTCATGGGCAGCTCACAAACATCACTGAGGCTCACAATGAATCCTTTGTCGGTTTTTATTCACATCACATGTCCCTGCAACAGCCCCTCCCAATTAGTGCTGCCGCAGTGTCTTTTGGGGCATGTAGTCACCGCATTGCAAGTATTATTTCCTTTAAGTAAGTTCAGTGACTGTTCGTCGTTATGAGCAATTATGTCCTTAAGTAGGCAGGGAACCACAGTGATCGGCTGTTGGGGCGATGTGCTGACGGTGAAGAACAGTTCCTCTCCCAGCCTCTCCATATACGAGATGGTGCCCCATCCACGGCAGGGACTGGCCGTGCAAAACATTAATCACAAAATGCCCAAGCTTTTGACAGGTCACTCGACATCACCCCTGCCATCCGGCACTTGATACAGCTCACCGTGGTTGACCCGTTTGTATATTTCTTTTCGCCGACGCGTTTCAGGGCACTGCGGCCCCTTCTTCATGGGCAGCTCACAAACATCACTGAGGCTCACAATGAATCCTTTGTCGGTTTTTATTCACATCACATGTCCCTGCAACAGCCCCTCCCAATTAGTGCTGCCGCAGTGTCTTTTGGGGCATGTAGTCACCGCATTGCAAGTATTATTTCCTTTAAGTAAGTTCAGTGACTGTTCGTCGTTATGAGCAATTATGTCCTTAAGTAGGCAGGGAACCACAGTGATCGGCTGTTGGGGCGATGTGCTGACGGTGAAGAACAGTTCCTCTCCCAGCCTCTCCATATACGAGATGGTGCCCCATCCACGGCAGGGACTGGCCGTGCAAAACATTAATCACAAAATGCCCAAGCTTTTGACAGGTCACTCGACATCACCCCTGCCATCCGGCACTTGATACAGCTCACCGTGGTTGACCCGTTTGTATATTTCTTTTCGCCGACGCGTTTCAGGGCACTGCGGCCCCTTCTTCATGGGCAGCTCACAAACATCACTGAGGCTCACAATGAATCCTTTGTCGGTTTTTATTCACATCACATGTCCCTGCAACAGCCCCTCCCAATTAGTGCTGCCGCAGTGTCTTTTGGGGCATGTAGTCACCGCATTGCAAGTATTATTTCCTTTAAGTAAGTTCAGTGACTGTTCGTCGTTATGAGCAATTATGTCCTTAAGTAGGCAGGGAACCACAGTGATCGGCTGTTGGGGCGATGTGCTGACGGTGAAGAACAGTTCCTCTCCCAGCCTCTCCATATACGAGATGGTGCCCCATCCACGGCAGGGACTGGCCGTGCAAAACATTAATCACAAAATGCCCAAGCTCTTGACAGGCCACTCGACATCACCCCTGCCATCCGGCACTTGATACAGCTCACCGTGGTTGACCCGTTTGTATATTTCTTTTCGCCGACGCGTTTCAGGGCACTGCGGCCCCTTCTTCATGGGCAGCTCACAAACATCACTGAGGCTCACAATGAATCCTTTGTCGGTTTTTATTCACATCACATGTCCCTGCAACAGCCCCTCCCAATTAGTGCTGCCGCAGTGTCTTTTGGGGCATGTAGTCACCGCATTGCAAGTATTATTTCCTTTAAGTAAGTTCAGTGACTGTTCGTCGTTATGAGCAATTATGTCCTTAAGTAGGCAGGGAACCACAGTGATCGGCTCTTGGGGCGATGTGCGTGTCGGTGAAGAACAGTTCCTCTCCCAGCCTCTCCATATACGAGATGGTGCCCCATCCACGGCAGGGACTGGCCGTGCAAAACATTAATCACAAAATGCCCAAGCTTTTGACAGGTCACTCGACATCACCCCTGCCATCCGGCACTTGATACAGCTCACCGTGGTTGACCCGTTTGTATATTTCTTTTCGCCGACGCGTTTCAGGGCACTGCGGCCCCTTCTTCATGGGCAGCTCACAAACATCACTGAGGCTCACAATGAATCCTTTGTCGGTTTTTATTCACATCACATGTCCCTGCAACAGCCCCTCCCAATTAGTGCTGCCGCAGTGTCTTTTGGGGCATGTAGTCACCGCATTGCAAGTATTATTTCCTTTAAGTAAGTTCAGTGACTGTTCGTCGTTATGAGCAATTATGTCCTTAAGTAGGCAGGGAACCACAGTGATCGGCTGTTGGGGCGATGTGCTGACGGTGAAGAACAGTTCCTCTCCCAGCCTCTCCATATACGAGATGGTGCCCCATCCACGGCAGGGACTGGCCGTGCAAAACATTAATCACAAAATGCCCAAGCTTTTGACAGGTCACTCGACATCACCCCTGCCATCCGGCACTTGATACAGCTCACCGTGGTTGACCCGTTTGTATATTTCTTTTCGCCGACGCGTTTCAGGGCACTGCGGCCCCTTCTTCATGGGCAGCTCACAAACATCACTGAGGCTCACAATGAATCCTTTGTCGGTTTTTATTCACATCACATGTCCCTGCAACAGCCCCTCCCAATTAGTGCTGCCGCAGTGTCTTTTGGGGCATGTAGTCACCGCATTGCAAGTATTATTTCCTTTAAGTAAGTTCAGTGACTGTTCGTCGTTATGAGCAATTATGTCCTTAAGTAGGCAGGGAACCACAGTGATCGGCTGTTGGGGCGATGTGCTGACGGTGAAGAACAGTTCCTCTCCCAGCCTCTCCATATACGAGATGGTGCCCCATCCACGGCAGGGACTGGCCGTGCAAAACATTAATCACAAAATGCCCAAGCTTTTGACAGGTCACTCGACATCACCCCTGCCATCCGGCACTTGATACAGCTCACCGTGGTTGACCCGTTTGTATATTTCTTTTCGCCGACGCGTTTCAGGGCACTGCGGCCCCTTCTTCATGGGCAGCTCACAAACATCACTGAGGCTCACAATGAATCCTTTGTCGGTTTTTATTCACATCACATGTCCCTGCAACAGCCCCTCCCAATTAGTGCTGCCGCAGTGTCTTTTGGGGCATGTAGTCACCGCATTGCAAGTATTATTTCCTTTAAGTAAGTTCAGTGACTGTTCGTCGTTATGAGCAATTATGTCCTTAAGTAGGCAGGGAACCACAGTGATCGGCTGTTGGGGCGATGTGCTGACGGTGAAGAACAGTTCCTCTCCCAGCCTCTCCATATACGAGATGGTGCCCCATCCACGGCAGGGACTGGCCGTGCAAAACATTAATCACAAAATGCCCAAGCTTTTGACAGGTCACTCGACATCACCCCTGCCATCCGGCACTTGATACAGCTCACCGTGGTTGACCCGTTTGTATATTTCTTTTCGCCGACGCGTTTCAGGGCACTGCGGCCCCTTCTTCATGGGCAGCTCACAAACATCACTGAGGCTCACAATGAATCCTTTGTCGGTTTTTATTCACATCACATGTCCCTGCAACAGCCCCTCCCAATTAGTGCTGCCGCAGTGTCTTTTGGGGCATGTAGTCACCGCATTGCAAGTATTATTTCCTTTAAGTAAGTTCAGTGACTGTTCGTCGTTATGAGCAATTATGTCCTTAAGTAGGCAGGGAACCACAGTGATCGGCTGTTGGGGCGATGTGCTGACGGTAAAGAACAGTTCCTCTCCCAGCCTCTCCATATACGAGATGGTGCCCCATCCACGGCAGGGACTGGCCGTGCAAAACAATAATCACAAAATGCCCAAGCTTTTGACAGGTCACTTGACATCACCCCTGCCATCCGGCACTTGATACAGCTCACCGTGGTTGACCCGTTTGTATATTTCTTTTCGCCGACGCGTTTCAGGGCACTGCGGCCCCTTCTTCATGGGCAGCTCACAAACATCACTGAGGCTCACAATGAATCCTTTGTCGGTTTTTATTCACATCACATGTCCCTGCAACAGCCCCTCCCAATTAGTGCTGCCGCAGTGTCTTTTGGGGCATGTAGTCACCGCATTGCAAGTATTATTTCCTTTAAGTAAGTTCAGTGACTGTTCGTCGTTATGAGCAATTATGTCCTTAAGTAGGCAGGGAACCACAGTGATCGGCTGTTGGGGCGATGTGCTGACGGTGAAGAACAGTTCCTCTCCCAGCCTCTCCATATACGAGATGGTGCCCCATCCACGGCAGGGACTGGCCGTGCAAAACAATAATCACAAAATGCCCAAGCTTTTGACAGGTCACTCGACATCACCCCTGCCATCCGGCACTTGATACAGCTCACCGTGGTTGACCCGTTTGTATATTTCTTTTCGCCGACGCGTTTCAGGGCACTGCGGACCCTTCTTCATGGGCAGCTCACAAACATCACTGAGGCTCACAATGAATCCTTTGTCGGTTTTTATTCACATCACATGTCCCTGCAACAGCCCCTCCCAATTAGTGCTGCCGCAGTGTCTTTTGGGGCATGTAGTCACCGCATTGCAAGTATTATTTCCTTTAAGTAAGTTCAGTGACTGTTCGTCGTTATGAGCAATTATGTCCTTAAGTAGGCAGGGAACCACAGTGATCGGCTGTTGGGGCGATGTGCTGACGGTGAAGAACAGTTCCTCTCCCAGCCTCCCCATATACGAGATGGTGCCCCATCCACGGCAGGGACTGGCCGTGCAAAACATTAATCACAAAATGCCCAAGCTTTTGACAGGTCACTCGACATCACCCCTGCCATCCGGCACTTGATACAGCTCACCGTGGTTGACCCGTTTGTATATTTCTTTTCGCCGACGCGTTTCAGGGCACTGCGGCCCCTTCTTCATGGGCAGCTCACAAACATCACTGAGGTTCACAATGAATCCTTTGTCGGTTTTTATTCACATCACATGTCCCTGCAACAGCCCCTCCCAATTAGTGCTGCCGCAGTGTCTTTTGGGGCATGTAGTCACCGCATTGCAAGTATTATTTCCTTTAAGTAAGTTCAGTGACTGTTCGTCGTTATGAGCAATTATGTCCTTAAGTAGGCAGGGAACCACAGTGATCGGCTGTTGGGGCGATGTGCTGACGGTGAAAAACAGTTCCTCTCCCAGCCTCTCCATATACGAGATGGTGCCCCATCCACGGCAGGGACTGGCCGTGCAAAACAATAATCACAAAATGCCCAAGCTTTTGACAGGTCACTCGACATCACCCCTGCCATCCGGCACTTGATACAGCTCACCGTGGTTGACCCGTTTGTATATTTCTTTTCGCCGACGCGTTTCAGGGCACTGCGGCCCCTTCTTCATGGGCAGCTCACAAACATCACTGAGGCTCACAATGAATCCTTTGTCGGTTTTTATTCACATCACATGTCCCTGCAACAGCCCCTCCCAATTAGTGCTGCCGCAGTGTCTTTTGGGGCATGTAGTCACCGCATTGCAAGTATTATTTCCTTTAAGTAAGTTCAGTGACTGTTCGTCGTTATGAGCAATTATGTCCTTAAGTAGGCAGGGAACCACAGTGATCGGCTGTTGGAAATGCCCTGAAACGCGTCGGCGAAAAGAAATATACAAACGGGTCAACCACGGTGAGCTGTATCAAGTGCCGGATGGCAGGGGTGATGTCGAGTGACCTGTCAAAAGCTTGGGCATTTTGTGATTAATGTTTTGCACGGCCAGTCCCTGCCGTGGATGGGGCACCATCTCGTACATGGAGAGGCTGGGAGAGGAACTGTTCTTCACCGTCAGCACATCGCCCCAACAGCCGATCACTGTGGTTCCCTGCCTACTTAAGGACATAATTGCTCATAACGACGAACAGTCACTGAACTTACTTAAAGGAAATAATACTTGCAATGCGGTGACTACATGCCCCAAAAGACACTGCGGCAGCACTAATTGGGAGGGGCTGTTGCAGGGACATGTGATGTGAATAAAAACCGACAAAGGATTCATTGTGAGCCTCAGTGATGTTTGTGAGCTGCCCATGAAGAAGGGGCCGCAGTGCCCTGAAACGCGTCGGCGAAAAGAAATATACAAACGGGTCAACCACGGTGAGCTGTATCAAGTGCCGGATGGCAGGGGTGATGTCGAGTGACCTGTCAAAAGCTTGGGCATTTTGTGATTAATGTTTTGCACGGCCAGTCCCTGCCGTGGATGGGGCACCATCTCGTACATGGAGAGGCTGGGAGAGGAACTGTTCTTCACCGTCAGCACATCGCCCCAACAGCCGATCACTGTGGTTCCCTGCCTACTTAAGGACATAATTGCTCATAACGACGAACAGTCACTGAACTTACTTAAAGGAAATAATACTTGCAATGCGGTGACTACATGCCCCAAAAGACACTGCGGCAGCACTAATTGGGAGGGGCTGTTGCAGGGACATGTGATGTGAATAAAAACCGACAAAGGATTCATTGTGAGCCTCAGTGATGTTTGTGAGCTGCCCATGAAGAAGGGGCCGCAGTGCCCTGAAACGCGTCGGTGAAAAGAAATATACAAACGGGTCAACCACGGTGAGCTGTATCAAGTGCCGGATGGCAGGGGTGATGTCGAGTGACCTGTCAAAAGCTTGGGCATTTTGTGATTAATGTTTTGCACGGCCAGTCCCTGCCGTGGATGGGGCACCATCTCGTACATGGAGAGACTGGGAGAGGAACTGTTCTTCACCGTCAGCACATCGCCCCAACAGCCGATCACTGTGGTTCCCTGCCTACTTAAGGACATAATTGCTCATAACGACGAACAGTCACTGAACTTACTTAAAGGAAATAATACTTGCAATGCGGTGACTACATGCCCCAAAAGACACTGCGGCAGCACTAATTGGGAGGGGCTGTTGCAGGGACATGTGATGTGAATAAAAACCGACAAAGGATTCATTGTGAGCCTCAGTGATGTTTGTGAGCTGCCCATGAAGAAGGGGCCGCAGTGCCCTGAAACGCGTCGGCGAAAAGAAATATACAAACGGGTCAACCACGGTGAGCTGTATCAAGTGCCGGATGGCAGGGGTGATGTCGAGTGACCTGTCAAAAGCTTGGGCATTTTGTGATTAATGTTTTGCACGGCCAGTCCCTGCCGTGGATGGGGCACCATCTCGTACATGGAGAGGCTGGGAGAGGAACTGTTCTTCACCGTCAGCACATCGCCCCAACAGCCGATCACTGTGGTTCCCTGCCTACTTAAGGACATAATTGCTCATAACGACGAACAGTCACTGAACTTACTTAAAGGAAATAATACTTGCAATGCGGTGACTACATGCCCCAAAAGACACTGCGGCAGCATTAATTGGGAGGGGCTGTTGCAGGGACATGTGATGTGAATAAAAACCGACAAAGGATTCATTGTGAGCCTCAGTGATGTTTGTGAGCTGCCCATGAAGAAGGGGCCGCAGTGCCCTGAAACGCGTCGGCGAAAAGAAATATACAAACGGGTCAACCACGGTGAGCTGTATCAAGTGCCGGATGGCAGGGGTGATGTCGAGTGACCTGTCAAAAGCTTGGGCATTTTGTGATTAATGTTTTGCACGGCCAGTCCCTGCCGTGGATGGGGCACCATCTCGTACATGGAGAGGCTGGGAGAGGAACTGTTCTTCACCGTCAGCACATCGCCCCAACAGCCGATCACTGTGGTTCCCTGCCTACTTAAGGACATAATTGCTCATAACGACGAACAGTCACTGAACTTACTTAAAGGAAATAATACTTGCAATGCGGTGACTACATGCCCCAAAAGACACTGCGGCAGCACTAATTGGGAGGGGCTGTTGCAGAGACATGTGATGTGAATAAAAACCGACAAAGGATTCATTGTGAGCCTCAGTGATGTTTGTGAGCTGCCCATGAAGAAGGGGCCGCAGTGCCCTGAAACGCGTCGGCGAAAAGAAATATACAAACGGGTCAACCACGGTGAGCTGTATCAAGTGCCGGATGGCAGGGGTGATGTCGAGTGACCTGTCAAAAGCTTGGGCATTTTGTGATTAATGTTTTGCACGGCCAGTTCCTGCCGTGGATGGGGCACCATCTCGTACATGGAGAGGCTGGGAGAGGAACTGTTCTTCACCGTCAGCACATCGCCCCAACAGCCGATCACTGTGGTTCCCTGCCTACTTAAGGACATAATTGCTCATAACGACGAACAGTCACTGAACTTACTTAAAGGAAATAATACTTGCATTGCGGTGACTACATGCCCCAAAAGACACTGCGGCAGCACTAATTGGGAGGGGCTGTTGCAGGGACATGTGATGTGAATAAAAACCGACAAAGGATTCATTGTGAGCCTCAGTGATGTTTGTGAGCTGCCCATGAAGAAGGGGCCGCAGTGCCCTGAAACGCGTCGGTGAAAAGAAATATACAAACGGGTCAACCACGGTGAGCTGTATCAAGTGCCGGATGGCAGGGGTGATGTCGAGTGACCTGTCAAAAGCTTGGGCATTTTGTGATTAATGTTTTGCACGGCCAGTCCCTGCCGTGGATGGGGCACCATCTCGTACATGGAGAGGCTGGGAGAGGAACTGTTCTTCACCGTCAGCACATCGCCCCAACAGCCGATCACTGTGGTTCCCTGCCTACTTAAGGACATAATTGCTCATAACGACGAACAGTCACTGAACTTACTTAAAGGAAATAATACTTGCAATGCGGTGACTACATGCCCCAAAAGACACTGCGGCAGCACTAATTGGGAGGGGCTGTTGCAGGGACATGTGATGTGAATAAAAACCGACAAAGGATTCATTGTGAGCCTCAGTGATGTTTGTGAGCTGCCCATGAAGAAGGGGCCGCAGTGCCCTGAAACGCGTCGGCGAAAAGAAATATACAAACGGGTCAACCACGGTGAGCTGTATCAAGTGCCGGATGGCAGGGGTGATGTCGAGTGACCTGTCAAAAGCTTGGGCATTTTGTGATTAATGTTTTGCACGGCCAGTCCCTGCCGTGGATGGGGCACCATCTCGTACATGGAGAGGCTGGGAGAGGAACTGTTCTTCACCGTCAGCACATCGCCCCAACAGCCGATCACTGTGGTTCCCTGCCTACTTAAGGACATAATTGCTCATAACGACGAACAGTCACTGAACTTACTTAAAGGAAATAATACTTGCAATGCGGTGACTACATGCCCCAAAAGACACTGCGGCAGCACTAATTGGGAGGGGCTGTTGCAGGGACATGTGATGTGAATAAAAACCGACAAAGGATTCATTGTGAGCCTCAGTGATGTTTGTGAGCTGCCCATGAAGAAGGGGCCGCAGTGCCCTGAAACACGTCGGCGAAAAGAAATATACAAACGGGTCAACCACGGTGAGCTGTATCAAGTGCCGGATGGCAGGGGTGATGTCGAGTGACCTGTCAAAAGCTTGGGCATTTTGTGATTAATGTTTTGCACGGCCAGTCCCTGCCGTGGATGGGGCACCATCTCGTACATGGAGAGGCTGGGAGAGGAACTGTTCTTCACCGTCAGCACATCGCCCCAACAGCCGATCACTGTGGTTCCCTGCCTACTTAAGGACATAATTGCTCATAACGACGAACAGTCACTGAACTTACTTAAAGGAAATAATACTTGCAATGCGGTGACTACATGCCCCAAAAGACACTGCGGCAGCACTAATTGGGAGGGGCTGTTGCAGGGACATGTGATGTGAATAAAAACCGACAAAGGATTCATTGTGAGCCTCAGTGATGTTTGTGAGCTGCCCATGAAGAAGGGGCCGCAGTGCCCTGAAACGCGTCGGCGAAAAGAAATATACAAACGGGTCAACCACGGTGAGCTGTATCAAGTGCCGGATGGCAGGGGTGATGTCGAGTGACCTGTCAAAAGCTTGGGCATTTTGTGATTAATGTTTTGCACGGCCAGTCCCTGCCGTGGATGGGGCACCATCTCGTACATGGAGAGGCTGGGAGAGGAACTGTTCTTCACCGTCAGCACATCGCCCCAACAGCCGATCACTGTGGTTCCCTGCCTACTTAAGGACATAATTGCTCATAACGACGAACAGTCACTGAACTTACTTAAAGGAAATAATACTTGCAATGCGGTGACTACATGCTCCAAAAGACACTGCGGCAGCACTAATTGGGAGGGGCTGTTGCAGGGACATGTGATGTGAATAAAAACCGACAAAGGATTCATTGTGAGCCTCAGTGATGTTTGTGAGCTGCCCATGAAGAAGGGGCCGCAGTGCCCTGAAACGCGTCGGCGAAAAGAAATATACAAACGGGTCAACCACGGTGAGCTGTATCAAGTGCCGGATGGCAGGGGTGATGTCGAGTGACCTGTCAAAAGCTTGGGCATTTTGTGATTAATATATATATATATATATATATCTATCTACACACACACATATATATTTGTGTGTGTGTGTATTTATTTTGGCAGTCATTGTTAGGTCAGAGTTTCCATATGAAGAGCATTTTTGCTTTAGCTAATACATTTTCACTTGCGCTCCTTCCTGGAAAGTTTCTTGACGTCAATCCGTTCTGACACTTTCGAAAACTTTGCTTTTAATGAAGTGATCGGGTGGTCTTGAAAGGTTTAAAGAATTGGCGTCTCTGGTCTGTTGGTCTGTTGGTCTCCAGATACGCTCTGATAGACCACTTTAAAGGGCAGTAGTCAGTCCTGATTGGCTGTCCACAATCTAACAATATGTTGTGGCAGCCATTAGAGGATTTATGGACATGGTAACTGCAGCCTGAAAATTAGTTAAAGAAATATAAAAAGGGCCAGGGTGAGCACACTCTGAACCCTAAGGGGCATGTGTTGGTGTGCCCAAATGAGACCCCTTCTTAATTAGCTGGCCCAAACATGACAGTTTGTTGTGTCAGCCATTATGCAATTCAATCCTCATTGAAATGCAGTGTAGTGAATGACAGGTTTTGAGAGTCCCCAAAAGGAGCACATGTAAAGCGTGTTAACAGATTTTAGTCACAATATAAATCATTTGTTGGTGGTACCATAGTAATTTTAGGAATTGTGGTGTGTTCTATGGTCATTTTACCCAGTGAAAAATGTTCATCTGGTGTTATTAGATGACTCATGTGTGAGAGAAATCTGTTTTCGCATGATTTTCTGATAGAGGTTATGAGACCTGCTGCTGAGGCTTAAATGAGAGCACAGTTTCAATAAATTCACACTATCTACCTCAGCCATGTGAGAATAGTCTGACATTCGGATTAAAACATGTACCTCCAACAAAAACAGCAGTATGTCAATTAACTCCCTCCTGTTCTTCTGCAGATTTCCTTAATGTTCTAATGAACAACTATAGTGCTAACTATAGTTGTATTCATGACAGAAGTGTGGCAGACATGAAGACATCTTGATGGATTCAACGCTGTAATTCTTAAAGCATTTCCTTCAAAGCGAGCAAAATGAGGGGGTTCATTTTGTCATGGAAATTATGATTATTACTTTAGCAAGCTAAAATGAGGACACATTTTCGAAGAGTTCCCAAATGTTTTTTACATTCATGTCAGTAAAACATTCTGATATGCAGACTGAAATATGTACTTTCAGTACTAGCAGCAGTCTGTAATTCACTCCCCAGCGTGCTACTGCAGCTTTACACAGTGCTCTAACAACTAAAGCACTTACATCTGTGTTCATGACAAAAATGTGTCCCACATAAAACAATCTTGATGTAATCAAAACTGTAAAACCTAAAGCATTTCTTTTAGAAAGTAACAAAATGAGAGGGTTCTTTTTTCATAGAAATTATGGTTAGTCCTTTATAAAGCTAATCAGGACAAGCAAGTGGCAGGAATAGGGGCAACAAGCTGACCATGAAGGGCAGACTGGCATGAACTGTGGCAGCAGGACAAATCACACATGGGCAGCAAGAAGGGGGCAGATGCACGCACACAGAGAAGTGGGGAGGTTTCCAGGGGCAGCAAGCTAACCACAGAGAGCAGGATGAAATTGGATTGGGCAGTAAGTTGACCACGGAGGACAGGAGGGAGGCAGCAGGGGCAACAAGATGACTATTCAGGGCAGGCGGCATTGGCAGGGGCAGCACAACAGACCACACTGGGATGGCAAAAGAAAGTAGGGGCAATCACATGGAGAACAAAGTTCAGTGTGAGGGAGCCTGGGGCAGCAAGGTAAACATGGAGGGTGGGTGGCATGATGAGGAGAAACACAATGAACCATCAGGCGTGGCTGGCACAGGTAACAGCAGTGGGGCAGTAGGGCAGGGCGGGTGGGGGGAAGTGGACAGGTGATAGGATGGGTAAAGTAAAATTTTAAAAAATGATAAAACCAAGTGGTTTCATTATTTTTCTTATTTTACTTTCCGTATCCTGTCGTCTGTCCACTTGAGCCTGTGCGGCCACGGATGTGAACTACTGAGCACAAGAGGGAGGGGACAGGGCACACAATGGACAACAGAGGACAGGGTGGAGTGATGCAGGGTAGTGGCAGGGCAGCAAGCTCACCATGGAGGGCAGGCCGGCATAGGCAGGGGCAACATTCAACTGCGTGCAGAATGGAATGGGGCAAGGGCATACACAGAGAACATAGGGCAGCAAGGTGACTATTCAGGGCAGGCATGCAGGGGCAGCAATCAGATCACAGAGGGCAGAAGGGAGTTGGCAGGGGCACACAAATGGAGAAAGAAAGGCAGGCAGGAATGGGGAAGGGCAGCAAGCTGCCAATGAAGGCCAGGCTGCTGTGGATTGGCCACCTGCAGGGAGTGGGCCTAGGGAAAACCTTGCTGTGAATTGCCAAAGGCTGTGTACAGTTGGAGTAATTCCTAAATATGATCAGAAAATCCCCAAAAGTTCACTTAGAAAAAAAAAAGTTAAAGCAAAATGTTATAATTAGGTATGGTAATATGATTTTCCCTTTCATTACAAAACATATCCAAAAATGCACTGAAAAAAACAAAGGTTAAAGTGATGTTGTTGTAAGGTGTTGAAATAGGTTAAAAACTAACATTTATAAAAACCAACAATACACTGAAATTCCCCAGTTATACTTCAGTGAACTAACTATAGCTTGTGCCCCTGCCATGCACGGCTTGCGATCTCGCATATTACATCACTTATGATATGTTAGATGATATAATTGAGGACATCACTGATGACATCTAAAATGACATCATGAATGACATCACTGAGGATGTAACTGATGATCTCATACAGCGAGTGTGACAGTTTGATGTATCCTTTTCATACTGGAAAGTATTCAGTAATGTACATCTACTCCCAGTTTGCTATAACCTCCGTCGTGTTAACCTTTCGCAACATGCAGAACATGAAACATCTGTGAAATCACCCACATTTAGTAGATATTATGCTCCTTGTTATTAGTGTTCATGTGTGTTAGAAACATAGTGTTTAATTTATATGCCAGGGGTGTGTATACTCCATCGCTATGGCAACGAAGTATGCACAACACAACCATAATGGTCCACCCCCCGATTCAAATGTTCTCAAACCAGAGATTTGGCTGTGGCTGTGACTACTCTTTCACCGCCACAGCCAGACCTCTCCAACGGCCCGACGGAGTAAAGGCCGTTGGAGAAATGGTTATATGTCCGCCCACCAAATTAGGATGGGCGACCAGATAGCCATTTTTTTATTGTCCATCATCGCTGGGCAAATCCTGGGGTAGAGGGACTGTAAAATGGAAATAATACTATCCAGGTGATGGAAAATGACTCCCAGGGAAGCATTACATCTTTTTTTTCAAAAAGGATATCCAGTTTTGGGAATTTCTTTTTTTTATTTCTTTTTTTATTTTATTGATTTTTAATCAACAGATACATTAGCATTTCTGTCGCGGGGTTAGCCAAACTTAGCATGTATTACAGTGATTACAGGTACATGAGATATATGTTTAGCTGGACCCCTCTACATGGCTTGCAGGGAAAATAGGCACAGTGTGATAGAGAGAAAAAGACAGGAAATGAAAAGGGGTGAAAGGAGGGTATTTCTTTTTTTTTAAAAAACTTGTAAGTGCAGGACTGAGTCAGCATAACGAAGCACTGCACCAAACAGCGAAATGCATTTGGCAATGGTTCCTGCCAATGCATTATAAATTAACAACTGCTTGCAGGTCATTTATAAATGTGGCGGGCGGCCCCTCCACTAGTGGGAAAGGGGTCATTTACTTTGCCCCAACTGAAGGAACAACAGGCTGTCCACCCACAAATAAATCAGGCCCATAATGTCTTATGGACAACCTACTATAGTTTGCAAAAATACTTTTCAAATATTTCTGAAGTTAGCAGAATGATGTTCATCATTAGGACAGTGCTTACAATCATACTATGACTTGAACCGTTTGTGAGTCTCCCATTCATTTTACATTCTTTAACAATGCATGTCTCAGAATTTGCACTGAACTTCTGGAAATAAATATCTGCACCATATAAATCTCAAGTCCATATAGAAATTGTCCAAAGCACTACATAACAACTCCTTAACAACAGCTTGTGCACAGAATAGGTGAATAATGTATTGTAAGGATATGCTAAAGTATTTATCACATATTTCAGCAACTGGACTTTGATGTCAGCAGCAACCTTTTTTGGGGAATCGATTTCTCCATGGGAAATATTTGTTTCATGAGGAGATTAAAATAGAAATAGTGATATTGCACAGGTCACGGCATGTCCCCATGTGTAATTGTACGCCTTGGCAATGTCACATTTCAATAGCACACAAAGAGTTTCTTGATTGCATCTGAAAGCTTTCAACAATCATAGTTTTCCAGGAGTATTCCCGTAAACCTTTGCAAATTCCTGCAAATCAGAAGTCTGCACCCATGCTAGGCGTGATCGCTCCCCCTAACTCGTAGCTATTTTATTTAGAGACAACTAAACTCTGATAGCTCAGAGGCATCTCAAGCAATGTTCATTAGCAGGTAATAATATCTATTTTGTCAAATAAATGCCTGAAGGCTCTTGTTGTCTTTGCAGATGGGAAGTTGACCTTGATTACTGCGAAGAGGTCAAGCAAACGCCTCCCTATGACACTGGGACCAGGCTACTGGACATAATGGACATGACAGTTTTTGACTTCCTGATGGGTAAGTTTGCTTCCGGCTCCATTAGATGAATTATACAGTGTAGAGCTAGACATACACTCTGCAGGAAGTCATTGCAAGTTGTGTACATTTAAATAATTGTTTGTACACATGCGTCTCCCAATTTATGAAATGGGGTGTAATGATTTGCATGAATAGTGTCATTAGGACAAAGCAGCCGATGGCAAAAGTCAATCTCCGATCTCTCTAAATGGGCTCCTGTATTTTAAACATGTATTTCCTGAGAGCACTGCTAACGTTACAGGAATTGCCTTGTTAAGTGTATGTGCTGCCTGAAAGATGTCTGGAGGTAGCACGCTTTGAGAATAATGCAATGGGACAGTTGCCATGACAACAATCCTTTCATGGCAGAGATAATGTAATTGTGTGGACCATGCACAAATTCTCAGCGCATACGTTTCTGCTGGCTTGGCGCGGGCAGTGCTGTATATTGTGAAATGGATGGACTTTTCTGATGTGCTTAATTCCTGGCTTACACTGTGACTATTGTTGAAGACCCCTTCCTGTGAATCAAAGAGAGCACCGTGTTGATCTGCAGATGGAGCTGTATTGATCGCTTGGCGATTACAACAGCCAAAACTTTAGGGGTTTTTTTTCCTGGTGGGAAAGACACAATCATTTAGGTTCAACACGAAAAATACAATCCATTGTCTTGTTAATAATGTAGTTATGGATGTGCTTGTTCATACAAGTAATATGTGCACTGTTCATGTGGTGCATAATCCTAGAGAAAACAGTGGCAGTGAATATTCACAATTTTTGCAGAAATTCACTAGCCTTTAATTCCTGCTCTCTGATGTGTGTAATAATAGTTAGGATGTAATCTGGGTTTAATCATCAATTGTATCCAGCTATAGCAATAGAGCATTCATGATGATTGTAGAACTCACCCTTTCTAAAATGTGTATGTCCACACCTGCCATGGATGTCAACATCAGATTTCCTCTGTGAATGGGTCTGCATCTAATAGAATCCCCACTCTGAAGCCTGTGAATCGGTGTTGAAAATCTGAACATTGCTAAGTCTTATGTTGATTTGCCTTCATTCTGTTTAAAATGTTTGTTCATATTGCCCCAGCTGTTGCTGCACTTTATCACTCATCAGTGAGAACAAAGAATTTACACTGTATTTTGTTCTATGTAAATTTCAATTCTAAATTCCATTTGCTCAAAGTCATCACAGATGTGTTTTAGTAATTATAAAATGTGCTTTAGAGCACAACTGTGTAAATTGAATACAGTTTATTTCATGGAAATCTGAGATGATAATCTGGATTGTATAATTTCCTATAAAGCAAATCTTCATGAATCTGTACTTGAGTTTACAAAGCATGATATCATTGTCAAGGAATTGGTAGAAAAAACCTTGCTGGCGTATTCAATGAATGTACTATCTTGAAATGCATTACATTACATACATATCATCTATCGTTAAAAACTATCTGCAGTCTCCAAAGGGAACAATATGATCTGATAATTATGTCATTTGAAGCATTCAATATTTTAATAATCTAGTATTTAGGAAATCCAATTGATAGTTTTTAAGGGTGGTCTCCGCTCAAAAAGTACTGGAGAAAGACGTTTTTGTGAAGAAAAGTGTGCCAGAGAATGATTCACAAAATCTTTATGGTGTCATGTTGCTATGACAGATGACTCTCATATCCTTCTTAAGCTCTAAATCAATTCTTCAATTTAGAGTCAATCCGATATTAACGACCATTCAGCAAATTAATTAAGAAACTGTGTTACCTGTTCCCTAAAGTAGCTTTGCAATAATTGTTCTACTAATATGCTTACTATCAACTGGTACACCATTTTGTTTTACACCGGATTATGAATTTGTCCACCAGTGTACACTGACTGCACTAATAGATAAATGTTGAAAAGGAGTATCGTAATGATGGCTTGTGAACATGTGGTAAAGAGGTTGCACAAATGTTAATGTGATTTGTGCAACAACCCACTGTGCTGCATCGCCCGCTTCTTAATATTATGCAGGTGACAATTGAGGAATTGTGACTTATTGGATTGCCACTTGGTGAGCAACGATATTCGATGCAGCTAGTTTTGTGTAAACCCTGTCTTAAATGCACTGTTGTACATATAATTGTAAGTTATTTCCCTTTTTTAAGTTATTTTTTGCTTCCAGCTTCAAGATATTTTATCTTCAATGTAAATGACTATATTATCAATCTTGAAAGGGGGCAGACATGCATATACTTCCCATTTGGTCCAGATAGAAGCTCCTTTCTTGATTGAAGTTAAATAAAGGCTGCTTTTCTTGAAATCTCCCAGATCTTGTTAAATTAACTCAATAATAACGATTGCTTGTATTGAAGGCTGTTGCTTTCTCTTTACGGTTGCAAAGTGCTCTTCCAAAATGTGTTTACGGCAAATATGTGAAGGTTGATACAAAAAAGAAAAACAATCCCTTGTGTTTGAATTTAAAATATCAAAAGGATAGGTTTATCACCTGAGGTTGGAGGTTCTTGTCAATTAGAAGCTCCTGTCTACAGAATCTGCTGTCAATCATTACAGGATCTACACAGCTTTTAGTGTCGGAAGCGTGTGGATGACTTTAGTCCATTTACAGGAGTGCACAAGGTAAGAATTAGCTGAAGAGTATTGCTTTGTTCAGTCCAGTCAATGGAAATAGCGAGGGCCTAGACACACTGCCAGATTAGGTTGCTAACTCCTCTTTCGAGCGAAAACAGGAATCGTATATGATGTGGTAAAACCGTATGTACTAATTTTGCATGTGATATTATCACAGGTTTTCCAGGGACACATTTGCCAGGTCAAACCTGATGTTTTTTGTCCCTATAAAAAAGGTCTGAAGTAGGGGAATTACCACAGAAATCAATGGAGTAACACAGATTTCCCCAATATTTCCCCATTCCATAGTGGAATGTTTGAAATCTAGGGGTAATTTCACATCTAAGTACTACCAATCTCTCCGCTATCTGTAACTTCATGTGCAGAATTACCTCATCAGAATTACAGATGCAGTTGTACTGAGGTCTGAGAGACTAACCACAAATTATAAATATATTATGCAAAATAATCATATATATGAATTCCACCCAGTTCTAATCCAGAATGGGGAGGACGAGACAAGTTGCCTAAACCAAATTAATATATACATTTGCCACTCGAATATTAAGCAATAAGTGGTCTTACAGCAATTTCTAAATGAGGAGAAATAGAGGTTCACCATTTTGGTTGCCTGGTTACTAGTAAGATTGTATCTGCAGGGCTACAGCTTATGAAAGATCTTCAATGCCACTAGGGAATCCTACCTTCCCGAGACAACAATTTGTCAAAATTTTAACCATGCCTGAAACCTGGCAATGAGAAAATCAAGCCGCAATATTGTCTTGGAACTCAGCCTCCCACAAAAATAAACCAGACAGCTCCAGTTAGTACATTGCGATCGACCAAGCAAATGATGAACCTTAAGTTAAAGTGAATCCAGGACACAGAGCCTTGCTCTGTCACCCGCCTTTCAATTATGCATTGAAACACAATTAAATCATGTGTCCTGTCCATCAGAAATTTGGATATTCATTTGTGCAGTCCCCCAAAAGTCACCCAAACACACACACAGAAAGGAACTAAAAGAGCTCCTAACTATCAAAGGATTCTTAACTTCTAGATACAATCCTACATATAAAGGAAGTATCTGCAAGTAGAAGCCATACTGCCTGGATTACTCTAACCCCACACAAAGTGCAATAGGGACATCTCATATTTGTGTATGTGTGAAAAACATTGAGGATCTGGTAAGCGTTGTACCGAATACATGGACCATCTGCGCCACATACATGTATTAATGTTGTTATTCTTACCACTGAATCTTCTTGAAAAAACCTTGGAACACAGTTTTCCATATATTCTCTAACAGTTAGAAGTAATTTCAGTGTGCTGAAGAGCACCAAGATACTTTTAACACTGCATAAATCACTTCAGATACATTGAAATATGTACAATAATAGGTAATAAAACCACCACACTGTGCTTTATCTATTTTCTGAATGGTCTGTACATTTTTGTTGTCTGGTATAACACTATGTGAATCTTAAGAGAAGCCAGAGTATTCAGGAAGAACTTTGCAAACGTTCCTCCAAAATCATCTATATTTTAAGTGTGGGCTAGATTCAGAAATGAAGACCTGCCAAATTTGTAATTTTATTTAACTAAGCTAATTTTGAGAACTTTTGAAAGAAAATATAGCAGGTGAAAAGTCCAGCAAAAGGTTTTTGCTGAAAAAAATCTCCCTTACAACCTTCAACCACAGATTAAGTTTTGTGAAGTTGATAACCCTGACATGGTTGTGTGATAGAAGCACGCATGGGTAAACTACACGTGTCTCTAACACTCAGCATAAACCATGAATGCATCTTAACCACGCATTCCTTTACCACGCATGCCTTTACCATGAAATTTCGTGGTTTAGGCATGAATGGTAAAGGGGTATGTGTGGCTAAGCTCACCATTATCCCCCCACGCCCTCCCCTGCGATGTTCCTTAAATTTCCCCAACCCTTTCCACTGTCCTAAAACCTACCCGACCTAAAAACTACCCCATCTACTAATTCCACTCCCCCTGCCCTAAGGCCTAAACCCCTGCCCCTTTGCGTGCACTACCCACACACTGTCCCTTAAACTACTCCCACCCCTTACACTGCCCTAAAACTTACCCCGACCCCCAAGCCCTGAAAATGTCCCCATCTACCCATTCCCCTCCCACTGCCCTAAGGTCTAAAACCACTACCCCCCGCCCCTCCCCCTGCGATGTTCCTTAAATTACCCCAACCTCTTCCACTGCCCTAAAACCTACCGCAACCCCTGCCTTAAAAACGATCCCATCTACCCATTCCCCTCCCTCAGTTCTGAGGCCTAAAACCCTGCCCCTTTACACACACTACACCGACCTCCCTACCCCGCGCTATCCCTTACACTACCTCCACCCCTTCCACTGCCCTAAAACTTACCCCGACCCCCAGCCCAAAAAACGTCCCCATCTAGCCATTCCTCTCCCACTGCCCTAAGGCCTAAAACTTTGCCCCTTTACATAGACTACACCGCCCCGCTGTCCCTTTAACTATCCCAGCCTCTTACACTTCCCTAAAACCTACCCTGTCCCCAGCCCTAAACACGAACCCATCTACCCGTTCCCCCATCAAGCCGTAAATTACAAACCCCCTACATGCCCCGCCCCCTCCCAACCCTAAAACTTAACTACTCCCCCAAACCCAGCCCTTAAAGCTACCCCAAACCCCTCCTCCCCTGAAAGCAATCCCCAGACCCGTCCCCAGACCCTCTTACCTGTCCGAGTCCTATTCTCATCCAGACACTCCTGTTAGCAGTCCCCACCCATCCCAAAAACTAGAGCGCATTTGCCTGAACCACAGGCGTTGTTCAGGCAAGTGTGGTTACGCTTGCGGGCTTCCGGAACTCGTGGCTCTGGCCACGTAGTTCCAGATGTTTCCCTCCTGACATCTTTATGAACACAGTTTGTGAATCTACAAATTTATACATCCTTGATATATACTATGTTCATACTCAAAATTTGCTACACCAATGAAACAGATTAAGCAATTGTCATTAACATGTTCTTTGCTAGCTCATATTTTCCCATATTTAGTAAATGTGGACAGGCCAACACATCCATTTGCATATACAACAGCTGCCAAATAACTCTACATTGTGGTGAGATGAGACACCACTGTGGTGAAAACACATTTTCTTTGTCATCAACAGTGCAACCCAGGACTGAGACTGTCAATATTCTATATAAGAAAATAATTGGAAAATAATTAACCTATACTGTCTTTTTCCACAATGTGGAGTGTCATTATGAGTTAGTTCATCTTGTAATCTCCATTATTAAAAGTCACAGATCATATCAACTACTAATGAGACAACTAAAATTAAGCTATCTCTGAACAGGAACCATTGCAGCTTTATATATGATTCGAGCATGGCAAGTTCATCCATTATACTATATTGTCACAAATTTTCCAAAAGGGAGAAAATATATTATCTCATATATGAGATGATGCTTTGAAATATCTTATTCTTTGAAACAGGATAAAACAAGTTAAACTCTTTCCACATTCATTGAAAGAGCTGTGCCTTTAATGAGCTATTCAAATTTTTCAGTCTGTGCTTATCACTCTGAACACAGGCCTGCATTTTATTGACCAGAAAACACTGTGTAGTTTGCCACATCTACAACACACATCTACGGGCAACATGTCAGCGGGCTTGTTTCTCTGTGTGTCATTTATATTTGTTTAACACTTAAAGGGAAACTAGAGGGACATGTTTAGATTGTATAAAAATCGTTTAAAGGATTCCCTTAATATAAAGCTATTCTTTCCACCCCCATTATTTAAAATGTTCCAAAACGCGGTGCTTGTCATAACTTCCAGTTTTTGCCGGAACCCAGCTTTTCTTTGTAACTAGATACGTTACTTCCTTCTCAAATTCTGTATATGTTCTCTAATGAGGGGTTTAACTGAAGAGGCCACTGACATTCGATCAAATCATTGTTCAACTCAATCTGCGAAGATAATTGGTGGACTTGTAGCAGAACAAAGCTGGTCCTGGCAGACTGGCCTATTTAGCAATTTACAAATGCTTTCTGGAGTTTCTAAAATAATAGAATGCAGCTGAAACTCCATGCATGCAGATTGCACACTTTTTGCACTAGTGCAAAGGTGTAACAAATGCTCTTGTACATTGTTTTTGCACGGATAAACGACACACGTTGGGCTCTAGTGCATAGTTTTCAAACAGATAAATTACACACTTTAGGCACTGAAGTGTACCAACTGCTTTTTTACACTGTCTTCGCATGGGTAAATTAAACAAATTTTGCACTAGTGCACAAGTCTAATATTTAAAGGCCCCTGTACAGTGTTTAGTGTTTCTTATTTTTTTATACAAAGACCAAAGCTGATCCATGGGGACACTTATTAGAAGAACACTGTCACAAATATGTTTTCAATAATCAGTCAACAATATTTGTATGATAAGTAGCCCAGTGATATTGCCTAAAACCTAGTTTGCACTTTCATGTTTTAAAAACGGGAACAATGTTTTATCATTTGCTTTTGGGACACGGTGGAAAATATGACAGCTAGAGTGTGCACAATATCTTGTCCATAAATCTTTATGTACTTCATGCTAGAGTTGCTCCATTTGCTTTAATAGCAATAAGAATGCAAAAGAGCTTTTGCTCCATGTTTGCGCCGGTGCAAATGTATGCAACCTGCCCCATGTCTTCAAAGTGAAGAGATGCACTAGTAGTGCACTTCCTTGGAAGAGGCCACAATGTGAAATAAACAGAAGGGGCGGTGGATGCGGCTTGGTGCGAAAGGGTAGCTTAGTAGTGTTGCAATTGACTTGTAGGGGTGCGCACAATATGGAAATCATGAATGGGTTCAACATTTTCAAGAAGGAACAAAAATCCCACTCCAGCGAGTATTATTTTCTTCCACCTACCTAGGTCCCTCCCCCACCTCAGGGTTCCCTTACCCCTTATTATGTTCGGTGTGGCTTCCTTCAGTTCCTAGGTGTTTGTATGCATCTGAAGGATCCCTGCTCGTTTTAGGTAGGGGTGCAGGAGGGAGTGGGGTGAAGTGAATGAATCCCATTGATTGACATGTGAATGATAGAATTTCGATTGGATAGGAGCATCTTCAGAGCTCCCATGAGCGATACAGGACCATAATGCATACAGTCAACACAGGAAGTGCAAATTCTAGGCATGGTCTCTGCCACAGTTGGCCTAAACAGTTAGATAACTTTAGCAAAGGTATTTTAGAAACTTAGGCAGTGGTAAATGGCTGTTGTGCTTTTGGCTGAAAACATACTAGCATTTGTTTACATGTCTAAAGTAATCACAGAGACAACAGAACAGTCAATCAATCAATCAATCAGGGATTTGTAAGCGCGCTACTCAGCCGTGAGGGTCTCAAGGCACTGAGGGGAGATGGGGGGGGGGGGGGGGGGTGCGCAGATCCGATTAAGCCGAATAGCCAGGTCTTGAGTGTCTTCCTGGAGGTGTTCAGGAGGGGGGCGCATCTGATGTCTGCTGGTAGCTCGTTCCAGGTTGGGAGAATAATCTTCCTCCTGCTGTGGCTCTGTGGATGCGTGGGGGTCTCAGCTAGTGCGAGGCTGGCAGATCGGAGGTTTCTTTTGGGTACGTGGAAGTTAATTCTGTCGTTGAGGTATTTGGGTCTGATTTTGTGAAGGCATTTGTAGGCGTGGGTAGGGATCTTGAAGGTGACTCTCTTCTCCACGGTGAGCCAGTGGAGTCTCCGCAGGTGTTGGCTGATGTGTTCGTGCCGGGGGATGCCGAGGACGAGTCTGGCTGCGGTGTTCTGTATCGTCTGGAGTTTGCAGAGTAGGAACTTGTTGATGCTGGCGTAGAGAGTGTTTCCATAGTACAGTTGGCTGGTGATGAGTGTGTGGTTGACTGTCTTCCTTGACTCAAGGGGGATCCATTTGAAGGTCTTTCGAAGGATGCGGAGGGTGTTGAAGCAGCTGGAGGTGACTGCATTGACCTGTCGGTTCATGGTGAGGGATGAATCGAGTACGAGGCCGAGGGTTTTGGCGTGGTCTGAGGGGGTGGGTGGGCTCCCGAGGGCGGTGAGTCACCAGGTGTTGTCCCACCACAACACAACAAATTACCATAATAGAAAGTAAAAGAACAACACAACAAAAACACAGAGCACCGTCAAACTAATAAGCAACACACCCACAACAGAAACACACTGTAATAATGCAGCATAAAAACAACACATTACTGGAGAGCTAGGTGGCGCTAGCCAAGATGGCCGCGCCGAGGTAGAGCCCTGTGATGCCTGACCCCTCGCATCCGTCCTGATCCTGTTGCTGCTGTCCTGGGCGCACTCCACTTCCCGAAATCTGCTGCGGAGCCGTAACCCCACCCTCGCTGCAACTTTGGGCCGTGTCCGAGCCTTGGGGACTGAGTTCTGCCGCCTGAGAGCGGCACCGTTGCTGAGGCGCGTTTTCGACCGGTTCTTCGGCCGGCGGCGCCTGCTACGAGCGCCCGCGGCGTCCCACGTGGGACGTGGGCCGCTGTCTGCTGGCGACTGGACTGAGGCAGGGGACGCCCGCGGAGACGAACTTCGGCTTGGAGCGCGCTGCGGGTGAGTCGGAGGGGGGGCGACGGCTCCTAAGCGCCTCCCCGGACCACCCCGGCCGCGGGGCCCCGATCGGCGGGCAGGCCGGCCCGGGTGCTGAGAGCCTATGTGACCGGGCCCGGCTTGGTGATTGCCGCCTCCTTGCGCGTCGTAGCGCCTTGGCCTGCGGGCCGGTGTGTCCCCCGGGAGACTGCCCTCCTCTGCCCCTCCCGCCCTCCGCCCTGCATGCCAGGTGGGGATTTGCTGCTGGCGGGGTGGAAGCTTGGCCCTTCCTGGATCTCCCGATGGGGAAGCTACGCTGGACTGTTCTGCCTGGTGCCATTTGTTCGACACTGTTGCTGAGGGGACCCCCCCCCCCCTCGCCCGGCGAGGCCGCCCACGGAGCTGTGTCAGGGCTGGAAAGGGGCGCCCTGCGACATCTGCGTCCCGGGAAGGATCGAGCCGTGGGCCCCGAGCTGGGGAATAGTGGAGCTCCGAGCTGCAGGACTGCCCCGACGGGCTGAGGCTGTGGACGGCGCTGGTGTGGCCCGAGTGTCGCAGCTAGCCTGGGGACCTTCCCCCGGACTTGCCCGCAGCGCGGGGCCAGTGGCGGGGCGGTGCTGGTCCGGACCCTGGTTCGGGGGGTGAGCCGTGTGGACCCACCATGGGCAAAGAAAAAGGCCCAAGGCAGCCGGCGGCATCCCACAAAACGAAGATTGACCGCTACGCGACCCCCGACCCCCCGGGGGCCGGCGGGGGGGAGGCGCCCGCCCCCAACAACGACCTGGCCACCATCCTCCACGCAATCGATGCATCTCGCACCTCTCTGGAAGGGATGGTTGGGGAGGTGAAGGTTGACGTCGCGCTTCTGCGACAGGATCTCCGCAACGCCACGGCCCGCATCACGGAGGCAGAATCGCGGATCTCCGCGACGGAGGACGACATCCATCAATTGCAGGACCAGGTCCGGGAGCTCACGACCCACTCCAAGGAACTGCACAGGCGGGCGGAGGATGCCGAAAATCGCGCCCGCCGCAACAACCTTCGCCTGGTGGGCTTTCCGGAGGGGATCGAGTCGGGCCGGGCCGACGACTTCCTAGAGGCCTGGTTTAAATCCTGGATGCCGGCGGGCAGCTTGTCTACCTGGTTCGTAGTGGAGAGGGCACATCGGTCGCTGGCGTCCAAACCTCCGGTGGGGGCCCCTCCACGCCCCTTTATTCTTCGGATCCTTAACTTCCGGGACAGAGATGCCATTCTGCGGGAGGCTCGGGTGAGTGGCAAACTGGCATATAACAACCACACCATTATGATTTTTCCGGATTACACCCGGGAGGTCCAGGAGCAACGCCGCTCATATACGGAGGTGAAGCAAAAGCTGCGCTCCCTGGGCCTTCAGTACCAGCTCCAGTTCCCGGCCCGCCTCCGACTTGTCTTTCAGGGTAAGACGCTGTTCTTCGACACCCCCAGGGCGGCCTGGACATGGCTTAACGAGGAGAGGCCCCTGCGACAGCTGGACGGGGGGCAGTCCGTTGCGGGCCCCGGGTGCCCGGTGGTGGCTGGGTCCCAGCGGCCGCGGCGCGGGAAGCGCACACGCTCCCGGCAGCGGCGAGGCGCCGCGGTCGCCAAGGTCCGGTCAGCGAGCGCTTCTGGCAGACCAATGAGAGACTCTTCCGCCTCTTCCGAAGCCTCCTCCCAGGCGGCCGGGGGATCCCGACGCCGAGCTTCGCCTGGGCCGGACGGGTCTCCGACCCCCCTCATCACGCGCATTGACTCATCGGACCTTTCCCGCAGTCCCGCTATATGACTTTCTCCGTGTTTCTTGCAGTTGCGGGGAAGGTGACTGCCTTGCCCGAGGGCGGGGGTGGGGGGCTCCACCATATTGTACCTCCCAGTACCAGCCCAGGTCAGAACAATGTCATCCGTACTTCAGGAGGGGTCCACTACGCTCTTTATACCCGAGCACCTGAGCTTGGGGTCTTGTGACTGTTAGTTTGGTTCGGGCGACAGATGCTTCTGGTTTCGAAGTGTAGGGTGGGGGGTGGGGGGTTGGGGTTTGGTGTTTGCTTGGGGTCTCTCTTTATGAGACTGTTTTGTTTAGGTTTGAATTGTTATTTGCTGAGCCTCTCACACAGCGCTGCGCGGCGCCCGGCGTCGTGTCCCTTCATCCCGCTCTTCCTGTGCACTCTGCTGCCGCTCACCTTTAACCACCGTCCGACCACTTCCCCTGGTGGAGCCCAGTGGTCCCTCCGGGGCATGCGCGCTCCGTGCCCCATCCTGCTGGCGCCCGGGTCCACGGGTGTCCCCCCGGCGCTCCCTGCCTGCCCCCTTCCCGGCGTGCTTCTTTCTCACGGATGCCATGGCTGATTTAGCTCCCAAAGCCCAGGTGCGCATCCTGTCCTGGAATGTGAATGGCCTGCTGGACCGGCTTAAGCGCACTGTCGCTCTCAAATACGCCCAGCGCGTGGGCGCTGACGTGATCCTGCTTCAGGAAACCCACCTCCTTGGTGAGAACTGTCCCTTTCTGGCGCGCTTCGGATACGACCGGGTGTGGCACTCCGGGTTCTCGCGCGGGTCGCGTGGGGTTGCGGTCCTCCTGCGCCGTTCCTTTCCCTTTGTGTTGGCCCGGGTGGTGCACGACTCCCAGGGGAGGGCGGTTGCGGTTACCGGCACGCTTGAGGGCCGACCACTCAGCCTCTTGTCACTCTATGTGCCGCCCACGGGGCTGTCCTCGGCCTTAGCTCTGGCTGCGTCCTGGCTAGCGACTTTTCCGTCCGGCACTGTTGTCATTGGAGGGGATTTCAACGCCGTTTCGGCCCCGCGCCTCGACTCTTCGGGCCCGGTCTCGGACTCCCGCACGGCGCGGGCGAGGCAGCTGGCCGGGTGGGCAGAAGCTCAGGGACTCTGCGACGCGTGGCGGCTCTGGCACCCACACACGCGACAATACACACACACCTCAGCCGCCCACCACTCTCAGGCACGTATCGACGCGATCTTTGTCCCCCCGGCCGACTGCCCGGGTATCCAAGACGTCCGTATCCTTCCCCGGGGGATATCCGATCATTCTCCGCTTTTATTGGGCTTGGGCCCCCCGCCTCACGGGGCTCGCCAAATGTGGCGCTTCAATGCATGGTTCCTGCAGGACAAAGCGCTCCGTAAGGAGGTGGGATCCGCGCTGGCCCTCTATTTTGGCGACAATGACGGGTCGGTCTCCTCGGCGGGCACCCTCTGGGAGGCATGTAAGGCCACGGTTAGGGGGGTTGCCAAGGCGCAGGTGGTGAAACATCGCCAGACACGGCTGCAGCGGCTCACGGCCTGTGAGGCTCAGGCGCTGCGTCTGGAACAATCGGTTTCTGACTCCGGGGATCCGGCCGAGGCCCGGCAGCTGCGGCTCCTACGCGAGGAGATTCGTCAGCGGTCGCTTGACGCGGCTAAACTTCTCTGGCAATCCTCGGTGGCGCGGGTATATGGCTGGGGCGACAAAAATGGGGCGCTCCTGCACCGACTGGCCACTTATCCCGGGGCATCGCGCATCATCCCGGCGGTGACCGACTCGGGGGGCACGCTTCAGTCCTCGTCCGTGGCTATAGCAGACGCTTTCGCTCAGTACTACTCACAACTCTACCGGGCACGAGCTTCGGATCTGCCTTTGGCGTCATTGCTCACCGCTGGTAATTTACGCCTTCCCCGGCTGCGGCCCAGTGATTGGGAGAGTCTGGAGGTTCCCATCTCTCCTGAAGAGATCGGAGACGCGATAGGGCGCACATCCGCCGGGAAAACCCCTGGTCCGGACGGGTTCCCACAGGAATTTTATGCCACTTACAAGGAGCACTTGGTTCCGCGGCTGGGTGCCCTATATGCGGAGGCGATTGAAAGAGGTTCCTTCCCCCCGGAGGCTGACCTTGCCACGATTGTGGTCCTGCCTAAATCCACTCCACCGCCCAGGGACAGGTCGGCCTACCGGCCGATCTCTCTGATCAATACCGATATCAAACTGTACGCGGCGGTTCTGGCCCAGCGGCTACGGCCCCTCCTGTCGTGCCTGGTGCACCCGGATCAATGCGGCTTTATGCCGGATCGGGGCACCCGCCACTGCCTCCGCCGCCTCCACGTGGCTCTGGCACACCGCCATCGCATATCTCCCTACCTCACTCTCCTGCTCGCCGACTTCGAGAAAGCCTTCGATTCGGTGGGATGGCCCTACCTGTTCGACGTATTAGCCCATATGGGCTTCGGTCCCAAGTTTGTTGGGATGGTGCGGGTTCTGTACGCGCGCCCTCGCGCTAGAGTGTTGGTTAACAGGGCGCTGTCGAGAGCGTTCCCGATCAGTCGGGGCACGCGGCAGGGGTGCCCACTCTCACCCCTTCTTTTTGCGCTCGCAATGGAGCCCCTTGCTGCCCTAATCAGAGCGGACTCTCTCATTCGGGGTTGGGAATGGCCGGGCCTTGAGGCGGACAAGATCGCCCTCTATGCGGACGACGTTCTGCTGTACCTTGGCGACCCAGCGCGTTCGGGCCCTCGAGCTCTCCATACCTTGGGCCGCTTTGCCCGCGCCTCTGGCCTCCGCCTCAATTCGCACAAGTCGGTCCTCGTACCCCTTCACCCCTCCCGGGAATGCTTCGACTGGCAGACCACGATTCCCCTCCGCCGGCTGTCTTTCAAGTATCTGGGCATCTGGGTCTCCCTCCTCCCGGAATTGAGCTGGGCGCTCAACGTGGCCCCTTTGGTCAAGAGAGCCAAGGCAGACCTTACTCGGTGGCACTCTCTCCCGCTGAACCCGCTGGGGAGAGTGGCGCTCTACAAAATGATGATCCTCCCCCGGTTTCTGTATGTTTTGCAGAACACTCCGGTGTCCTTTCCGAGGTCGTGGTTTCGTGAGTTGGATGGGATGGCCACCAGGTTCCTCTGGGGTGGGAAGAGGCCACGGTTGGCCTTGCCGATCTGCCGCCTCCCCACCTTTGATGGGGGGCTGGGCATGACCAACCTCTACCTTTACTATCTGGCCACCCGGCTTCTGGTCATTCATGACTGGTTTGGGGGGGGATGGTCCGATCCGGCCTACAGGGTGGAACTGGAGGCCTTGGGTCTCCCCAGTGTTCAGGACCGCATGTACGGCGCCCCGATTCCCACCTCCTGCCCCGATATCACCAAGGCGGTCTTCCTGGCTTGGCGGGCAGCACTCCGCCACACCGGATGGACCGGGAAGCTGACGCGCGCCACCCCTCTCTGGCATGGGACATGGTTACGGGAGGTTGCGGGGTTGGAGGGTTTTGAGCCGTGGGACTTGCTCGGCATCTCCCAGTTGGGAGATGTATGGCGGGGGGGACGCATGTGCTCATATTCGGAACTGCAGGCGCGTTTTTCTCTCCACCCGTCCCAATTCTATAGGTACCTTCAATTGAGACACGCCATACGGGCCCACACCCCGCTTGACATCCGGCTGCCGGATCATAGCCCCCCGAAGGCTCAGGTCCTGATGGGTAACCTAGGAAGGGGAGGCATATCCAGAATATATCGTTCCCTTGTTAACAATACCCCTGTGCCCCAGGAGGGTCTGAAGGAGCGATGGGAGGAATGGGTGGGTCCCCTGGACGAGATCGATTGGCGGGAAGCCCTTATGGCTCCCAGGCTAGTGACGGCATCCGCCAAACTGAGACTCATTCAAATCTACTATCTGCGCACGGCCTACCTTACACCAGCGCGCCTGCGCCGCGCGGGCCTCTCCACCGACGCAGCTTGCCCCCGTTGTAGCTTTGACCCGGCTGACTTCCTCCACATGGTATGGTCCTGCCCGGAACTGGAGGGGTATTGGAGTGGTATAGAGACTGACTTGACGGAGGTCCTGGGGTGGGAGGTACCGCACGACCCCAAACACATCCTACTGGGTATCACTGACGGCCTGGACGGCACGCGCGCCGAAAAAGTGTTTCTCATGACAGCGTTAATGGTGGCAAAAAGGGACATTGCGGCAGCCTGGAAACAGCCACAGCCGCCTAGTCTGACCAGGTGGAGCGCGGGGGTGGACTGGTGTGCGGCGCAGGAGCGGACTCTTTACCAAGCTCGGGGCTGCCACAAAAAGTATCGCAGGGTTTGGGGGAAATGGTTAGGGAATGTATTGTGATTGGTAGGGTGGGGTGGGGCGGAAGGGGGAGGTGGTTCGGGGGTGGGGGGCGGTGAAGGGGATTGATTCCCAGATGGGATTAATGTATAAGGCTGGTCTGACAGGCTCACTGTTTTTTGTTGCACAAGAAAACAATAAAAACTTGTTTATCAAAAAAAAAAACAACACATTACTGTTACATCTGGGGGTCTCTAGTTGGCAGGTTAGGTACCACTGTCCAAGTAGGGACCCTTGCTTCTAGTCAGGGAAAGGGGGATACACTGTTAAGATAACCCCTGCTCACCCTCTAGGTAGCTTGGCCTGAGCAGTCTAGGCTATCAAAGGCAATGTGTAAAGTATTTGTACCAACACTCAGAGTAACACAGTGAAAACCCCACAGATTTACTCCACACCAGTTTTAGAAAAATAGGGTATCTTTACTAAAAACTTCACAAGACCAAATACTACAGAAAAACCAACATACAATTAAAAAGGTTACTTTAAAGATAGTTCAAGAGTTTGCAGAAAGTACTCCAGGATGTAAAAATCAGTGTCCTGCACAATGCGACTCTCTCGTGCCCAACAGTACCTGTAGTTGCGTTAAGGTTCCCAAAAGCTATAACAAGGAAGATGGCAAAGGCGATGCGATACTCCTGAGACCTTGGGGAGGCTTTGCAGCAGCCCTGCTTCACGCAGCAGAGGTGGATGCGCCGGCTCCGATCTGTAGGGGGAGGATGCGATGACTTTGGCTTTCGTTGCGTAGGTTTCTTAGGGGGAAGCTTCACGCACAGGTACGATGCGACGATCTTCGATGCGGCGTGATGCGCGGCACAGCACTGACTTCTGGCGCCGCAACCCTCGATGCGTCACGGGACGGGATTCTGCGTTGACACACGCAGCGACTGGATACTTTCATGCACCGGCAGTGGTGCAGCCCGCAAACTGGTTCTGCGACGACCCTCGCAGCGTCAGGAGTCTTCAGGCACCGGGACGATGCTCGACGCACTCGGCGATGCGGGGACTCCGGGTGCTGCGATGACGCCGCGATGAAATTCTCCTCGCACTCTCGCTCTTGCGACTCGCAACCGGATGATGCGTCCCTCAAATGGATGATGCGATGGGTACCAGTTACTCTTGTTCACGCTTCTGCTTTCCAGCTCCCAAACACAGCAAAACGAACTCCTGAGGCCCCAAGACTAGGCAAGCACTCCAAGGCAGGTCAGACCTCCCTCAGCAGAGTTCCAGGTGAGCTGGTGGTGAAGTCCTTTTGTTCCTGGGACTTCTTAACAGGGAGCCAGCTCTTCTCAGGCCCTTGGAGATCAGAATCAAAAGAAGGGGACACAGCAAAGTCCTTCCCCTCTCCTTGGCAAAGCAAAACAGCAAGCAGGCAGTCTTCTCCTCTTCAGTTCTTTTCAGCTTTCTCCTTGGCAGAGTTTCCTTCCTAGTTCCAAAGTGATCTAAAGTTTAGGTGTCTGGGGTCCTCTTCTTATACCCCTCCAAGTCTTTGTCTCTCTTTGTTTCAGTGGGGGGATTCCCCTGCTCAAACCGGTTCCTGGGTGTGGGCTGCCCTGGAGCACCTGGTTCCTTCAGAGTGAGGGGCAGGGTCATTAGACGCTCAGCAGGAGGTGGAGCCTTCTTTGTGCTGGCATAGGCAGAGTCCTCAGCCTGGCCAGCAGGGGGTGGAGCCGGCATTGTGCTGGCAGAGGCAGCCCTACTCAAACCCAGGGGCTACTCCTCCCACCCATTTAGAGCAGATCTCCCTATTCACTCTGCTGCTGACTCATCCAGACTCCTGGAGCCACCTGGCCCATCACATGACACCAGTCAGCCAATCTGCACACAGGCACACAGGAAGGTTAAACAGGAGAATAGCTACTTTCTAAAAAGTGCTATTCTCACACAGTGAATTTAAAAACCATCTTGCTAAAAAGATGTATAATTAAATTCTGAACACAAAGATACCAAACTTGGATTTTCTATCTTGCCTTTAGGGGAAGATAGGCATGTAAACAGCCTCCCCATTCTGTCCTATGGGCAAGATAGCCTCTCAGCAGTGAAAAACGAAAATGGCTGTAATTCACTACCAGGGCATGTTACACACCTCAGTACATGCTCTACCTTTCAGATACACTGCACCCAGCCCAGGGGGGTACCTAGGCCCACCATAGGGATGCCTGACATGTACAGAAAGGGAAGGATAAGGCCTGGTCAGGGGGTGCACAGGCCAGGTCGACATGGCAGTCCTGGACTGCACATAGGCACTGCAAGCAGGCCTAAGACATCATTTTAGGGCTACTCATGTGGGTGGCACAATCAGGGCTGCAGGCCCACTAGTAGCATTTGAATCACCAGCCCTGGCACACTCAGTGCACTTTACTAGGGGCTGACAGGTGAAACAAATATACCAATCATGGATAACCAATCAATATAACAATTTCTACAGAGAGCATATGCACTTTAGCACTGATCAGCAGTGGTAAAGTGCCCAGAGTCCTATTGCCAACAACCACGGGTCAGAAAAAATAAAGGAGGAAGAATCAAAAAGTTTGGGGATAACCCTGCAAAAAGGGCCATTTCCAACACAACCCCCTTCCAGCCTAAAGCCAGGGTAGACCAAGCGATACCTCGATGGGATTCCCTGCTTTGGGCGATAGAACACGGAAACTGGCCCAAACAGCAGGGAACTATTCCTGTTCTACGCCTTCCTGAACCTGGTTGGATCCCTCCATCCATACTCTCAGGGTCCACCAAGCCAACCCATGTGGACCCCTTCTCCCCTCCTGTGCAGCACCTAGCCTTAACTTGCTCACAGGTGTGTCCCAACAGACAGACAGCAAGCCGCAGTGAACACTGACAGTGGTCAGGGATGAGACCCAGGCCTTATTCCTCTCAGGGCCCTCAAACCCCTGTGGCGTCAGAAGGTGGGGGGCAGTAGCCCCAGGTGCTTGGCACCCTTTGTCCACTCCCTTCCCTGTCAGGTCGGGTCTGACAACCTGGCACTGACCCACCAGCCCCGGGCCTGTATCCGGTGGCTGGACAGGAGGCTGGGGTGGGCTGTTCCATACCCGGTCCTCCTGTTCCTTGGGGCTCTGTACCCTCCCACCTGGAGCGGTACCCCCTTCTAGAATAGTCAGGGCACCTGTGGCAGGTGTCCTGCACCATTCGCCCACCAGTTCAGGGGTTCTATCCTGCAACTGGGATTCCAGGTCAGGGGGGACACCCCGGACCTGGCCCTCCAACCTAGGGTCTAAACCCTCCAGGTGAACCGGGGTCAGAGGCGAGGACTCCCTCCCTCTGCACCCCTTTCCAGAATTCTGCACCCTCCCACTCGGAGTGGTACACCTCAAAGACAAACTGGTAGAGACACTGCTTACAGATGTCCCTCCCTCCAGGTCAGGAAACACCTGCACCTGGCTTCCCACCCCAGGGACCAACCCCTGCGGTTGAACACTTGCCCGGCGCACCAGGACTTCACTCTCAGATGTGTCCACACTGGTAGACAGCACCCACCTGGCCAACACAACGGTGTGGCCCAGTCCACCCCCAGGGTGTGACTCCGCCCCCTCCTTCCAGGGGCAACCCTGTCCACCAGGACAACCAGCCACAGGGGCCACTGACAACTGTCAGTGATGAGAGCCAGGCCTCATGCCTGTCAGGCCTCTTTAACCTCTGTGGCATCAGAAAGTGGAGGGCAGTAGCCCCAGGTGCCTGGCACCTTTCCTCCACTCTCCCTCCTGCCAAGTCAGTTAGGGCATCCTGACACTGGCCCGCCAGCCCAGGGTCTGTACCCTCAGGCTGACCAGAGGTCACGGGCGAGGCTCTCCTCCCCTTACCTCTCCTTCTGGGGTCCTGCCCTCTCCTCCCTGGAGAGTCACCCTCAGAACACAACTCACCCACCAGTTCAGGACCTCTCTCCAGCAACTGGTCTCCCAACCTAGGGTCTAAACCCTCAGGTTGCACCGGGGTCAGAGGCGAGAACTCTCTCCCTCTGCATCCCCTTCCAGAGTGCTGCACCCTCCCCACTGGAGTGGTACCCCTGGAAGCCAAACCGGTCAGGACACAGCTTACAGATGTCCTTCCCTCCAGGTCAGGCAGATCCTGAACCTGGCCTCCCAACCCAGGGACTAAACCCTGCGGTTGCACACCTGCCTGGCATGCCAGGACTTCTGGGGACTCACACAGTATCTCCCCGAGGGTGACACATGACTCATGTGTCTCGTGACAGTCCGCCTGGCGCAGATCTCCCGGCCCCTGTCCACCTGACAGTGCGCGAAGATCCCCCAGGACAGAAGTGGTGTCACCATGGTCACTCCTAGGGGACTCAGCCCTTCTGGCTGGTCCCTGACCCACTGGTTCTCCCACTGGGGAACACATCCCCCTCTCACCCCTCAGTGTGGACTTCTGCACCCTCCCAACTGGAGCGGTACCGCCAGACACCAGAACCACTGGAGCTCTGTTTACAGAGGCTCCAGGTTCTCCTGACACTAGGAGATCCTCCTCAAATGGCCTACTAGCACTGTCTAGGCCCCCAACCTGGTGTTCCCTTAAGGAACCCTCCAGGCCCTGAGACTGGGTTTCGGGCACCTTGGGACCCACAGTCCCACACTCACCCCTTCTCCACTGAGACAGGACGTGAGTCCCTACACCCCTCCCACTACACTGGGACCTAACTGGGCTACATTGAACCTCTTCCACCTCACAGGTCTGGAAGATATCTGTGCCACTCCTTTTGGGATCACTCCCCAATGCCTCTTCAGACCCTCTGGCATCCAACCAAAGGTCTGCCTCCAACGCAAGCTCTCTGGAACCAGAGAACTCACACTCCACCGGGTGTTGGCATAGCTCTGGAAAACAGGGACTTAAAATATGCTCTCCAACAAATGAATCACACAGCCCCCCACAGTCGTTAACCAAGCTACCCTTTGCCTCACCCTCCAGTGCCTCACACAAGTACCCCACACCACTCTCCTGAGATTGGCAAGACAGTACCTGACTGTCTCTGTCACACAACTCACACTCTTCTGGGCGGTCTTCACACTCACACACCAAGGTTTCTACCATGGGGAACCCCTCTCCCTGTACCTCTCATCTAGGGTCAGTAGAGTGTCCCTCCCACCACTAGGAATATGGTCCCCTGTGCCAGTTCCCCAATCTACTTCAGGGACACTGCACTCCACTGGAACTACATCATAAACCTGAACCCCCTGGTGTATATCAACCCCCTCCTTCAAGTCAGGTGCCACATCTCTGGGTGTTTGTACCTTTCTTTCAGCACTAGAAACTACAATCTTGCTACCACCATCTGAGCTGGACTCCACCTCCAACTCAGCATAGCTCACTTCTTGAGCTACCCATTTTTCTTCTTCAGCTGAGACACTCATGGCCTCAAGCCTCTTGAGCTCCAAATCAAGCTCCCTCATCCTTAGTTCATGTGCCAAGGTCAATTTAAATTCTTCCAAGGCATACATCTTCTTGCTCTCTTCTACTTTGTTCTGGGTTTCTATTTCCATCAGCTTCAACTCGAGCCTCATGACTTCTAACTCATGATCTCTAACCCTTTGGTTTTCCTCCAACTCCTCTGGGGAAAAACTTCTAGCTGAATGGTTGCTGCCAGCCCTGGAGGGTGCTCTGGACACAGGCAGATCCTGTGACCTGAAACCATCCGCTTGTGCATCCTCATCCACCTCTGCATCACCTGTCTCCCCAGCCTCTTTGGCTTCCCACCATGCCCTTAAGGCCTTCCGTAGCTCCTCCTTCCTGGAGCTGCTCTCCATGGGACATCCAAAGATCCTGCAGAACCGCTTGAGTTGACCTACTTTGTAATCACTTAACATTTCAATATCAAACTCCAGTTCTGCAACATCACTTGCTGCTTTACCCTTCTGAGACATGATGCCTGGATGACTCAAGGATCAGATCAAAAATAGAACCAAAACAAAACACGGTATGTGGTTGCGTAGTGGTCTGCACTTAAACTAGTGATGTACACCAATTACTGTGAGTCAAGTACAAATACAAGTTCAAATCCTCACCGCTGACCACCAATGTTAGATCTGGGGGTCTCTAGTTGGCAGGTTAGGTACCACTGTCCAAGTAGGGAGCCTTGCTTCTAGTCAGGGAAAGGGGGATACACTGTTAAGATAACCCCTGCTCACCCTCTAGGTAGCTTGGCCTGAGCAGTCTAGGCTATCAAAGGCAATGTGTAAAGTATTTGTACCAACACTCACAGTAACACAGTAAAAACACCACATATTTACTCCACACCAGTTTTAGAAAAATAGGGTATCTTTACTAAAAACTTCACAAGACCAAATACTACAGAAAAACCAACATACAATTAAAAAGGTTACTTTAAAGATGGTTCAAGAGTTTGCAGAAAGTACTCCGGGATGTAAAAATCAGTGTCCTGCACAATGCGACTCTCTCGTGCCCAACAGTACCTGTAGTTGCGTTAAGGTTCCCAAAAGCTATAACAAGGAAGATGGCAAAGGCGATGCGATACTCCTGAGACCTTGGGGAGGCTTTGCAGCAGCCCTGCTTCACGCAGCAGAGGTGGATGCGCCGGCTCCGATCTGTAGGGAGAGGATGCGATGACTTTCGCTTTCGTTGCGTAGGTTTCTTAGGGGGAAGCTTCACGCACAGGTACGATGCGACGATCTTCGATGCGGCGCGATGCGCAGCACAGCACTGACTTCTGGTGCCGCAACCCTCGATGCGTCACGGGACGGGATTCTGCGTTGACACACGCAGCGACTGGATACTTTCACGCACCGGCAGTGGTGCGGCCCGCAAACTGGTTCTGCGACGGCCCTCGCAGCGTCAGGAATCTTCAGGCACCGGGACGATGCTCGACGCACTCGGCGATGCGGGGACTCCGGGTGCTGCGATGACGCCGCGATGAAATTCTCCTCGCACTCTCACTCTTGCGACTCGCAACCGGATGATGCGCCCCTCAAATGGATGATGCGATGGGTACCAGTTACTCTTGTTCACGCTTCCGCTTTCCAGCTCCCAAACACAGCAAAACGACCTCCTGAGGCCCCAAGACTAGGCAAGCACTCCAAGGCAGGTCAGAACTCCCTCAGCAGAGTTCCAGGGGAGCTGGTGGTGAAGTCCTTTTGTTCCTGGGACTTCTTAACAGGGAGCCAGCTCTTCTCAGGCCCTTGGAGATCAGAATCAAAAGAAGGGGACACAGCAAAGTCCTTCCCCTCTCCTTGGCAGCAAAGCAAAACAGCAAGCAGGCAGTCTTCTCCTCTTCAGTTCTTTTCAGCTTTCTCCTTGGCAGAGGTTCCTTCCTAGTTCCAAAGTGATCTAAAGTTTAGGTGTCTGGGGTCCTCTTCTTATACCCCTCCAAGTCTTTGGGGCATATGCATCAACCAAACTAATACCGATTCCTTAATAGCGAAAAATAAGGAATCGCCATTAAGGAATCGGTAATTGGCATGCATCAACAGATTCGGTGAAATTTAGCGATTCCTTAAAAATCGCTAAATTTACCGAATCCTTAATAGCGGGGCACGCAAACGGCCTCACTAGCAAATAGCGAGTTCGGTAATACCGATTTGGCTAATAGCGAGTTCGGTAATACCGAATTAGCTATTACCGAATCGGTAATAGCGAAATCGCAAATTGCCGCGTCGCTCCGGGAACAGGCTGATGACATCACCAACCAGGAAATACTGCTGCCCCACCCACATAGCCTCGACAGAGGAGCAGACAGGAGCTGGAAAGAAGGACAGGCTGTGCAGAGTGAGGCCACACAGATTCTGCCATTCACATCACACAACCATCATGTCGCAGAAAGTGCCATCCAGCGCAGAATCTGCACGCAAGCGCAAGAAGAAGTTTTCGGACAGGGAGCTGGAGTACCTCATCGAGGGAGTGTCCAGCAAACACGACCGCCTCTTTGGCAAGCTGTCCCTCAAGGTGCCTGAGACCGAGAAGCGGCGCATCTGGCAGCGCATCCGTGAGAGGGTCAATGCGGTTGGCGTCACTAGCCGCAGCATCGACGACCTTAAAAAACGGTGGTATGACCTGCGGAAGCTCGCAAAAGAGAGGATTGCTGAGAGGCTCCGGGAGGCAAGAAGGACTGGAGGCGGAACAACCACTGCACCATCCAACACAGCCCTGGAGGACCTTGTGGAAGGGACGATAGAGCGGGAAGCCGTCGTCGGGGTGATCCAGATGGACACGTCCGGCGCAGCCACAAGTGCCCAAGGTAAGATGCATGCCTGTGCCACACCCAGCATAGCGTAAATCCATACCCATGCCCCCAGCCCAATCTCACTGTGTCTGCAGCTCTGGCACAGACAGCTCCACACATGACACTACTGCATCTTGGGAGTTGTAGTCTAGTCAGCCCAGAGTTCAGGTACAGGCGTAAATCCTCTGAGCACACACCACATATTTCGTACATGGCTGTAGACTGTTCATTTGTTGGACCACAGAGGGACATTAATGGGTACAACACTATGTAGGTGTAATCATCCCACTAATCATGCACTGTTTCACACACAGATGCATCACCTGGGGACTCTGACGACAGCGACCAGCTGATCATTTCTGAGACACCCGTGGAGTCAGACCAGGAGACTGCGCAGGATGCGCACGCACCGCCAACACCTGCCACCCCACCAGCACCACCTCCACCAGCGCCACAATCAACGGCACCAGCACCAGTGCCACAAGCCAAGGCACCAGCACCTGCGCCACAAGCAACGGCACCAGCAAGACAGCCTGCAGCTAGTACAGCCACAATACCGCAGAGGCACAGGCACCAAGTTGCGCCCTTGCAGGAGATGGCAACCCCCCCCCCGCAATTGGCACCCACGCAGCGCACATCCACACCACCTGCTGCACCACCTGGAGGCTCAAGACACGCACGGCGTCACAGGGCCCGTCGCAGTTCCGTCTCCTCAGCAGACCAGGACGTCCCAACAACCTCTGCAATCGAGGAGAGGATGCTGCGTACACAGAACCTGCAGGGAAGACATGTGGCTAGCATCAGCTGCAATATCGTGCGCCTAGCGAGGGAGATGCGCGCCATGACTGCAGCAGTCACCGACATGGGCTCCGCGGTCAGGGACATGGGCACGGCGGTCAGGGACCAGACCACTGCGGTTGCTGATGGCAATGCTCAGCTCAGGGAGGAGGTACGTGAGCTCACCCGTGCCATCAGGGAGGGCCATGAGTCCCAGAGGAGGAGTAACCGGCAGCTAATGTTGCGTTCTGCCGCCGCTACCAAGGCCATACAACGGCACAGCAACTGCACCGCTGTGTTGGCACGCCGCACAGTCTCCCTGCAGGTGGACCTTGGGCACTTCTGCGGTGATGTGGCCAAGTCACTGGGACACATCACCACTGCTGTGGAACAACTTCAGAGCAGCACATGCAGTGCTGCAGCATTGGGAGGGGATGACACCAGTGAGGCTGCCTCCAGTGTCAGCAGCGTGTCACTGGCAGAGGCCAGCACCAGGTGCCGAAGTTCGCGTGCCTCCACGGGGACAGGCCGTGGTGAGGCTTTGGATGCACCTGAGCGGAGGCTTGGTGTACGTGGCAAGCGCCACTAGAAATTTGGACATGCTGCAGGTCCATGGTGGAGCAACCATGGCCATCCAATTATTGTGTTTGCACAGGCCTGACTTTAAGGAACATTTTATTTACATTTATGCAATCGGAGCATGTTTCACAATGCTAGTTCTGTTGCACAATCCTCAGTGCTACTGTGCATTAAACAGTTGCACCCAACACCAACTTGTAATGTCTCATTTTACCCAGGGTCAAAAATGATTTTGCATTATGTCTGTCCGCCTCCTATGGCCCTCTGCTGTGTTTGGGATGTGTGCCGGTCGTCGTTGGGCGGGTGGTTGGTCAGCCTGGGGGTCGTCATCCCTGTCCACCTCCATGGGTATCCCCCTTCTGGTGGCAATGTTGTGCAGCATTGTACATACAGCAATTATTCGACAGCATGTGTCTGGTTGGTATAGCATGGCGCCGCCAGTCTTGTGGAGGATACGGAAGCGGCTCTTGAGAATCCCAAAAGTCCGCTCTATCACATTCCTCGTGCTGATGTGTGCAGCGTTGTAGCGATGTTCCTGCGGGGTTGCTGGATTTAGGTATGGGGTGAGTATGTATTCCCGCAGGGCGTAAGCACTGTCACCTAGAAGATAGAAGCATAGACTTAGCATTGGTGATGTACATACATGTGTGGTGTTGGTGTGGGGAAGCGTAGTTCTACGTACCTAACAGGAGTCCCTCTCCAAATTCTCCATTGAGTAGTCGCCTGTGCATTCCACTGTTGCGGAAGATGTATGAGTCATGTGTGCTCCCTGGGAATTGTGCCACTAGGTCCGTTATGATGTTGTTGGCATCGCACACAACCTGCACGTTGATCGAGTGGTATGACTTGCGGTTCCTGAAAAGGTACTCATTTGCTGACGGAGGACATATGGGGATATGCGTGCAGTCGATGCATCCAATCACATGTGGAAATTGTGCCACCTGGTAGAATGCCTGTTTGGTGCGGTCCAACTGCTGTGGGGTTGTGGGGAAGCTGATGTGTGTGTGGAGCATTGTCAGCATGGCATCTAGGAATTTTTTGAAGAAGCGTGACAGTGCGCTTTGCGAAACACCTCCGGCAACCGCAATTACCCCCTGGAAACTCCCTGAGGCCAGTAGGTGCAGGCTGCATAGGACCTGAACGTGCGCAGGGATAGCATTTGTCCTGTGTGTCTGGTGCTGCAGTAATGGTTCCAGGTCTGCAATCAGGCGCATGATCATAGCGCGATTGAGGCGATACTTCTGGTACACCTCGTCCTCATTCTGGCCGAGCAGGGTTATGCGCAGTCTGAACACTCGCTCCTGGACCCTTCTCCTGCGCTGTCCTGCTGCATTGATCCGCATCCTCCTTGCAAGCACGTAGAGGGCAGCCATTTTGTGGGAGCCAACAGGGTCTCCTGGGCCACATTTGAGGGTTTAGTGATTGCCTCAATCATTTGCACATGTAGGAAGTTTTTTTTTTTTTTTTTTTGTGACTTTACCTCCAGGTTTTGATTCCCCTTATTTAGCTCTGGCAAAATAGCGATTTTTGGGATTTTCGTTATTAGCGAGTTTTGTTGCATTGGGGTGCGATTCGTTATTTGCTATTGGCAATTTCCGGGAGCTAATAGTGATTTCGGTAATTGCGAATTCGGTATTTAGCGATTCGGTAAATTAGCATTTTGGGTATTAGCGATTCGGTATGTTCGAGGTTATTTATTTAGCGATTCGTTATTTGCTCGGGTTTTGGGTTGATGCATTGGGATTGGGTATTTTTCACACAATACCGGGAGCTTTTACCGAATCGGTATTTTACCGACTGGATTTTGGCTTGATGCATAAGGGTTTTTTGTCTCTCTTTGTTTCAGTGGGGGGATTCCCCTGCTCAAACCGGTTCCTGGGTGTGCTCTGCTCTGGAGCACCTGGTTCCATTCAGAGTGAGGGGCAGGGTCGTTAGACGCTCAGCAGGAGGTGGAGCCTTCTTTGTGCTGGCAGAGGCAGAGTCGTCAGCCTGGCCAGCAGGGGGTGGAGCCGGCATTGTGCTGGCAGAGGCAGCCCTACTCAAACCCAGGGGCTACTCCTCCCACCCATTTAGAGCAGATCTCCCTGTTCACCCTGCTGCTGACTCATCCAGACTCCTGGAGCCACCTGGCCCATCACATGACACCAGTCAGCCAATCTGCACACAGGCACACAGGAAGGTTAAACAGGAGAATAGCTACTTTCTAAAAAGTGCTATTCTCACACAGTGAATTTAAAAACCATCTTGCTAAAAAGATGTATAATTAAATTCTGAACACAAAGATACCAAACTTGGATTTTCTGTCTTGCCTTTAGGGGAAGATAGGCATGTAAACAGCCTCCCCCATTCTGTCCTACGGGCAAGATAGCCTCTCAGCAGTGAAAAATGAAAATGGCTGTAATTCACTACCAGGGCATGTTACACACCTCAGTACATGCCCTACCTTTCAGATACACTGCACCCAGCCCAGGGGGGTACCTAGGCCCACCATAGGGATGCCTGACATGTACAGAAAGGGAAGGATAAGGCCTGGTCAGTGGTTGCACTGGCCAGGTCGACATGGCAGTCCTGGACTGCACATAGGCACTGCAAGCAGGCCTAAGACATCATTTTAGGGCTACTCATGTGGGTGGCACAATCAGTGCTGCAGGCCCACTAGTAGCATTTGAATCACCAGCCCTGGCACACTCAGTGCACTTTACTAGGGGCTGACAGGTGAAACAAATATACCAATCATGGATAACCAATCAATAGAACAATTTATACAGAGAGCATATGCACTTTAGCACTGATCAGCAGTGGTAAAGTGCCCACAGTCCTATTGCCAACAACCACGGGTCAGAAAAAATAAAGGAGGAAGAAGCAAAAAGTTTGGGGATAACCCTGCAAAAAGGGCCATTTCCAACAATTACACAAGAAAATGGAACACAACAAATATGCAGAAATAGTCTTGTCACTAATCACCTCCATAGTTCTGCTTTAATAATACTGATGTAAAATGTATTTGCATGAAGCTCCTCCTTAGTTACCAGTAAGGTGTCATATTATATAAGGTTTAGTAGTCGGATGTCAAGTCATTCCATAATTGCAAACCTAGAAGTTTGTTTAGTTTCCCCGATACGTTTTTATGTGTTTTCTTATGGGGATGTTGTTTGATTGTAGATGATGAATATTTTTTACCTTCATTACTAGTGCAATGAATATTTAGTTCCCTAAAACTGTGAGGACCAGGAGGTGACAGTGTTCTTCAAATATAACCAGTGTGAAATCAACCTGTGAGCGTGTAGTGAAGTGGATAGGAGCTGTGAAGTTAGGAAAGAGAATAACCTACATATGACTTAGATACGATCTTCGTGAGGAGACATTTCATGAGGGATAATCTTGTACATTGATAATATCAATGTTAGTATGATGTTGCTAATGTGGTACCTACAATGATTTTCATGAATTTGGATTTGAAAAATGTGGCTGCAAGGAATAATTTATCATATGTTCTTGGGGATACTTGAACGGTACTTGGGGCATGAAATTGTAATTTGTTTTGCATATTTAGGAGAGATTGCAGGAGAAGTATGTGAAGTTATGAGTAATTACAAGGAATGCAAATCTGCAATATGGTGCTATATTTTGCGATGAAATGTGTCTGTGTGTCAAGTTTTTAATGGAGGATATATTTCACACAAACAATATAGTGCAAAAACACACAAGTGCTGCGAGCAAAAGATGCTGGCATTCTGCTTGTTTGCAAATATTCCCACACTCCCCTGCTATACCTTTACAATGAATTAAGTAGCATGGCATAAATGCAGAATTTTGGACATTTTGTATAGCAACCGTTGCTTGAAGTTTCTGGAATTATGCAAATTACACTGGTGTAATTTAAATTTCACCCAGGCCTTAAATATATTTAGATTTGCAAGCAGTGTATAAATGGAATGATGCATGGGAGATTATATATTCCCCCTCAAAATCGGGCAATAACTTTCTTACAAAAGGAACTTTTAGATTTCAAAAGCACATTTATTAAGGAAGAAGTCATTACTTGCCTCCTGTAAAGATTACAGGTGACTAAAGATGTCTGAGTGACGTGGGGTCCAAAAGATTAGGAAGTGCTTGTAGGGCTGCATGAGGCCTGTCACCTGCTCCCATCAAGCTTCCTTAGCGTCATAAGTTTGCAATGCCGAGTTGGTTTATGTGAGCTCTGTTGCTCCGTCTTCTCAGGCCAGGCTCAACATTACCCTTTCTTGTCCTCATCATCTGGATCTGTAAGGGGGTAGCACATACAGACTAGCAGGTGGCTGTCGCACACAGTGCTGCTATTGATTATTATCTTTAATGACCATCATACGCCACTCTGCGGTGAAAAGTGACTCTTTGTTGTCTTTCAGTGTTATCCAGGATAATTCTTTGTAATGTTGAAAGGAGCCCAAATGTTTGGGTTCGCCCTGTTGGTCAGTGAGCATTCTCAAGGCATAAAGTGTTTCCTTCAAGGTCACAGATGAAACTATACACAGGTCTGCAAGCCCCACATTTCAGTGAATTATGACTAGCGCGGGCTGACTCACAACAGTGTCTGATATGGCAATATTATTGAAATGTATGTAGATCAGTAACGTCTGTGACCTGCCAAGAAATGGATCTCTTGAGACAGCTTTAGGACTAAAAGTCCTAACTAAAATACATGTTGGCTGTTTCAAACCGAATATACTGTTATCCTGGATAATACTGACCCACAATAAAAATTCACTTCTCACACCAGTGACATAGTACGTTCATCGGTTACACTAATGGTAATTCCTTGCAACACTCCTAAGGCCGAAGTGGAGAAGGGATCCATGTGAACAGCAGTTGAACATGGGTGAGTCGGACCTAAGAGATGGGCGATCACTGTTGGGAAGGACGGGCGATGGCCTCCGTTTCCCTCGGCCGATCGAAAGGGAGTCAGGTTCAGATCCCCAAACCCAGAGTGGCGGAGACGGGCACCCTCGCGGTGTCCAGTGCGGTAACGGAAACGATCCCTGAGAAGCCGGTGGGAGCCCCAGGGAGAGGTCTCTTTTCTTTATGAAGGGCAGGGTGCCCTGGAATGGATTCACCCCGAGAGAGGGGCCCGAGCCTTGGAAAGCGTTGCGGTTCCGGCAGCGTCCGGTGAGCTCTCGCTGCTCCTTGAAAATCTGGGGGAGATGGTGTAAATCTCATGCCGGGCCATACCCATTCACCTACCACAACATCCAGAACTGGCCAGTAGGGTCACAGCCAACAAAATCCATTTCCCACACCTTCCGGTCCTTTTCAAACTACCGTTGAAGAAATGTTGGCCTCTGATATCAGCTACCTCACATGACATGGCACTACAGCACCACTACAGCACCACTCTCACCTTCTCACTCTGGGTCTGTCCCGATTTAACAGGCCCTTCACGATGATGATTGTGCGTCATGACGCTCACTGTGGCACAAAGTGTCCTGGAGGTGTATGCATATCAAACAATATCATCTTTTATATGGAATCACATTCACCTGTGATGGGGTCTTCAGTTTTGTTCATACAATCCACTCAAAGACTGCATTATAAGAAAATCGAGTTTGCTTAATGGAAATGAAACGGGTATTGCTAGTCACGTTGAATTTGAGGGAGCTTTATATGGTCATGGAACAAGTCAGTGACTTTCAATATCGTTATAATTTACACTCGGTGCAGCTGGAGTACTTTATCCCACTAAACTTTTATTTTGAGCATTGACTGTTCTTTTCATTGCTTCTACTTGACCTTTCTGAAGTTTGTAATTGTTTTCTATCTGAAGCTTAATATTTGTATTCATGAAATATATTTTATTGTTTTAGGAAATATGGATCGCCATCACTATGAAACATTTGAGAAATTTGGCAACGAGACCTTCATTATTCATTTAGATAATGGAAGAGGGTAAATATATATCCTGAAATACTTTGTCAATTTTGAAAAGCATTAAAAGATGTCTCTCACTTGAATGAGCTGAGTATGAAACCCAGGAGATTATCATTGTTAGGCTGATCACCAGGGACTGAGACAATATGCTACATTTACATGTGCTCCTGTAAAAAATAGAAAGTGGTGGAGCTGCACGCATGTTGGACACAAGCAGGGCCCAACAGTTGGTGCTGCTGAGCACAGAGAGTTCAGGTATGTGTAGGTCACTTGCTGTAACAACCCAGAATACTAGATTTGTGGCCATGACAAGGAAGAATTTACCTTCACGTATAATATACTTCCACTGGGTCAAACTACAATTACAGTCAGCCAATTTGTAGGTCTGTTTTGCACCAGGGTCATGTCTGCCTGTGGATGGGTACATGTAAATTGACTCTGTTCAAGCTCCTTGCTGCTGTTGTAGATGATCCTCATCCTGTTCAATCGGTTTTGTTCACGTACTTCTCCTAGATGCACTGAGCATCTCAAAGGTATTCTAGGCAGCCTTAAAAAGCTCCCCTACTTATGTCATCAAAAGAATGAAGCAAGTAAGATGAAGATTTCATTTTCAGATATGGTGGGTATGTTTTAAAATGCCCTATATTAATTTACTAAATCTATACTGAGGAATAGCTTCCTTCAAATTTACAACAGTGCACTCTGCAGCATCATGGTAGGGACCCAGATTGCACTTAGGTTATGCAAGAGAACTATTATTTAATTTCACTCACCTACTGTGAAGAACATTGGAAAATGTTTCGAGCACATCTGAGATGGCCAGAGCGGAAGTGGACAAATATCATGAGCTGTCCTCCACATCAAATCTTACCTGATATTTCTATCAGGATTCTGGTATAATCCAAAGATTCCCTTGTTGTATACACATATTATCCTCGCATACTTATGTCTAGCCAGAGTTTCCACATTATCATGGATGAGCATTCCCTTGCTTGATTATTAGATTTAAAATGAATCAAAATGTATCCAGTGATCTCCCTTTCTTTTTGTTTGTTATCTAACCTTCGACATATTTCCACAGAAATCACAAGCATTGGTCTGTCTTAATACATGTAATTTTTGTAAGGAGCATTATTTCACCTCCGAGTATGTGATTACTGGGGTATCTATTTATGTGTTAAAAATGAAAATCCTTGTCACAATTCTCAGCCCAGCTACATCTGGAGGGTACTAGAGAAATAATTTGATTTACAAGTAGCCTGTATGTACTTATCATACAGCAAGACTCTAAATAAATTGAATTTAACACTTTAAAACAAATTCTGAGAAAAGGCTGCACGGGAGATGCTTTTGGAATATTAAGTAGAGAATTGAAAGTGGAACTATAATCCTTAAAATGTAAAATTGTCTCTACCTCTGTACACGTGAACAGGTTTTCTTATGAACATATACTCTATTAAATTGTGACATTTGTCCACCTGAAAAAAAAACATTTTGGCAATGTAGGCCGTGGTAGAGACAACGTTTTCTGTGTTTCTCAACAAATAAGTACCCCAAAGTTTTTTGCTAAGACAAAAGTGGTAAGGTTATCTGGAGGAAACAAGACCAATGAGGCCAGGAGAGCAGTATCATAGGATTGAGAAAAATAGAAGATTTCATTTTAAATAAGTGAAGCAAAAGTGAGAGGCCGTCCTATAGCAGATATCCATGTGGGCAACTGAAAATATGAGTGTAGCGATGACAAGTGAAAGATGGAAAGGGAAGAAAAATCAACCTGTCCTCTGTGTAGGAGAAGACAATTTGGCAAGTGCTGTTGTGATAACCTATTGCAGAAATTAAGGACACTCAGAAGAAAATGGCGGCACAAGGCTTGGACAAAGCACCATGAAACTGGGAAGAAGCAGTAAAGAAATGTTATTTTTTGATAGTCAACTTTATTGGTTTTTGGAGAAACATAAATAATAACAATACAGCACTTTTGATCAGCATCTAATGGCGTTTCAGGAATGCCAGCAGTGGTTATGTACGTACATGCATAGTGACTCAGGACTACATTGCTTAGCAAAGTATATCGAAATAAAAAGACAGACTTAAAGACCCCATCACCCCAATTGGTTAATCCATTTGTCCCGTATCTTTTGATGCTTGGTTGGGCATCCCCTGGCCTCAAACAAAGGTTTCTCCAGGGGCACTAAAGACATTTAATGATATGAGAGGCATGCAAGCAGTGACATGTAATAAACTGTGTGGTCAACAATGTCTAAAACAGCAGACTGGTCAAGGAGGACTTTATGCACAATAGGCTTTTTGGTGTAGAGGTGTGATAATATTTTGGTAGAGAGCTTTTGTAAAAGAGAGCAAAGTGTGGAAATCCAGTTGAAGGAGAAAGGTCTAGGAGCATAAGTCATGAGTCAGTCATTTGAGGACCAACAATTCCAGCATTTGCAATAGTACTGGAGAGAGAACAAGGGCCTGATTTTCTTTCTTAATATTAGAAGTGGAATTACCAAGGTAGGCCTGAACTAGGAAGTGAGGTTGAACAATTAATTGAAAAGAAAATAAGGTGAGGATATTGGAGGAGCAGTCAAATCTCATAAGAAAACATGGCAGAATGGACAGGGATGAGAGAGACATGAGTACAATATTTTGACATAATCTGTTAGGAGAGATATCAGATTGGTTGATCTTAGAATAGAAATGTGTGATGAAGTTCCTGGCTGGGATATTGGGTGAGGTTATAGTGATATGCGGGAATGAAGATTTAGTAGTGTGTAGGACAGAACATTTTGGTGAGACACAAGAGATTTAATTTGTTCATGTCTTTGAGTTTGTTTAGGAAAAAATATGCAGAACAATTGTGCTTATAACTCATAAGGATCAAATGTTATTTAAAAAAGAGACATGTGTTGGTACGCAATGGCAGGCCCTTTGGAAAGGTTAACTTGTCACCTTTTGATTTCTGATTACTGTATTCAGGTACTACAGAGGTACTGATGAGAAGGATCCTTTGCTCAGGAAGAATTAATGTGGGATAAATGTGAGAGACATGATACAGTCACAGAAAGTGCCTTATTGTGCTACTTAATTTGCCTTTCTTGCTAAATGATTTAGTTAACCTGTCCACTCAATTGGTCCTTCATTGGCACATAATTGCAGTGACCCTGAATATAATACAGAAACCATGCACTAAAGCTGTACAAAGTAACACACTGTAGGATGCCTTATGTTATTCATTACTCATAGTTTGTCACATGTTGTTATCCACTCCTGTTCCTTTAATTATCTTTATTCCGTCATTGGAATCTTAAGTTCCTTCCATTCCTAGTTCTGTTCCCCACGACAGTAGCGGTTTGACTCTACAGCTGTCTGGTCCTCTGCCGTGGGCTCCCTACCTTCTAACTTATGGAAAATAAACCTTCATTCATACTACATAATGGACCGGACTCTGGATCGTGCATTATTTCTAATACTTCACTATACTACAATTTGGTACCAGGAGTGGGGTATGCCAATTAAGAAATTTACTGGATTTGATCTGCTGGAGCCCACCGGTTTCTACCTGTTTGTCTCGGCCCATCAGAACTGCGCTTTTTTTAAGGTGGGTCAGAAGCTTCCTTCTAATAGAGGAAACTTTCCTATATTTCATGACGTTACCGCTACGATCATATTCTCACCGTTACTCATGCGTGCACCCAAGTCTCAAAAGTAAACTCTTGATCTTCACCTTTGTGCTGTCATCCCTCGCACTCATAAGTTCCAGCCTCTCCCTTCGCAACCGTGAGAACGAGACTGGAAGAGGAATGTGGATTTCGTGCCGACGTCACCAGCACAGAGCATAAGAGTTTGGTCTAGCGCAATGACGTGGAACGCAGAGAATCATGGGAGCGTGTTAACGTCATACGTTAGCGGACATTTTATGTAAGTTCACAAGTCGTTTCCTGTCAGTTCCGACTTCATCCTGGCAATCACAAAGTGATCGTGTGATGCCTTGTTTGGTGATTCACACACCTGCATCTCTTCTAAGAATCTTCACTCCGGTCCTCGTACCAAAGCGGTTGCGTGACGCCCTGTTCGGTGATTCACACACCTGCATCTCTTCTGCCAATTTTCATTCCAGTCTTTGTGCCATTTCTTCGAAATTCAAGACAGCATATTACCTTTTCAACCACATGTAAGTGACTTACAGCTATCCTACTGTTTAGTGCATACTATATTATTTAACCTTCCAGCAACATAACTTATTACAACAAGCATCTCCATGGCAACTGCTCAAGGGGTCATCCAACCTGCACCTTTCCTACAGAAACCAGGGAAACCAGAACTAAAATGGGCAGAATGGCTAAAAGATTTTGAAAATTACTTGACTGCAATTGATGCTGATAGTTACACACCCTCAAGGAAATTAGCACTGTTGCTTAATCATTTGGGTGCTGCTGGGCGGAGAGTATTTGAAAACCTTCCACATTTCCCTGCACCTGTGTCCGAAGATGCTACTTGGAACGTTTTCATTGAGGCTAAATTACGCATGGGAAAGCAATATTCAGACTCTACAAGTGTTCTCTTAGAAAGATTTAATTTTGCAATGTGCAAACAATCCTCAGAGGAATCAGTGGAAGATTATATTGCAAGTTTAAGAGTTCTAGTCGAGAAATGTGTTTTCGGTACTAATGTTGACACATATATAAGAGATCAATTTGTGTTTTATTGTTTCTCAAAGAAAATACAAGAACGTTTACTCACATCTTGTAATCCTAACTTGGCTGAAACGATCGATATCGCAAAAAGTATTGAGAGGTCGATCGTTACATCCAAAGTTTTGTCCAGTGTCCAACCCCTTCAATTCTCTACACAAAACAATACTCAACCGGTCATTCCTCAAACTATGAATTTTGTTTCTGAAGAAAACACAGTTTGTGCTATAAATCCTAAACAAAATTCTGAGAGAAGATACATTAAAAACCAACCTGCGAAACCGCAAATAATTTGTTTCCGATGTGGTTCAAAAACTCACATTGGAAACAATCCGTCTTGTCCCGCCTTAGGGAAAAATGTGTTAAATGCCAGAAATTCTGACACTTTCAAAATGTATGTAAAAAAAGATCAAACACTGCTTTCAATAACCCTAACAGCAATCCTGGCAAAATCAGAATTGCTAATGTTACTGTTGATTCCCCTGAGGTTCAAGACTGCACTTCTCAATTTACCAATATTGTGGTCACTATTGATGTACCTGAGTGTTTTGTAAGCCCATCAAAGGGCCGTTTGTTGATATTTCCATTGATAACAAAGTTATTTTAGCCATGGTGGATTCAGGTGCCCCAGTCACCATTCTTGCAGATATTACATTCTATAAACTGTGGCCTGACAACCCACCACTAATTCCTCCTGACATCAACCCAAAAGCATTTGGGGAAGTCGGGGATCTCTGGTTGGCGCAAGGTTGCCCTTGTGTCAAGCAGGAACCCTCTCCTCCACGTCAGGGCGCAGGATAACCCCTCGCGAATGACCCTTGCTCACCCTCTAGGTGCGTGGCGTGAGCAGCCAAGGCGATTCCTCAGGCGTTGTTGGTTAAGCACTTACAATCGTACACACAGTAAATACATCAATCCCCCCAGAAACGGACACCAGACTTGGATATATATAAAAATACGATTCTTTATGTAAAAATAAGGTATATATATCTCAGCAGATTTATCACAAGACCAATAACGTTTTCGCTATGCCACCAGGTTGTACAGCGGGCAAATGTTCGTTGTTCGTAGCTTCAAATGGATAGTTCGTAGTCTCTTTACTTGTAGTTCCAGTACTCACAGAGATCGGTTCCTGCGAACGGGGAAATAAGGCGTTGCGGGCCCCGAGCCCGATACTGGAACTTCTTTCGTGATGTGGAGAGTCGGCACAGGTCGGTGCGACTCTCAGCTTGGGAAGTGTTCTTGGGTCCTCAATCAGCAGGTGTGGGCACGTAGGCAGGCGCGGCCAGCGACCCTTTAGCACGGCGGTGCAGGAGGGTCTCCACAGCGGGGGCGGCGCGGCCTGAGATGTCCGGGGATAGCGAAGCGGGGTCACAGGGCACGGTCAGTGCAGCTGGATGACCCGGCGTAGATCACAGTCGTCGGACGGCTTCCGGCAGGAGGGGTGATAGCGCGTTCAGTGCACTCCAATGGCAGGCGGTGACAGGGGTGCAGGCGGCCTGGCCCGGGGACAGAGAGCGGCTCCGGACGGAGCGGGGCTCTCACGGGATTGCGGCAGGCGAGCTCCTGAGTGTCACGGCCCTAGGAGGGGCGATGAGGGGCGCAGTCTCTTTTCCGGCGGGATGCACACACGGCTCGAATTGGAGGACGAGCAAGAAGCACAGAGAACCCACTGGTCCTGGGGTTCAGTTCAGGGGGCAAGCTCAGATCAAGCCCTTGGAGAATGTTCAAGCACAAAGTAGCAAAGTCTTTTCAGTAAGTCTCTTCCTCTCCTTTCTCAGCAAGGCAAGCAGCAGGCCAGCTCCTCCAGCGTCTTCTTCTCCTTCTAGTCGGGCAGAGGTTCTTTGTGGTAAACCGGATTCTGCTTTCTTAGGAGCCAGGCTCCTACTGTTATACCATGATTCTTTTGTTCTTTAGCGCCAGGGGGCCTAGGCCTGGCTCAGTCCAGTTCTGGAGCACTTTGTTATGGTGACTCTGCTCTTTCCTTTCAGCAGCAGGGCAGAGACATCAGCCGCCCCACAGGGGGTGGCGCCGGCTTTGTGGTGGCAGAGCACAGGTCTATTCAAGAGTCAAGGTGTACTCCTCCCACCCATCCAGGTGTACTCTCTCTACCCACCACCTGGCAGCCAACCTGTCTCTGGGGATCCCCCCACCCTGCTCCTACTGTTGCTAGGCAGAACATACACACACACAGCAGAGGCGGACTGAGATGGTCAGGTCAGTAAATACTAACTTTCTAAAAGTAGTATTTACAAACCCAGGATATTAAAATAAACTTGACTACAAGAAGTATTTTATTATTCTGAGTTCAGGCATACCAAACTTGACACTCTACCATGCTCTCTGAGTCCACTGGGGTCACAGCGTTGGCGTGATCCCAGCAGCCCATTCTGGCCTATGGAGAGCAGGTAGCCTTCAATAGTGAAGAACGGAAAGGGCTGTAATTCACTACTAAGACATGCCACACACACCAGGGCATGTCTTACCTTATGCCTACAATGCACCCTGCCCTTGGGCCTACCAGAGGGGTGGCTAATATGTAGGTAAGGGAAGGTTTAGGGACTGGCAAGTGGGGGCACTTGCGCAGTCAGCGCGACGGTCCCGGACCGCGCACAGGGTCTGCGGTGGCAGACCCTAGACACATATTACAAGGCCGCTTCTGTGGGTGGCGCAACCAGCGCTGCAAGCCCACCAGCGGCATTGGCATTCACGAGCCCTGGCACCCCTGGTGCACTTTACTGGGGACTGACAGTGAATCCAATAAACCAATCATGGACATCAATTACAGGTACACTTTACCTAGGGAGCACTTGCACTGCGGCACGGATTAGCCGTGGCGCAGTGCCCTGAGCGGACAACACCAGCAAAACAATCGAGGCACACCATCAAAAAGTGGAAGGGAAACTCACGCCAAGGTGCCAGGTCTAACAGGGAACAAGATATTGATCTAGTGGGTTATTTTTGGGACACACTCACGTGTTTAGGTAGATTGATCAAAACCAAAATTTATGTTGCCGTTAAATGCAGGGATATCATCGGATGGAAAGATCTTGCCCTATTAGGCATCATTCTGCGTCCTGGACAAGATCCTCCCATTGTTCTAGGTGATTTGCCGTCCAACATATTATCCATCCGTGATCAAGATTCTGTCATTGATAAGTTTGCGCAATCGTTTCCCAACGTATTTAGGAATTCCGTGGGTACTGTTAAAGGATTTGAACACACCATTTTACTTAAAGAAAATGCTATTCCCATAGTACACAAAGTAAGGCCTATTCCCCTCAGTGTAAGAGATGACTTCAAAGTCCTTTTAACCAACCTGCAATCCGAAGGCATCATAGCCCCACTAGATGCCTCTGAATGGATTTCTCCGGTAGTTTTGTGGAAAAAAAAGACCGGCGATCTTAGTCTATGTGTTGACCTTAGATCTCTTAACCAAAATATCCTTGTAGATTGTCATCCCTTACCGCATATCCACGAAATGTTGGCCAACATTGGAAAATCTAACTTCTTCTCTACTATCGATTTGCATTCAGCATACCATCAAATCCAACTTTCACCTAATTCTCAACCACTCACTGCTTTTGTGACACCTTTTGGTGCCTTCAAATACTTGAGATTACCTTTTGGCCTCGCATCAGCTGCGAGTGTTTTCCAAAAACATATGGACAACCTTTTTGGTGAATTTAATCAAGTGCAGCATTTCAAGATGACATTTTAGTCCACACAGAAACCGAAGAAGAACACATACTTATCCTCAAAAAAGTATTTGCAATCCTACAGGATAAAGGCATGACCATTAAAGCCAACAAATGCAAATTACTAGTTTGTGAAGTCGAATACCTGGGGCATCTGATCTCTAACGAAGGCATCAAACCCAAATTTTGCAATTCTGAAGCCATACGTAATGCTCCCCCTCCTACCGATAAAGACGCTTTGTGTTCTTTCCTTGGCCTTTGTGAGTATTATGCCAGATTTGTGCCTGACTATGCACAAATAATACAACCATTGAGGTCCCTTATCAAGAAGGGTTGCAAATTCATATGGAATGACACACTTCAAGAATGTTTCAGTAAAGTGAAATTGTTAGTCATAAATGCACCTGCACTACATCCTTTTGTCCCAAAAGCCAGTCCTTTTATGTCTGTGGATGCTAGCCAAAAAGGCATCGGTGCAGTATTTGGCCAGTGGGTAGATGGGAAAGAGAGTACTATTGCCTTTGCATCTCGTGCTTTAACATCCACTGAATGCAACTATAGTACTATTGAACGTGAAGCACTTGCCATTGTCTGGGCCGTCCAAAAATTCAAGACCTACATTTGGGGCATTCCTTGTGAAATATTTACCGATCATAAACCGTTAGTCTCCTTACTTTTTGGAAATGGTTTAGGCAAATCTTCTGCAAGATTAGTAAGATTACTCTCTAAATTACAGGAGTACAATCTCACTATAAAGTACATCCAAGGCGGTAAAAACTTACGAGCAGACTGTCTCTCTCGTATTCCCCTTCCTGATTGTAGTGAAGGTGAAGATCATTTTTGTAAGGATTGTGTCGTTGGCTTAATTGATGCCATTGCCACATGTTCTAACAAAATTTCTCAAGATGAATGGGCATCTGCTATGTCACTAGATAAAACCCTAAAAAAAGTTTAAATCTACATTAAAACTAAATGACCAAATCTTAAAGGTCTTAGCAACAAACTAAAATCCTTTGCACAAATCAGTGAATAACTCTCATTTGAAAATGGAGTCTGTGTCAGGAATGGTCTTTTCATTCCCCCAACTTCTCTAAGAGACAAAATCATAAATTTTGCTCATGAGGGTCATTTAGGTATCTCTGTAACTTGCAAAAAACTTAAGAGCATTTATTGGTGGCCAAGTTTAGATAAACAAGTAAGCTTGTTTATAGAGAATTGTTCCACCTGCGTTGTTTCCGATAAACACTGGAAGACTAACAAAAAACCTTTATTCCCAGTGCCATTTCCAGATCTCCCCTGGGATAAAATAGCTGTAGATTTTTCAGGACCATTCTCCTTACTCCCATCTGAGAAAAGATATTGCATTGTTGCAATTGACTACCATTCAAAATGGATTTACTATTCTTTTGTACATGCAGCAAATTCCTCCACAGTCATATTGTTTCTACAAAACATTTTTAAAATTGAAGGCACTCCTAACTATATTGTCACTGACAATGGCCAACATTTTCTGTCTAATCAAGTTACTGATTTCTTAAAAAGTCATGATGTACAACATCTCAAAGTTGCCTTGTATTGTTCTTCTTCAAATGGATTGGTTGAGAGAGCGAACCGGTTCATAAAAGAAGGAGTCCAAACTGCTTTAGCTTGCAACATTGATGTGGGTGATTTCCTACAAAGTAAGATTTGGGCATATCTCAATACATCACATTCCACTACTAACGGTACGCCTTTTAAAGCTCTTAGAGGCAGAGAAGCCAATTCCAAACTCATACTGAAATAGTTCAAGAATTTAGCAGCAGGTTCTGCCTTAGAAAAGAAAAGAAACATATTGACAGACCCTCAAATGACAAAGGAAACTGTTACTGATAAACAGTTAGTACAAAAGAAATATAATGATGGATATTCTAAATTTTAACATACTGATTATAAACCTAATGATTGGGTTCTCATCAAAAAACCATTTAAAGTTTGTAAAGGTCAGTCTAGATTTACTTTACCTGTTCGGGTAAACAAAGTTACTAAACCTTCGGTTCTTTTAGAGAACAGAGGATGGTGGAGTAAGAACAGTGTTGTTAAAATGTCTAAATCTCAAGTTCATATCTTCAACAAAGTCTATGCTAACAGGGACGTTATAAATGATTCGGATTTCACTTTTGGTCCCAGCTTTGACATTTCTCCTACTTAAACCAATAACCCCACTTTATCTACTTATAATCCTCCTTTAAATTCCTCACAAGTTGTTTCACCTACCCATCCTTCTGTTAGTGATGAAAATGTACGCAACCATCACGTTTGCAAGCTACCCATCAAGCTCAGAGATTATGTTTTGTATTAATATTTATCTGTATGTTTATTTATATATATATATATATATATATATTTTTTTATTTTTTTTCCATTGGGATGTGAGGGGGGTATGTAGTATGCCTTATGTTATTCATTACTCATAGTTTGTCACATGTTGTTATCCACTCCTGTTCCTTTAATTATCTTTATTCCGTCATTCCATTCCTAGTTCTTTTCCCCACGACAGTTGCGGTTTGACTCTACAGCTGTCAGGTCCTCTGCCGTGGGCTCCCTACCTTCTAACTTATGGAAAATAAATCTTCATTCATACTACATAACGGACCGGACTCTGAATCGTGCATTATTTCTAATACTTCACTATACTACACACGTCCATTTCCACCATTTGTTTTCTGTTATTGTAAGGGGGAATGGGGGCAACAGTATCATATACTGCTAAATCGTGGAGTAAACACATGTCCCAATATTTATGAAACGTTTATGTAATGGGAAATGAGAAATATATAAATGCTTGAGGGAAAATATGTTTCTTTTTACTGCATATGTTAGAAAAAACCAATTTGATTTATTTATTGAAAGAAAGGTTATTAAGGGACTTCTTTGGTAAACATCACTGCTCACGTGTTTAATGATTTGTAAGCGAAGAAGTACATTACGTTTATTTATCAAATGTTCCATAATTAATTTGCCTAATTTTCCACCTGTAGCTAAACCATTCATGAAATATGAACTTTTGCTATGTGTTTGCTCTCACAGTATTGTTGAAGCAGAAGAATGATTTACAGTCTAATTGCCCTTTTTTGCCCCAGGACAAAGTTTTATTAAAACTCCTGTTCACTCCTCGCCTATAAGTTTCCGCGATACATAACCTTTTTTTTATTTCCACCACATAGAACGTCATTTATCCTGCTCTTTGCAAAAGTAGTTTATCAAAACTTTGTAAATGGCTCCAAAGGGGCCTTAGTCGACAAAAACTGTTGCAAGTTATCGCAGGTGATGAACTATACTTTCAGTTTAATGTGTAGAAATGTTCAAACTCACAGACCGCAGGGACAAGCAAAGCCTTCTCTCATTTTCTCACCTTCTCAGTGCTTGTAGGGAGATAACAGGGACACATTTTCAATTTTCAGTCTGTGAAATTACAATTGAATTTCTAAGAACCTTTGCTTCTCTGTCCCTGCTTATCTGTGTATGTGTGGCCTGGAGCTGAAGTAATAAGGAGGGATCTCAAAGTCAAGAGTGCCTCCTTCACAGCTCCTCCCACTCATGTTTTCTCTGATCTCAGATTTAATTTTACTCTGTTGGTATCGCTGATCCTCACGCTCCATTTTCCATAAATTCAATATATCTGTTGCTGTGATATATGTGTGCTGCAGGTGACAAATCAAACCACCTTTCCTCATGTGTTGTAACTGTTTTATCTTTTCACAGGTATGGAAAGTATTCACACGACGAGCTGTCCATCTTGGTGCCTTTGAATCAATGCTGCAGGTGCGTTTGCAGGTGGTATGGTGTATTTAACACACCATCCATTGAACGTCGATGACGTGGTGTGCATCATTTTCATTGACGTAGGAGGCAAAGTTTGCCTTTAATGGCAAACACTTTACATTATTTTTTTTAGAAAAAGGCGTATATTTCACATGTGATAAAACAGAGAGAAGATTATTATGACAGTTTCCAGACATTCTATAGTGGAATTTAAGATCCAGGTCCCTAAAAATAAAAAGTTCTTATTTGGCTCACAAGGCATTATCAGGGAAATTACATAGTACACCACTGTGGGATGACAACAGCGTATCACAAATTTCATTAAACAACAAAAGATTATAAATAAATGCACCTCTAATAACATTATCTTTCTACATACAGGTTAACAAAAAACAAGTCAATATACTCATGAGCAGATATCCCTCAACAAACGATTGCATGTCATGTCCGCTAGGGGTGCAGAGACCTATGGCCTATGCCCACCACATCTATTGTTCCTATTCCATACATGGTGAGCAAACCTGAGGTGCAGTCTCCACAAGGGAAGATTCATCAGGCAACAGCACCGAAAAGTCAGCACTAAACCCACATTGTTTGAAGTATATAACATGTATATATTACAACAGAAATACTGATTATTTGAGTTATTCTGCTTCTTACCCAGTTCAACTGAGCAATATTACAAAGGTAAACATAATAAGTGAAATAGAGGAGTGGTGTTTCGGAATAAATGCATCAACGAGCAGAAAGATGACATAACATGTCCTGTGAGCCCGTCAATATCGAGGGCGCCAGTCCAAAACATGCCATTTACTCGTGGATGTATCCACTCCATGGTTGCTTCCACAAGAATGCTGCTAAATTATGCTCTCCCTGCATAAATAATCATGCCCCTCTTAGGTAATGGTAACCACCTTGCCAATCTACGGAAAAAATAATCTAGTGGTGGGCAATTTTTATGCTCTGACAAATTTGGGAAATTTTAGCCTTCGTGAAGATGGCTGATATTTCCAAATGTTACTCCATGCACAGGACCTACTAAAAAAACTAACTAATGTCCAAGTCTCTCTCTTATGATTTCCTGCTCCAGTAGGTCCTTTAGGCAAGACATACTGGGGTAGATCAGAGTAGTCTGCAGCCTCACCACAGCCAATAAGTAGGAGGTACTGAAGAAGGTCTAAGGTGATGATTTGGGCTGTGGGTGGGTCAAACTGGATTAGTTAAAATGAGAGGCATATGGGCAGACCACAATGCAGTACAGTCAATCCTTGCAAGATTTTGGAGCAGGAGGCCGGTCTTCAGTCTCTTCTATGTGCGAAGTGAACTCAGTACCAAGCCGCGCCAGTCCACCTACTCCCCTGTATCACCATTACCAGCAGTGAGATGTTTTCTTATCCTGTGAAGGGGGGTTTTATACAAGGCACACTTTTTGCAATGCCAAAACTTTCTAAAGTTTTGAATAAGAAAAAATATGCAAGCATTTGACACTCGTAAATTAGCACAATCCTAAACTAAAGTCCACTTACTAAAGTCCACTGATAACCTACTGCAATAAGTAATGGTAAAAATGCAAAGAACGACTATTTGTATGCAAGATATGCATGCAATAAAATGCAATACACAAATAGTATTGCACATATCCACCTTGTAGCAGCACATGCTAGTTTTGTATGAGTCTCATTGTAAAGCTACTCATTTTTCTTATTTTAATCTGTTTATTGAAAGCATCATTCAGTAGGAAATATCTGTTTCCCACTTTATAGAGTAGCACAAGACTTCAGACCTAATTTCAAGGTTTGTGGTAGTGTAAAATCTCCCCATTTCTCTTGAATGCAGTAAATTCACCATTGGCAAGAGTAACGGCTTGGAATGTTGTGAGAAGCTTGTCCGGTATATGATGTCCACTAATGTAAGTGGGCACCTTGCGCCAGTCCAGACAATCCTTATGGTGATATAAGAGGTCTTAGACAACCTTAGCAAGCTCTCTAAGTGGCAGCTGTGGAGAGCAGACTTCAGGTTTAGCCCAGAAGGAGTGTAAAGCAGCTTGTTTTACCAGAATGCAATATTATAGTATGGATTAAGTGAAAAGAGCTACACCAAGTATGTATAAAAATATACATTTATCATATAATACTCTCTAGTAGGTTCCAATAGCTCCAACACGGAGATAAACAAAATGCAAACAATACTTAAGCAAAGAAACACAGTAAATAGCACAAAGTACACTGTGGACCCCATGGGAGGACCAAACCATCTACTAAGAAAGTGGTATAAGAACTATGACTTGGATCAGGACAGGGTCGAGAGGACGTAGAGGTGCTGGGACCCCAAGGAACCACCCAAGGTGAGAAGATAAGGACCCCACGGAGAGCGTGTGCAGTGTGCAACTCTATGTGCAAGTCGCTTTTGTATTTGTAAAGATTAAGGACCCTTCCCAGTGGACCCTAAAGAAACCCTGTGGAAGACAGAAGGTTGGAGAGCCACCCCACCCGTGGAAACCCTACTACCCACGTTACCCACACCAGGGAAGCCGGGTGCATAGGTGTGAAGTGGTGTCGGAAACCGCCATCGAACCCAATGGAGGACTTCAGGAAAGTGCCGCTGTGGAAGAAGGAAGAAGTGTCCGGTGGAATCCGGGGACGGAATCTTAATGAGAGGTACCTGCAAGCAGAGGGGACAGAGCCTGTGTCACTCAGGAGTGACCAGGAGAGTTTGGAAGACGAATGCCCTCCGATGTCGGGTGTTGCAGGATGGATGACTAGGTCTTGACTCTGCAGCTGTGAGGACCAGGTGATGCTGAGGAGGACCAAGAGCAGTGCACAAGCTGTCCCACGAAGGATGTCAAGTGCTGAGGGGTTGGCGGCTGGCGGGGTCACCAACAAGCCCTGGCAAATGCAGCCAACGCAGGAATCAAAGAAGGAGAAATGTCGGGACCAGCATGGTCCAGGGGACTCACCAACAGCAGGGAAGTCAAGGAAGACCCGAGCAATCAGGGGAGCCCAAAAGGAACAAGTGTGACCCTCAAGTGGACCCACAGGCTGGAGGCACTGGAGTCACAAGAAGACCTCAAGCAGCTCACCAAAAGATGCAGGACACGATGCAAACGATATGGTGTGGCTGTAGATTCTAGTCACTGGAGGTGCTCGAAGTTGGGGCTACTTGGAGCCTGAAGATCTTCTTAGAAAAAAGTCAACAAGCCTTTACAACTGCAAGTTGATGCTGTGCACAGGGGTTCAGTTATTGCAACCCCCACAAGGGATACTGGCCTCAAATTTGGTGAGAGGGTAGGGAAGGCCTTGGGAGCTATAAAAAAACCACCACCTGTGTTGCAGAGCCTTTGGAGTCTGGAGGAGCTCAGGTTCAGCAGACCAGTCGACTTAGTTGCTGTGCCTGCAGATGCACGGGAGTGGCTCCTTCACTCCAAGGGAGATTTCTTCAGGTGTCTTTGATGCTTCACAGGCCTTGGAAGGTTCCTGTATAATGCACAGGCACAGACGATGCAGCAGACTGGAAGGGAGACAAAGTCAGGCCCAAACGAAGTCCAGCGAAATCCAGAGTGCCTAGACGGTAGAAGAGCAGTGGTGTGTGATCTGAATCTTATCCCATGACGAATCTAGGGACCTACACCCAGGTAAGCCATTAAGTAACCTAGGGAAAGGGTTGTGGAGATTCAGGGGGCCCTCCCAGGGGAGGGTCTGGACAGGGGGAGGTTACTCCCATGTCCTTTCCTTTGTCCAGTTTAGCACCAGAGCCGGAGGCAATGGCTTCCAGAACTGTTTTGAACTGGACAATGCATGGGGACACTAAGTGTGTCCCTCATGCAGACATTCTGGCGCTGGCAAGCGCACCCACCCGGTCCTAATACATTAATCCTGAATCCTGTCTGGCTGGTGTTCACACCTCCCTGTGACAGGATGCCTATTGTTCCACCTTCCTCTGCTCGAGTAGCAGCAGGAGGGAAGAAATGTGTCTCTGGTCAGCAGCAACCATTTTGTGCTGTCCGGGTCTAGAAGCTTGGCACTAGGAACACTGAGAGCCTAACGGAGGGCTCTTCCAATGCTTGGAATCATACCTCCCACACCATATACATTGTGGGGGTATGATGTGCGTAGAATCCTACCTCCCACACCTTTTATGGTATGGGGGTATGATTCCAACATGTTTGATACCAAACATGATAGGATTTGTTGCGGCCAGTTTTGAGATGGTCATCACATAATTACACGTTGCCCCTCTATATAGGATATGGCTGATTCACTGACAACCCGGGAGAATGGACTCCATAGGCTGCAGGGGTGTCCTGCGCAAGCAGGGGGACCCTCTCACTTAGAACCAACTACCCTGCCTTTAGAATTGCAAAGGCCTGCTATGGGGTGACATAGGTTTTAAGTGCAGTGACCCTTAGATATAGGTAAACTATATCTTAAGTAAGTGGTGCAAGCACCAACTTACACAGGCTGCAATGGCAGCCCTGTAGTTCCCTTTTGCATGGTTTCTGGTGGGTGGCATAATGCATGCTTCAGCCCATGGGAGACCTCTGGGGTACCTATGCCGTGGGTACCTTAGTACCATATACTAGGGTCTGATAAGGGTACTCCAGTATCCATTTTGGGATTGTACATAGGTACTAACACAATAATTTAGAGAGAAAGCAGATAGACTGGGGTCCTGATCAGCAGGATCCCGGTCAGACTAGTCAGAAACAGCATCACATCAAGCAAAAAGTGGGGGTAACCATAGAAGCAGATCCTACTTTCCTACAAATGTATTCCCAGTGTAATTACTACTGCTTGTTGTAGTACATAGCTAGTAACTTCACTGCTGGTGATGCTTACCATGTAAGATTCACTGCATCTGCCAGGAGCTGATGAATTGTATTTTAATGCAATCCTAAGTAAGGCCCATAATAAGAAACAAATCAAACCTTAAGAGACAAATCAAACTTTTTTTTAAATGGTTTCAATGTATTCACACATAACTCATACATAACATTAAAAGTCAAGTGGGTGTAGACTTTGGGTGCAATTAAGGTTGAAACCTTTTACCATCTCTGTCTCCAAAGAATATTAAAGGGCGATATAACCCCTAATTATCTATGTCGATGATTAAACATAAAATTATAATTTTTGTCACATAGACTGAAAATAATTGTCCCAGAGGGTCAAAAGTGAATATCCAGAGTATGCATAGATTAGAACCCTAGTGGCCACATAATAGTTTCACTGAAATAAGGGTTAGCAGGCACTTTAAGATTGTCAATAAAATGGTAGTATCCATAACAGTTCTTGGATTATTCATTTTAAAGAAAAGCATAAGGTGATGCAGTTGTCACAATTAATCACATCACCGAAATTGAAAACAGATACAACATATTATTATCCAATTTTAAATAAATAGTAGTCAGTGTCAGAACTTTTTCTGCACTAATACATGGTTCAGTATTTTGCAGACATAACCATAAATGTGCCATTTTAAATTTACATGATGGGTTTCGGAGCTGTAGGTAAATACTGAAAATGCTCTTCTTCAGGATCGTGGCATGCTCAAGATGTGATAAACTGCTGGATGATTAAAAAATGTGCTTGAGTGGTCTTTTGTCATCAATTTACATAAAAGCTGCAGTAGGAATGAGTGATCGTAGACAACGCGCACTTAGATGTAGTGAAGATATTAGCATTGATTGTTAAATATTTAAGGATGTAAAGGGTTTGGTAATTTATTGGCCATATTGCATACAATGGTCCACGATAAAGTATCATCTGTCTTTCACATGGCAGACAGCATGCAATAAGTTCGGGGCTGGATGTACGACCATGTAATTTAGCTACTCACAAATTGCGCTCAATTGTGAGTCACAATTTGCGAGTCGCTAAATGACATGTACAACAGTGTCTGAGGCACTGTTAGTGATTCCTAATGGGGTCGCAAATTGCATGCCTCATGCATATTAATGAGACACTCGCAATTTGCGACCCGATTAGGAATGGCTGGCCCTCCCAGGTATGGCGGCCTGCTGGGCTCAGCAGACCTCCATGTCTGGGATTGATTTTAAATAAAGCAGTTTTTTTTTAAATGCAGCCCATTTTCCTTAATGGAAAACGGGATGCATTTAAAAAAAGAAAACTGAAATGTTTTCGTTTCATTTTTTAAGGGCAGGTAGTGGTCCCTGGGATCACTGCCTGCCCCATAAAAATATTTTCCCCTACATTCGCAAAGGGAAAAGGGTCCCTTCGGGACCCCATCCCATTTGCGAGTGCTTTACCACCATCTTGAAGAGTGCGGTAAATTGTGAGTGTTTTGCAACCACAATAGTGGTTGCAAAACATTCTTACATAGGCCTCTGACTCGCTATTAGGAAGGGACGCCCCTTCCTAATAGCAACTTGCAATTCCTATTTAGCGAGTCGCAAACAAATTGTGACGCGCTAAATAGGGATTGTACATGGCCCTATTAGATTCTCAAACCTGTTTGCACATGCAAAATAGGGTCGTACATCTGGCCCTCAATCTTCTATACCATCATTCTTTATCAAATAGAGTATCTGTCAGTCCTCCCAAATCTCTACAGGCTGTCAAATTCTGATTGGTTTCTAAACGTTCACCTCTCCGTGTGGTGCTTTATGGTCTGGTTGAATGCAGAGGCATGCAGCAGTACATTTACTAATGTGTCACACAAAGCAGTTCAGCAACCAAAGTTGCTGCCCTGTGGTGCATGAGAGGGAGAGAGCAGGATGGTATCATGTACACTCAGATGTGCTACTGCTCTCTTCCCAGTCACTGGTACACAGTTGGATTACCTTTGCACCTTACTGCATAGGTGTGTGTGCGTGTGTATGATGCCTAGTGTATGTTTTGTGTTAGAAAGGTATTCTCCCAGAATCAAATACTACATTAAAACATGTCCTACTTTGCATGTGTGCTGTACACACATGCAGAGTGAGAACACTTTAGAGAAAAAAGCTTTTTCCTATTTTGCACATGCCTGATTACAAATGTTAGTAGATAGGACTTTACATCAAAAACCATAGATAGTTGCATAGCAATTACCCATGGGATGCTCCTTTGATGTGAAGTACTGTAAAGTAGCACACATCGCTAGTTGCCACTACTTTTAGTCAACTTTCTAGCTCAAATAAAGCTGTGTGCCGCAAAGTAAATAACAAATCAAAACTTTGCTCTGGTTTGTCTAATTTTTGGTGATTTTCCACTTGTGCAAAGTGTTGATACATCTGGCCTGGAGTCTGCATCCCATCAGCCTCTGATCTGAGGATAGGTCTATCCACATCTCTCCCTGGGGACATCCTGTACCAAAGACTGCCTCTGTACAGTACCCTGTCCTCCAGACACTGTTTCTGCTATCAATTACCTAGTGGTCTGCTGTAGACATTAACATTTGCACATGACATGCACAATAATGTTACACATAGCCCTGATGCTTGTACACACACACACAATTTCTTACTATAGATATTGTGGTTCAATAAAAATCAGAAAAATGACGAAATTCTCTGAAAGAGGTGTTTAGAGTTTGGACCAGTATATTAAAATTACGCTGATAGTCCATAGTAATATTCCAACACACTATTCTTGGAAAAATGTTCAGTGTATGCTGTGGTCTGCGGAAGATTCTTAGAAAGAACTATGACATTTACTGCTGAATTGTCAAATTTCTTCTTCCTCTTTTTGACAAATTCTTGATCTCTGTATCTTTCTTCCCCTTTTCAGAATAAGGAAGTCGACTTATTTGCGTTTGCAGTTGCTGGCAAAGGAAGAGTACAAACTAAGTGACCTGATGGCCGAATCGCTGCTGACGGACAAGGTGGCACCCATCCTCTACCAACCACATTTAGAGGCCATGGACAGGCGACTACGGCTAGTCCTCAAAGCTATCAATGACTGTGTGGAAAAAGATAGCTTCGACAACGTGGTCGAAAATGACTTGGACCCTCATGTTAACACGGTTACGTCTAAGAGGTAGTAGCGCAGAAGGACCACATCGGTGTGTGCTTCGAAGACAACGCAGTCTTGCAAAGGACTATGTCGGCTACTTTGTGAATTCAATGAATTCAGAATTAAGATATAATTGTTCCCAAAGTAGGTATTGTTTAGGCTACACGAAGGATTAGATTATTAAAGACTTTACATCTAGTATGATGCACCATCTTCTCACTAGACTATAAGGAAATTGTCAAAAGTTGATATCACTGAAATTCAATCTTAGTTGGGTGGCAAGCATACCCTGTCCTTTTTGTATAGCAAGGAGGCCTTTATTTAAATATTTTGTATTTATATATGGTATATATATGTAAAAAAAAAATGGATCACAGATCTGCCTACCAAAATGTCAAAAAAGGACAGCATAGTTTTGTGGCTCACAAGTTATTGTCGATGATAGTCCACTTGTTATTGTGTTAACCCTCTTTCATTCACTGTCCACAGTGTTAAAGTGAATGCTTTGTCAGCAAGTCGGCATTGAAAGGGTTAAGACATGACAAAAAAATAACATAAGCGAGAAACGGTAATAGTTAATCAAAATCGAATTTTGATAATTGTGCAATGAGAGAAATACTTGAATGTTGGTTTCACAAAGTGACGTAAATGAAAAGTTGTACTATTTATCCATGAGCGAGCAGCGGCCCTTTAACTTTCTAGACAGTCGTAGCACAGCTGCTGCTTTTTTCCAAATTTGCTTTTGATAGTTTTTGTGTAAATATATAAATATCTTGGGGGGGAAAGGCTGTTTTCTGCAGCTCTAGGCTTACTTTTGCAGCGTTTTTGTGAAATTGTTTGCAACGTGGTAACAAAGTGCAATAAAGATATGAAAAAATGTGTCAGCAACGTCTCTTTAAAGTAGCTTTATTTTCAAAGCCAGAAAAGGAAGACACCAGTCGGGGTAGTTCCCTTTTAACCTCGTTTTAATGAGAGTTCAGAGAGATGAGATTAAGAGCTTCCTTTAACCCCTTCAGCGCGGCGCGGATTTCCGCGCCACGCTGAAGATTCCGTGCGCGGGCGGGGCCATGACGGAACGGTTCCGTCATAAGCACAGCCCAACCGACGTGCATGACGGAACCGTTCCGTCAAGCGCGTCGAAGGGGTTAAAGTGTCACCAATTGAAAACACCAGTTCATAGCAAAAGAAGCTCTCGGTGTTGCTGTACGTCATTATTGTACTCAAAAAGCAGAGTACTGGCTACAGCTAGAAAACACGCATTTGCAATGCAATCGGTCTCTCCTTTGGCACCTTATATGTATTCAGCTATGCAGCACATTAGCCAGGGTGCTGAAACATCTACTGTTCTTTAACATGGTGGAAAGTAAGAACCAAACTGCGTGACATGCCAGGTATGGGAACACATGGAGAGAAATATTGCCTTTCAGCTGGAAATGGTACAGTCCAAAGTTCTGTTTTTAATATAAAATCAGGGCCTTATGTGGTCATATTACTGAAAATGCAAGATTTGAAAAAAATATTATTGTCTATGGGTGCTCGTGGAAGACAATTTCTATAGACTGGAATCTAGAGAATGCTAAAGGGATTCTAGTATTTTACTGAAATCTGCTGGTCGTTTTCTATGTTAAGTTAAATAGAGGCAGTTGCCAGAAAAATTTAATAAAGAAAGTCCCTCAGCAGAAAGCAATTCTGGTATTTTACTGACCTCTGCTGGTTGTTCTCTATCAAGACAGATAAATAGAGGCAATTGAATGGAAAAAAAAGTCCCTAAGCGGAAGCAGACACGTCCTAGGGCTGATCTCCAGAGCCCACAAACTACAAACACATATAAGTATATACTAAAGTATACACAAGAGGTCTCGAATGCTCGACCTAAACAACAATAAAGCTGTCTGTTATCTTGCGCCTTCACATCCTAAATTCTGAAACTATTGGCGGCAGAACCAGAGATCTTCCTAAACAGCTCTAGGAGAGTGTTTCACAAGAAGTATTTGTGTCCAGGAACATACTGGCCTCCTTCTCAGCACCATTTTCTTTCACTGTTAATCCTGTTTTCTTCTCCATTTTAGGGATTATTTTCATTTGAAAGTGATTTATGTCTATTTAATTGGAATGCTTTTTGCTACTGGCTTCCAGTGGAAGGCTTCAAAGTCTTTCCATTTTGTGGGCATTTCTTCTTTTTTCCTGACCCTCCCTTCTCCTTCTTCAAAGAAGCAAAATTCCAAATTGGGGCAGCTCTGGCATAATTGGTTTCCAGACAGTGAGTTGTAGAGCATGCATATCAGAGTGACCATGGCTTTGAAGACTAACAGTTAACTTAGCTAGGACCGAAGGGCTGAAAATGTGTAAGGGAGAAAAGGTGTTGGCCAAAGATGATAGATCACATATATGAGTTTAAACATCTGTGACTTTGTCAGTCACCCAAAGTTGATAGTGGAGACCAGAATATCCCCCTTATGGCCCTGGCTAATATCTTTTAGAATGTTAATGATATAAAGAGAGTGGAAATACCAGCGTTGGAATGCCACTATCCTCATATCTATTGACCTGCTTAGAAATGTCATGTTGGCATGTCAGTCTGTGTGTTGGCTAAAGCTCAATTGACCTGCCTTTTGTATGCAGCAGCAGAGGTGGTTTCTGCACTAGAAGCTTTAGTTTTCAGTTTCTAGGGGCCGTAGCAAACAAGGAAAATGCGCCGTATTCGGATGAATGCGCTGCCCCCAGAGCATCCGCGAACAGGGCAGTTACTCATGTGAAAAACGAAGCAGGAGTTTTGAGGCCGCTTCATGTTTCACAGTGCAGGCGGCAACTGGCCTACACTTTTAAGGGGAATTAGAGACCCTCTTGTAGGCAGGTGAAGTGAGTGACTGCACCCGCCTGCAAGGGGATGTCGGGGGGGTCCATGGGAAACCCTTTCCCCCTTTCACAGGGCTGTCATCAGGGGGCGCACTAACACTGCACCTCCTCTAAGGTGGCACACTGTCAGTGCGCCTCCTGACAGCTTCTTTGCCTATGCCCACGCATCTGTAATATGGCGTGAGTGCAGAGGCAAAGGGATTACCTCATTTGCATGGGGCCATGCCCCCATGCAAATGAGGGAACACCCGCTGATGATAGCGTTTGTGCGTCATGTGCACCAGCACTATTGGTGTTACAGAAGGGGACGCTCAAGCATCTGCGGCCCCTTCTGTAAAACCAAAGTGCTCCGGGATGGCGCAAAGCAGGGGCAAATCCCCTTTGTGCTCCTGAGGCGCTACTGTAATATGGCCCCAGGTCTCCTTTTCAAGTTACTGTTAGAGATCCCTCAGAGTTTGACAATAGTTACTCTTCCCAACTTTGCGAGAATACAGCTCAAGTAATGTTCAGTGCAATTAAACCAGGTGTTCAGTCATTTGTGCTAATTGTCATTCAAGTCGTTGATCAATACTGCCAGTTGCACCACCTCTCTGCAGCGTTTATTCAGGGGAGGGTTCAACTAGTATACCAATCATAAACCTGTGTCATAGTTTTCAAAAAGGAACATTGAATGTTGCTTCTTAATCTCGATGGTACAAGTTTGGATCATTTTACTGATCAGCATTGTATTCAGCTAACTAATATGGTGTTGGACTTACCACGGATTAATGAGCATTTGAGGGGTGTTTACATGAAATCCAAGATATATGTACATAATCAGTGCTTATCATGGATGGCCATTTCAAAAACATACTAGATTCAGGATTTTCTCAGAGACACACAGGATGCCTGACTACCAACTGAATCCGGTAGATAGAAGTGCTTAACTTGCCATCGTTGATGCCGCTGTGTAGACATTGCACCAGCAGTAAAGCAGCATCAGGTGGTCTACGACCTCTTCGGAGAACAAATCAGATCCTGGTGACCACAGCTGACACAGACTACAGTTCAAGAAAAATTCCTTCAAACATCTTATCAAGGTATTGGCAGATACAGCTTTTTAACCAAGGGCAACAGGAACGAGGAGACATTATCAGAATTTCAATAGTGCTGTAAGATCAGAAGGAGGCTGGTGGCATCAGCAACAGAGTGTACTATGAAATCAAAAATTGTGTAGCATATCCATATATTTCTTTTTTTTTTAAAATATTTTTATTGCAACAACACAAAACCAACAGTACATCAATGATACAGGTTACAATAGTGATATGTTGATCAGTTGTTTACATTCTTATCTTTTTGTTATCTTAGAGGGTATTACATTAGAGATACAGTGCTCAGCACTAAGGTGTGGGCGGAATTTGCGAAATTGCCTTTTGCAAAATTTCGTGAAACAGCAAAAAATCTCTGCGAACACGCGAAATTTCGCTTCCTCACGGAGATTTTGGGCTGATTAATGCATTACTGAATTTGACCTTCAACTCGGGCACCTGCTTTATTTATATCTGTAAGTGCTTCCTGTTGAGGTTTACTTTTTTGTGACTGGAGCATCGTGCCAGAAGGAATCCTGCCCTGCATATTTATCCAAGAAGATGCCACCGTTTTGTGCAATACCTCTTCTCAACTGGAGTACTTTCTACTGGCTAATCAGTAAGTGCTACCTCGGTGGGTAAATGTATAGTGCTTTTCCTACACTACAGCTGCGTAAAGGGCCAGAAGAGTTGTCTCCAGCGACCATGTGTGTCTGTAACTTTTGCCACTGCGCCGATGGGTGCCGGGGTCCCTCGAGTGAGCTGTCCATCATAGTGGGTAAAGGGCGGGAAGACGTTTCACCCCGCTGGTGTGTGGGATGGGGCCAAACGGCGGGGCTTCTAATCAGTTCACATGCCTCTTGTTTATAAAGGGTCAGAGACCGACCAGAGCAGCAGATGAGGAGTCAGAACCTCCTGGTGTCAGGAACTACACGGGGATTGCACTCGAGAAACTCATGGATGCACAGACCTCCATCAAGGATTACAGCAAATTGTTGACGGTAGATATGGGAAGAAAGCACACCTGCCTTGCCTCCACCGTGCTCACAAATCTTTTGTGCTGATTAATGCGTTACTGAATTTAACCTTCAACTCGGGCACCTGCTTTATTTAAATTGTAAATGCTTCCTGTTGAGGTTTAAAATTACAGGAGCATCGTGCCAGAATGAACCTGCCCTGCATATTTCCGTTCCGCCGCGGAACGCGAAAATTTCGAAATTTCGCAATTTCCGCAAGAGGAACGGAAATTGTCACCCACCCTTACTCAGCACACAAGTTCAGAACCCCATCACAGCCCTCGGAAGCCCCACTATTGATCCCAGATTTTCTCCCATTTTTTTAGGACAACCCCTACTTTGGTAGATTGTACAATCCGCTAGCCAGCATTAGTCCTTATCTGTTTGCCAGTTCCTGACTCGTGGTAGTGCCCCTACCCCAGCACCTGGCCAGGTTTCGCTTAGCTACCATAGCTCCCAAAGCCAGCCATATTTGGTGTATCGAGACCAGTGCCCGACTTTACCCAGTAAGAACCATCGGGGCACCAACAGGATGAACAGCCCAGTCACTTGTGACATGATGTCTCTAACTCTGCCCCAATATTTCTGAGTTTCACGACACTCCCATATGAGATGATAGAATGTGCCCTCTTGGCCGCACCCCTGTGGCATAGGTCTGAGTCTGCCTTGCCCAGTCGGCTTAGCAGTCGTCAGGAGCAGTATACTCTGTGGAGAACCTTCAATTGAATTAGGTGGAAACGGGAGCTTATTGCAACATCACTGGGGCTTTGCAGGGCCTCTACACAATCTGAGTCCTTCAGTGTGCCTATGTCACCCTTCCAGGCTGTTCGCAGCGGTCCCAAGGGGTATGGTGCATTATTCACTAGTTTTTTATTATATTAATGAGATAGTCTTTTCTACTAGGGGATCCGTCAACAGTCTAATGGGGATGCTTCCGCCAGTTCCTCCCCTTCCCTGATATGCTTACGTAACGCATGGCCCAGCTGCAGGTAACGCAGCTATATCCATATATTTCTAAACAAACTTTCAAAGGACCACTGGATTAAATGCCAGGTTTCTTGGAGATTTTCAAATAGTTACTACTTCATCCTACTACCTTAATAGTTTCATAGTAGGGTGAATCTCAAACTATTACAAGGATGCCCAGCATTACTCTAATCATTTACTCTTCCTTCTGTTTACCTAGGGAATTTCAACCATAATAAACCCCTAATAATCAACTTGGAATCAATAAGAAGTAGACGCATCACTAGCAACGTTTAATCTAAATCTAAGATTTGGAATTCACAAACTTCTTAGGGCTATGCTTGGAAAGTGTTATACCTTTCTAATGTTAGATCTGGTATCCTTTGGCGTGTTTCCCCCTGTCTTTTTGCTTTCTGACCTCCTGTTTTTGATAGTTAACTGGACTTTGTTTCTGCTGGTTTGTTGTCTCTGCGCACTTTAAAGTGCAACTGTTCGATCTGTACATTGTGTTATATGATTGATACTTCCGTGATTGACATATTTAACTTACTAGTAAGTCACTAATAATGTGCACAGGTGTCAAGTTTGGTATCTTTGTTACTGGTCTTTAGATGTTGGGACTGTTCTCCACTTCGGTTCTTGTAGGTCCTGTTTGTCCGAGATGGGGCGACCCTTTCCGGTAGCCACTGTGCTGCCGACAATGAAAAAGTCTGAGCAGCCACTGCCCTCCAGAAGGAGTCCCAGGAGGAAAAAAACCCAGAGGGAAAAAACCTCAGATGATGATGAGACTCTAGGAACAAAGGAGAAGACAAGCCAAACTGGATCAGAAGGCGCAAGGAAAAAAAAGGAGCGCCAACGGAAGGAAAGGAACACCAACAATTGGAACCAGGGAACCAACAGGAGCGAGGACACACCAGCAGGAACAAGGAGTGTTGCAACACAAGGAAAGGAAAGGTTCTCTCCCTTTTATACAGAAAAACAGGATGTGACATACAGGAACAGGAAGTGACAAAACAGGAAGGAGGGGTGTTGCCATCTTGGATAGGGAAAGGAATAAAGTGCAGTATAGGAAGGCCTCCATGTTAGGAAGGTAGGTGATCTTCCCCCATTGCCTTCTGGGAGCAACATTGTGAAGAAGAAACAAGCAACAAGATGGCCCCCAAGGAAGGAGATCACTGGATGCCACCACAAAGGTAAGTGTAGTACCCCAAAAAAGGCAGAGAAAGTCGCAATCCCAATCTGGGAACAGCAGTATTCCAAAGGTGCCTTTATTTAATGGACGGGCCACCACGCAAGTTCGCAGCGTGCCGGACATAGAAACACAGCCGGCATCATGGGTGCTTTCAGCTACGCCAAAACGGCAACAGCAGGCTGCCGAGCCACACCGCTGCATGCCTAACGAGGAAGGAGGGGCACCACCTGCTGTACCAAGGCCTGCAAGGTGGAAACGGGAAGCGCTGTGTGTCGTGGTTCAGCCCACGGCGCAACAGTAAGTCCCCCTGCCAAAACCCCAGGCTTGCCAGGAAAAAGCCAAAAAAAACAGCAGACAAGAACAGGAGCATGGACTGAGTCTGCATCCACCCAAGAATTATCACTGGGGAGATAGCCTTTCCAATGGACAAGGAACTGCAAATGGTCCCTCAAGAACCGAGAGTCACAGAAAGCCTGGACCTCGTACTCAGGTACATTGGCAACCAAAACAGTAGGTGGATGAGAAAAAACCCTCTTATAGGGATCTGACACATAGGGTTTCAACTGAGATGTATGAAAAACTGGAAGTATTTTCCAAGCACGTGGTAGCTGAAGTCGAAAAGACACAGGATTCACCACTTGGGTAACTTTGAATGGGCCATAAAAGCGTGGCTTGAATTTACTACGTGATAATTGATGAGGTAGAAATTTCGAGGACAGCCAAACTTTGTCATTGACCTGGTACGATGGAGATTGACGGCGAAGGGTGTCAGCAGTGTCTTTCATTTTCTTTTTAGCATCTTGGAGATTGACATGTACCCTAGATCTTATGGCTCGGAGGTGGCGAATAAAAGTGGTTGCCGCTGGAACAGAGTGTTTGTCTTGAAGAACTGAGGAAAAGGTCCTAGGATGGAAACCCTATAAACAAAAGAATGGGGTAGTCTTGGATGCACTATGGACAGAGTTGTTGTAGGAGTATTCTAACAGCAGATAGGAACAGTCGCTCTGGGTTGCATTGCAATATCAGCGGAGGTACTGTTCTAGCTCTTGATTTAGGCATTCCGTGTGACCATTGGTCTGGGGATGAAGCCCGGAGGACAAGGCTACCTCAATGTGAAGAGATTTTCAAAAATGATTCCAGAAACGAGATACATACTGAGGGTCTAGATCTGATACCATTACCTGTGGCAGACCATGAAGGCGATATATCTCCTGTATGAAGATACTTCCAAGCTCCCTTGCAGTAGGTAGTTTTTTAAGGGCGGTGAAATGAGCCAGCTTAGTGAAAGAGTCTATTGTCACCATTATAACCCGGTTACCTGCAGATGGGGACAGAGAGGAAATAAAATTGGTTGCTATGGTATGCCATGGAGCTGGTGGAACAGATAGAGGCTGCAGCAATCCCATGGGTTTAGTATGCAACCTCTATGGCTATGGCTTTGGCTTGGGCACAGACAGGAAAGGAAAATGCGTCGACTTCGGTGTCTTTTCTTATCGAAGGCCACCAAAAAGAGAAAAGTATAAATTCTAGGGTAGTCTTGAAACCACGATAACCGGCAATGGGAGAATAGTAACACATTTGGAGGGCAACTAACTGCACCTTTTGTGTTGGAAGGAATAAGGCCCTACCATGGTAGTAGTGTGCATCATGTTGCTGAACCAGATTGACAACTTCTTTCACTCTTCTTGGTTCATGGATTCATATTATAATTGAACTTTGCGTAGGAAGGATTGAACCATGATAATAATTATTTGCGGCTCGATTATGTTCTGTTGTGGGAGCGTAGGACTTTCTGGATAATGAGGAGACAAGGCATCTGCCAGAGTGTTTGGAGATCCTGGTATATATGAAATGACAAAATCATACTGGCTAAAAAAGTAAGCCCACCGGGCTTAACGACTATTTTGGCATTGAATGTTACGGAGACATTGGAGGTTTCTATGGTCTGTTCTGATTTCGAAAGGTTCTTTGGTCCCCATTAGGAACGGTCTTAATTCACGGCAGGCCAACTTTATGCCCAGTAGTTCTTGTTCTAGAACAGAGTAGTTTCGTTCAGAGTCTGACCAGACATGTGATAGGTAAAAAACCAGGATGTTCCAGTCCATCGTCTTCTTGTTGTTGGAGGAGGACTGCACCAACAGCTCTATCTGACGCGTTTGTTTGCACCAAAAACGTTTTTGTTGTATCAGGGTGTAATAAAATTGGTGCTTGTGTGAATGCCTTTTTTAAGGACTTGAAGGCCCGTTCGGTGGCTTCGGTCCATTTGAACCCTTTTCGGAGATACTCTTTCTTTAACATTTGGGATATATAGCTGGTTTGGTGAGCAAAATTATCAATGAATTGGCAATAAAAGTTTGCCAAGCCTAGGAAACACTGATTTCTTTAATGGTCAAAGGTGATGGCCAATCGACAATAGCCTTTACCTTTTGTGAATCCATGGCTATTCCTGTCTTGTTAATACGGTAACCCAAATATTCTACTTCGGATTTGTCAAACACACATTTTTCAGTTTTAAATAAAAGACTATTTTGACGTAGTCTTTCCAGGACTTGCATGATGTGCCTGCGATATAACTCAGGAGCTGCTGAGTAGACCAAAATGTCATATGGGTATATTACCACGATCTGGTTTATTAGATCTGAGAACACATTGTCCATAAATCTTTGAAAGATGGAAGGGACCCAAAAGGCATAACTCGGTTTTTGAAATGTCCTAATGGAGTTCAAAATGTTGTTTTCCACTCCTCCACTTCCTTGATTCGAAGGAGATGATAGGCACCCCTGAGATCCAACTTGGTGAATAGTTGTGCCCCTCTTACTGACTCCAGGATATCCTTAATCAAGGCCAACGGATAGCGGTTTTTAATGGTGACTTTATTCAAGCCTCTGAAGTCAATACATGGTCAGAGATCTTTGGTCTTCTAGGGGACGAAGAAGAGGGGTGACCCGGCAGGTTATGAGGATCGAATGATAAGACCACTCTGGAGATTTTCTTCGAGACATTGTCTAAGAGTCTCCTTCTTGGGTTCAGTAAGAGAATATACTATTCCGAAGGACACTATTGCTGCTGATTCCAATGGAATGGCACAGTCAAACTCCCTATGAGGAGGTAGCATTGCATTGTTTGGTTTCTGAAAGATGTCAGCTTATGTTTGGTAGTGACTTGGTACGCCTTGAACAGAGTTAACTGAGGTACAAGCTTCCTTTCTTATTATAGGCATTACCTTAGGAGACCAGTATTCTTCAGTAGAGTAGCAGAACTGTTGACAGAAATGTGACGACATGGAAATGGTCCTTGTCTCCCAGTTGATATACCGATTATGTTTCATTAGCCAAGGTATTCCTAAGATCATGACATGGCTGGGCGAGGCGATCAGGTCAATGGACAAGTGTTCTTGGTGTTTTCCAAATGAACGGCGTCATGTCTTTGACTGGTCCAGAAATTAGGGGGTTTCCGGCCACTGTATGTCAGGTGCCCCACAAGACTTACCTCTGCTTGTGAAGCAATTCCGCAGAGACGACAAGAGCACCCGTCCCTGTACCCACCTGACCCTCGTGGACAGTAGGACCCAGCAGGGATGAGAGGGACGCAGGGAAGGGAGCCAGAAAGGACGTAGTGGCTTGGTGTGTGCGGTATCTCGGTGCCCCCTGGAAGACAGGAAGGACCAGATCAGTAGAGAACCCCAACTCCTGTTTTTAAGCAACCCTTAAAACACACACACAGAAAGTGATTTCCTCCCGGGGACTCACCAATGCTTCTGTGGACCATGGTACCCAGAATCAGCGCTGCTCCAAAGAAGGCTAATCCAGGCGAGGTGCTCCAGAACACGGATACCTCAGCAAAACCAAAGGAAAGCGCTCCTGCGCAACTTGCCAAAAGCAAAAGTCAAAATCTTGAGAAATGGCGCTCCTGCGCATCTTGCTGAAACAATAAGGCAAGCTAAAACAGTGGCATCCCTAGAAGGCAACTGTTGGTTAGGAACAATGCTCCAGTGCTCCAGCTCTGTGGAGCGATTCCCCATTGCAGCGCTCCTGCGCGATGAGAAAACAGAACACTGTACCGGAAACCCAAAGTAAACTCACAAGCACCCCTGCGCTAGGGAAATCAAAGTAACCCCACAAGTGCTCCTGCGCTACGAAATCAAAGTAAACCCCCGAGCGCTCCTGCGCTATGAAATCAAAGTAAACCCCCAAGTGCTCCTGCGGTACGAAAAGCAAGTAACCCCACAAGCGCTCCTGCGCTATGAAAAGCAAGTAACCCCACAAGTGCTCCTGCGCTATGAAAAGCAAGTAACCCCACAAGCGCTCTTGCGCTACAAGGGCTCAGAAGTCGGGGGAGGTTCAATACCTCGATGTGCGCTCCAGCGCGGCGAGGAGGGCCAACCAGTTGCGCCTCGGCGTGGAAGACACCAGAGTTTTCTTAACGCGACTCGGCTCCGGGAACAGCACTCGCGTCGCTGGGGAATCCAGGAGAATCCGAAGCACGGAGCCGGCGGGAAATCCGAAGTTTAAGCGTTTCCCCCGGAAGTGCTTCTGCGACCTCTCATCTGCTGCAAAAGACTAGACCGGGACTCGACCTCCACCCGGAAGTGAGTCTCCCGGCGTTTCTGTGTGTGCGTTGGCGGGGATACGGCAAGCGCCGCAGAACATGACACTGTATGTACCTGTTCCGGGATTTCTTTAGGAACTCGACATATTCGTATCTCAATAGCTCATCATTCATCCAAATACATTACGCTGGCACCACAATTCAACAATGCTAGTAACTTCTCTTCTATTCAATTGGTAGCCTTATAAGCATAGGCAGAAGAAGGAGAGAGGTGGAGGTTTCTTTCGAGGGGCAGATCAGTGGGATTCCAGACCATCCCATCCTCTCCCTTCTCACAGAGGACGGAATTTGATGTTTTCTGATTGCCAGGAGGACGAGTAGGACAATTGTGAATCATGTGCCCTGAAGCGCCACAATACAGACACAGTCCTTGATTTCTTCTGTGTTCACGTTCAACCTCAGACAGGGGTCCCCTAGTGAAGCCTATCAGCATAGGTTCTTCTCCTGTAGAACACTGTATGTCGGGCACAGGGGTTTCTGTTCTACGAACACTAGGTCGGGTTCCTCCGGTATGCTGCTGTAGTCATGACTTTCGTCTCTCCAAACGATGTTGATTGAGACAATGTTGAACTGCTAATGCTAAGTCTATTAACACAGTCATAGTTTCTGCACAAGGAGAATGTACTAATTTATCTTTAATTTCTTCTCTCAGCCCTCTGCGAAAAATGGTTGCCAGTGTTCGTTCTACCAAAGTAGTCTCTGCTGCCAATTGCCTAAAGCGTGTGATGTACTGCAAGACATTCTGACTCCCTTGTTGGATGTCCCACAAGGCTTCTTCTACTGAGGTCTCTAGACCAGGTCGCTCAAACATTGGTTTAAAGGGAACAAATAAAGACTCATATTTTGACAGTCAGGGTTCTTCTGATGCTACCAAGGGTGTTGCCCATGCTAATGCAGGACCAGACAATGTACTAATCAGATATCCAACTTTAGTTTTATCCAAAGAAAGCTGGGGAGGATGAAAGGCAAAAAACACAGTCAAAGAATCCAAGAATTTCATCAGCTTGTTGTGACCTCCAGAATAACGAGGATTAGAGGTAGAGACCATGGGTACATCAGATGTCTTAGTTGCCAACACATGGGGTCAGGCTAAGTTTTCTTCTCGTAGGTGTTGTAGTTCTTGGCCTTGTTGTGTAACCAAGGGCACTAATGCTTGTGCACTTTCTACTGACCCCTCGGTAGGAGATGACTGCGAAGGATCCAGGGTACCAGGATCCCGGGGTTTTTTGGGCGTTGCAATCTGTCAAGTTTGGTATCTTTCTTACCGGTCTTTAGACGTTGGGACAATTCTTAACCTTGGTTCTTGTAAGTCCTGGTTTGTCCGAGATAGGGGCGACTCTTTCCGGTATCCATGGTGCTGCCGACAATAAAAAAGTCTAAGCAGCCAGTTCCCTCCAGAAGGAGTCCCAAAATTAAAAAACTCAGGAGAGAAAAAACCTCAGATGATGATGAGACTCCAGGAACAAACGAGAAGACAAGGAGACAGAAAACACTGGAAGACCAGGAGCCCAAGAAGAAACAGGAGAATACTGGAAGCCAAACTAGAGCAGAAGGTGCAAGGGAAAAAAGGAGCACCAACAGAAGGAAACGAACACAAAAAATTGGAGCGAGGGAACCAACAAGAGCGACAACACATCAGCAGGAACAAGGAGTGTTGCAACGAAAGGAAAGGAAAGGTCTGTCCCTTTTATACAGAAAAACAGGAAGTTACATACAGGAAGAGGAAGTGATTAAACAGGAAGGAGAGGTGATGCCATCTTGGATAGGGAAAGGGGTGAAGTGCAGTATAGGAAGGTCGTCATGTTAGGAAGGTAGGTGTCGGTGATCTTCCCCCATTGCCATCTGGGAGCAAGATTGTGAAGAGGAAACAAGAAACAAGATTTCTCCCAAGAAAGGAGTTCACCATATGCCACCACAAAGGTAAGTGTAGTGCCCCCAAAATGGCACAGGAAGTCACAGTCGCAATCTGGGAACTGCGATATATCAAAGGTGCCTCTATTTAATGGACAGGCCACCGCGCAAGTTTGTGGCATGCCCAACAGAGAAACATAGCAGGCGTTGCGGGTGCTTTCCACGATGCCAAAACGGCAACAGCAGACCGCCATGCCACACCACAGCGCGCCCGAAGAGGAAGGGCGGGTGCCACGGGCTGCACTGTGGCCTGCGAGGAGGAAACAGGCAGCGCCGTGGATCACGGTTCGGCCCTCGGCACAAACACATGTGTGCCCAGGGCCTATAAGTCAAATCCTACTTCTGGGCCTGCAGCACTAATTGTGCTACCCACACAAATAGCTTCTCAAAGTTGCCTCAAACCTGCCAGTGCAGTGTCTGTGCGAGCAGTTTTAAACTGCCCTTTTGACTTGGCAAGTGCACCCCGCTGGAAGTCTCAGGAACATCAAAGACTTTGACTTCATCTGCTTACCAGTACTGGGAACTGTGTGTTTGTGGTACAACAGAAAGAAAAGGAGCATCAATGCTGGCACCGACGCCGCTGCCTGCACCGTGAACTGATGGCACCTCATGAAGCATCGCCCCGCTTCACAATGCAACACTGGTCTCACTGGCACTGACACTGTCATCAAGCCGCTGCTTGCAACATGACCTGTGGGCACTGCAAATTGCATCGGCTCACTTCACATTGCAGCCCTGGTATCACCGATGACAATGCTCCATGCTTACATTGATGGCGCTGCCTGCACCGTGGCCTGTGGAGCATCTCCCCGTCCCACATGCAGCCCTGGTCTACCAACATTAGAGCCATTGGCTCCGAGCTCATCAACCGATGCCGCTGCTTGCACCACGACCTGTGGGCTCTGCACAGCGCATTGCCCCACTTTGCATCACAACCTTGGGTCTACTGATGGCAGTGCTTCAGCAATGACCTCACGTTGCTGCCTGCACCGTGACCTGGGGGCACCATATGACGTATCACTGCGCTTCACATCGCAGCTCCACCCCGTCGATGCCAGCGTGCCTGACTTCAACCTCACGGAATTTGACCTGCAACACGTGTGACTTTAAGGGCCCGGCAACTTCTGCACCAACGCCTGCCAACGCAGGTGACGCTGCATCTCTGGATCTCATTGCGAGGTCCATGGCACCCTGTATTTTCAAGGTACTATTTGCGGGTCTTCCAAACATCCTAGCTGGCCCATTCCCCTCATGGTCAGTCTGAACTGCTGGTTTTGTTTTTCATGATGCCTCGACAGCCCTGGCCAGAGCTACCGACTTCAAGAAACTGTATTTTAAGCTGATTCTTACAAAACTCATATTTTAATTTATGTATGTTGGATTCTTACCATTTTGGTCTTGTTTTACACAGATAAATATTGCCTATTTTTCGGAAGCTGTTGTGGTGTCGTTTTGTAGTGTTTTCCCTGTGTTATTGTGTGTTCGGTGCAAACACTTTACACATTGCGTCTGAGATAAACCTGACTGCTCGTACCATGCTATACAGGAGATGAGCAAGGGTTATTTTAGGTGTGTAACTCCCTTAACCTGATTAGAAGGAAGGGCCTCTACTTGGACAGGGTGCATGCCACTGCCAACTAGAGACCCCCATTTCTAACATCTGTGTATAATTCTGCTGCCCTCTGTGTACTCATCTATTGCCTGCAGATGTGTCAAGCATGGTTATATGACACACACAGTCACAGGTTCCAACTATGCTCTTCCAAAGGCAAAAGCTGAGTGTACCTGGTATCAAACATTCAAGACACCAAGTCTGCATTAGAAAGTGGTGCTCACGTATGTTTCCTGTATGTTACAGTGAGTACCAATGACTTAACTCAAGAGAGATTTGTGAGGTGAGTCTGGGTACAATACAATATAATGATAATACATTTAGTATTCAGTGAATGTTGAGCTGAGGTTGTGTGTTACATAACACTTTTCATAATGCCTCATATAAATTGAGCATACTACCAGTAATATCTGTAACCAAAAACATTGAAAAAGGACAGACAAAATACCCAACTGAAACATGATGCAATGAACCACTAATCTCAAGGTGTGAGTGGTAATTTTATGTAGAACCGATGACCAAAGGAAGCATATTGGAAACATGTGACCAGTCATGAAACCACAGCCAGAGAATAACCATGCTACATAATGTTCATAAAACTATAATTTACTGGAAATTTGAAACAAATTTGGAAAGGAAAGGCATAACACCGGATACAAAGCATTAGAGAGATGAAAAAAAACAATATTTGCAACAGGTAGTGGATGCAAAGCTTTAAATGCATAATTTGGCTAAAAGTATGATCACAATTTTCCTTCTGTAAAATGTTTTTTTGTATTTATTGTGCACTGACTAAAGATTTGCCACCATTAAATCAATAGAAAAATGACTTCTCAAATATACATTCTCTCAAAAGTCCCAGTCCCAGTCTCATGCTGGGCAGAGAAAAAGATCTTGTGGTGATACTTGGAAACTCTCTATATCCAATTTCCCATACCTAAGGCAAGATCAATTGACTTCCTAAGAGCATCAATAAAAGAGTGCACAGCATCAGAATCAGAAAAAAGGGTAGTGCTTGTCGGCATACCACAGCTCAAACCACGCTGGATTTCTCATGGCGAACCAAATGCTTATGTGTGATAGTTATTTGTGAAGCACCTGCATCTAACTTCTCTCTTATTGAATCAGGGTTGCAAAATATTGAAAGAAGAGCATTCTTTTGCCACCTTTTGGTAGGAAGTCCTTCAATAAAGCTGCTACCCAGTGGCCTGGCTCCCGAAGATTTAGATCAGAAAGTCCAGCTATGACCATGCCAGAGGAAACATGTAGGCATGATGTTTTGCAATGCAGACTATAAGCATTGTGCACCAACCCACCTTTAGTGACCTTGACAGAAAACAAATGTTCTTAAAAAAGGAGCAAATTGCTTCGGTCATGAAGGTGTCTGGCCCACTGGCAAAAATCCTAGGATAGCGATGTTGGCAGCCCTCTATGTAATTTCAAGCCTTTCAACCTTGTTGTCTAGCAAGATCATGGTCTCCACCACCATGGTCCTTAGTCACTTTGTTCCTGTATCTAGAATGCAAGGGTGTCAGTCCAATTGTTATGTATAAGCACCTTCTACAATTTCTTTATGATAGTGTCCAACATACCCAGAATTTCCTTTTGCCCTTTAGCCAGATCATAAATCACAATTTATTTTCCAGTTGCTTCTTTTTTCCAAGACTGGAAGAAGTCATGCTTGCCCTTTTCTGTACCTAGCCAGGCATGTTTCTTTCTCAAGATTCTGCTACACCAAGCAGCACACACCTGTCTACTGGCCCCAGAAAAAGTGCCCCAGTCTTTATGATCTCATATAGCCTTAGAGCCTGCCATAGCAGGCTCTACCAGCCATTAAAGGCCCGCTCCGAAGGTGAGGGCCTGTAAGAAGGGAGCGGGCTTTTAATGGCCGGTAGACCCCATTACAGAGGGTTCTAAGACTATTAGAAAATTCTGTCCCTACAGGGATGAATGGTCTAATTTGTAAAACAAAGGCCTCTCAGACCCAAGGGTGCTGAAATCCCCTCAGACTCTGTGAGTTCTTTGTTAAACATTGGAATGTTGATGCTCAGGGCTTCTACCGCTATTAGAATATTGGAATGTTGGGAGCTCTATTGAAAACAATGGAGTAGCTCCGGGCTTATAATGGCTGGTATAAGCCCAGACCTCCAACATTCCAATGTTTCTTTGTTCACAGCTGTGGCTGTGAACAAAGGCTTCAGGGAGCCTGAGGGGATTTCAATCCCCTCGCACTTCCTGAAGCCTTTGTTTTATTTGTTAGAACATTCTGCCCTCTAGTGGCAGAATGTTCTAATAGCCTTATAGCCCTATGTAGCTGGGCTATACCGGCTATTAAAGTCCCGCTTCCTTGTTAAAGGCCCGAGCCGAAGGCTGGACTGGGCCTTTATTAGCCGGTATAGCCCTCTACGGTGGGCTATAAGGCTCTCTTAGAATCCGGTAGCACTCCATTGTTTTCTTTGGAGTGCTCAACATTCCAATGCTTTAATTCTCATTAGGTCCTCACATGGAGCACTACCCCTAGCAGGTGTACATAGAGCATATTGATCCTGGTTCCTTTATTGTTCAACAGGCCCACAGAGGGTTGTAAATCTCTCCTCATCTGCTGTTCAGCTCTGTACTTCAGGGGAGAAGATGTACTACTCTCACCAAGAGCACCACACTCTTGTGCTCCACTCATGTCAACCATCTTGGTTCATTCACACTCCCACCACATCTACAACACCCCCTGCTGTGCTCACCATATACTTGGCAAGCCCAGCACTGGTCCTATGTGCCCTCTCATGGGCACAGAGAGCAATCAGAAATGTCAACACGTTGATACCAAGACTGGGTTAAATACTCAAGCCTTGTCTACAGAGCTCTGAAGGAAGACAGCCATATTGCCTACCTCCATCTCACAATTTTAAAGGTGGGCTAGGCAGTTTGAAACATAATTTCCTGTATTTGTGAGACCTTTCAAATAGCTCCATTTCCATGATCCTTCATGCAGCAGAAAGAGAGAAGAACAAGTTATTAATGAGTTTGTCTGTCCTTTATGGGCAGCTTTCTTCAGCCATTGTCGTGGGTGTTTCCTATAAATCTATATAGGATCTGCGCATTTAGACAACATAAACTGTGGGATTGGTGTCCAGACTAATTGCAGACACCCCCACTGGATATGGCCGCCTGTATACCACCTAGCTCACAGTGTCACTGTAAATTCCTCTTACCAAGGAGAGAATAGTTCCTGGCAACTATCGAACATGACAACTTTGTCTCATCAGGGATCGTGGAAACAGTACAGTACTTTTTGCTCAGTCACTCGTGCTCACTTTGTCTTGGAGAGATACACTAAATTAAACGGTGGGGACGTTTTTCAATAAGTATTATTCAGCCAGCGTCATTCTAGTGTAAACAACCATAAGACAGAAGCAGATATAAATGATAATAAGTACCAATAGAGTAAATGGATGGTATATTTCTACCATAGTGCTAAAACAATGAATATATGCAAGCATATAAATACATGACAGTAATAATATATACTCCTACGATGCAACCCTAACTAGATTTACCTAAGTGTACCTAGCATGTATGTAGGTGTGGAGCCAAGAATCCCCCTAGGATGAGGCCAACCCCATTACCTGGTGCGAGAGAATGAAGGACCCCTTCTTGGACTCGAGATGGACACACCGTGAGTGATGTTACACCACTGCGTGCTGGAGTGTCTGTGTGCAGGAACCTCAGCGTCTTGCGTCGGTGTGTCAACATGGAATTATTTCTCCTCTGCCTACCCCTGCAAAGATGTGGTGTATATATACCCAAAAGTAGCCTCAGGGAATTCTACCTTGCTGTGTCATGTTGGTCAAGGATGAGGGAAGGGATGACCTTTATACGTAGTTATTATGCAGAAGATGCTACTCCTGCTGTGATTCTGAGAATCCTCATGCATAATTAATGAGGCTAGTTTTTGGGGAAAACCACACGACATTTATGCAGTGCTTAACTATGTGAAAGGTCAATACCAAAAACTGTTATGTGGTACAATGCTTTGGTAAATGTGGGTGAAGGGTCAGGTGACTACTCAAGCCTATATTGGGGTACCCTATGGAACATAACACCATATTTCAAACTCCATTACAGTAAAGAAAATATTTGCGAATAGTTACTTGTAAAACTAACCACAAGAGTCCTAGTAATATCTGCAAACAATTTACCACACACACTTATACAAATGTTCTTAAAATAATTTTAGCTGTTTAAAACGGAGCCGCCATCTTAGGAGCCTTGAGGTTAGCGCTCTAGGCTTCCTCATTGGCCCCTATTTAGGACGCTGCCTTCGCGACCGCGAAGAGGACACCTGAGGCTTGAGCCGGGTGCACAGTGAGAGCGCGCGACATATGAGCGAGACACAGAATTGTTTTAAAAACTGTTTTATTTTACCTGCTGCTACGAAACTCTTCATTGCTATTTGCACATGAGTATTCTTTAAGCCTTTTTGCACAGTTCGATAATTTTAGCTGTTTAAAACGGAGCCGCCATCTTAGGAGCCTTGAGGTTAGCACTCTAGGCTTCCTCATTGGCCCCTATTTAGGACGATGCTTTCGCGACCGCGCAGCGGACGCGCGCAGCATGCGCGCCGCTGGCGCGCCGAAGGCGCGCCTAAGGCAAGCCCGTCTGCGCCCGTCCGCGGCCGGCCGGGGACAGGGGCCACAACCCTTGCCGAAAAAGGGTTAGCAATCCGCTGGAGTGCTCGGCAACTTCGAGCCTTTTGCCCTCCTCTCTCTAAAGCATGTCTTCACAGTCTTAAGGCAGAAGAGACTGTCAATTGTAAAGAATGTCAATATAACTGGCGCATTGAACCTGCGTATAAGGCCAAGAATAGCAGGCTCTTATGCGGATTGCTCAATACTAGATCAATGCGGAAGCACAGTCTTGACATTTACGAGCTGCTTATAGATATGAAACTGGACTTATTATTTCTTACTGAGACTTGGCTTGACCCTGACTCTGAGCCTGATATAATGACCTCTCTCCCTACTGGCTACGCTATGGCACGCTCAGATAGAACTGTGGGCAGAGGTGGTGGAATAGCCATAGCTTACAAACAGCCACTATACTGCCAGTTCGAACCTCTTGCAATTGCTGATAGTGAGACGGGTGCCTTCTCCATTAAGGTCAATGAGGGAAACACACTGAAGGGCTTTTTGATCTATCGTGCCCCGGGTCCTTTTACTCATTTCTCCAATAGCCTTATTGATGGCCTAACTGAGACCGTTCTACGCAGAGATAAATTTATGCTCCTAGGCGATATTAACATCCATTGGGATGACCTACTGGACAAAGGAGCAACTGATCTCTGTCAGCAATTGCATTCCCTCCAATTAGAGATTAAATCCAAAGCTCCCACCCATCAAAAGGGACATTTATTGGATCCTATCTTTGCGAATTGGGAAGATATTGAAATTAAGGTCTCCGTTCCTGTTTCTTGGTCTGACCACTTTCTTGTGCCGTTCACATTAATCATCCCTCTTAGCAATAGCCATAAGAGAACCAACTCTAAATTTATGAGCCGCAAATGGACTGCTTTTTCTAAATCTAAGTTTGATATTGCTCTGACCATAGGCGGCAAACCAGGAGGTGAGGATGCGACATCTGCATCTGAGAGATTAGAAGCTCGCATAAATAAGGCTCTGGATGACACTGCCCCTCTTTGCCATAATAATCCGCACAGCAGGCATCAGAAATCCGCCCCTTGGTACAGCAAAGAATTACGCTTAATGAAAGCAGAATGTAAACAATTTGAAAGACAGTGGAGACTGGCCTATCTCGATCAAGAAAAACAAAGATATATAGATAAACGCAGAGAATATCATACCCAAATCAGGCGTGCCAAAACTAAATATTTTTCCGGTAGGATAGATGAAGCTAATAATTCTACCAAGGAGCTTTTTAAAATCTATAAGGAAATCGCCATTTGTGGTGCTTCGGTTGACCCGTCCCTGGTCTCAGAAGATTCCTGCAATCGTATCGCTGCCTTCTTTTCGGATAAAGTGGATACCATCTACTCCACGTTCTGGGGAGGGAAGGAAAAGGGAACAGCTTTCAATGAGAGCAAATCAGCAGATATAGGTACGAACAGCTTGACTAACTTCCTTGTTCCTTCCTCGAACGAGCTCCAGCAGATCTGCCGCTCGATTATGTCAGGATCCCCACGAGACCCTGCATCTCCTAAGCTTCTAGCAGAGAGTATAGAGACTCTTGAACCTTATATTAGAGATGTTTTGGATCTCTCTTTTAGTTCCGGTAGCGTACCGCAGAGCTGGAAACAGGCTGTAGTAATTCCGCTCCAAAAGAAGCCCAACCTCAGTTGGGACAGGATGGATAATCTCCGACCCATCTCACTCCTCCCCTATATGGCTAAAGTGGCAGAAAAGGTAGATAATCTTCAATTGATGGCCTTTGTGGAGAAAGCCAATTTGCTTCATACTACTCAGTTTGGTTTCCGGGCCCACCACTCTACGGAGCTTGCGCTACTCTTGGCCACTGAGACCGTTAGGAAAGGGGTTGATGAGGGGCATTCTATTGCCCTCATCTTATTGGACCTTAGTGCAGCCTTCAACACTGTAGCACATTTCATCTTGCTACAGTGTCTTAATAAAGGAGGAGTCACGGGCCCTGCACTCAGGTGGATTCAATCTTTTCTCACTGACAGGAGCTTTCAGGTTAGACAGGGAGAACATTACTCTCGTATGTTCCCTCTTAATCAAGGGGTTCCACAGGGCTCTGCCCTGAGCCCCACCCTGTTTAACCTTTATGTCTCCCCGATTGCCACCATTGCAGAAAGCCACGATCTCCAACTAGTGTCATACGCCGATGACACACAGCTAATCATCTCGCTGTCACGAGCACCTGATGTTGCAGCATCCAGCTTCAGTGCCTGCATGCAGGAGCTTGCTTCCTGGATGTCTAATAACTGCCTGAAGCTGAATGGGTCTAAAACTGAAGTGCTCTTGGTGGGAGGTGCACCGAATGTGTGGTCATCGGCATGGTGGCCAGACTGCCTGGGACCCACCCCTGTGCCTTGTCAGCAGGCAAAAAATCTGGGAGTGTTGTGTGATACTGATCTCTCCTTTACTGCCCAGATCAATCGGGTGGTTGGTACTTGCTTTGGCATGCTTAAAAGTCTAAGGAAGACTCTCGATCTACTTCCAGTCAGTGCTAGGCAGACCCTTGTTCATGCCTTGGTTACATCTAGACTCGATTATTCCAACCTTTTGTATCTGGGCGTGACAGCAAAATGCCTGAATCGTCTCCAGGTTCTTCAAGACGCCACAGCTCGATTGGTATTGAGGCTTCCTAGAAGAACGCCATCTAAAGCTACCTTGAAGTCCCTCCACTGGCTGCCCGTTAGGGAGAGGATTATCTTCAAGGCACTCTGCCTGTGCCATCGCATCATTATGAGCAGGGCGCCCACACCCCTCTGCAATCTTATTACCCCCTATAGATCGGAGCGGTTGCTCAGATCCTCGGGCACTGGACTAGTTGTCATCCCCAAAATTCGAAAAGCTCGAATGGGAGGGAGATCTTTCAGATTTCTTGCGGCCAAAAACTGGAATTTACTCCCGATAGAGCTGCGCCTCGAACCCTCAGAGACTAAATTTCGTAAAGCACTAAAAACTCACCTCTACCGCTCTGCACTGTTGTGACTTCTTGCTTGAATCGCCTTTATCTCTCCTCTCAGCGCGGGGACACGCCGGGGTGCGTAACCATGCGCTTTACAAAATTCCATAATAAATAAAATAAATAAAAGGTTACATCAATAATGTTTGGCAATAGTACATTTATTTAAAACAAAAAAATAAACATAGTGTTGGGGGCCCCCTTCTAGTCCAATTCTCTGAGGTTAAATTTAAAGAAGGGCAAGGGGGGTGTAGGTATTAGAAATGGGGGTCTCTAGTTGGCAGAGGTAGGATACCTTGCTACTAGTCATGGTAAGAGGGATACACACTTTAGATAACCCCTGCTTACCCCCTGGGTAGCTTGGCACGAGCAGACAGGCTTATCCAAAAGGCAATGTGTAAAGTATTTGTACTCAAAACACATACTAATACAGTGATAACTCCACAAAGGGACACCACACCAGTTCAGAAAAATAAAGTATCTTTATCTAAACTTAACAAGACCAAAACAACAAAAATCCTACATACATGTAATAAGAATATGACTTTAAAAAGGTTTCAAACAACTTGATCCATAGAATGCTATGGATGTGTGATTTCTCATAAAGTACCTGTAGATGTGACAAAATTCACAGACCTTGGGGAGGCAATGCAACAGTTCTGGTGCATGCAGGAGAAGTGATGCATCGAATCCGGTCTGTAGGGGGAAGTAATGCATCGACTAAAAGACTCGGAGATTCGGGGTCCGCAGGTGATGCATCGGGAAAACTTGCCACAAAGGTACGATGCGTGGAAATCTGGGATGCCTCATGAATCGATGCGGCGGAGTGGAGCGGCGATGCATTGGTTTCTTCAGCTGCAATCCCTCAATTCATCGGTGTTTGCAGCTGCAACAGGCGCTGCATCGGTTTCAGCAGTGGTACGGCAATGCGTGGAGATTCTTCCCGCATGGTGGAGCTGCATGGGAAAAAACAGCTGCAAGAAGAGCAATGCGTCAATTTCTTCAGCTCCCAACAGCAGGAACAACATCCAGAGGCCCAGAACTGGAACAGGCTCCTCCTGGCAGGTCAGAGCTCCCAGCAGCAGAGTTCAGAGGAGCAGGGGGTGAAGTATTTGTGTCTCTGAAACTTCAGAACAGGAGGCCAGCACACACAGGCCCTTGGAGATCTTCTTCAAGCAGGTTCAAGCAAAGTTCCAGTCTTTGTCCTTTCCTTGGCAGAAACAGCAAGTGCAGGACAACTCCACACAGCACACAGCAAAGGGGCAGTACTCTTCCTCACAGCTCTTCAGCTCTTCTCCTTGGCAAAGGTTCCTCTTGAGTCCAGAAGTAATCTAAAGTTCTGGGGTTTAGGCTCTACTTATACCCCATTTTGTCTTTGTTCTCTTTGTTCAAGGGTCTCTAAGCCCAGTCCTAACCAGTTCTGTCCTCACTGGTGCAGTATGACCACAGGGGGTGGAGACAGCATTGTGAAAGGGAGACAGGCCCTATTCAGGTGCAAGGAAATCTCCTCCCACTACTCAAAATGCAGCCAAGCCCCATTCAGCTCAGCTCTGAGTGATCCAGGAAGGGCCAGTCACTACTCAACCCCCACCCCCCCAGTGGCTGTCTACAGTGAATGCACATACCCGGCCTCTGTCACTCCAAACCCAGACAGTCCATACACAAACAATCAGAGGTACAAAGAATGGTTAGACAAGAAAATGCCTACTTTCTAAAAGTGTCACTTTCAAACGCACAATTTAAAAACCCTCTTTACTAAAAGATGTGTTTTTAAATTCTGAGTTCAGCGAACCTAATCTTTATTTCGCTATCTTGTCCCAATGGGAAGTTATAAGATGTTACAAAGAACCTCCCATTCTATCCTATGGGACAGATAGTCTTTCAGTAGTGCAAAACAAAATTGGCAGTATTTCACTATCAGGACATGTCACACACACATTACATGTCCTACCTTTCTCATACACTGCACCGTGCTCATGGAAGTACCATGGCCCTACCAAAGAGGTGTCTTACATGTAAGGAAAGGTAAGGGCCTGGCAAGTGGGTGCACTTGCCAGGCAGCATGGCAATTAACAAACTGTGCACAAACACTGCAGTGGCAGGTCTGAAATACCTTTTCAGGGTCACTCATCTGGGTGGAACAATCAGTGCTGCAGGCCCATTAGTAGCATTCGATTTACAGGCCCCGGGACACTTAGTGTACTTTACTAGGGACTTATCAGTATGTAAAATATGCCAATCAAGGAGAGCCAATTGTAATCACAATTTACCTAGGAAGCTCTTGCACTTTGACACTGATCAGCAGTGGCAAAGTGCCTAAAGCATCTAAGCCAGCAAAAACAAAATCCAGCACAGCATCAAAATACAGGAGGTAGAGGCAAAAGGTCAGAGGAAACCACGCCAAAGGTACCAAGTCTAACAGTAGGCAACACCTCTGGATGCACATAGTCATCCCAAAATTTACAATCAGCTGCCACCAGCCATGGTTCAAGTAGATGAGGTCTTAGTGGCTACCCATTTGAGACTTTAGGGTAGGAAGATAAACAGAGAGATCACGCTTCTCACAGTTCACCAACACAGTGACTATGATAAGCACCAATTTGCAGTTCAAAGACCCCTTAGGCATTGAGGAACCCTCAAACTGATACCAAAAATAAAATAAAAACACAAGGTGAACTTCAAGGAAAAAATAGAGGGATGGCACAGAAGCACAGTGTGTTTAGGACTTTTCTTATTGGAAAGGTGGGTAATACACCAGAGTAAGTATTGCAGATATTCAAATTTGCATCTCTAATTGTAGGATTTCTTTTTTATTAACCCTTTGAAATAGTTTTTCAGTTATGAAATCTTGCCCACTACCACTTCCCGCAACGAATTGTGCAGTCGTTATATTTTTAAAACCCAATTTGCCCCTTTACAGTAGCCTTTCTGGGCACTAGAAGAGTGCCACAGCCATTGATAGGTTTGTAAGTCACGCATCCATAAGTATCAGGAAATTCTAATGATGCGTATCTCTGCTAAGGAAATTAGGACCAGCCATCTGCACAAACAGACAAAACATTTTCTCCAACTATGGCCGGAGTAATTGTAGTGACGTAGTGCTTCACACTGTCTCTGAGCCCACCATGTGTATGTAGTGTGATCACCTCACTCCTGATCTCTACAGCTCTGTCTCCAGCCCTGAACCTTTTCATTTACAAATCATTGTTTTCAGGTATGTTGGTCTAATTAGTTCAATGAAAGTAACGCAAGACTACAACGCCTAGAATTCATTGGATGTCCATACGAAAGATCATGACTAGAAATGAGATCCCGGATGACCAGGATGGAGGTGGTCACGCTAACCAGCTGTACTACCACATGTGGTAATACCTCGTTCAATAATGCTGAATGCCTCGCAATACCGTTTTGGCTGAAAAATTGTAATGCAAGACTTCAGTTCATTCACCACATACTGTGTTTCTTCACAGCTGGTTCACACATGTTTGCCAATTCATTTTACATTTTTAGTTTCTTTAAAAAAAATTAGCTTAATTTTGAAAAATATTGCAAAGAAACTTCACAAGACTATGTGGCTTACTTAGAGTTTGATGGATGGAGTACTCTGTCAAAACATGTTTACTGCATGCTGCACTACAAGTGTCATAGGGTATATTGCATTATGAGACATCCACCACGTTTGTAATTGGAGTTTTCTGTCCACCAAACTCAAAATATTAGCCTTTGACTGAATTAAATCTTACAAATGGCAAATATGTTGACTAACAGGTTTTCCACCTGTCTGACAGTTTCACCTAAGCCAGTTACGAGTTTGAAAAGAAATCCAGCAGAACAGATGCACCTGTCAGGTGTGTTTTTTTGTGTCAGACATTTCATGCCATAACTCTCCTAAATTAGGAAATGATTAACACATCATAGATATAAATTAAGTGCATTATGCCATTCTGAAGCAAACACCTTTATCTAATTAACACATTTTCACATTATTCTAAAGCACTTCTAAAAACAGATCCATAGAGTTATTTACAGATATATTACTGACTGCTCAAAAAGCACAATTGTGGAAACTTCTCTGGGAGAAGAACCATTTTAAATCAACAATTTTCGGTTTTTTATTATCTTATATGAGCCAGCGCTGCTTTATTCCAACAAGTTGGCATCTTCTGCTGTGAGAATTATAGTGGTGGATAAGCTGGAATCCAAGTCCCTCACCTTTCCATCACACCCTTTACTAACTGGACCAAGTGGACAATATACATACCATGGGGCAGATTTATGTTCCCTGACGCATCCCTGCAAATCAGCAGGGATGCGCCAGGGAAGATGCGTCACGAAAGTTTACCCTTGCGCCACAATAGATGCGCCGCATTTACAATGCAGCGCATCGTGGCGCAAGGATAAACAGATGCGTGACGCATCTGATGGCGGAAGGTTGGCGCATTGCTGGAGTTGCGTCGCAAGCGTGACGCAGCTCCAGCAAGGCTCGGGGGTGCCCTATCGTTACAATGCTGCGTCAATCCTTACGCCTGCTTCAAGCAGGCGCAGGGTTTTGACGCAGCATGGCCGGAAAAGTGACTGAGTGAAATCTTGTAGATTTCACTCAGCCACTTTTCGGAGGCGTTCCTGCGCCGGAACGCCCCCCCCTGTGCAGGTACGCCCACTAGTGGCGCAAGCTTTACAACGTGACGCATCTCCCTAGATGCGTCACGTTGTAAATGGGGCGCAACATGGCGCAGGGTTTACGCCGCCGCTGCGTCACAAAAGTGACGCAACGGTGGCGTAAAAGTGGCGCAAGTCCGTTATAAATCTGCCCCCATATCTCTTAAGCGAGAAACAACAATAAATATATTCTATATAAAAGTGTTTTAGAGTGCCTTGAAGCTGTGTCTGTACTATGTAAAATGAAATAAATAAACACACATACTGTGTGTTTTATATCAAGGAAACAGCAACAGAAAAAGAAGACAGTGAAATAAGTATGGAAAAGACTTTTCAAGGAGAAATGTTTATCCACCTCCCGTAAATTCCTTCAGAATGAGGGAAAGGATGGAAATATGTAACAGTAATACATATGAACACACATTTACAGCATTTTAAATAAAGACTATATTTTCAGACAATTTGAAACAGGCTCGTAGATATAAGATACATGTGGAAAAAATTACCACCAATAATCTTTAGTGTCAAATCGATATCGCCATACAATTCTATAAAACGCTAAATCCCAGGTGCAACCCATTTTTGAGGGAATTCTCCCCTGACTGTGTCACTGTAGAGGTAAAAGCTTTGAATTTGCATGAGGTATGAATTTTGAAGGAGTGGGGTAATATGCTGTGCTTGTGTCTAATGACAACCCTCCGCGTACCCTGGTATTTGAGGAGGTAATACCAGATCCGCCAAATATCACCGGAGGATGCATTTCCCGACTGATGTACGACCTACACATTCCAAAGTCCATACACTGGAATCAGGGATAACCTTGCAATGCTGAACAGCTTCCCCACACTTTGTGTTATGAAACTTGGAATGTTCTAGAGTTTCGCCGCACAAATTCCCAAAAGACTTTACTTGGCGAAACGAATGTGGGAGGAAAGTGTAATATTGCACTAACTTTTAATATTTTAATCCCAGTTCATGCGCAATTTTGTTTGCATCTCTAATCCCAATGCTTTAATTGGAAAAGTTTTCATATACAAACAAGCTATCAAGTATTTTTTTAATCTCCATTATTTGGAAGGTCATGCAACTCAAAGGAAGCTAATATTTCTGCAAGCTGTTTTTTTACTGAAAGTAGATAGAGCTTTTTGCTGAGTTTCTTCTGTACCAAAAAGCACTGGGGCCATGCAAGTGTGGTCTCAGTGCAGAGCAGAGCTCCTAGTTTTAGGTTTCGCCTGCACAGCGCTTGAGATATTCTTGTGAAATCTATTGTATTTAATATAAATCTTAAAAGGGCTTACATACCTTCTTACTTTTCTTTGATTTGTGTGCTTGCCACTTACTTTTTCTCCGTTTCCATTGGCTGTAGCATAAAATATCCTATTGTTCCTCATGCGTGTCTCTTATTGGTGTCCCAGAGCCCAAGTACTGTTTTCATTCGCTTTGTGATACTTTTTATTAGCTTTTTCCTTCACAGCGCTTACCCTGTGGTTGTTTGTCCTCCACCCTTTGTCTAATCTCCCAATGGCTGCACGTATTTCATGAGCAAGCATTTTTCCTAATCCTCTCTTGCTGTTCGTTCTTTTATTTTATCAATTTAAGATAGCGTGACGGTATCGGAGCATTTACAGGAGCACCAGCAAGTGATTTCCACAGAATTACAGGATGTTGAGCCTCCCGCCACACTAGCCCTTATGCTACATTCTCTGCTTGAATCGAGAAGATCAGTTTATAAAATGGCTGGCACTCCTTTGGAACGCACAATTAAAAGGCATTTCCATTATGCATTCTAAAGCAACACCGGACATCTTTTGTTTTGTATCACACTAATTTTTTTTTTCTTGCCTCCACACACTCCATACAAGTGCATGTGTTTGCACTGCATTGACTTGAATTTTTTTTCTTTTTCTCTTCAGGTAGCAAATGACTTGTGGTATGCACTTGCTCTGCTTTGACACTTATAATCCCTTCTGCTTCCTGTCACAAACTTGCTCTTAGGTTGGAGCGTGCCTGCGAGCAACGACCTTGCGGGTAAGCTCAGCTGAGGCTCCCATGACACTGAATGAGGAATTTCATTTAGTCTGTCTTGTCCCTCTCCACTTCAGACATGAAAGGAAATTGAGACTGCAATTGAAACAAGGTCACTGATTCAGTAAGGGAACATGGAGCAAAGTTGGCCTGGTATTAATGGGCCTGCTTGCCAGTACAGATACTGTTGCTGACACAGTCGGACAAATTTCGGTAATTACTTATGGTACCACCCTCATGGATATGTGCTGTCTTTCCCTGGTGTCCAGCCCATCAGCTTCTGTTCTATAACCAGCACGGGACTTCAAGCAATGAGGTCATCAGATGACACATGCAATCTGTCCATATAAACAAGCTTATCTTCAAAAACTATCCCTGCAAAGGTACACAAGACTTAATATATGGTTTTATTAAATAAGTTTTGCTTTAAAAATCTTAGCGGTGAATTAAATGTGCTCATTTTGCAAGTTTGCACTCACTACTATAAACAAGGCAATATCTGCCTAAGAACAATTCTTCTTATGAGCCAAGACAACAAAACATGTGAGCAGCCCTCAATCACCTGTAGCATGGAGATGTGGTGTGGTGCTGGGCATGTGCACAGAGACATAGAACCCACAGGCATTGTTACACATGCACACACAAAAACAAAAGGCATGCACTCAGGCACTCATGCATGTGTGCACACACATATACACACACTACAACATACCAAGCACCATACAGGCATAAATGCACATGCATGAACATGCATGCACCCTTGACACCTAAGGCACAAGAGTGTGGTGGTGGCAGTCGTGCCCAGGTGCATGGCCTGCTGGCATGCTCATTTTCGACCTGTCATCCATCCTTATTATATATTCCCACAACCCCAGATAGAAAGTCGACTGATTCTTTGTTGTGCCCGTGCTTTCCACTTTTTTGCTACTCATTCATACTCCAAGGTTTCACCAAAAAAGTCTGAAATGCTTGGGAGTCATTATGGTGGGCTGAGAATGAATCCACTTACCTCACTCACACTCATGGGCGGATTTAAACGATACAATGCTGTGCGCATCTTGTATTAGCGTTGTGTGTCACATGTGCTGCTATTGCTTTATAGCATCCCCGTCTCTCATTTTATTCATGGCAGGGGAGTAAACCCAGGCCCTAGCATTGCAGGCTGCTGACTACCTTTCACCCAAAGGCATATGAATATCCATGAGGTTATGGGAGTGACAGGGGCCCTTGACCACATTCTGCAGGGAGGCCGCATCATTTTGTGTTGCACTATTGTCCCATCGGTACTGTGGAATCATTATTCGGGGAGCCCACCAGCTGTCACCAGAGCATCGCCTGAACTACTGTAAATTCATCTGTAACAGCTTGTATTGAAAAAGTCTCTACGGGAGATACAAAGGGGCAGATTTACATGCCCCTTGCGCCTCTTTTACGCAGCGGCGCAAAACCGGCGCCATGCTGCGTGGTATCTACAACATGGCGCATCTGGGAGATGCGTCATGTTGTAAAGCCCTGCGCCAGAAGTAGGCGTTTCTGTGCAGGGGGGGCGTTCCATCACAGGAACGTCTCTTAAAAGTGGCTGAGTGAAATCTACAAGATTTCACTCAGTCACTTTTGAGCCCATGCTGCGTCAAAACCCTGCGCCTGCTTGAAGCAGCCGTAAGGATTGATGCAGCATTGTGAAGATAGGGCACCCCAGCGCCTTGCTGGAGCTGCGTCGCGCTTGCGACGCAACTCCAGCAATGCCCTGCCTTTACGGCAGTAGATGCGTCACGCATCTGTCCGTTTTTTGCCCCATGGTGCGCCGCATTGTAAATGCGGCGCATCCATGGTGGCGGAGCCGTGACGCACAATAACTGGCGCATCCCTGCTGATATGCAGGGATGCGCCAGTTATTGTAAATCTGCCCCTATGTGCTCAGAACCATGCCGCAACTTCAACCACTGCGGTAACATACTCAGACCATATACCCTGGAAGCAGTTTGCTGGCCCGGGTTCTGGAAAGAGGCCTGTTTAAGGTACACTGTACTGTTCACAATTGTATGGCTGCAGCCCTAACTACCATAGGAAGATGTTCATATACTTTCAACAAAGCACCTGTGGCCACTGCATTCTGGGAAACAGCTTTACCTACACAGCCAGAACTATGCAGTACCATTACAGCGCAGTCAATACAACAAATGTATTGTTACCACACATTCATTACCACGCAAGTCGTTACAACGACTTGCATTAGGGAACATGTTGTTGGATTTTCTTTTTAATCCAACTCCTTCCCTACTGTTGCACAAACTGGAGTTGGAATAGTAATATATACTATTCGAAAGTCCAGCACTTCCCTAAGGCAGGTCGTTGTAACGACTTGCTTAGTAATGGAACGCGTAGTAACAACGCGTTAGTTGTATTGCCCGAGTTGTAATGGCATGTGTTGTAAAAGCTTTTCGTAATTGTGTCATACATCCCTGCATTCTTATTACCATTCACAGACCTGGCAATATTCAAATATTTTTCAGCATGTAAGTGTACAGGGAGAAATGGGGGTGATGTGTCTTTGCAGCTTGGAAGATGCACTGCATTGCAGTATTAAATATAACAGGTTTTGGGGCACAGCAAATGTTAACCAGAGAAAGGGTTATGATATGGTTGGTAAACGTTGATAGCTTCATTTAATTTTTGCTCACCAAGCTAAAACTTATGATTAATCACACAATCGAAACATATTGCATTTGCCAATGCTTTTTTGCACCTGTAATGTGTAGTGAATTCATTTAAACTGATATTTCTCTGAGTTAGTTCATTATTTCAGAAAGAGGTAACCCTTGGTCACCATTGCAGAGCTGTACTCTTTTATAGGAAACTTTAGCTCAGGCGCATAAAGACAGGCGCTTGGCATCGCACTGAGCAGCGAAGCCCATCATAATACATCACCAGGACTGCCCACAAACCCCTGGCAGGATAGCATTCCACTAGCAGGCGCCTGCAACCACAGGAAGGAGTGTCGAGCAAACAAATATTGCATCTGGGTTTATTTCATGTAAGACTTCAAACCAGAGGAGAGGCAGACCTTTCCGTATTATTGAATTAATATGGATTTTAGGTCTAAGCCCCACGAGCAGAAAACAATCAAAGTGCTCATTTTATAAAAAGTACAAATATAAACGTAACAACTTGATGCAGCTACACAAACATGTAATTATCTGCCTGGAAATGGTTGAGATGTGGCAGATTTGTAGGGACAAGGATGATTGTTTTTGTCCAGGAAGGGACCACTTCCTGCACAAAACAATCCTTGATGGGGATGGGGATAGAAAAAGCAAAACACAAGAAGAAATAGATATTTCTCCTCTGTGCGCATTCCCAGCTTTATGAAACCTTGTAAATCTGGGAATCCATCAGAATCCATGGGTGTTGTGTGGGAACACCCACAGTAACACCCATGGAACGCCCCTTTCACGCAAAGTAATGCGAGAAAGGGGGCCATATTTACTAGGCCATGAAAAGCCACGCATGGTGGCTTTGTGTTGCTTTGTGAATATGGGCCACCACACTGCGCCACTGAAGCTTAAAAAAAAGTGATGCTCTGGGGGCACAAGGGGCTTGTAAATATGCCCCACTGATAGGAATTTAAAGCTTTATAACTGAGGATCTGTAAGGTGGAGACAAACGATAAAAACATTTAAACACAGCACATATGGAATGGAGAAAAGAGCACATCCCAATTGTCAACCTGTGATTGCTTGGTGAACTCTGGTGCCCCGTCCTTCAAACTAAAACTGGTCTTATCTGACAGGTTTGCAGAGTTCCCATTCTTTTTTTTTTTTTTGATTTCAAAAGAATTTATTATTTTAAATGAGCAGAAGAAACATAAAATATAAGCAAAAGTGATACAAATGATATCAGCTAGAACACACATATGGTATAATCTGTAAATAACAGAAAAATAAGTTAATTAGAGAAATAGCAATTGATAACCGGAAGAAGTAATTATCAAAAGTATCACAATCAGATATTAATTTAGGGATGAAAGGAAAGAAAAGAAGAAAGCAAAGATGGAAAAAATAGGGTAAAGCTGAAGAAAGACAAGACGAAGTGAAAGGAGAGAAAAGGATTTCCAAAGGATTCACCCAACACCCAAGACATCATTAACCAGACAAATCAAAAGGATATTGTTCCACCAACCCCTCTGAGGCCATTTCCATGTACGTATCTAGAGCCTTCCACACACCATTAGATATAGAAGGAGAGAGATGAGCGTGATCAACTGAAGTATGAGCACTTCGTAGGAAGGAAACCCAAGCCCACCAAGTATGGTAAGAAAATGAAGAGAAAGATTTCCACTCCATGAGAATTACTTTGACTGCAATACTTAATAAAAGATCCAACAGTTGTAACTCCATGGAATCCAAAGGCAAAGGGACCGAGGCTGCCAACGGGCCTAAAAGAATTAATGGGAAAGAGAGTTGAAACTTGATATTAAAGATAATCATGAGGTGTTTGTGAACTAAACCCGAAAAGGGTTGGAGAAGAGAACAATCAAAAAACATATGCTGAAAGTCGCCTGGTGCAAGATCACAGCTCCAACACCGATTGTCTTCTTTGAGATTTAACAAAAATAAACGAGTGGGAGTCCAGTGAAGAAGATTAATAGAGAAAAACTTAGATTGCATTAATGAGGGGGCGATTTTGTTATGAAGAGAAAGTTTACCAATATCTTGCCATGTGTCTGAAGATATATGATCGGTAACACTATGATCAAAATGATGTAGCCATTTTTGCTGTGCGACAGTCTGGGAAGGAAGTGTAGAAGACGACAAAAATTTATAAATCCTAGATGCTACATGACCAGACCTAATCCATAGTTGAAAAAGCGTAATCATAGAGGAGGATGGATGAAGGCGTACTTTAGCAAGTGCTACCTTTATCTTAAGAAAGGTATAAAAGTCTAGATTGGATAAAGAAAATTGTTGAGCCAGGGTCGAGAAAGGGAGAGGATCATTGTTGGAATCATAAAGATGTTTAACAAGTGAGATACCTTTCCCAGCCCAGTAAGACATCAAGTCTGGATCGATATTAATTTTAATTTTGGAATTCCGCCAAATAGATGACCATCTAGTTTTATGCAGTGGAATCGACACTCTCTTATCCACCTTGCGAACCGCACCAATAGTGTCTAAAATAATAGATCTAGAGAATGGAATAGAAAGGGTATTCGAGGTTAAAAAAGAGACAGTCGGAAGAGGGGAGGCCAATTCCTGTTCTATTAGCAACCAAGCTGGAACATGAATAGAAGGAGAGGAAAACCAGAGCGCACCCTGAGAAGCCAAAAAAGCAGATTGATATTTCCCCCAATCAGGAAGATTACAACCTCCCATATCATAGGATTTCCGCAAGAATTTATAGGAAATTCTAGCCCTTTTGTTATTCCATAAAAATTTGGAAGTCAATAGATCCAGATCGTGAAAAAAGGCATCCGAGAGCTTTACCGGAAGCATAGAAGAAATAAAATTAACAATGGGTGTTATCATCATTTTAAGAGTTTGGAGTCGGCCCCACCAAGAAATATGCTTCGGAGACCAGTTTTCTAAAAGACTTCGCACCTTAAGAATAGTTTGAGATTCGTTATAAGTAACCGTAGCATAAAGGGTGGAGCAAAAATAAATACCCAGATATTTTAGTTGCTTAGATTGCCATTTAAAGCCCGCCGAACCCATGTGAGAAGAGAAACAGTAAGCATTTAGGGGAAACATTTCTGTCTTATCCTTGTTCAGGGTATATCCTGAAACCTTTGAGAAAATAGAAATCGTATCGGAAATAGCAGGGATGGCCAGTGCAATATCATCCGAGAAAATGAGAACATCATCAGCATAAGCAGCTGTTTTTATCTGATGAGAACCAAAAGAGAACCCCTTAATATCTGGATGTACGTCAATCATTCTGAGAAGAGGATCAATGGACAACAAAAATAAAAGAGGAGACAAAGGACACCCTTGTCTAGTACCCTGCCGCAGGTTAAAAAAGGACGACGTAGCTCCATTCACTCTTATGTTAGCTCTAGGCCGGGAGTAAAGAGACATAACCATACGAATAAAAGACTCACCAAGGTTATGTGCACATAAAACAGCACGTAAAAAAGGCCAAGAGACCTTATCAAAGGCCTTTTCAGCATCAAGGGCCAAGGCCGCCGCCGGAAGGTTAGATCGCTTGGCGGAACCGAGAATATGACAAAAAGTACGGATATTATCACGTGCAAGACGCCCCTTTACAAAACCTGTTTGGGAAGGATGAACCAATTGAGGAATAAAGGACTCTAAACGTTTAGCCAAAATTTTTGCAAAAATCTTAGCTTCCATGTTAAGGAGGGAAATAGGACGACAATTCTTGGGGTCTGAATGATCTTTCCCTTCTTTGGGGATTACTACAATAGTAGCATCAGCAGCGGAACCAGACACAGAACCATCTTTAATAAAAGCGTCAAAGACGGATTGAAGTTTAGGAACAATCACGGAAATAAAGGTTTTATAAAACAAAATAGGATATCCATCAGGACCAGGAGCCTTATCGGAACGAGTAGCCTTAATCGCAGAAATGATTTCATCAGAGGTAATCGGACCATTTAATGAGTTATTATCTTCCTCCGATATAACTTTCAAAGGAACTGACTTCAAGAACTCCTGGCATTGTTCAAAAGAAGCTTGAGTAGAAGGGGTATATAACTTATTATAGATATCGCGAAAGACCTCGAGAATTTCCTCTGTTTGAAATTTTTTCTTACCAAGCTGGTCAGTAATAGAAGAGATTTGGGAAGATTTACAAGAAGATTCCTGGAACTTTAATGTAGCTGCAAGAATCTTGCCTGCACGATTTTTTAACAGCAACTTCTTCGATTTCTGAGCCTGAAGACCAATATGAGCTCTCTTAGTGACTATGGTATTGTACGTATATTTTAAATTCTTAATAGATTGGAGGCAGGACTTATCCTGAGAATGACGAAAAAGGGATTCCTGACGTTTAATCTCATCTGCTAAATCCGTGAGCTCCTTTTTAATGGCTGCGTTTCTCCTTGACATAGACTTAATGACCTGACCACGGAAAGTACATTTAAAAGAGTCCCAGAGAACAACAGGGGAGCTGACTGAACCAACATTCTCAAGAAAAAACGTCTCAATATCTTTGGAGAACTCTCGAACCTGGGAATCATCATGTAAAACCTCTGTGTTTAATCTCCACGAACGAGATCTTGCCCTAGGGGCAAAAGACATAAGTGTGAAAGTCACCGCGGCATGGTCTGAAACCAAAATAGGATGAATAAGCGGAGAAGAAGAAGATTGAACAAGAGAGGAATGAACCAAAAGATAATCAATGCGTGAAAAGGACGAATGAGGGGAAGAAAAAAAGGAGAAGTCACTGCCAGTGGGATTATGAAGACGCCAGACATCCTGAAGATGGATCAGGGAACACATATTAATCAGTTGTTTATGCGCTTGAGGGGGACGAAAGTTAAAGGCAGAGTTTCTATCCAAGATAGGATCCATTGGTAAATAAAAATCTCCACCTACAATAAGATTGCCAGAATGAGGTGTGTCATTTAGCTTTTTAGTGATTGCTTTCCAAAAAGACGGGTCATCCTTGTTAGGGGCATAGATATTCATGACAAAGAGATCAGCATTACCATCGGACACCTTAGACAGTAGCCACCGACCCTCTGCATCCTGTTCAGAGGAAACGATAGACAATCCAGAATTTTTAGAAACTAAAGTAATTACCCCATTTCTCTTACCACAGGCATCCGAACAAGCAACATCGGAGACCCATTCTTTCTTCAGAAATAACGCCTCCTTGGCAGAGACCTTTGTCTCTTGAAAAAGGACTAGATCCGAAGAAAGAGATTTGCAGTAGTCTAAAATATTAGACCTTTTAACTGGGTGATTTAACCCTTTAACATTAAGGGAGAGTATATTCAATCCAGACATAGAGCCATTAACAGGAGAAAAAGATATTTCATATATGATATATGAACTACAACATCCAAGAGACCACGCCACCAGACACTAGAAACCAACACGAAACAGGGAGAATCCAAAGAGGAAATCCAAAAAGAAAAGAAGAGAGAAAAGGAAAAAGAAAGCAAGAAAATAAACAGAAAGAGAGAGAGAAGGGCCCATAAGGCAGGTCTGAAAAAGACCAAATTCATACAAGGGGGAGCATGGGAAAATGAGCAAGGGGACCAACCAGAGGAATATAAAACATCAGCATAAATAGCCCCAAAACAGTACACAGTTGATTATACGTATTTAAAACGCAGAACTGTCTAGAAGATATGAACTGGAATTAATGATAGTATTCTGGAAACAGAACAACTTGAAAGTCTATAAAGGCAACACGTTTAACCAAATTGATAAATAGGTAACATTTAGAAGAAATCATAACAATCAGGAAAGGCAGAAAGAAGAGAAAAAACAAACGCAATCAATAAGAGCTGATGAAAAATGAGCTAAAAGCTAATATTACTGTTAGGTAGAGCGAGACCGAAAAACATCATGAAGAGCAACAGAAAGAGAATAGAGAGAAAAGAAAATACATTCCAAAGCATACTATATGGTACATTGTGGGAAAAAAATAAATGAAACATAGTAGAGAGAACAGCATGTAGTAACAGCTCAATATAACAATCAATGAAGCCCTATGGCAGATAAATAAGAAAAAATAATACTATATATAAATATGTAAAACCTATAGAAATCTTATATATGGCTGTCCACAAATAGGTAGAACCGGATACAATCAATTTAACTAAAAGAGGTGAGGATATCATAATTATATGAACATGTAAGTGAAGAGACATAAGACTATCAATTACAAAACAACTATAGAAATCCGAACTAGTCGAAAAAGATAATTAATAATACGAGATAAACAAATCAATCAATGATATAGCAGTGAAATGGATATAACCACTAACTAAATAGGAGAAACATATTACCTCTAATGTCAGCAATACATAAACAACTAATAAGCAACTATGACTCAAATATGTACCCAAACTATACAACAATATATTAAAAAAACAATGGTATACTCCATAAATACGAAACAACAAAAGACGACCATCAAACAGAAAAACCAAAAACAAAAAGAGAAAGAAAACCAAGTCTCACATCAAAAGTTGACGAAAGAAAGAAGTCATACACCGGGATAAGAAACGGACCAGGACCTAATCTGTCAAAAAGACAAACTGGGAAGGAAAAGAGTAATAAGGACGACACGCGAGCAGGAATGAGATCAAACCATCAAGAGACGCAACCACGAAATATAAAAAGATTCATACAATAACACTAACGACAATAAAGACCACTACACCATAACGATAGGAAGGGAGCACCAGAAGACGACAAAAACACACCAAAACCAAGGGACACTAAGACCACCACGCAGATCTAAAAGCAACTAAACTTAATAGATCTGACAAAGAAGAAAACACATTGCAGTATGTATAACCGCATCAGGTGCCAGAAGAACCAGGAACATGCGAGGCCTCTAATTGAAGATCCATCTGTAGCTCCATCTGATTATCCAAAAATGAGGCCAAGTCAGCAGGTTCATCAAAGATTCTGGAGCGACCTTTGAAAGTAATGCGGAATTTTGAAGGGCCAGCAAAAGAAAAGGGGATATTCATCTCAGATAGACGCTTCCGGAGATTAAGAAAGCCCTTCCTCCTTATTACCGTGTCTCTGGCAAAGTCTTGAGAAATTGAAATACGATGGCCATTCCAAGAGACAACTCTAACCTTCCGCATATGAGCCAGAATTTGTTCTGTGTGCTGATGGCGCAGTGGCTTAAAAATTAACGCTCTAGGTTGAGTAGCAGACTTAGGGCGAAAGGTAGGGACACGGTGTGCACGTTCCAGCTCAAAATCTCAAAAAATGTGTAACGTAGAGGGAATCCATTGATAGAGGAAATCAATCAAAGAAGATGCATCTTTCTCAACATCTTCCGGAAGACCAAAAATGCGCAAATTAGATCTACGGTTACGATCTTCTTGCTCAGTGAGGTCTTTCCGCAAGGCCGCCATCGAGCGCTCTAACTGGCATAGAGATCTAGAGTGCTTTTGCATGGAATCCTCTGCGCCACTAATACGTGCTTCTGTGTCTGAAACACGAAGGGAAAGGGCCTTGAAATCATTCCTGATGGCTAACACCTCCACTTGCAGTAAGTCTGTGTTAGTCTTGGTAGACTGCGCAATTTCATGGACCTCATTAAGGCGCGACAGGATAGTCTCAAGAGTGGAGTTAGGGTCCTTTTGAACAGACTCAGGTGTAGGGGAGACCTGTTTGGACCTCTTAAGGGACGCTTTAGAGTCCTTTGCGTCTTTAGCATTTGGTGACGGGCCCATATTCGCAGCCATAGAGCACACCACCTCAGCAGGAGCAAAATACACCCCTTCGGATAGATTAAAGAAAAGAGATGCCAGAGGATGTATAAAAACTCAATGTGTAATAAGAAAAAGAGCACAAAATGGAGAGTGCACCCTCAGCAAAAAGAACAGGACGGTAAAAATTGCGGGCTTACAAGGTCAGGGAAAGGAAACACCTCACAAAAATATCATGCCCTGCAGGTATCAAGAGGACTCCTTCCGACCTCCAAAAACAGCTAAGAAGCAGGGAGACATAAATCAAAGAAGCCCCATATAAAGGCATTGGCGGTATTCTGAAGATAAAAAAAAACAAAAATAAGCTCACAAACGGAAGTAATGCAGCAGGAGGGAAGAAAAAATCAAATTAGCCTTATAAAGTGTAAGAAAACGTCACCAGCTCTTGTTTGCCATCTTTTCTGACCAGACCGTAGCAGTAGCGCAGTCGTGCTGAGGGGAAAAACAACTTCGCCAGTGAGGAATCAAAATGGCGGCTGCTCGTGAAAACACCGAGCGCTACCAACAGACGTCCTGAATGTGGTCACCGGCAGCCCCAAAGTGCAGGAAACTTCCTCAAAATACACTCGGCAGCATCGGAAACATGATTCCAACTGCTGGAGTGTACAGGGCCGTCCGCAGCGGCAGCAAAACCTCCGTCGGCCGTTGCTCAGCGCAGAGCTCAAGCGCAAGCCGCCATCTCGTAGCGGCGCACAAGCCACGCCCCTGCAGAGTTCCCATTCTAAAATAAACTGAGAGAACATTTTCAGCAAGGCTTAACTCAGAAAGTTGCTGGGAGAATAAAATGTTTACATTTGCATAACTATCACATTGATTAGCAAAAATGTGTTTTACATTGTTAAATAAGGGGTGTCTATTAATCTTATAATTTGTAGTAGGTGACCACATTTTGCCGTGATGAGCAGCACCCGAGTTAAAATGCTGTGTTTCGTAAATAAATCATATTTTATTGTGATTTTGAACTCATATTTTACACATTTAATGCTAAAAGAGCTGCACATTTCATTTCCGTTTGTTTGCAAGTTATGTGATTTTCCATTGCAGATGCTGTGTTTTTCCAAATGCCTTTTTCTAGCTAGTGAATAGTTTATTGTTTTGTATGAGAAGAAAGAAGAAGAAGGTGCCAGGATAGGAGAGTGACTTGTGGGAAGAGCTGACTGTACCCGACAGTCTGTCCAGTGCAGCAATTCAAGGACATAACCATGCATTGACCACTGTGTTTCCCTGAGAAGGAGGGATTTTACCAGCTTCCAGAGTCTGAAGTAATATGATTGGCTCCTCAAAGTGAGAACAGGCTTGATGTTGCAAACTAGAGTCTTGTTGAATAATAATAGTGTGTTCCTTAGACTAGAGAAGAGATGCTTGCTGTCTTCGAACTGAGAAGACCTTTCATTGCTTTACTGATCTCCACTGACAAAGTACAAAGGCTTACTGCCTAAGCATTTATATTCTCTCATCATAGACCTTCATTTAGTTTTCAGAAGCTGACACCTCATCTTATTTGCCTAACCAAATACCCTCTCTGAACTAAACTTGCTTAATTTAGATTAGGGGTTTCCTTTGTAGAACACACTTTTTGGATTGTGTATCCCTTGTGTATTTCCTGTTTATGTTCTAGTTCTTTCTTACATTGAATATATGGGCTCTTGAACTATTTGCCCTTGCAATACTGATGCTTTATTTAATGAATTAATGACCTGGATTTAACTAAATGTGTAAATAAATCCTTTTAAACATTACTAGAATTCTCTGTGTTACTTTCTGTGGGGCCCCATTGGTCTTCACTGTCATGGAAATGTATGGAAATGACTGGTCCTAGATCTCTCTTCACATCAAAGAAATACGTCGATACGACCAGTGGTGGGGTTTTCATGATGATTACACCCAATGTTCCAGAATTGAGATTCACCATTCCATCTTTGCTAAAGCATGGTAACCATGATTTGCATATAGGTTACGTCTGTGCTTTTTGATAAATGGCATGGAAATTCCAAGAAAGACTCCTTTCAACCACCTATCTTGTTTTGAAAAATGGTAAGAATTAAAATGCATTATTACAAACCTATAAAGAAACATTTCGAAAAAAGATGCAGCTGACATACGAGAAAAGAAGAGTGACAAATTAGCCCAGAATAAATGATAAAGACAGAGGCACCTAAATGTACCAAAATATAACCGCTAATAAACATTAAAAAAAAATTACTTTAAGAAACTCCAAAGCATTTACCCAGTGCCTCCACTGTCGATTTAGAGTGTCATAGCTCTGTGCAACTGTCTGAAAGCTAAAGCTTAAAAACCCTGAATAACTGCCCTTTCTCCAGGCAACATCATCACAAAAGACAAATAAGAAGCAAGCCTTCTAGCGCATGATACACCCATTTAATACACATAGGGGCTAATTTTAAGCTGGGTGGGTAGTAACCTGAGGAGATACCGCCTTGTCCAATTTCAAGTACATCTGGTGCGGGTAAGCACCTGGTCTGTCCTTCCCTGCTACCACACAGGAAATCCTCTTGCCCAAAATAGGAGAAGTTCCTATGCAGACACATGCCTGCATTCAGGGTTCTACAGTGATGGTTCCAGCATGTTACCCCAATTCTTAAAGCAAAATCTTGGAATAGGGTTGCAGGGGAGGAAATTCCAGCTTGAACTGGTGGTCCAACCTTCATGATTCCATCTGCCCTGCACCCACCTACTCGCAGTTGGTCCCATAAAGATACTGAAACAACATAGCCTTTCTTGTCATGAGAATATCTTACAAGACACATCTCACATACACAGTTCAGAGCCCCAAGGAAACTGTCAACACTAATCTTCTTGAATATCTGCCCACCATAATGAAAACTGCCTTAGATGATCCAACTTTGAATTAAAGGCTACCCCCTACTAATAAAAAAATAGCTGACTAATTCCAATGACCTCTTTCGTGACAAAGAAGGAGGAATGCCAGCTTATTAGCTCCAAAGGCAAACTACTCAATACCCCCAGAAATCTTACGATGATGAATATTCCAAACTTACCCAACTCCACTAGATATGCCATTGACAGGGTTACTACTCAGCTAATAACAACTCACTTATCCAATACAACTACCAACAAAATACGTCAATGCACACCACATTCGTATTCCCGATAGTAAAGTTAAAGAGAACTCTGCACATGCATCCAACACCTCATTGATAGGTGGATATTATGTTTACAACAGCACCATCCCAAACACACACCGCACATTAACCAACAACAGACCAGAATAGGCAGAATTCACATATATCCAATGCAGTGGATGGTTTGAAAAACCTGGCAAGATGTCATCTCCATAGAGGAGCACCCACTGTGTTTGACAAATACTACTATTAATATCCATTACACTGCTGCCTTTCTACTAATGAGTCTGCAGATGTGGAGGAGGAGTATCCTGCAGTGATGCCAAGCTGGCAGCCTCAGACCCAAGACCTGGGAGAGTGTCTTTTCCATGTCCAAGTGGACCTGCTTTCAGTGATAGGCCATGTGCAGGCCCATTTGGGGTCGGACAAAGCCTGAATTCCACTGCTTTTTGGACTGGTCCTTTTTCTGTCTCACTCGAGTGAACTTACACGCTTATCACCAGTGCAGACCCAGGAGTATATTCTTAAGAACGTGTGATAATCATTCCCAACATCAGTTAACGCAATCTTTCATATCTCCGTCTATCGCAGGAAAATAACTCTGTGTCAACGTCGTATTCCCAACACGGCGGTAACATGCGATAGTTTCCCGACAATACGTCAAATGTCACCGATAAAAGTCCCTGGATGGCGATAAAAATCTAAACCCCAACGTAAAAAAACTTGCGATGGGCACAACTGCGATAAAAAATCCAGCGAGAAGCAGGGCCAGCCTGCAAGTCCCACAAGTCAGGCATCCAAAATCACTATAAAAGCGGCAACCTAAAACACAAACAAGACCCAAACAACTGCGGAGCACCATGGAGGTAGCCGAAGCAAGTACAGAGGACAACCAGAACCCCACAAGCCCCACGCAGGACCAGCCTTGCCCCATTATTGGGGAGACGGTGGCAGGAGTTGGGGGGCCGGACACTGCACAAATGACCTGAGCCAACAGCAACAGGGTGAGTAACGACCAGGGACTGGGGGGACGGGGGAGATGGGCACAATGGCTCACATGCACAAGTAAGTATAGCACATCTGCGGACAGACCATGCCCAAGGGTCACAACTCCGACCAGGAGCCCAATTTACGCAAGTCTGCAACATCTCTGCACTGTATAAGCACAGAAGTGAAAGGCACACTGCCTGAAAGGGATAAGGGCCAGCCAAATCAGAGCCAAAGGGGCAACTCACCCACAATGTAGCACACACACATAAGATGCAGAGCACCTTAACAGTGACAACAATGTTGTACAAACTGCAACACTTCCAAAACAGAACAGAGGACACAACTGCTGACGCTTGTGTGTAGAAAATGACCATTCACATTTGGCATAGCAGTAAACTGTGAGATGACAATGTAAAAGTACCACATCACATCCCTGATGGTGTAGAAATGCCAAGTGTCCTGCTTCAAATATGCGTCTCCTCATAAACAGTCACAATGTACATTGCCATGCAGTCTGACAGTGAACTTGTACAATGCGTGAACATACATGTGAACACAATGTCAATCTGCATTTCCCCTTCACATTGCAGAGGGAGAAGCAACACCTCCTGCAGAGCAGACCCAACAACTCAGCACTGATGATGAAGAGGACCTCCCCAACATCTACACCGACACACTCCAACAGCTCAGGGACAGCTCTGGCACCCCACCTCCAGGAGCAGGGCAGGCCAGCTGCATCCATGAGACCCCACCCCCTGCACACACCACACAGCAGGAAGCACCCACCACCACGGCTGTCTCCCACGACCCCCACGAGCAACACATGGCCTTCCAATGTCGTGTGTTAGGGTGCCAGGAGGAGATGTCTGATCAGCTGCGGGTGTGGTTCGACCTCATGGCAGCCAAACTAGATGCCATACGTGGGTGTCTAAGTCCTATCTGGGACCACTCACAGTCCCTAACGGACACCCACTGTCCGCTCCTTGCATTACAAAAAACCATGGCTGACATCGCTGGAGTCATGACACGGAGCCAAGAACAACTGTCTAGTCAGAGCGGCCCCAGCCATGTCATCTGTGAGTTAGGAAACATAAGGAGAATGATGGAGAGCTTGGAGCGGATGCAGGCGAAAAGAATGTTTGCCACGGCTGCACACCAACGAGATGTAGCTGTGATCTTCCATGCCCTGCAGATCCTCATCATGGCACTGCCACCACAAGGCCTGGCGTGGATGCATGCTGGTGCTACTACTACATCCACATCTCCTCCCCCTGAAGTGTTAGTGCCACACAGTGCGGCAGATTTTCCACCTCCATCCCCTGATGTGTCACTGCCACATAGTGATGCAGACAAAACACCACCACCCGCATGTGAGGCACCTGACAAATCAGAGGACAAAGATGATGATGAATCTGGCTTTATGGCCATGATCAATCAAGAATGAAAGTATGGATGAATGTAGGGACAGTGATTCCACAAAAAGGTACTCCCTGGCTAATGCTATCAATGCGCATGTATGGCCGTGACCCAGATAGGCAGTGAGACACACATTGTAATTCAAGGCAGTGAGACACACATTGTAATTCAAATCAACACTCATCACAGTTGAATACAAGTGAAGGTGCGTAGACTTTATTAGCATATGCGTGTCAGTACAGGCAAGATGAGTGCCACAACATACAGACCAATGCAGTAGTATGTCAGAATGAGGAACATTGCCAAGCGCCGCTGTCCACTCTGGGGGAGGGCCTCACCTTTCACGTTGTTATCCGCTCTTGTATTCGGAGTCCAGGCAAATGCAGCCATGTCCACTATTGTCGTGGGATATGTGACCAGATCTCCAAAATGCAACAAGGTGTCGGGACATGTGCAATGTGTTCCAAGCTGTTGTGGCTGCAGGTACGTAGTTACTCATCCATGAAAGCGATTTCAGCTTCGTAGGCTAACATTTCCAACATGAGATCGTTATCGACTTCATCAAACAGGACGGCGAGGCGATCCATTAGAAGGTCCGGACAGATGTGCTGCGTCCACCCCCTTAGACCAATTAGCACTACAGCCCAACAGGGGAGTGGTTCAATGTGGTCACTACACACGAGGATTTTTGCAATCTCCCAGGTCCAGCTGCCAGCATGTATGCCAAGTATCAAGTAAACGGGTATCACGATGACACTCCTGGTTGTGGGCCAACAGGGGGCACACACACATGTCAAAATCCAGTTCAACTACCGTCCTGTTGGATAGGCAGACACACATGGACCACTCGAATGTGCGTGATTGACAATGCAACACAGGCTGACCGCAGGTGACGTTGCAAGGCGGAAGCTGAGCCGGTATCTGATCCGCAGCACTGCCAATGGTAGTGCCCCCAGTAAATGCAGCATTTGTGCACAGTACAGTTCCACGTGACAGGGGTTGTGCATGTGTCTGGGATGTTCAGCCATTGCGTTAGTGGCTCTTGTTGAAGCAGAACTATTCTGACCTGTGCCAGTTCTGTGGATGAAATGCCACATCTCGGATCAATGAGTTGTTTTAGTGTGCACCGGTTGTATGCCTGGGATGTTGTGGGAGTAAGTGTGAAGACTATTCCATGCAAGATAACTTCGCGCAAGGACTCCTGTGTGTGGGGAGTGCATGCGTTGGTCTCTCGTCGTGCTGTGAGTAGTGTGGGAGTCGGCATCAGCTGCTATAGTATCTGTGAGGGGTTGCCGGGCACATGCAATTCCGAGGTTGGAGGTGCAGATGTGCTTCCGCCTGATTGTTCAGACAAAGGAGCTTTCATCCCTAGTGCAAGTTTGTAATCTGCTTACATTCATGAAATGTGAAGTGGCTTGTTGGGGGTGGGGTGGGATGAGTGTGACTTTAGGTTTCATTTTTGACATGTCTTGCATGTGGCATATGAGCGGCATTACTGTGTGTTATGTTGCCTCACAGGTGCTCCTCCCTCCCCCCCGAACCCATTTACTTATCTGCGCTGCACGATTGCATTACTTGCACTCCTACGGCACAGTATTGTCATGCCTGTCTGTGCATGTCCAAAAGCCTGACAACGACACTGTGATGTTGGCCGTTGAAGGTGGTGGGCCACATGAGTGTAGGCCTATGGTAAGGATAGGGCGGTCACACAGATGTAGAGTACATGCCTGGCTGAACTGGTGCTGCTAATGTGGCTAGGCATTTGGCTCATGCTGCCGCAATACAGGCACACACAACACTTGGCATGTATGATCCTGGACCCCGTTTGTGCGAGCTCGCCCTCCAGGTGCAAGCTACATTGCAACATTGTTGCTTACAGGGGGGGTACGTAGCTACATATCCAAGTTCTTACCCACTGCCTGAGGTGACATGGTTGCGTCCAATGTCCACAGCACAATGTAATGTAATTCATACATAATGACCACACGGACACACTTGGATAGATAGTGGAACTGGCTACGGGCACGTGCACCCGGCCCCTTTTTATTACCAGGATCACAAATCCAGTGACGCTTGTGTTGGATGGGTGTGGGGTGAGTGTGACCCAGCCCTCAAGGAGTGGTTGGTGCTGGCAACAGAAAACACCAACATAACACAAACAACTGCGAAGCATCATGGAGGTAGCCGAAGAAAGTACAGAGGTTACCCAGTATTCAATCAGAAGGGGCCATGACTTGTGGTGCACTGAGGTAGGGGCATCAGAGCTGAGCGTGCTCATGTGAAGAAATTGTCAATGTTTGTGTCCCTTCGGGATATTCCTGCAGCAGCTGCAGTGGGGTGTGTTACACCTGCCTCATCTTCATCATCATCGTCCCAGGTCTTCCACACTGCCTGAGGTGACATTGTTGCATCCACAGTCCAGAGCACGTAACTCAATCATAAAGGGTCCATGAGTTGAGGTGCACAGAGTTAGCGGCACCTGTGGCGCTCAGAGGGTGCGCAGCCTGCGATGATGCGTGGTCCGGGTGGGCCGCACTGGTAGCAATGTCTTTTGTCTACTGGACTGCGTCATCTGCAATCACGACTCGATCTGAGTTGTGAGCCCTGCTGACCACAGTGTAGGTCAAAGGCAGTAGTCAGCACAGACATAACTCTGCGGTGCTGTGCCGCTGGGTTCACAGGGGGCCTGTGTCACTGATGCCAGCGATCGGCTGAGGAGGCCAGCGGTCACGGCTGTGGCCTCGTGGCAGGGTGAGGGGTGCCACCCTGGCAGACGCGTTGGCCATCCCGGAAGTTTACCACGCCCAGAGCCCCGTCCTATTTATTTACATTCCTAAGCTGGACTGGCGTACGCCGGACTAGCCCACTCTGCTTACAATTTCAGGGGGGGACGACACAGCTACATGACCGAGGTCTTCCTCACTGCCTGAGGTAACATGGTTGCGTCCACTGTCCACAACACTACAAACACCAGCAGTATATGTCCACAAGGACAGGTCTGTGCTCTGCATACTGAGGTCTGTCCAGCACATCACCGCCACACTTGGCATTGTGTGCATTCTTATTCATGGGTGACTTGCCTCATTCACACATACTTGGTTCCCAACTCTCCCCGCATTCTGCTATTGTGTGGCTGAGGGGCCATGCCATTTTTGGAATGCACGCTGTCCTGTTCTGCGCTGCCTCGGTGGCAGTCAGGGGGGGTGGTCCGGGGGGGCATGGGGGTGGTGGCAATGGGTGTTGTGGAACTCTTGGGTCTCCAAGTTCCATTATCAGTGTCTCCATGACATGTGTTGGTCTTCAGATGTGGCTCTGGGCTGGGCTCCCTTTCATACTGCAGGTAGTCATCCTGCTTTACACCAGTAAAGGGCAGGTGTTAATTCCCTGCTGCTAACGCGCCTTATCGCCTGTTTTCGGATCACATCGCATATCTGGCTGGTCGTTGAGATTATCTCGAAGTGGTCATTTCGTGTGTTTTTGCACGGGAACGCCTATTCTGCATTTCATTAGCGTTAGTTGCAGCTCTCATCCGTGGTGATGTTTCTTTGCGGCAGCTATCGGTGGAAAACTGGCGATATCGGCAGTTTGCACCAGCTTGAGAGTGGGGCGATAATTCTTTCGCCACTTTTGCAGCGCTACAGTGCCGATAACTCGGCGATAAGTCCTTGAGAATATGCCCCCAAATCTCCCCACAGAGATACAGGCATGAAGATTGCAGCAGACACTACATGCCAATTAGGTGTGGACTGTGAAGTGTAAGAGGATTCCTTTGTGCACAGAATTATGGTTACTAATCCCATCATGGCAGGGAGCCGTAGTCTTCCATCTAATGGTGTCTTCATAAAGGACTTCACCAAATTCTCCCCCACTGCAAATGTGATTTTGCCTCTGAATAACATTCCATGTCACTAATTGCATGTTATAATACCAGTGAAGTAGAGAGTTTCCAGAATGATGGTCAACTTGATTGCAACTCTAACTCCAACATTCCTGATTGGGAGCAGGGATTCTGCCTTAGTGCACCACAGGTACGAGATAAATTATATGGAGTGAAACAGAGGCATCTATTCCAACAGCAGATCAGGCTAGCCTTCTTGGCCAATCTCCAGTGTAGACACAAATGGGAGAATCATTGAAAACTGCTTTTGCTAAATTGACAACTGATGAATCTTAAAAACACCACTCTGGGAGGTGTTTTTGTCAATTAAGAATAAAACAATGGAACTCTTTGTGGATTACTGACTATTCAACCTACTCAAATCCAATGGTCTTCCTGTCCTCATCTCTTTAAAAGGGCCCACCGAGCATTGGCCCCTCTGCTGAAGTCAGTTGCCCCTCCCAGGATGATAATAAGAGGAATGTTGAGACCACAAAAGCAACACAAAACACATTTAGCAAGGACATAATATACCTTCCTTGAAATGGGCAGGTATCATGTATTGGTACAACATGCAGGGATATGTTTCAGATTCCAGTGGTGTGGCAATACTGCTTAAGAACAGATTAGATCTGAATCTTTGTGCCCAATTTTCCAACAAGCTCAGGTTATCCAAAATGCAGCTGCCAGACTGCTATTGGGAATTTCTAAAACTCAGTCAGTCAACATGCCTTACTCAAGCTACACTGGCTCCCGGTAAAGCATAGAGTGAGTATTAAGTCCCTAGTATTACTTATAGGGCCTTACACAACTCAGGCCCCAAATTCCCCAAAGAAAGATTCTGGTGGTATCAGCCAGAAAGGAGGCTATGTTCAAGCATCACTTTGAATATCGTTGTCCCGACCTTTAGGCTTTCTTCTTGGGGAGGGAGAAGGTTTGTTGCAGGGGCTGCAAAACTCTGGAACTTCCTCCCTTTCCAAATCAAGTCTCTGCCTGATCTACCAACCTTCAGAAAGGTTATCAAAACCTGGTTCTTTAACAACTAATGGGCATGCACTGCTCCTTATCCTGCAGCGCCGAGATACCTTCGGGTAATTTCAGCGCTTTACAAAAAACATTTACCATAAGAACTGTATTGAATTCATCCTGAGTAGGACATTGTCAAACCCTAGGGATGTTACAATGCTATGCAGGAGAGCTGAAAGGGTAATTCCATGTTACTGTCAGTATATTTACACCCACATTTCAAATGCAAATAATGGCACTATTTAGTGCTGTTTGAGACCAGGCAGCTGAGAAGATGGTTGTCATGCGCCGGATTTCAACCTAGTGATGGACAAGTTGGTACACAAGAACCAGTTGGGCTTATTGCTTTAGTGGTAAAACACAAAAAATCATAGAAAACGTTGCAATTCCATTGACCTGAACAGCAGAGCTGGTGAGTCTTTTTTTGTATCAACCCCAATGAACAATGTGCTTCTAATTGATTCATGATTATTTCATGATGGACAAGATCACCCTGGGATAGAGATCCATATTGTGGATTCATTTATTATATAGATACTCTTTGGCTAGACTTAGGGGCCGATTCCGATTCCGGCCGCAAAACGAACCGACCGACACGGACCCGGACCGAATACCGACCGACACGGACCAGCGCCGTACGACCCGTGCAGTACGATGCAACACGAGTAAATTACAACCGACACGTACGGAATACAAGCCGTACGACCGAGCCGTAGGGAAAATAGTGATCCGGCTGGAAAACCGACGTGGGTTTCACCGACCGACACGAACCCGGAATGAACCCGACCGACCTGTTCCCGCGATGTCCAATCCGCGCAGTACAATGCAATGCGTGTAAAACCAGACCGGCTCGCATGGAGACCAAGCCGCACGACCGACACGCACAGACAACCAGGCCCACAAGCAATAGAGACCTTCGTGACCGGCGCGTATGAAACACAGAAGATAGGCCGCGTGAACGAGGCAGAGAAGCCCGCACGAGACAACCACAGCGTCCGTTTCCATCACATAAACGTCTCCTTCATGCCTACAAAACCCAAAGGAAAAAAGACAAAAAAAGGACCAAACAAGCAATGACAAAGCCAATAAATATCAAATAAAAAAAACTGGGACAAAGACACACCCACAACTCCAACTATATAAAGGACTACAATCACTACCATCATCCCTTGCAAACAGGAGACACAGCCAGGAGCAAACACCATTACACAGCAACCACAGACACACTCACCACTCACACATCACACAACCCACACACCATCAGCACCTCATCCAAAAGCACACACACATACAGCCAGCAAAACCAACACCAACCCACCCTCACTTACACCCTCACACACACATCCCTCACCACCACCACCCATCACCATGCCATCAAAGAAGAATCCAAAGTTCACAGATAGTGAGTTAGAAGTGCTGGTAGACGAGATCATCAGAGTTGAGACACATTTGTTTGGTACATTGGTCCAAAGGACCCCCATGTCACAGAAAACCAAGATGTGGGCGAGGATTGTGGACAAGGTGAACGCTCAAGCACCAGCAAGGCGCACAAAGGATGATATCCAGAACAGGTGGTATGACGTGCGCAGGAGGGTTAAGAAACTCATCGAAAAAGATCACTGCCCTGAGTCAGTGCACCGGCGGTGGCCCTCCTGCCAAACCAGTCTACTTCAGGACCTGGGAGGAGAAGGTGCAGGACATCCTACCACCAGAGAGCGTCCATGGCCTAACAGACATACCAGAGCCTGGTGAGAACACAAACAACATACCCAAGATTGTGTGGCAAGGGGACAGTGAAACCGTGCACCGCAAGCAAAGCTACAGTAACCAATAAATAATCATACCAAGATGTGTATGCCACTCAGACAAACACAATACCTGCCATCTCATAGTGACTTGGAACTGTGTCATGACATGCACCAACCTACAAACAAATAGAGCAAGCCAGTGGCACAAAGCTAAATAGACACTGCCAGACAGTTTGCCACCACAAACACACTACCTCACAGTGCAGCTGACTGACAGGAAGGAATAGTGGGGATGCAGGTGAAGTGAGTGTATCCAAAAGCATGATGGGGCCTGTAGTCACAGATATGGCTCCCCCTCCTGATTGGCCCATCAAGACCTCTCTGAAACATGCCCACATCACAGCGAGTGGAAAATGACTGACAAGATGGCTGACACTGGGTCCTACTGTGGGGAGCACAAGACCCTGTTAGGGTTGTGTGCAAATAAGAAGCAGGACACCACTGACTGACATCCTGAAAGACAACTTGTACGCCCTACAATGGAAGCACGTCTCATGATGGGAAGGAGGACTGACAGCCCTGACCATACTTACCAGCATGTGGAGACACCGCACCCCTCAACACAAACTCCACACAACTCACCGGGTAGAATGCATTGACACACACCTCAGTGAAATATCAGCAAAAGATACCCCGTACTGGGTGCTGCTGTGTGAAGCACAGGGGCTCTCTTTGGACTTGTAGCCAAACAAACACCAGGATTTCACAGTCAGCCATCTTGCCATTGCTGTCACAGTCCCTCACAGGGAAGCAGAGTCAAGAGGAAGGAAGTATGTGCATGCTGGGAAGGGGGGTGTAGCCAAGAGTATGATGGGAGTCGCAGTCACAGACAATCTACACCCACCCACATGGCCCAGCAAGCTCACACTGAACCATACTGGCCCCACAGGGAGTGGGAAGGGACTGACAAGATGTCTGACACTGGGCTCTGTTGTGGGGAGCACAAGGCCATGCTGGGAAATGGGCACCAACAAACACCAGGACTTCACAGTCAGCCATCTTGCCATTGCTGTCACACCCCCTCACAGGGATGCAGAGTCAAGAGGAAGGAAGTATGGGCATGCTGGAAAGGGGGGTGTAGCCAAGAGTATGATGGGAGTTGCAGTCACAGACAATCTACACCCACCCACATGGCCCAGTAAGCATACACAGAACCATGCTCACCTCACAGGGAGTGGGAAGGGACTGACGAGATGTCTGACACTAGGCTCTGTTGTGGGGAGCACAAGGCCATGCTGGGAAATGGGCAACAACAAACACCAGGACTTCACAGTCAGCCATCTTGCCATTGCTGTCACATCCCCTCACAGGGAAGCAGAGTCAAGAGGAAGGCTGTATGGGCATGCGGTGAAGGGGGGTGTAGCGCAGAGTATGATGGGAGTCGCAGTCACAGACAATCTACACCCACCCACATGGCCCAGTAAGCATACACGGAACCATGCTCACCTCACAGGAAGTGGGAAGGGACTGACAAGATGTCTGACACTAGGCTCTGTTGTGGGGAGCACAAGGCCATGCTGGGAAATGGGCAACAACAAACACCAGGACTTCACAGTCCGCCATCTTGCCATTGCTGTGACATCCCCTCACAGGGAAGCAGAGTCAAGAGGAAGGATGTATGGGCATGCTGTGAGGGGGGTGTAGCGAAGAGTATGATGGGAGTCGCAGTCACAGACAATCTACACCCACCCACATGGGCCAGCAAGTTCTAACTGAACCATACTCGCCCCACAGGGAGTGGAAAGGGACTGACAAGATGTCTGACACTGGGCTCTGTTGTGGGGAGCACAAGGCCATGCTGGGAAATGGCCAACAACAATATCAAACTCTGTCCGTGACAAGCTGGGAAAAAGCAGTGTACAGGCAGGCATCGATGCATGTAGAAACATATCTCACATCGTGTGTCTCTTCCAAACACAGGTGGTGCTGGGCACCCAGCACCAAATGATGAGGATTCCCAGTCCCAGACTCTGGCGTACAATGAGCTCTCTGGTCTGACTCTGTCTCTGTCCTCTTTGGATGATGACGACCAACCTGGCCCCTCCGGTGTGAGCCATCATGCAGCACCAGCAGTATCAACATCTTCACCCCCTGTACCCACACCTCCAGCATCTGGACACCGACAGGGCACCCCCACCAACACGGACAGACCAAGGCCAATGAACACCCACAGCACAGGGACACAGGACCCCCGGAAGCTACAGCAAACACCACCAGTGTCACCTGTGCGTCCCGCCGCTGGTCCTGCCCGTGTGGATAGGGGTGCTGGGAGGGATGGGAGGCAGAGGGCGCACCTTACAGAGGGGTCTGGACTGCATGATGACCCCCACCTGGCACGCATCATAGATGCGTACCAGAATAGCGCCGGAGGATTTGGCCAGGTAGTGGGGATCCTCAAGGACATGCAACAGGAGCAGGTCGCCCACCATGCCCACATGGAGGCCAAGTGGGATGCCCTTACTGCGGTGCATCGGGACATACTCCAATGCCTCCGCCAGATCAACACAAACCTGTCCACACCTCCCTGTGTGGCCACAACATCTGTCGCAACACCATCTGCCAGCGCCACATGGGAGGGAGGAGGACTCTGGCGGAGAGTCCCCTGCACCGCAGAGGCCTGCACCTGAGGATCCCCCCACCCAGAAGAAAAGGGGTCGTCCGAAGAAGGACATGTGAGAGGCAAATGTCCCAGCACATCCCCCAGGGCCTCTAAACCTGTTCTAGACAATGTTCTTTGTGCGCAAACCGTTCACCTTGTCCAATCGCACACAACTTGCCCACATGACATGAAGGGTTCATGTTGGGCCAATGTAGCAGATGACTGTGGACTTTACTCTGGACATTTCAGCTACCAGCACTTCCAACTCTAATGTGAACTTTGGATTCCAAAACCAATGTACAGCACCCACCATCCTGTGCACTTCCCTCACACATGTTTGAAAATAAACTCACCAGTACACCATACTTGCCTCTGTTGTGATTCCAACTTGTCATGTTCAGGGAGATGTCGATCTGCTACACAAAACAGTGCATGCCAAATACTGCAACAATGTGACCAACGTAAGGTGAGTCATGGTGATGTGACACATGTGAGGGAGACACACCACTATGGCACTACAACACATACTCACCATGGCCATGTTACTCATCCCACACAATGATGTTGACCTGAAACACATTGGCATGCACAGACACAACACCAACCACAGTCAGTGGTAACAAGTCCACAGGTGAGGTAAGCAGATGTCAGTCAGATGTGGGAAGACAGACAATGCACATAATAAAGCGTAGCACAGGTTCATTACACATCAGCAACATGTTTATTCCACAATAGTTGCACGGTAATTCTACGTAACAGTGGACACACGCTCACAAAGTGTTGGAGAATTGAAGTCCAGGGATGTGTGGTACATCAGTTGATGGGAATTGACAACTTCCACACTGGTGTTGGATTCTGGGTGTTGGGGGTCAGTGTTTACCAAACAACAGGCAAAGTACCCTGGGAAGGACAGACACAAGACACAGTCAAAAGCACAGCAGAACAGGAGAGAAATGCAGTACACATGCACAAAACATGTCGCAAGAAACCTACACAAAAACAAGTTAGCAGTACTACCCTATTGTGGAGTACACACCACCTGAATGGACACATCACTGCACGCATCCAGTCAAGTGGCACACAGACACACTCATACAGCAAAAGAGCTGCCACAACACATTCCAGGCTACCTCCATACATTGACATAGCAACCCTTGAAACTCACACTAAGGCGAAGAAGTTATTGATGAGCTGTGAGCAGACGTTACCCTCATCCTCATCATCACTGGCATCTTGGCCCAGGCCGGGATCCTCCACAGGTCCTCGTCATCGTCATCCTGGATGATAGGCACCTCCTTCTGCACTGCCATGTTGTGTAGCATGCAGCATACAAGGATTATTTTGCACACCTTTGCAGGCTCATATGGGAGGGCCCCTCCAGTCTTGTCCAGGCAGCGAAAGCAGCTTTTCAGGAGGCCGAATGTCCGCTCAATAACCCTCCTGCTCTGACCATGTGCCTCATTGTAGCGCAGCTCGGCTGGTATCACAGGGTTCTGTAGGGGTGTCAGCAACCACGGCATGTTGGGGTATCCGGAGTCACCTACACACACAAAAATGAACAAGTAGCTGAGTTTTGTAGGAGTGCGGAATACAAAATTGACAAACACACACAATGAGAAACAATCAGTACACACCGACAAGCCAGGCATGCTGAGCTGGCATCTGTGACATCAGCGTTGCGATGCGACTACTCCTCATAATGTAGGCATCGTGTGCAGAACCAGGGAACCGTGCACACATGTGTGATAGACATGTCAGCAAGACATACCACCAGAGCATTGATGGAGTGGTAGTGCTTCCTGTTCCGGTATGCCTGCTCATGTGCCAGTGGTGGTATCAGGGCCACATGTGTCCCATCAATAGATCCGATGACGTTCAGCTTCCTCCCCAGTGTATAAAAGGCATCCTTTATTTCAGGGAGTTCAGCTGGGCTAGGGAACTTGATGTACAGGTCTAGGAAATGCAACATCCCCTCCAAGACATCGCGTAGCACCCGACTAAACATCGTTTGCGACATACTACCAGCAGTAGCCACAGTGTACTGGAAGGTAACAGTAGCAACGAAGTGCAGGGCTGCCATCACCTTCACCTCTGGGGTCAGTGTTGTAGGGTATGTCTGGCCAGGTAGCAGATGTGGCGCCAACTGCTCTGCCAACTCCTCAATCAGTGGCCTGGTGAAGCGGTACCGTCTGATGCCGTTGCGTTCCTGCATGGTTGCAAGGTCTGGGAACGGTCTATGGACAGCCGGTACCCTGCAGTACAGAGATGCACAAAGGAAGATTGTCAGTTCATCCACCCATGTGGCCATGACCAGGCTCAATATCACATGATAGTTCATGACATTACACAATGTACTGAGGTGTGTGCTGTTGGGCATGGACACATGTCACCTACATGACCATCACCTCACATCTCAATTCCACATGTCCACATGAGTCCCATGTAGTGCAATGGCCAATCATCTGGCTGTGTCACCCAACCTATGTACTGCTGCGACGTTCCAAACACACACCACAGTGACAAGTGAGGCCTGATGTCTCCCAGGCATCACAGATCTTTGCCATGCAGAAACCCAGGGTCCCTGTATTGCCACATAGACACTGGCATGGACATAGCGTATCACGTACACACCACAAGGCAAGCGTAAGTCCCACAGGTAGTGGCCACTGTTGTTCCTGCCGGCCCTACATGTACGTCTCTTAGACACACACACACCATCAAGGTTGATGCATATACCACATGGATGTGGAGACTGTCACCCATTGGGCACATTTGATCAGACACATCTGAGACACAACATGCACACAGACTGTGGGTGCACATCAGTATTGTGGCTACAGGTCTCACTGTGATGTACATGCCGTCACCCCCTGGACTCAGGGTGTATGTGACATGCCCCAAACATATCCAACATGAAACTGTGTCCATGACTCATGCCCATTACTGTACAATTGCACATCACAGTGGTAATGTGCACAACACACAAAGGATGCTGCCCCCATGTACACGTGCACAGCCTGGGAGTGGCTGCACAAAAGTGCCACCCAACAAACCAGATGTGGCCCCCCCAAACACCCAGGGAATGCAGCCCTACATGCCATGGAACACTGTGTGGCCAATGCTGTAGTGTGGTAGGTGTGCACAGGTGGCCCTGGCTAGTAAATGTGTGTTGAATCCGTAGAATAGTCACACCAATGAGGTCCGACGCGGGTGACAATGCGTACGCATTGCACGGTTCATGACCGAGCCGTGCGTACGCTTTGCCATTGAATGCAATGTGGTCCGACGCGGGTGACAATGCGTATGCATTGCACGGTTCATGACCGAGCCGTGCGTACGCTTTGTCATTGAATGCAATGAGGTCCGACGCGGGTGACAATGCGTACGCATTGCATGGATCATTACCGAGCCGTGCGTACGCATTGTCATTGAATACAATGAGGTCCGACGCGGGTGACAATGCGTACGCATTGCACGGTTCATGACCGAGCCGTGCATACGCTTTGCCATTGAATGCAATGAGGTCCGACGCGGTGACTATCATTCATACGCGTCGGGCAGGCATGGTCCGAGACAGGCGTACGCCTTGGCCATTGCATCGTATGGAGACGGGTGCATGTGTATTTTCGAAATACGCGTTGTACACTCAGTTGACCGAGCCGGGCGCACCCATTGGCTCCGGACTGTCATGGAGACGGATGCGGATTCAAACCTTGTACGAGTTGTGCACTGGAAATTCAGTTGGATGCTTACAACAATGTTGCAATTTCAAGTGTTTCATGAAGGTGAAGATTTGAACGATGCGGAAGGCGTGCATGAGTCGTACATTTAAATGGATGGGCACAGATTCTGGCTCTGCAGAACAGATATAAGGCTGGCTGACCCCCAGGGAGCTCACTTGCCTGCACTACATGGTACTGGACCACATCCCTGCTACCACTGCTGCTGTCTCTGCATCCTCTGGCTCCTGCTATGGCACGCACATTGGAGAGGGCCCCAGCCTTCACTGAGGAGGAGAACCAGGCCCTGCTGGACTGGCTTCTTCTACAGTACAGCAAGCTGTATGGGAAACCAGGGAAGCAGGTGAGTGTGCAGTCCACTGCCTTCCTAATCATGCATGTTGTCTGACTAGTAGTACTAGCAGTGTGTACACCAGTGGCAAGCATTCTCACTGACTACTTTCATCCCCCAAAGTGTGTAGGTACATGTAATGAATAGGTGTCCTGCTGCTAAAGTGCATTAGTGCAAGCTTAAACTATCCAGGCATTGTTAACATGTCAGACATGCAGGTGATTTGTCCTTCCCCATGGTTGCACAACCTGTGTAACTCATTTCCCTTTGTGATGATGACATGTATATCCAAATGTGTGCAGCACAAATATGGGGCATGTGTGTTAATGTACTTTTCACTTTGTCATCCTCACAGGTTGATGTCCACCAGAAGCAGGAGATATGGCTGACCATCGCCCGGACAGTTCATTCGGTGGGGGTCTACAAGCGCCGGATCCGCAACTGCCAGAAGAGGTGGCAGGACCTTCGGGGCTGGACCCAGAGGATAGCAAGAGTCCAGCTGAAGCTGTCACCTCCACGCAGGAGGGGCGAACACCAGACCCTGACCCCCCACATGCTCCAGATACTGGTGGTGGTCTTCCCGGACCTGGATAGGCAGCTGAAGGCCAGACAGCAGCAGGAAGGGGGTATGTCTATGCCTAATCTGTGTACTATGTCTGACATGCTAATTGCAGTCTTTTGGCCTGGTCACACTTCCACATTACGTAAGTCTTGTAGTCCAACACTCAGGTCCATCAATTGTGTGATGCACCCTCCTCATCTGTTCCACAGGTGTGGCACTGTGTTCTTGCAGTCAGCTATGCTTCATCTACCGGACAGCATCTGTTCCTGTGACTCTGTTGTGTGTTTCATGGGTGGGTCAACTGTTTAACCAATGCCTGAGATCTGACATGTGATCTGTGTGTGCCCTTGAGATGTGTTCCAATTGCTGGTATGACTCGCCATATGTGGCTGGGGTATTCCAAACAAACCCATGCAGCAGGGGACTCCAGTTCTGGGGCCTCAGGAATATGTATATCAAGTATGTCACACTTGTTTAGCCACCTGACTACTGTCAAGGGCCAAACAGTGTTTCATGTAGACCTGGCCAGTCATGACTCCTCAAGGGCATTTAGAAACACTCTGTAATCCCACTCCTGTGTAACAGGTTGTGCTTAGTGACATGTGCCCTTAGGTGTCTGCCTCTGTGTCATTAGGGTGTGGCTTGTTGTTACGTACAACTGGGGTGTCCATGATTCAGAGGGTCAGCATGACATCTGAGATGTGACTGTGAGAGACAAGACCTGTGTGACATATGGGTGTGTGATCATCTGACAGCGCACAATGGTGTATGCAACTGTATCCTTCATGCAGCTGGGTTACATGCATAGCAGACTGTGATGTGTTAATGTACAGGGAGTTGTGTTTGCAGGGACTCATATGTCTGATTTGCATTATGTGTGGTCTACTGGGTCCTGTATATGTTGTTTGCAGGGGATGAGCAAGTGCGCCAGTCATCTGCAGAGTTAGCTTTACCCCTGAGCTAGGATAGTGAGTCAGTGCATATTGTTGTTGTCTGGATACCCTGCCCCTGTGACAGGAGACAGTGTTGACTGACTTTCAGGGCATCCCAATGCCATGGCATTTAACTTGCTATGAGTGATCCTGCATTGTGTTCAAGTGTGCACCATGCACCCCATTGTGGCATTGCCCATCAGGACATGAGAACATCATAGTGTGTGTTGGTGGCATGCATCACAAGCATGTGAAATGAGTCTCTGCCCATCCCTTCATCCGGACACCTGTACTGAGTTTATTTTATTTTATTTTATTTTGAAGGTTTTATATAGCACGAACATGACCCTTGCGGGTATCAGAGCGCTTTACAAGAGAAGTAGTTAACAAAGGAGCGAATATACAATGGTAACATAGTGTTTCGGAATAAAGTCTTAAGTTCCAACTGATTATTCTAAGAGTCCGCATCAATATTTAAATAAATTTCGACATGAGAAGAGACTGGACTTCTTTTTTTAAATAGGCAGTTGAGGGGTTGAGTCTGATTTCTGGTGGTAGTGCATTCCAGATCCTTGGAGCAATACCAGAGAAAGCGCGGTTATAAGTTTTCCTCTTGGCAAACCTTTGAGACTTCAGAAGAAGGTTACTGGCGCTCTTGGATGATCAGTTTCCGCACGAAAGTTCCAGTTTCTGGGCTAGATAACTCAGTGTGTTGTGATGGATGGCTTTATGCGTCATGCAGGCGATTTTTAATTGAATTCTTGCTTCGAAGGGTAGCCAATTGAGCGCTTTGAAGTCAGGAGAGATGTGGCTGTTTCTTTTAGAGCCTGTGATGAGCCTGGCCGCTGAGTTGAGAGATGCTCTTAGGGGGGCAGTTGTAGATCTAGGTAGTCCACTGAGAGTTGCACTACCATATTCTAGTCTGGAATTACTAGTGCTTGGACTGCCATCTTGAAGTCGTTTACTGGGAGGAAGGGTTTTAATTTTCTCAGAGTGCTCATCTGAAAGTTTGCTCCTTTTGCTGCGGCATTGATGTGTTTTTGCATGTTTAAATTACCGTCCGGAGTTACTCCCAGAGACTTTGCTGAGTCAATTATGAGAGGTTGGCAGTTGAATGCTGTAAGTTGTTTAAGCCATTCGTGTATGTTGGATGGATGATTTGGTGGGCTGATTAGTAAGAATTCAGTTTTCAGGGCGTTTAGTTTGAGGTGGTCATCAGTCAACCATGACTGAGTATTTTGTAAAGTTAGATTGAGAGATTTGATGTCATCTGGAGAAGTTATCTTTAAGTATAGTTGCGTGTCGTCTGCGTACATGTGAAAGTGGATATTTGAAGAGCCGAGAATCTCCGTGAGTGGCTCAATGAATAGATTAAACAGTGTAGGTGAGAGGGAGGATCCCTGCGGAACTCCTAATGTGACTGGGACGGTCGAGGACAGAGATTGGTTGACCTTGAACCTTTGGGATCTATTCAGGAGGAAAGGGGTAAACCAATTTAATACTGACCCCGATAAGCCCATTCTGTATTGCAGGAGGGCTAGAAGATTTTCATGTTTGACGGTGTCGAAGGCTGAGGATAAGTCAAGCAGGATAAGTAGGCAGGTTTCGTTCTGGTCTAGGATTCTTGGTGCGTCATCTACTATGTGGGTCATAGCCGACTCAGTACTATGACCTGCCTGGGAGCCAGATTGGAATTTGTTGAGCAGGTGGAAGTGAGTGATGTGGTTCTCTAACTGGCTGAGAACACATTTTTCTAGGAGCTTAGCCAGAGTTGGGATGTTGGAAATTGGTCGGTAGTTATTTAGGTCCGTGGGGTCAGCTGTCGTTTTTTTAGGATGGGGGAGACTTGTCCCACTTTGAGAAGTTCGGGAATGGTTCCTTGAACTAAGGAAGCATTGATAATCTTTGTCCAGAGTGGCAGTAGTGCCGGTATGAGGTCTTTGAGGTAGTTTGCAGGAAGAGGGTCTGAGAAGTGATGGGAGGGGTTCAAGGACGTGAGTGTATTTAGAATAGCTTCTTCGCTATAGGTTGTGAAGGTGGCCCAGGATGCGTTATTTTTGAGGGCGAGTTTAGATGAGCCAATGAGTGGGGTTGCTGGAATATGGGATGACAAATCCTTCGAAGTGGAAGATTGAGCCAAGGGGGCCTTAAGGAGATCTGTTTTAAGGAGTTCAGGTTTTTTCGTGAAGAAGGCGGAAATTTCTTCAGAGCTCGGTGGAGAGCCTTGACCAACTTGATGAGGGCGGGCTAAGTCGCTGGATTGAGATTTGACTAGTTCAAATAGTCTTTTGGGTCGGTTCTTGGCTTGATCTAGCTGATTTTTTAAAAAGTTTGCTTTTGAGAGTCTGATCTTTCTATAGTACGAGTTTCTGGTGGAGCGGAGCAGATTGAGATGAGCCGTGGAGGACGAAGACCTCCAGCGCCTTTCGGCTAATCTCAGGGTTCATCTATCTTCATTGAGTCTGCCGTCATACCAGGGTTTCGGGTCTTTTGTGGACATCCTTTTCAGTTGTAGAGGTGCGGTTGTGTCTAAGATCGAGGAAATGGAGTTAAGGTAGTGTTGTGTCAAATCTTGAACATCCGTTAGGCCTTCCGGGGGGAGCAGGATGTTGACGCTGGCGGATGTGGAGAGGTCTGTGTGGGGCTTTTTCAGAGTCCTCTTCCATATTTTAGGTCTCGCAGGTTGTACTGAGCGTAATTTGACTGATTCCTTGATGAAGAAGGTGATGGCATGGTGATCGGACCAGTCACAAGGGAGGATTGTGCTAAGCTGTATAGCTTCTGGTTTGGCCATAACCAGGTCAAGGGTTGAGCCCTTGACATGAGTGGGGCTGTTGCAGATTTGGGTGAGGTCAAGGGCGGAGAGGAATGCTTTGAGGCTATTTCCTGCAGGGTCGTTAGGGTCGTTCCAATGCAGATTGAAATCACCAAGGTATATTTGGGTGTTGTGTTGACCAGTGTGAGTGGTCACAATATCCATAAATTGCTGGATGAAGGTGATGTTATCGCCTGGCGGGTGGTAGAATATGTGCAATGAACAGATTGGTTTGTTATTACTTGTGACCTCTAGGCGGAGGTATTCACAGGAGGATAGATCCGGAGAGAGTGAGCTGTTCACTGAAAGAGTGGTCCGGTGAATGCAGGTGATGCCGCCTCCTGGTCTATCGGGTCTATCTAGTCTGGTGATGTCATGATCGGGGGGAACCAGAATGTCTAGGATCGGCGTGGAAGACTCATTTCGCCATGTTTCAGTTAGGAATAGGAGGTCGGGGTCATGAGTGAGTATTAGGTCCGCTATGTCAGCTGCGTGTTTTGAGGCTGATCTGCAGTTTAGTAGAATGCATTTGAGACGCGGCTTTGTGGTGGAAGGAGGATCGAGTGTTAATGGAACTAGCAGCAGATTCTCCAGGGTTACCCCTCTGTTGTTGTGGGTAGGGCCTCTATGTGTTGTGTGATGTATGGTTTCAATTTGGGAGGGTTTAATCATATTGAGCGGTTTAGTCAGAATGGACGGGTCAGCAGTGGATTGGCAGGGTTTGGAGGGGTCGTAAGAAAGAAGTAGGGAGTGTATGTCCTTAGCAGTTAGCGTATTTATCCTGCGGCACGGTCGGGTATTGGAATTTCGGTTAGGCACTGTTCTCCATCTTAGGGGTGGATATTTAGGGGATCGTGGATGTCTCTGGTGTTGGAGAGTGGGGCTGTTGCTGTGAGGGTTCCAGGTCTTATCTTCAGCATATCGTCTAATCATGTGTTGTTGCCCGATCAAGTTCCGTAGCTTTTGGAGGTCATCCTTGATGATTTGTAATGAAGAGAAGGATTGCATCAATTCTAGGGTCTGATGTAGGAGGCGTGTTACTTGTTCGGTCTAGGGGAGGGTAGGGGTGGATGGGTTTGTGGTGTAGATTGGAGGGTGGCAGAGATCTGAGGCTGCGTGGCGGGGTCTACAGGTAGGGCTGTCCGAGGAAGGGGAGGGGAGAGTAGCCAAATTGGGAGGGGGGGAGGTATGTGTCAGAGGGGTGTGCGTCGAAAATAGCGTTGTGGATGGGATAGGGTTGTAGATGGGAGGGTTGCATTGATCTGAGTCTTTATAGTGTGATCTAGCTATAAGGCTGTCCGGGGAGGAGGAGGGGGCCATAGCCAAAGGGGGAGAGGTGTGTGTCAGAGGGCTGTCTCGTGGCATTGAGGTGGGGGTATGGGGGGATAGGTTCATAGGAAAATGCCTTGGGGGTGTTATCGGCGTGGGCATGAGTCAGTAGCAAGAGATGTGCTGTGTGTATAGTGACATACTCCTACAGTTCACTTGCATGTCCAAATGACGTGTGGGTGGTGCATGTCGGCACATTGGGGTATTAGCATCCAACATGCAACAGACATATGTGTGAAAGTCAAGGAGGGATATGTGTGCCATGGTTGATGATAAGAATGACAATTGGCTTATTCTAAACAGTGTTGGCACTTTGAGCTGTGTTCAGCTGATGATGCCAGGGCTTGCCCTGTGATGTGATGTACTCACTGTGGTGTGTGCAGTCAGTGCAGGTGACTGATGTTGTTCTCTTACTTCCTATTCCTATCCAGATACATCCACGGCCACAGGAGGGGACAGCTCCAAAGAACCATGAGGAGCCACAGAGCCTGACAGGGACAGAAGGAGAGGAGTCGGGGGGACCCAGTGGCATGGAGGGCGAGTGGAGCCACACAGAGGAGTCGTCAGTACCATCACCCCCAGCTGAGGGCCACATCAGCTCTGAGGATGACTCCCTTGTGGAGGCGGGTGTCAGCAGTCACCAAACCCCAGCTAGTGAGGCTGTCCCCTCCACCACCACCACCACCACCACCCTCCCATCGGCTCCCATCGCAGAGGTCCCTGTAGGCTCCCGTGTCCGCGAGCATGTCTCCTTGTGCCAGGCACCGCACCCCCTGCCCCTGTGTCCCCTGCTGCCCTGAGTGAGGAGTCTGTGGACTTACTTAGACAGATCCATGTAGGGCAGACGTCGATGCTGAAGGTCCTCCATGCACACACAAGTCTGTTGACACAACTGGTGCGTTCATGGAGGGCATTTCCTCAGGCATGTCTGCCCTACAGAGGACCAATCAGTCCATGGCCGCCTCCCTGACGGCAGTAGTGTCCCTCCTCCAACAGTCCCGCACCCCTCCTACCCCTGCACCACCCACGATTCCTAGCAGCCTACCTGTCCCAAGCACACAAACACCTAAACCAAGGTCTAGACGTGCACACAAGCAAGCGCAGGGGACTGACACCACACTCACAGGGGTTGGTTTGCAGACACACACACAGTCATCCACAACCACTCCGCAGTCCTCCGAGACCTCTCCCTCCCAGCCCCCTTCCCTTGCATCACCTGCAACCCCATCTCCCCAGAAGCTCTTCCTCTGTGACCTTGGCCTCTTCCCCACCGACCCAGCAGATCTGATTACAAGGGGAAGAGGAAGTCCCCACACACAGAGGGGAGTGCCCCTCACACCCGGACACCCTCGCCCAGGCACAGTCAGACTGAGACCCCCAGCCGCAAGTCCCCCAAGACCCGGAAGAGCAAGACCCCCCGCCACCACGCAGCTCCAAGGCAAAGTCTCCATCCTCCATCCCCCAGGCCACCACTCCAGAGGTTCCCCCGCCACTCCCTGCCCCAGGTTCCCGCATCCACAGATACACCATCCCCAAAATGCTAAGGCCATCTCCCCCTACCACTTGCTCCTCCACACCTAGTCAAATGGTTAGTGCCACTGATGTGGGGACCGTGTCCCCCCCCTGTCCTGCCGACTCCACCTGCCCCCCATTCCGCTCCCACTGATGTAGGCACTGCAGTGGAGTCCATGACCACCCCATCTGACTTGGGCACTGCAGTGGGGACCCAATCCACTCCATCTGACCTGCCCACTGGAGTTGTGCCGGCACCCACCCCATCTGACTTGTGCCACACAGTTGTGATAGCCCCCACCACTGGCCCGTAGGTGGGTATTCCGGCCAGTGGCGGAGATTTAGCCATGGGCAAAATCTCCACCTCTGGGCTGGAAGCTCCGCCTCCGGCCTGGAAGTCCCGCCTCCGGCCCGGAAGCCCCGCCTCCGGGCCGGAAGCTCTGCCTCCGGGCCGGAATTTCCGGCCCGAGTGCGGACGTAAAGTTAGTAGTCGTAAATCCATTCTGTGAATACCAAAAGTAGTAAGTTTATTCTGTGAATCGCAAAAGTAGTAAGTTCATTCTGTGAATACCAGAAGTAGTAAGTGCATTCTGTGAATACCAAAATGGTACTAAGTTTAGGATTTTGTCTTAAGTTTGTTCTGTGAATCGGGCCCATGTAGTTGTCCCTAGGTGGTACCTTTCAGTGATTGAGACATTTGTATGTGTGTGTGACTGCTCCCACTTGTCGGGTTCACGGCTGCAATGTTGGCAGGTGTCAGCATGTGTGCCTTGTGGTTCTCCTTGGCTTCTGCATTGTCCTGGGACTGTGGCAGGGATTCTGAAGGTTACGTGAGCTTTGACGTCATGGCCATGTACCGCATACTGTGCAGTATGTCTGCCATTCCTCAGGGTTGTAAACTGTCCTTGTGTGATGTGTCTGTGCACCTTAGTTCCTCCCAACATTCCTGTGTTTGTCATGGGTGCAGGTGCAATGTCACCTGTCCATGTGGGCTTCACAGATGCATATTGTTGTAGTTCAGGGTGTGTGGTGTTGAGGGTGGACTGATGTAAATGTTTGCATGGATGGTATCCTAGCTCCCGTTTGACCATGGATAAGGGGCCATGCTGAGTGATTTGTGTTTGTGTATGTGTGATGTACGTTTGTGGAACAGGAAACATGTCTGGGTTTCCCAGTTTGTACGACATCTGCTTTTGTCATCACAGTGGAGTTGTCATGCATGCTTGTGTCACCCCAATGTCTGGTCCCTGGGGGTAGTGCTGTTGTGTGTCAGTCTCTTGCTGTGTTAGTTGGTGTTCATTCAAGCTTGTGTCACATGTGTCTTTTGTGCTCCCTCTCATCTCACAATGCCTGATTGCCCACTAAGGGTGTCCCAATGATGGTTTACTTTTGTATGGCACTGTGTCCACATCTGTGTCACTGTGGTTCAGCCCCCCTCATGTGTTGTGTAGTTGCCTGGGGATACTATGACACACACACACACACATGCTGTGTCAGATGTGCAGTGTGAGGTTGCCTGTTTGTGTTTGTGCATCTGCACCAGTGCATTGGTATTGCTGTTGTGGGCCTTTGGCTGGATGCTGTTTCTGTGATTTTCCCTGCTGTTCCTGTGAGTCATATCACATCATTGTGCACATTCATCCTGGTTGTTAAGTGCCATTGCTGGCATGGAATGTGAGTTTGTGAGCTGACACCTACAGTCCACACAAGTTGATTTGATTAGTGTGTCTATTTTCGAGATGTGTGTATGCTTGGTGATGGTCACTTCTGCTCTTGTGTCATTGTACACTGTATGCATTGTCAGCCCCCATGTGTGGTGCTTGTCTGCACATGGCCGAGAGTGTGTTAGGCTTTCACAGCACAGTTAGCCTCACCACAACTCTGTGGGAATGGGACACAACCACTAGTTTTCCCCAGAAGTGTTTAATGTGTTGGGAGCAGGGATCATACATGCTGTTTGTTATTTGCAGCTTTGACCATGATGACACTTACCTTTTGGTCACTGTGATGAGGGGGGGTTTAGACCCATCACCACAATGCTCAACATCTGCTGCAGTTTGAAAGCCCACACTTAACCTTTGTTCTACACAGTGAGGGGGTGTTCTTTTTACATTGGCATAGTGCTATAGTGATGCTTGTCTTGTGTAGGGCACACTCATTTGTTGGTCACACATGTGCTGTTAGTTACATTGTATGTTCAAAGTCATAATCACTGTTGTGGGCATTTGTCACAGACTACACACTGTTGTCATGATGTTAGGGGGGATGTATTTTGCTGACATACCTAATGTTGGAGTATGATGGATGTGTGGCGCATGACCCATCCTATGAGTGGGAGTGGCAGGGGTGATGGGCATCAGGTCCCTATGGGTGGGGGTGGCAGTAGTGATGGGCAACATATGCCCTATGGGTGGGGGTAACAGGGGTGATGGGGAACATAAGCCCTATGGCTGGGGGTGGCAGTAGTGATGGGCAACATAAGCCCTATGGCTGGTGGTGGCAGGAGTGCTGGGGAACATATGGCCTATGGGTGGGGGTGGCAGTAGTGATGGGCAACATAAGCCCTATGGCTGGGGGTGGCAGGGGTGATGGGCAACAGGTTCCCTATGGGTGGGGGTGGCAGGAGTGCTGGGGAACATATGCCCTATGGGTGGGGGTGGCAGGAGTGCTGGGGAACTTATACCCTATGGGTGGGGGTGGCAGGAGTGCTGGGGAACATATGCCCTATGGGTGGGGGTGGCAGTGGTGATGGGCAACAGGTCCCCTAAGGCTGGGGGTGGCAGTAGTGATGCGCAACAGGTCCCCTATGGGTGGGGGTGGCAGGAGTGCTGGGGAACATATGCCCTATGGGTGGGGGTGGTAGTGGTGCTGGCCATGCAACCCCTATGGTGGCCTGTTGCTAGTGGCCAGGATATGGATCCCCTGTGTGTGTGTGCCATTTTGCGGGTACGTGTCGTTTGTTTGTGTGGTAGGTGTCTGACTTACCACCTGCGCCGTCGGTTCCTGATCCGGTCATAGATGTAGAGTACTGGTATGACCTGCGCGATGGGATTCATGATGTGTTTGTGTCATACACGCTGCTTGTTGCTCCGTCTCGTACCCGCTGCAAGCTGGTTCGTCTCGTAGCCATGGATTGAGTTGTGGCACGAATCGTACCTGATATGCTTGTTTTCCGGATGCTGTGACGTGCTGTATGTGGTGACCCGTCCGGCGCGAAGGAAGTACGCATCGTACTTGTCAGGCCGGAAACTGCTATGGATACTGCTTCCGGGCGACTCGGTTTAGTGTTAAGAGTTACGGCCCGGATGGAGAATGGAGCTTGACTTACAGCCTACGTGTCGGTCGTGTTTTTGGCAGTTATGCGCATCATACTTCCTCTGCAGGATGGACTGGCTACGGGTACGTGTCGGTCGCACGGTAAGGCTACGGTCAGCTCTCGGAGAGCTGTCCGACCCATTATCGGAATCGACCCCTTTAAGTGAATGGGGTTTTATATCAGACTTTTCTACTGCATGGAGTTACATAGGGGGCGTCCCTTATTTTCTATGCATTTTGTCCAGATGTCAGAGGCAAGGGCGCACTAGATAAAAAGAGATGTGGCTTCAGATGGACTGAGTGATGTGATGATCGCATATCCCTGTTTGCTGATGACCTTGTCACTCAAACTTGTTTACCCAGATACCACCATGAATAGATTACTAGAGATAAGTAAGAACTACAGAGCATACTCTGATTTCCAGGTAAACAGGAGCAAATTGGCCCTGTTCCCTGTTGCAAAATGGATAATAGGTCAATTCTACTAGTGCCAACTGTCAGTTTAACCAGAGGGACACCCGTGAAAAGTTATTATAGAAGGAAAAAGTCAACTTCAAGGATAGGAACCTTAACAGGGTTGGTGGGGAGTACCAGAGACATGAGGAACACTGTCGAAAGCTACTCCTCACCCAGTTAAGTAGGACCACCTCCTACAAAATGATCACTTTGCCCAAAATAAAATATATACTTCATAAAACCCATTCTGAATTGAAAACTCAGTTTTTCTAGTAAATAGAAACCAGAATGTGTACTCTCCTTTGGATAATGGGCTCCCTTCCATAGCATTAGCAGCTTTGCAGAAAGCTGTACATGATTGAAGTTTAGCGCTTTCAGACACTAGAAAATATCACTGGGTTGAGAGTGATCAATGAATGGTCATTTTCTCATCTTCAATAATCATTGCTCACAGTAGATAGATATGCTATGAGGTCTGAATGATATATACGGGTGCTCTCTAATAAAGCCCATAGTATGATAGCCTTTTCACAGTGACGAGGATAGTAATATAGATTTGGGAATCCTTTCTTAGATATGAACAAAAAACACTCCAGTGTAATGTAGTGTAATCATCCCAGCAAAAGACACACAATTGATGGACGGAGTGCAGAACAAATCAAAATATTCCCCCAGTCAAGAGATCTGGGTTAAATCCATCATTCTTTTGCTCACCATGCCACCCCAGTTTAGACCTGGCCATATGCAAATCAGTCTTGACCCTGTGCCTCATGGGAACAGTCCAGCCCGAACTGCCAAGCCAGGTCCTCCATGGACCGGAAACAAGCATCCTAGGACCGGTTTCGGGGTTTCACCCCTCTTCAGCCAGGATAGTTTGAATCCTGTGGCACAGTGAGCCCGGGAACTACATCTAGGCATTCCCGGCGCACTTAGGGCGAGAAAGCAAAAGACACACAATCATCCCAGACCTTAAAGCCCTACTATGCTTTCACACTTGGAACAGGTTGACATGTGGTGTGTAGATGGCTTAAAGACATTCACCCAAATCCAGTTTGAATGTCATTCATCTGACATGGAACCTTTCATTATAAATAATTTACACATGCCCTTGTGAAAGATGTCTCACCTCTTCAATACAAGATCCTAGAGCATCTTTTATGATCCAAAGCAGCTTCTCAAATTTGTAGGCCCTTAATTCTGAATGCTCCACATAGCCTAGAATGCCTCAAACATGGTTGGAAGCCAAATGGAGATTTCATGGGGCCCTGATTCAGAGGAGGTTATGGGTTTACCTATAGATGAAAACATGAAGGCCATGTTTATAAAATAATCAAACAACACAACACACCAGTATGCAGGCCGTCTCTCACAGATGATGCAGCGAGGATAATGGGTGGGCGATGAAGGTGGTCAATGGCCAAGGGAATGATTACTATAAACCTTAAGCCTGGGTCCCACAGAACAGCAGGATGTTGTCTGGACAAGGTGTTTCTAGGGCCACCATTTCTTTCTCCTTCTGCACTCCAGTCAATGATTAATTTGAGCCGGTGGCTATTTTTGGGGACCAGCACAAAGTGGAAAGTTGGAGGAAGATACAGATGGAAAACTGTCACAAGTGGACAAAGCAGGAACCTGTAAGTGTGAGATAAAGTGCAGGGAGTATCCATTAATGGATTAAAGAGGCATGAGATACATTGAAGACTATGTAGATGTTTCTTTGCACCAGCCTCAGGCTTCCAAGGAGAGCTTTGGGCACCAACACTCATTCTTTTGCTAATTAAGTCTGACTCCAGTTGAGACGCCAGATGATGCCTGGGCTTGGGGTTATAGTGGGGGAATTAGCAGAGACTTGAACCTCCCTGTTACCAATAGCATTCTGCTTCCGTGGGGACAGCAAAGTTTTTCAGTCTCTCATCCGGTCACAAGAAAGGATGCGATCAGATAGGGGACAATCTAAAACAAGCTGTTTTTATTAGCAGTCTCACTCTGATGATTGTCGAGGAGAGACTAGACTGGCAGCCCCTATTTCTTTTAAAGACTAGTCGAAATCATGGTGTAGCGATCAGGCCCTGAAAACATGTAAATTACTCTGGCATAATTGCTTAATTTAAAGAATGTGGGGGCATATTATCAGGAAACGGCGTTAAAATTATCGCTGCTTTAGCGGCAGAAAACTGCAGCTAAAGCGGCGATAATGGGCTTGATAATTATGCCCTTGAGAATTCCCATAGAAGCCCATGTTCTGGTGTCAACATGGGCTTCTCTTGGAATTCTCTGCGACATATTATCAAGCCCATTATCGCCGTTTTAGCGGCAGATTTCTGCCGCTAAAGCGGCGATAATTTTAACACCATGCTGGATAATATGCCCCTTCGTCTTACACTTATTACATGAAATCCCCTAAATTATGTAGCGTTGCATAATTACGCCACATTTGTGGTGAAATCATAGCATGGGAATGCAAACAACCAGAAATCTGCCGCTAAAGCGCCGATAATTTTAACACCATGCTTGATAATATGCCCCTTCGTCTTACACTTATTACATGAAATCCCCTAAATTATGTAGCGTTGCATAATTACGCCACATTTGTGGTGAAATCATAGCATGGGAATGCAAACAACCAGAAATCTTCCGCTAAAGCAGCGATAATTTTAACACCATGCTTGATAATATGCCCCTTCGTCTTACACTTATTACATGAAATCCCCTAAATTATGTAGCGTTGCATAATTACACCACATTTGTGGTGAAATCATAGCATGGGAATGCAAACAACCAGAATGCGAGCAGCTGTCATTATTGGCTCTATTCTTTTAGAGCAAAATGCCTCCTCGCGTTCAAAATAGATTTGAGGACTCTTGTCTTGCCTGTTGGATTTGCGTATTGCATAATTACTTGTAATTTCACAATATTTTTCCCAAACTTTACACAATTACCCAAATGCAAATTTCACGCACCCCTTATAAAGATCATGCAGGAGTAAGGAAGAAGAGAAGGGGAGAGGGAAGGAGAAGGAACAGGACCGGAAGGATGTGTTGCTGACTCTAGCAGGTTATGGAATGCCATTGCAGAGACTTACATACAGAACCCCAGTATTCTTCCCTTACAAGAAGACTGTGAAGTTGAGGGAATTATGAACCTATTGAGAGGAACAAACAATTTCTTCGGGGATGAAGGCATGTCCCAGAAGAGCTGAGTGGGAAATATAATAAAGCAGGAAGAGGTCCCTCGAGCCCAATCTAACCAACACCAGGAGATCACACAGACATTCCAAAGAATGTGCTACTATCCAAGGAAACAGAGTAATACCCTTTATTGATAACCTAACTTTCTCATGGTGAATAAGAGTCCTGTGTGCGATAGACTCATTTAATTCAAATAAGGCAGCACACATCCTTCTCTAGGGCTAGAAAGAAAGATACTACAATACAAATGCCTAAACCAGATCTTAATTTGTGACTGACTACATGTTAAATGTGCCGCTAGACACTTGTTTTTTTTCTTCTCAGCTGGCACACTACACATTTATCACTGAGCACACACGTGGTACCTGCTCTTGAAAAGATTGTTACCAGGTTAGGATATTAGCCACTGTTCCAATAAATTGACTCTGCTCACTCAATTGCTGAAATTGCTCTGGGTTTATCACTGATGCTTTACCTACACTGGCCTTATGCCAATGGTAAGGTAGAAGCTTTATACGTACATCTAAAAAGGCCACTTCCTGTTTGCACACCTAATACCACCTGACAGCACTAGATCCATGGCACATAAAGCTAATCTTTTAAGCAAACAACTTAATGCACTATGTCTTTTGTAAAGGAACATCACCAGTTTGGAGACATCCAAACAAGGGACATAGAGCGCCAAAGACGTGGCATTCATCAACGGAAGGGCGCTCACCCTTGCGCGACTGCCATTTTTCTTGGCACTACCACATACCCATTCAGTGCCCACTAAACTACAATAAACTTTTGACATGAGCCTATACATGCTATGCAGATGCAAGTACAATATAATAGAAGGCACATAACTATCAAAGTCACAGGGGTTACAGGAGTCAAAGAAGGCCAGTTATGCAAAAGAAATATCTTGTTCTTCAAACCTAAACCCATTATCCTTGGCCATCAATGTTTATTGAGTACATTCCAGCTGTTGGTGTCAATGGAAAATACCCAGAGCTGTCTGTTTGTTAAGAAAAGGATCAACTGAAGATGTGCCTCAATCCATGAGACATAACGCACAAAGAAACTGACAACACAACAGTCTAGGGGTCTAGTAGCCCCATCACCATCAGCAGGGTCTGAAGAGGAGACGGCAGTGAGAGCAGCACTGTCTCAAGATGGCAGCAAGAGCACACTGCATGATAGCAGTACATTGACAATAAGACAGGTACATTTTCAATGGTCATACAGGTAGATGCAAAATAATAATTGCACATTTCTCCATATATATTTTAACAAGTACACGTTTTAAATGCAACAACTGCAGACCCACCTTGAAAACTCAAAAGTGTAGACAAATGATGCTTTGAGGAATCTATTCAACTGAAAAGATCTTGTGGCATATTTACAAAAGAATGGCAGAGTGCAGAGTTAAGCTAAAATTGTTAACACCGCACTCTGCCATTCTGAAGACACAGGGATGCACCGTTTTTACAATGTTACGGTGCACCCTACTTTTTCCTTAGCACTGGTGCTAAATTCAGCTGCCTAGCACAAACGCAGGTGCCGTTGCACCATAGTGAAATGGAGTCTGTATTGAGGGAATTATTATATGTGCAGGAAGGTTTCCCTTCCTGCACATAAACAATCAGTAATGGTGATTTGTAACTCCTATGTGTACTGTATTGTGCTGCACACATAGAAGTGGCAAATCGTCTTTTTTTTAATGATTGTTTATGTGCAGAAAGGGAGACCTTCTTCTTCCTGCACATAAACAATCATTCATGGTGATTTGCTGATTCTATCTGTGCTGCACATTGCAGTACACAGAGAACCAGCAAAAACTAGGAGAAATTAATACTTTCTCTTTTTGCCATGCTAAAACCAGGTTTGATTCGGTCTTAATTTTGGTGTTGCCCCATATTTACCCCACCCTTGTAAGTAGGGGGCAGAGTCCAAATCAATATGTGTTGAGGCAGAACGCCCTCTACAGCACCCATTGCACGTCCCTTTCCACTAAGTGTAGCGTGAAAGGTTGGCCATATTTTCAAGGCAGCGTTAAGCCACGTTAAGTGGAATAACGCTGCCTTGTAGGTAAGGCTCAGAACTAATCGCCACCAGAACCATCTCAAAAAGTAATGGTCTGGTGGTGTTCAAAACTTGTAAATATGCCCCATTGTCTTTCTTCCCCAGCTCTTCCACCAACATCCTGCATGCTTTTGACTTACTACTATCATTCGGCATCCTGAGTGCACTCAAAAAAAGATGGTTATAATTGCCTGGCTTCAGGGCAATGTGTTTGTATAAACTTAAAGAAAATTATTTTGAATGATCCGAAGGCCTCATATAAATGTAATTCACAAACTTTAGTTCACAATGGACATCATACAAAAACAAACTGTGCTATCCAAGCAAGTAAGAAAGTATAAATGGCTTCATTGAAGGTGTTCTAGTGGTCCCAGTTCATGAACAAGTCGGAGTGTGCACCCAAATCGGGTTTGCAAGTAGTGTCACAACCCTACAATTTTTCCCCAAGCAAACAACCTTTGCTAGGTGGAACTTGACAAAATTTGTGTGTGGAAATACTGCAAAATTACTAGATTTGTAGCTCAAAATGGGGGATATAATGGCATAATACTGCATCATTCCCAATTCCAGGCTGCAGCACTCAAATGAGGGCGTTAGCACCACACCCAGTCAATAAGTCATCCAGCAATATCAGAATTTACTGGGGGGGAGGGAGGGCAGGAGAACCTGTCCAAATTTCTGACAAATTAAATACAGAAAACTCTTGATGTTGATTTACTCCTTGATCCATATTAGCAAAGAGGTTCTACTGCATTAGTGCGTGCACAGTTGTGTACTGAGAGCTATTAGTAATACCATGGCAACAACGCGGTGTAATATCCCATTACTGAAAGAAAAGTATCCCCGTACACCCACGGCTTTCACCGTTATCACATTTAAGAAAGAACACAGTAGCCAGACACATCTGTACTAACATAGCTTCAAAAGTATGTGCCTATGCAAGGGTGGAACAGATCCTTCATCCTAACTCCATAATGTTCCCTCTCTGGGCATGTGCTAAATGTATATCACGCCATGTGTGGTGGACAATCAGTGCATCTCTCTGGTAACCTTTTCGACTGATTGTATGCTTCTGTGGAGTTTCTGTCATTTAAGTGGGGCATGTCGCCAAGCATGGATGACCAGATATCCACTTTTGATTGTACATCACTGCAACAACAGCTGTGCATTGTGTTCCAAAATGAACACCTAGTATCTTTTCAGTGCCAAAGTGCAAGTGCTCCCTTTGTAAATAGTTGTTATGGATTGGTGTCTCCATAATTGGCATATTTGATTTACTAGTTAGTCCCTAGTACAGTGCAGTGTGTATGCCCGGGGCCTGTAAATCAAATGCTGCTATTGGGCCTGCAGCACTAATTGTGCCACCCACATATGCACTAGGGGTGGGCGGAATTTGCGTAATCGCTTTACGCAAATCTCCGCGAAACGGTAAAAAATCTCCGTGAACACGCAGAAATTCCGCAAACACGCGGAATTGCTTGTTCGCGATGCTTTTTTCCTGTTTACAGTTGCTGTTTGCGTGCTCGGGGAGAAATATCTCGCGAACACGCATTTTGAGAACATGAACAAGAAAAAATTTCGCAAAGTCGCGGAAAGCAGAATTTTGGGCAATTTCGCGTTCTCCGCGGAACGCAAAATTACCGAAATTCCGCAAATTCCGCGAGCGGGGCGGAATTTACCGCCCAGGCATAATATGCACCCTGTAAATGTAACTCAGGCCTGTCATTGCAGTGCCTGTGTGCAGTCTAGTACTACCATGTCGACCTGGCAAGTGCACCCACTTGCCAGGCCCTAACCTTCCCTTTTCTTACATGTCTGTCACCCCTAAGTTGTGGGCATGGTGCAGTGTATGTGAAAGGTAGGACATGTCCTGATGTGTGTGGCATGTCCTGATAGTGAAATACTGCCACATTCGTTTTTCACTATTGTAAGGCTATCGGTCCCAATAGGATAGAATGGGGAGTTTGCTTATAGCATCTTATAAGCATAACTGCCCATGGGAACAGGATGGGAAATATAGTTTAATATGCCTGAACTCAGAATGTTGAGATGCGTCTTTTAGTGAGGATGATTTCTATGTTCTGTGTTTGAAAATACCAATTTTAGAAAGTCGGTATTTTCTTGCCTAACCATCCAGTGTGCCTCTGCTAGGTTGTGTATTGACTGGTTCTTTGAGTGACAGGGACTAGGGATTTGCATTCTGTTCAGACAGCCACTTGGGGGGGTTGAGTGGTGTCCTGCCTTTTCAGGGTGAGTTAGGGCTGGGCTGAATAGACCTGGGCTGCATTTAAAGTAGGGGTAGGAGATTTCATTTCACCTGAATGGGCCTGCCTTCCACATTGCTGTTGCCACCTCCTGCCACGAAGCTGCACCACAGAGGACAGAACTGGTTTTGACTGAGCACAGGGCTTCTCTGCCACCAGAGAACAAATGATTTTGCTGTATAAATATTGGGACCCAGATCCCAGAACTTTAGATCACTTCTGGGAATCAAGAGGAACCTTTGCCAAGGAGAAGAGCTGGAGAAATTGAAGAGGAATACTGCCCCTGTGCTGGTTCCTGTCTGGGGTTGGCCTGCAGTGATAACTTGCTGCCAAGGAAAGGAGAAAGAACTTTGCTGTTTGCTGTGTTCCCGTGCTCGAGGAAGATCTCCAAGGGTTTCAAAATGAGCTAGCCTCCTGTTCTGAAGTCTCAGGGACACAACAACTTCACCCCCAGTTCACCCTGAACTCCTCTACTGAGAGTTCTGACCTGCTGTGAGGTGCCTGCCAGTGTTCTGGGCCTCTGGAGGTTGATTTGGGACTGTAAACTGCAAGAACAGTGAAAATCGACGCATTGCCTGTTTCCGACACATTGCAGCGGTGCAAGAGAAAATGTCAGAAGCATCGCAGACGCTGAATAATTGCCACAGTGCCTGCTCGCGGCTGAAGTGTCTGCCATGCGACAAATCCTATGCACTGGTCTCTGATGTCCGAGATCACCGCACAGATTCTGGCGCAGGCCTGGTTGGAGAAGAACTGACGCATCCCACTGAATCATCACGCAACGCTTCGAAGCGTCAAGTCTGTCGCATAATTGGGGAACGCAGTAAGAAACCGACGCATCACCTCCACACGGAGTAAGGAACCGACGCATCACCTTCCCTGCGTGTGCAGCAGAAGGAACCAATGCATCACCTCCCCTGGAGCAACGAACCAACGCATTACCTTCCTTGAGTGTAAGGAACTGACGCATCACCTTCCCTGCAACCCTTTTGCATGCATTTTCGATGCATCCAAGGTACTTTGTGCAAAAGTGTTGCATCTCACATTTTCTTGGAACTGAACTGTTTCTACCTTTTAAGAATCATATTTTTAATACTGTTTTGTGGATTTTTTCCATTTGGTCTTTTTTTGGTTTAGATAAAGATTACTTATTTTTCTAAACTGGTGTGTTGTCCATTTGTAGTGTTTTCACTGTATTACTGTATGTGTTCACAAACACTTTACACACTGCCTCTGAGATAAGCCTGCCTGCTCATGCCAAGCTACCAAGGGGGTGAGCATGGGTTATTTTAGAAGTGTATCCCCATTACCCTGACTAGAAGAAAGAGTCCCTATTTGGACAAAGGTACCAACCTCTGCTAACTAGAGACCCCCACTTCCAACAGTGCCTAAACAGTAATAAAGTGAAAACAAAACACAAGACAAATCACTCACTAATTTAGAGAAATAGAATAAAATGTAATAAACTATTTGACACCAAAACAACAAATACCCAATATCTAGAACTGGAGAAATGCATTTTTAAAGATTTAGATAAAAGAAGTACCTAAAACCACAAAGTGCCAATTGTGGTAATCTGGCTGCAATGGAACAGGTCAAAGTTGCAAAGTCAAGCTGAGCACAAAGGATAACGGGGTGGATACAGGACTGAATTCAGTCTGTGGTTAAAAGTTCCTTCTGTCCTTATGTGCTGAGATGCAAAGTTTTTACATTGGCCTGTGTGGCACAAGTGTTGAAGGGCAGTCGATGAGAGCTGTAATGTGAGCTCCTGCCTTCGACGGAAATTGCGTGGACTTGCATCAATCAATCAATCAATCGGGGTTTTGTAGAGTGCACTACTCATCCGTTAGGGTCCCAAGGCACTGATGGGAGGGTTTTAGAAATTCCGTTGGGGTCATTCGAAGAGCCAGGTCTTGAGGTCTTTCCTGAATTGGTGCAGTGTCGGGCTTCGATGGCTAGGGAGAGGTCAGCTTAGTGGAGGTTTCTCCTAGGGGCGTGGAAGGAGAGGTGGTCGTTGGGATATTGAGGTCTGATGTTTTGGGGGGCCTTGTAGGCATGCGTGAGTAGCTTGAAGGCTATTCATCTTTTGACAGGGAGCCAGTGGAGGTCGCGGAGGTTTTGGGTGATGTGGTTGTGCCGTGGAATGTCAAGGCTGTGGCGTTCTGGACAGTCGGGAGTTTGCGGAGGAGTTTTTTGTTGATTCCAGCATACAGGGTGTTGCCGTAGTCCAGTCTGCTGGTGTTGAGTGTGTGAGTGACTGTTTTCCTGGAGTCGGGAGGGGATCCACTTGAATGTCTTATGTAGTATGAGGAGGGTGTTGAAGCATGCAGAGGCGATGGAGTTGATCTCGCAACTCATGGAGAGCGAGGAGTCCAGTATGATACTGAGGTTACGTGCATGGTCTATCGGGGTGGGTGTTTTTCTGGGGGAGGGGGGGCCACCAGGTGTCATACCATGCGGAGGGGGCGGAGCTGAGGATGAGGACTTCTGTTTTTTCGTCAACATCCCCCACCGCAGCCACATCACCCCTACCTGACAAACCTACACTGGCTCCCTGTCGACAAGAGGATCACCTTCAAACTCCTCACCCACGCACACAAAGCACACCACGACACCAGACCAGCCTACCTGAACAGTAGACTCAGCTTCCACCCCCCCACCCACCAGCTCCGCTCCACCAGCCTCGCACTCGCCGTCGTCCCCCGCATCACGCGAGCAACCTCCGGTGGCAGATCCTTCTCCTACCTCGCCGCCAAGACCTGGAACACCCAACCTACCCAGCTACGGCAGACCAAAGACTTACTCGCCTTTAGAAGACTCCTCAAGACCTGGCTCTTCAAGCAGTAGCGCAACTCCCCCCCTCTCAGCGCCTTGAGACCCTCACGGGTAAGTAGCGCGCTTTACAAATACCATGATTGATTGATTGATTGATTGATTGATTCTGAGTTGAGTTTCAGGCAGCTGTTATTCATCCAGGTTGCAATGGCTTTCATCCCTTCTTGAAAGTTGTGCCTGGTGATGTTGGGTTCCTTTGTGAGAGAGAGGATGAGCTGGGTATCATCGGTGTTGGAGACGATGTTGAGCCCGTGGTTTCTGAGGATGGTTGAGAGGGGGGACATGTCGATGTTGAAGAGGGTGGGGCTGAGGGATTATTCTTGGGGTACTAAGCATCTGATCCCTGTCGGTTCTGAGAGGAAGGGCGGGAGTCATATTCTCTGTGTTTTGCATGTGAGGAATGAGCGTAACCAGTTAAGGGCTTTTACTTGGATGCTGGTGTCGGGGAGTCTGGTGGCTAGTGTGCGGTGGGAAACAGTGTTGAAGGCTGCTGATAGGTCCAGGAGGATGATAGCTGCTGTTTGGCCTTGGTCGAGGAGGGCGCAGATGTCGTCCGTGGTGGCGAGGAGGGTGGTCTCGGAGCTGTGATTGCTGCAGAATCTGGATTGAGAGGTGTCTAGGATGTTGTTGAATTCGCTGAAGTGTGATAGCTGGGTGTTGATGGGCTTTTTGATGACATTGGGTTTGGTTCCAAACTGCCTAAGGTAACAAAGGGCAGGCAGGCCTTGGTGTGAGCAGCGTTTGGCAGTGGCAGAGAAGGCAATCTTTAAAACTCGGGAAGTGGGTGGGCATAGCCCTGAGGCTACCCTTTGAAGCTCAGGAAATCCCAGGATATCCTGTTTAGTACAGGAGCTCCCTGCCCCACACTCAAGGCCCTTTTTTCCTCATGTCTGGAAGGAATACACAACAGAAGAGCTATCACAGTCATGTGACCCTGGACACCAGCCGAAAGGCATATTTGATTTTGACAGAAAAATTCCAACTTTCTCAAAAGTGGCGTTTTTAGAATAGTAGCTTTAAACCGGACTTTATCAGTAAAGATTGTTTTAAATTACAATTCAAATGAGAGGAAGAAGCATTTTTCTGTCTGTACCCAAACTTAAGTTATAACTTATTAAATGCAATAAGGTAACCCAGTGTTAGTCTGTGGGAGAGATATCGTTACAACAGAGTAAAACACCGTTTGGAATTTTCACTGAGACGTAAAACTTAAATATACATGTCCTACTTTTTAAATACCATGCACCCTGTCCTTAGAATGTTTCTTAGGAGTGACTTATAAGTATTAATCAGGAAGATTTAGGCCTGGCACTGGGTTTATTTTTCCAGGTCGAAATGGCAGTTTAAAACTGCACTACAGTCTGCAGTGAAAGACCTGAGACTTGCTTTACAATGCTAATCTAGTGGATTGCACGAGTGCTGAAGCCCACTATTAGCATTTAATGTACAGTCCCTGGGTACATTTACTGGGAATTACATAAAATGTGATAATAAGGTGTATGCTCTTTTTACCATGTTTAAGGGAGAGAGCACACACACATTACCACTTGTTAGCAGGGGCAAAGTGCACAGAGTCCGAATGCACCAAAAATTCATCCAAAAAAGAAGGAGTGAAGGCAAAAAGTCAGGGAGAATACTGATGTCAAGTCTAACACACAGGAATTGATAAGATCAAGTGGTGCAATGGCCATTGTACGCCTCTTGATCACTATCCCACTACTGGCATCTGTGTCCAATGTCTCCTTTCCTGTCTGTGATTCTATCCATTTCTTTTCTCTATGTTTTTTCATCTGAGACTGTTCCGCTCCTCTCATTAATATTTGCCTTCGACTCCTATCTTATTTTATACAATTATTCGCACTGCTTTATAAAACAAATGAGGGTGGGCGATTTTTTTGTAACACCATATAAAGCCTCCCAATTTCACCCGATTCATGTGTGACATAATAAAACTACCAGCCTAGATCCCTATAATTTCCTGCTTGAGGGTGTCATGTGGCATGTATATTCTGGAGCAGAAGATTAACAAGATCTTTGAAACCTGTAGCCTTTCCAGCCACCAGTTAATTGGTGTTGAGGAGTGATGCAGGAGAAGGAGATGGATGTAGGTGGACGTGCTAGAGCCTAGAGGTGCAATTGACTAGATGCACCGGTAGACCAGCCCAGGCAGCTTCACTATAGGACCAGAAATCCTTGTGATGAGATAGCGTGGTAAGGTGGGGCACCTAACTTTTCTGCAGAGATGATGGAGCTCAGATAAGAGCATGGTGTTGGCAGGTATGAGGTAGCACCAGTCTAAAAGATATCTTGCACGTAACGGTTTACCATTGCTGCCAGGGCAGTTTGACCATGTATTTAATTATTTAGTTTTTGGACTGTGTCAATGTGAACATTACTAAAATTAAATATATAACTTCACATGCTCTTACAAATCAAATAGAAATACATCATATACCAAAAACGACCTTCTATCCCTTAATCGAAGCCTCTTTCCCTGTCTTTAAGGTCGTATATCATCCATGTAATTGGATTTATACCTTTCATTCACCATAACACAGAAGGTTTAACAACAAAGAATAGACTCAAGTTTATTAGTGCAGAAATCTCACGGAAATCTCTCTTTGGAAAATGTAGAAAATATGGCACCATTACCTTTAATTACCCTTGTTTCTGCTTCTATTTATTCTCAAGATGATGAATCTTTGCCACCGTATTTTGACCAAAAGAGGTCCTTCATAAATATAGGCAAATAATCAAATGCAAATAAATATTTTAGTCACTAATAAGAGTTGTGAGTGGTTTTAAAGGGATTTGTTTTCCAATCAAAATGTATGATTCTCTGACTCTTCATTCATTAGTCAGCTATCAATCAGGTTACAGAATTGATAATAGAAAAATAAAGTTAGTAGAGAGCCTATCATAATTTGCAATATAGTGCTTTCAATAAAGGAAAGAATCCCCATTCTAAGAAAGTAAGGAGCAAATGATGTTAGTCAGAACTCGTGAAGAGTTCAAGAATAAAAACAAGAGTGAGATTAGCATGAAGCTAAATCAATAATTGATAATTGCAAAATCTCTCCTCAAGAGAAACAAAGCATAATGCAAATGTTCCTTGGCAAAGCTAATTTATCAAACCTTAAAGCTTGTTTTTTTTAACACATAGCCTATATCTAATCTGCCCTCATCCGAGCTGATTCTGCCTCCCCTTATTCAGCTTCGTCTATGACCGGTTCTGCTCTCCATCAAAGTCTGCCCTCTCCTCCTCTCTCTAAATCTGAATCTAAAAAAAAGTCTGAGTCTGCAAAAATCTCCCTGCTCCTCCTAAACTAGGAACCCGTTTATATGAAAAAAAAATGTTACAAAGAATGTGGCATGATTTTCGTCCTTCATCAAATTAGAATACAGCATTTCCCAAAAGTTCACCTCCACCTCTCATTCATATCTCATCCATCAGGCCAGCAAAATCCGTCACACAACACATTTTGAACCTAATTCGAAATGACTTAATCTCCTAACTTTCTGTTAAGGAAACATTTTATTTTAACTAAACAAAATTACATTAGCTCCAAAAGAACTTATTATTTAGGCTGGAAACATTAAATACATTTTATGATAATACATTTGAAATGTGTGTGCTTTTTGGTTTTCTCTATGCTACGAAATAAATGAGGCTTTGTTTGAAACATTTTGTTAACAGCAACTAAATACTATAAAACAGAATATAGGCTGTAAGTTATGTGAGACTTCTTTCTTTCACAGAGAGGAAACATTATTCTGTTATCTGAAGGTTCAGCTGAGGCTCTCAGAACAAGCTAAATCATGATCAGTTTCTGTGATTCTACATTTTAAAATGTCCTGTTAATTCAGTACACTGCACACATTTGGTAAATTTGTATTGTAGTATCTTTCATATTTTATCATATTGTAGTAGCACAAAGTGGAAAGTTGGAGGAAGATACAGATGGAAAACTGTCACAAGTGGACAAAGCAGGAACCTGCAAGTGTGAGATAAAGGGCAGGGAGTATCTATTAATGGATTAAAGAGGCATGAGATACATTGAAGACTATGTAGATATTTATTTGCACCAGCTTCAGGCTTCTAAGGAGAGTGTTGGGCACCAACACTCATTCTTTTACAAATTAAGTCTGACTCCAGTTGAGAGGCCAGATGATGCCTGGGCTTGGGGTTATAGTGGAGGAGTTAGCAGAGACTTGAACCTCCCAATAGCATTTTGCTTCCATGGGGACAGCAACATTCTTCAGTCTCTCACCCAGTCACAAGAAAGGCTGCGATCAGACAGGGGACAATCTAAAACAAGCTGTTTTTATTAGCAGTCTCATTCCGATGATTGTTGAGGAGAGACCAGACTGGCAACCCCTATTTCTTTGAAAGACTAGTCGAAATCATGCTGTAGCGATCAGGCCCTGAAAACATGTAAATTACTCTAGCATAATTGCTTAATTTAAAGAATTTCGTTTTACGCTTATTACATGAAATTCCCTAAATTATGTAGCGTTGCATAATTACGCCACATTTGTGGTGAAATCATAGCATGGGAATGCAAACAACCAGAATGCGAGCAGCTCTCATTATTGGCTCTATTCTTTTAGTGCAAAATGCATCCTCGCATTCAAAATAGATTTGAGGAATCTTTTCTTGCTATGGGAAGACTTAAATGCTGGATTTGCATTTTGCATAATTACTTGTAATTTCACATTATTTTCCCAAAACTTTACACAATTACCCAAATGCAAATTTCACGCACCCCTTATAAAGATCATGCAGGAGTAAGGAAGAAGAGAAGGGGAGAGGGAAGGAGAAGGAACAGGACTGGAAGGATGTGTTGCTGACTCTAGCAGGTTATGGAATGCCATTGCAGAGACTTACATACAGAACCCCAGTATTCTTCCCTTACAAGAAGACTGTGAAGTTGAGGGAATTATGAACCTATTGAGAGGAACAAACAATTTCTTCGGGGATGAAGGCATGTCCCAGAAGAGCTGAGTGGCAAAAATAATAAAGCCCATTTAAATGCCAGCTGCTGGTATCATCATTCTTTTGTTTAATGGGAAGACCCAGATAGCTTTCAAACAGCAGGAAGAGGTCCCTCTAGCCCAATCTAACCAACACCAGGAGATCACACAGACATTCCAAAGAATGTGCTACTATCCAAGGAAACAGAGTAATACCCTTTATTGATAACCTAACTTTCTCATGGTGAATAAGAGTCCTGTCTGCGATAGACTCATTTGAATCAAATAAGGCATGCTCCCAGACTTCTCTAGGGCTAGATTGAAAGATACTACAATACAAATTTACCAACTGAGCACACACGTGGTCCCTGCTCTTGAAAAGATTTTTACCAGGTTAGGATATTAGCCACTGTTTCAATGAATTTACTCTGCTCACTCAATTGCTGAAATTGCTGTAGGTTTATCACTGATGCTTTACCTACACTGGCCTTATGCCAATAGTAAGGTAAAAGCTTTATACATACATCTAAAAAGGCCCTGCATATAATAGACGCTGACATCTAGTCATTTCTGGAAGTCAGTCACCACCCACTTCCTGTTTTCACACCTAATACCACCTGACAGCACTAGATCCATGTCACATTAAGCTAATCTTTTAAGCGAACAACTTAATGCACTATGGGCCAGATGCATCAACGAGAAACCTGCTCGCAAACGGGCAGATTAGCAGAATCTGCCCCTTTGCGACCGGTATTTTTGCATTTGGGATGCATCATCCTAAATGCAAAAATAGCTATTTAAGGAATCTCTAAATAGTGATTCCTTAAATTGCGATTGCATTTAAGGAATCCCAAATTGAGATTCTTTAAATGCAATGCATGAAAGTTTAAAAATTAGCGATTTCGCTAATAGGGGGAGCAAATTACCATGAAGTTGAACTTCATGGTAATTTGCAAAAACTTTGAAAAATGCACTAAAGTGCATTTTTCAAAGTTCCATTTTACACACAACATGCCCTTGGGGCATGTGTGTGTGCAAGATGTATTCATATGCAGATTTTAGGGGTGCAACAGGGTGTCCTTTTTGACGCCCTGGCACCCTTGAAATAGCATGATCAATTTGCGATTCTCTAATTAAGATTAGCAAATTGAGAAAGTCCTCCCATTCATTCCTATGGGCATCTAGGCCCATAGGAATCAATGGGGAGGTATTCCTTAATTGCGACTCGCAATTTGCGAGTAGCAATTAAGGAATGTTTAGAAATCTCTATTTTGTAAGCGATTTCTACATGCATAGCCTTTTGCTATTCCTTATTAGCGATTCCTTATTTTTCGCTATTAAGGAATCGCAAATGGCATTGTTGATGCATGTGCCAGTTAGTCTTTTGTAAAGGAACATCACCAGTTTGGAGACATCAAAAAAGGGACATAGAGCGCCAAAGACGTGGCATTCATCAATGGCAGGGCGCTCACCCTTGCGCGACTGTCAATTTTATTGGCACTACCACATACCCATTCAGTGCCCACCAAACTAGAATAAGCTTTTGTCATGAGCCTATACATGCTATGCAGATGCAAGTACAATATAATAGAAGGCACATAACTATCAAAGTCACAGGGGTTACAGGAGTCAAAGAAGGCCAGTTATGCAAAAGAAATATCTTGTTCTTCAAACCTAAACCCATTATCCTTGGCCATCAATGTTTATTGAGTACATTCCAGCTGTTGGTGTCAATGGAAAATACCCAGAGCTGTCTGTTTGTTAAGAAAAGGATCAACTGAAGATGTGCCTCAATCCATGAGACATAACGCACAAAGAAACTGACAACACAACAGTCTAGGGGTCTAGTAGCCCCATCACCATCAGCAGGGTCTGAAGAGGAGACGGCAGTGAGAGCAGCACTGTCTCAAGATGGCAGCAAGAGCACACTGCATGATAGCAGTACATTGACAATAAGACAGGTACATTTTCAATGGTCATACAGGTAGATGCAAAATAATAATTGCAATTTATTCCATATATATTTTAACAAGTACACGTTTTAAATGCAACAACTGCAGACCCACCTTGAAACTCAAAAGTGTGGACAAATGATGCTTTGAGGAAACTATTTAACTGAAAAAATCTTGTGGCATATTTACAAGAGAATGGCAGAGTGCAGAGTTAAGCTAAAATTTTTAACACCGCACTCTGCCATTCTGAAAACGCAGGGATGCACCGTTTTTACAATGGTACGGTGCACCCTGCTTTTTTCCTAGCACTGGTGCTCAGTTCAGCTGCCCAGTGAAAAAAACACAGGTGCCCTTGCACCATAGTGAAATGGAGTCTGCATTGAGGGAATGATTATATGTGCAGGAAGGTGTCCCTTCCTGCACATAAACAATCAGTAATGGTGATTTGTAACTCCTATGTGTACTGTATTGTGCTGCACACATAGAAGTGTCAAATCGTCATTTTTTTAATGATTGTTTATGTGCAGAAAGGGAGACCTTCCTCTTCCTGCACATAAACAATCATTCATGGTGATTTGCTGTTTCTATGTGTGCTGCACATTGCAGTACACAGAGAACCAGCAAAAACTAGGAGAAATGAATGCTTTCTCTTTTTGCCATGCTAAGACCAGGTTTGATTTGGTCTTAATTTTGGTGTTGCCCCATATTTACCCCACCCTTGTAAATAGGGGGCAGAGTCCAAATCAATGGGTGTTGAGGCGGAACGCCCTCTACAGCACCCATTGCACGTCCCTTTCCACTAAGTGTAGCATGAAAGGTTGGCCATATTTTCAAGGCAGCGTTAAGCCACGTTAAGTGGAATAACGCTGCCTTGTAAGTAAGGCTCAGGACTAATCGCCACCAGAACCATCTCAAAAAGTAACGTTCCGGTGGTGTTAAGAACTTGTAAATATGCCCCCTTGTCTTTCTTCCCCAGCTCTTCCACAAACATCCTGCATGCTTTTGACTTACTACTATAATTCGGCATCCTGAGTGCACTCAAAAAAAGATTGTTATAATTTCCTGGCTTCAGGGCAATGTGTTTGTATGAACTTAAAGAAAATAATTTTGAATGATCCGAAGGTCTCATATAAATGTAATTCACAAACTTTAGTTTACAATCGACATCATACGAAAACAAACAGTGGTATCCAAGTAAATAAGAAAGTATAAATGGCTTCATTAAAGGTGTTCTAGTGGCCCCAGTTCATGAACAAGTGGGAGTGTGCACTCAAATCGGGTTTGCAAGTAGTGTCACAACCCTACAATTTTTCCCCAAGCAAACAACCTTTGCTAGGTGGAACTTGGACAAAATTTGTGTGGGGAAATACTGCAACATTAGTAGATTTGTAGCTCAAAATGGGGGATATAATGGCATAATACTGCATCATTCCCAATTCCGGGCTGCAGGACTCAAATGAGGGTGTTCGCATCACACCCAGGCAATAAGCCATCCAGCAATATCAGAATTTAGTTGGGGGGGGAGGGAGGGCAGGAGAACCTGCCCAAAGTTCTGACAAATTAAATACAGAAAACTCTTGATGTTGATTTACTCCTTGATCCATATTAGTAAAGAGGTTCTACTGCATTAGTGCATTAGTGCGTGCACAGTTGTGGACTGAGAGCTATTAGTACTACCATGGCAACAATGCGGTGTAATATCCCATTACTGAAAGAAAAGTATCCCTGTACACCCACGGCTTTCACCGTCATCACATTTAAGAAAGAACGCTGTAGCCAGACACATCTGTACTAACATAGCTTCAAAAGTATGTGCCGGGTGAAACAGACCCTTCATCCTCACTAGTTTCTGAGTGCAACCTCAATGTCTGATTGAGGACAATGTATGCCAGTCATATTGACCCCCCTCCAAAATGTTCCCTCTCTGGGCACGTGCTAAATGTATATCACGCCATGTGTGGCAGACAATCAGTGCATCTCTCTGGTAACCTTTTCGACTGATTGTATGCTTCTGTGGAGTTTCTGTCATTTAAGTGGGGTATGTCTCCAAGCATGGATGACCAGATATCCACTTTTGATTGTACATCACTGTAATAACAGCTGTGCATTCTGTTCCAAAATGAACACCTAGTATCTTTTCAGTGCCAAAGTGCAAGTGCTCCCTTTGTAAATTGTTGTTATGGATTGGTGTGTCCATAATTGGCTTATTTGATTTACTAGTCAGTCCCTAGTACAGTGCAGTGTGTGTGCCCGGGGCCTGTAAATCAAATGCTGCAAGTGGGCCTGCAGCACTAATTGTGCAACCCACATAAGCACCCTGTAAATGTAACTCAGGCCTGCCATTGCAGTGCCTGTGTACAGTCTGGTACTACCATGTTGACCTGGCAAGTGCACCCACTTGCCAGGCCCTAACCTTCCCTTTTCTTACATGTCAGTCACCCCTAAGTAGGCCCAAGGTACCCCTGTGGGCAGGGTGCAGTGTATGTGAAAGGTAGGACATGTCCTGATGTGTGTGGCATGTCCTGATAGTAAAATACTTCCAATTTCGTTTTTCACTATTGTAAGGCTATCGGTCCCAATAGGATAGAATGGGGAGTTTGCTTATAGCATCTTATAAGCATAACTGCCCATGGGAACAGGATGGGAAATAAAGTTTAATATGCCTGAACTCAGAATGTTGAGATGCATCTTTTAGTGAGGATGATTTCTATGTTCTGTGTTTGAAAATACCAATTTTAGAAAGTCAGTATTTTTTTGCCTAACCATCCAGTGTGCCTCTGCTAGGTTGTGTATTGACTGTCTGGTTCTTGGAGTGACAGGGGCTAGGGATTTGCATTCTGTTCAGACAGCCACTTGGGGGGGTTGAGTGGTGTCCTGCCTTTCCAGGGTGAGTTAGGGCTTGGCTGAATAGACCTGGACTGCATTTAGAGTAGGGGTAGGAGATTTCCTTTCACCTGAATGGGCCTGCCTTTCACAATGCTGTCGCCACCTCCTGCCATGAAGCTGCACCAGAGAGGACAGAACTGGTTTTGACTGAGCACAGGGCTTCTCTGCCACCAGAGAACAAATGATTTTGCAGTATAAATATTGGGGCCCAGACCCCAGAACTTTAGATCACTTTTGGGAATCAAGAGGAACCTTTGCCAAGGAGAAGAGCTGGAGAAATTGAAGAGGAATACTGCCCCTGTGCTGTTTCCTGTCTGGGGTTGGCCTGCAGTGATAACTTGCTGCCAAGGAAAGGAGAAAGAACTTTGCTGTTTGCTGTGTCCCCTGCTTGAGGAAGATCTCCAAGGGTTTCAAAATGAGCTTGCCTCCTGTTCTGAAGTCTCAGGGACACAACAACTTTCCCCCCAGTACACCCTGAACTCTTCTACTGGGAATTCTGACCTGCTGTGAGGTGCCTGCCAGTGTTCTGGGCCTCTGGAGGTTGATTTGGGACTGCAAGAACAGTGAAAATCGACGCATTGCCTGTTTCCGACACATTGCAGCGGTGCAAGAGAAAATGTCAGAAGCATCGCAGACGCTGAATAATTGTCACAGTGCTTGCTTGCAGCTGAAGTGTCTTCCATGCGACAAATCCTGTGCACTGGTCTCTGATGTCCGAGATCACCGCACAGATTCTGGCGCAGGCCTGGTTGGAGAAGAACTGACGCATCCCACTGAATCATCATCACGCAACGCTTCAAAGCGTCAAGTCTGTCGCATAATTGGGGAACGCAGTAAGAAACAGACGCATCACCTCCCTACGCAGTAAGGAACCGACGCATCACCTCCCTTGCGTGCGCAGCAGAAGGAACCAATGCATAACCTCCCCTGGAGCAAGGATCCAACGCATTACCTTCCTTGAGTGTAAGGAACTGATGCATCACCTTCCCTGCAACCCTTTGCATGCATTTTCGATGCATCCAAGGTACTTTGCGAAAAAGTGTTGCATCTCACATTTTCTTGGAACTGAACTGTTTCTACCTTTTAAAAATCATATTTTTAATACTGTCTTGTGGATTTTTTTCATTCGGTCTTTTTTTGGTTTAGATAAAGATTACTTATTTTTCTAAACTGGTGTGGTGTCCATTTGTAGTGTTTTCACTGTATTACTGTATGTGTTCACAAACACTTTACACACTGCCTCTGAGATAAGCCTGCCTGCTCATGCCAAGCTACCAAGGGGGTGAGCAGGGGTTATTTTAGAAGTGTATCCCCATTACCCTGACTAGAAGCAAGAGTCCCTATTTGGACCAAGGTACCAACCTCTGCTAACTAGAGAGCCCCACTTCTAACAGTGCCTAAACAGTAATAAAGTGAAAATAAAACACAAGAGTAATCACACACTAATTTAGAGAAATAGAATAAAATGTAATAAACTATTTGACAACAAAACAACAAATACCCAATATCTAGAACTGGAGAAATGCATTTTTAAAGATTTAGATAAAAGAAGTACCTAAAACCACAAAGTGCCAATTGTGGTTATCTGGCTGCAATGGAACAGGTCAAAGTTGCAAAGTCAAACTGAGTACGAAGGATAACGGGGTGGATACATGACTGAATTCAGTCTGTGGTTAAAAGTTCCTTCTGTCCTGATGTGCCCAGATGCAAAGTTTTTACATTGGCCTGTGTGGCACAAGTGTTGAAGGGCAGTCGACGAGAGCTGTGATGAGAGCTCCTGCCATCGACGGAAGCTTGCGTGGACTTGCATCAATCAATCAATCAATCAATCGGGGTTTTGTAGAGCGCACTACTGATCTGTTAGGGTCCCAAGGCGCTGATGGGAGGGTGTGAGAAATTCTGTTGGGGTCATTCGAAGAGCCAGGTCTTGAGGTCTTTCCTGAATTGCTGCAGTGTCGGGCTTCGCCAGAGGTGAAGGGGGAGATTGTTCCAGGTCTTGGCTGCTAGGTAGGAGAAGGACCTTCCACCCGCTCTGGTCCTGTAGAAGCATGGGCCGATGGCTAGGGCGAGGTAAGCTGAGCGGAGGTTTCTCCTAGGGGCGAGGAAGGAGAGGTGGTCGTTGGGCTATGGAGGTCTGATGTTGTGGAGGGCCTTGTAGGCATGCGTGAGTAGCTTGAAAGCTATTCATCTTTTGACAGGGAGCCAGTGGAGGTCGCGGAGGTGTTGGGTGATGTGATTGTGCCGTGGAATGTCAAGGCTGCGGCGTTCTGGACGGTCGGTAGTTTGCGGAGGAGTATTTTGTTGATTCCAACATAGAGGGCGTTGCCGTAGTCCAGTCTATTGGTATTGAGTGTGTGAGTGACTGTTTTCCTGGAGTCGGGAGGGGATCCACTTGAATGTCTTACGTAGTATGAGGAGGGTGTTGAAGCATGCAGAGGAGATGGAGTTGATCTGGCAATTCATAGAGAGCGATGAGTCCAGTATGATACCGAGGTTACGTGCATGGTCCATCGGGGTGGGTCGGTTTCTGAGTTAGGGGGGCCACCAGGTGTCATACCATGCGGAGGGGGCGGAGCTGAGGATGAGGACTTCTGTTTTTTCTGAGTTGAGTTTCAGGCAGCTGTTCTTCATCCAGGTTGCAATGGCTTTCATCCCTTCTTGGAAGTTGTGCCTGGTGATGTTGGGTTCCTTTGTGAGGGAGAGGATGAGCTGGGTATCATCGGTGTTGGAGACGATGTTGAGCCCGTGGTTTCTGATGATGGTTGAGAGGGGGGAACATGTCGACGTTGAAAAGGGTGGGGCTGAGGGATTATTGTTGTGGTACTCCGCATCTGATCCCTGTCGGTTCTGAGAGGAAGGGCGGGAGTCTTATTCTCTGTGTTTTGCATGTGAGGAATGAGCATAACCAGTTAAGGGCTTTTACTTGGATGCTGGTGTCTGGGAGTCTGGTGGCTAGTGTGCGGTGGAAAACAGTGTTGAAGGCTGCTGATAGGTCCAGGAGGATGATGGCTGCTGTTTGGCCTTGGTCAAGGAGGGCGCGGATGTCGTCCGTGGGGCGAGGAGGGTGGTCTCGGTGCTGTGATTGCTGCAGAATCTGGATTCAGAAGTGTCTAGGATGTTGTTGAATTCGCTGAAGTGTGATAGCTGGGTGTTGATGGGCTTTTTGATGACATTGGGTTTGGTTCCAAACTGCCTAAGGTAACAAAGGGCAGGGAGGCCTTGGTGTGAGCTGCGTTTGGCAGTGGCAGAGACGGCAACCTTCAAAACTCGGGAAGTGGGTGGGCATAGCCCTGAGGCTACCCTTTGAAGCTCAGGAAATCCCAGGACATCCTGTTTAGTAGAGAAGCTCCCTGCCTCACACTCAAGGCCCTTTTTTCCACATGTCTGGAAGGAATACACAACACACAACAGAAGAGCCATCACAGTCATGTGACCCTGGACACCAGCAGAAAGGCATATTTGATTTAGACAGAAAAATTCCAACTTTCTTAAAAGTGGCGTTTTTAGAATAGAAGCTTAAAACTGGACTTTACCAGTAAAGATGGTTTTAAGTTACAATTCAAATGAGAGGCAGAAGCATTTTTCTGTCTCTACCCAAATTTAAGTTATAACTTATTAAATGCAATAAGGAATTTTCACTGAGACGTAAAACTTAAATACACATGTCCTACTTTTTAAATACAGTGCACAGAGCCCTAATGCACCAAAAATTCAGCAAAAAAAGAAGAGGTGAAGGCAAAAAGTCAGGGAGAATACTGATGTCAAGCCTAACACACAGGAATTGATAAGATCAAGTGGTGCAATGGCCATTGTACGCCCCTTGATCACTATCCCTCTACTGGTATCTGTGTCCAATGTCTCCTTTCCTTTCTGTGATTCTATCCATTTCTTTTCTCTATGTTTTTCATCTGAGACCGTTCCGCTCCTCTCATTAATATTTGCCTTCGACTCCTATCTTACTTTATCCAATTATTCGCTCTGCGTTATAAAACAAATGAGGGTGGGCGATTTTCTTGAAACACCTTCTAAAGCCTCCCAATTTCACCCAATTCATGTGTGACATAATAAAACTACCAGCCTAGATCCCTATGATTTTCTGCTTGAGGGTGTCATGTGGCATGGATATTCTGGAGCAGACGATTAACAAGATCTTTAACGCCTGTAGCCTTTCCAGCCACCAGATATTTGGTGTTGAGGAGCGATGCAGGAGAAGGGGATGGATGTAGATGGACGTGCTAGAGGCTAAAGGTGCAATTGACTAGATGCACCGGTAGACCAGCCCAGGCAGCTTCACCATAGGACCAGAAATCTTTTTGATGAGATAGCGTGGTAAGGTGGGGCACCTAACTTTGCTGCAGGGATGATGGAGCTCAGATAAGGGCATGGGGTGGGCAGCTATGAGGCAGCACGAGTCTAAAAGATTTCCTTAACGCAAAGGTTTACCATTGCTGCCAGGGCAGCTGGACCATGTATTTAATTATTTCGTTTTTGGACTGTGTCAATGTGAACATCACTAAAATTAAATATATAACTTCACATGCTCTACATCATATACCAAAAACTACTTTCTATTACAGTTTTATCTGTTCCTAAACAACTGACACTCAACCCACAATTGATCAGGAGTAGCTCTATGGTCCGCTCAGATCTACGAAGTGAAGATCTACAAGTCACTCAAGAAATGGTCACCAAAGTTCTTTCAAAAGCAAGATCTGATGGCGCTCCGGGTCCAAACGGCCTACCACAGTCCCTGTTTAAAACAAACATTGATTTATGGTCGAGATATTTAACCAATCTTTTCAATTGTGCACTGACAAGTTCAACCATACCGGATTTATGGCGAGGGGCAATAATCCATCCGATTTACAAGTCCGGCTCTCATGCTTCTCCAAATAATTATAGACTAATAGCTTTGTTAGACATTGAAGCCAAGTTTTTTGCAGGAACATTATTGGGGGAACTGAGACATTGGGTAGAGCAGAACAATCTGATTTCATTGAACCAAACTGGCTTCACCGCCACCTCTGGCACCATGACCAACTTACTGTCATTGTCTATTATTGTCAACAAAGCATTAGTCACATCCAGCATGGTTTTTTGTTGTTTTATAGATTTTAAAGCTGCATTTGATCGGGTACCAAGGGCCGCTCTATGGGAGAAGCTAAAAAAATGGGGGATCCCAGACAAGCTCCTGGATGCGATCATCCAACTCCATTCGGGCACGTGGGTACAAGTGAAGTTGGGGACCGGCACACATCTCTCTCGGAAAATTATGACAACTAGAGGAGTCAAACAGGGATGTGTGCTGGCCCCCCTTCTTTTCAATCTGTTCATAGCAGATTTGCCATCCTCCCTTGAAGAAATGAACAGTCACTCGCCCAAGATGGGAGGTGTACCGATAAGCAATCTTTTATATGCCGACGATTTGGTCCTTTTTAGTTTGACACGGGTAGGGCTGCAGAGGCTATTAAACAGACTGGAAGTCTACACAACCATGAATGGGTTGGAGGTCAATCTAAAGAAAACCCAAGTGGTCACTTTTGGTAGAAAACTACACCGTGGGGGTGGTTGGCTGTTCAACAACTCTAGCCTCAGAATAGGAAACACTTATAAATATCTTGGGGTCACCTTTGACTCCAGGGGTAACTTTAACCAACAGCGTAAGGTCATCTCAGTAAAAGCCATGAACCTACAGGTAAATTTCTGCAGGCTCTCAAGAAATTTGTCTGGCCCAAGCCTGTCCCCATTACTGGAAGTTATGAGAGCAAAAATAGGGCCTACATTGACTTATGGTGCTGAGATTTTTAGGGGGAAACTAAACTCCTCTTTTAACCAACATGTGACGAAACTCTACAAAAAAATCCTCCACTTGCCCAAATCAGCTTCTTCTGCACAGATCAGATTAGAATTCGGTCTATTAAACTATGAAATTTCAGCCACTGGACTGTATCTAAACCTGTGCCACAAATTGAGACAGGCAAAGCCAGGCTCATTGGAGTCCTTAATTTGGTTGGATATTTCCCAGACAAATCCACGCGGCTCTTACAGCCGCGTTTTTAAGGATTCGATCCAAGAAATTTCTGCAGGTGCATTATGGGACCTCAACCCTAGTAAATCAGCATTTAAAACTAGCATTAAGAACTGCATTCGAATGAGGTCCCTGATCATTGATAAAGCCCAATTTGCCAAACGCAGACATGCTTGGGCAACAATGTCTTTATATGGTCGGTTATCCCCCGCATCTTACTTATCTTGCACTTACTCCTTGCACCTAAAAATCAGCTTTATGGCTGCCAGACTGGGCGATTGGCAATTTCTAAAAGATCTGCCCGTCTGGCGCCGTCTGTCAGAGGACGTAATCTGCAGGGGGTGCGGCATGTCTCCCGAAACCATGGAGCATATAGTTTGTCTTTGTCCATCTTTTATGTCACAACGTAGACGTAAACTGAAAACTGAGTGGAACAGGCTGGGAATCCGAACGTGCAGACAAGCAATTATTGCAGCATTAATGCCAGAAAACACAGGTTTAAATATTGCTTTTACAATTCTTTTACGACATGCTTACCGCTCTCTTAAGTAGTAACGGGTTGGTTTGTTTTTATGCTTTTTTAAGAGCTATTTCATTTTATTTTGTGATTTCTTAAATGCTGCTAACACTTTTTTATCTGACTGTTGCTTTGCACAATTGGCTGTCATTTTATGGTCCATGGACTGTACTTACGGTCTTTGTCAAATACTTGAATTTAAATGCACTTTAAACGTTATACTGGTCATTGCATTTTGCACACTAAGTCCTTATTCCATTGATATATCGGTGAAGTTTTTTATTGTAATTTGAAGTTTCTATCAACTACTGTTTTTATGCTAAGGTTCTGTTTTTAAAATGTATTGCTGTGTAACTTTGAGGTGTTCTTTTAAGGATATTTTTATATCTAAATAAAGTATACTTACTTACTTTCTATCCCTTAATCGAAGCCTCTTTCCCTGTCTTAAAGGTCGTACATCATCCATGTAATTGGATTTATACCTTTCATCCACCATGACACAGAAGGTTTAACAACAAAGAAGAGACTCAAGTTTCTTAGTGCGGAAATCTCACGGAAATCTCTCTTTGGAAAATGTAGAAAATATGGCACCATTACCTTTAATTACCCTTGTTTCTGCTTCTATTTATTCTCAAGATGATGAATCTTTGCCACTGTATTTTGACCAAAAGAGGTCCTTCATAAATATAGGCAAATAATCAAATGTAAATAAATATTTTAGTCAATAATTAGAGTTGTGAGTGGTTTTAAAGGGATTTGTTTTCCAATCAAAATGTATGATTGTCTGACTCTTCATTCATTAGTCAGATATCAACCAGGTTACAGAATTGATAATAGAAAAATAAAGTTAGCACAGAGCCTATCATATTTGCAATATAGTGCATTCAATAAAGGAAAGAATCCCTATTCTAAGAAAGTAAGGAGCAAATGATGTCAGTCAGAACTCATGAAGAGTTCAAGAATAAAAACAAGAGTGAGATTAGCATGAAGCTAAATCAATAATTAATAATTGCAAAATCTCTCATCAAGAGAAACAAAGCATAATGCAAATGTTTCTTGGCAAAGCTAATTTATCAATGCTTAAAGGTTGTTTTTTTTAACACATAGCCTATATCTAATCTGCCCTCATCCGAGCTGATTCTGCCTCCCCTTATTCAGCTTCGTCTATGACCGGTTCTGCTCTCCATCAAAGTCTGCCCTCTCCTCCTCTCTCTAAATCTGAATCTAAAAAAAAGTCTGAGGCTGCAAAAATCTCCCTGCTCCTCCTAAACTAGGAACCCGTTTATATGGAAAAAAAAATGTTAGAAATTATGTGGCATGATTTTCGTCCTTCATCCAATTGGAATACAGCATTTCCCAAAAGTTCACCTCCAGCTCTCTGTTATTCACACCTCATCCATCAGGCCAGCAAAATCCTTCACACAACACATTTTGAATCTAATTCGAAATGACTAAGGGCCAAATGTAGGTCATTTCTATTTACCGATTCCTAAATACCAAATTTTACCGATTCGGTATTTAAGAATCGGTAAATAGAATGTAGGTAAACAATCGGTAAATTTTAGTATTACCGATTCAGTATTTACCGAATCGGTAATAAGGAATACCTTCCCATTCATTCCTATGAGCCTGGAAGTAGTAGTGAATGGGAAGCCATTCACTACTACCGATTCGGTAAATACCGATTCGGTAATAGGGGGAGCATATTCAAGGGTGACAGGGTGTCACATTGACACCCTGCTGCACCCCTGAATCGTGCATGTGTGCACATGTGGCGCACATACATGCCCTAAGGGCATGTATGTCTGCCACATGGCACTTTAAAAAAAGCACAAAATTGCTTTTTAAAAGGTATTCTATATTTACCACCAACCTGTAGTTGGTGGTAAATAACGAATCCTTAAACCAAAAATGCACTCACTTGTGTGCTCCCTACATAGGATTTAAGGATTCGGTAATTTACCGATTCCTCAAATTAAGGAATCTGTATTTTATCGATTACTTAAAATAACGAACCGGTAAATTACCGAATCCTTAAATTCAGCCTCCTACATCGCAAAGGGCTAAATACCGGTCGGTAACGGAAATTTACCGATTTTTGGCCGTTACCGACCGGTATTAGCCCACCTACATATGGCCCTTAATCTCCTAACTTTCTGTTAAAGAACCATTTTATTTTAACTAAACAAAATTACATCAGCTCCAAAAGAACTTATTATTCAGGCTGGAAACATTAAATACATTTTATGATAATATATTTGAAATGTGTGTGCTTTTCGGTTTTCTCTATGCTACGAAATAAATGAGGCTTTGTTTGAAACATTTTGTTAACAGCAACTAAATACTATAAAACAGAATATAGGCTGTAAATTATGTGAGACTTCTTTCTTTCACAGAGAGGAAACATTAATCTGTTATCTGAAGGTTCAGCTGAGGCTCTCAGAACAAGCTAAACCATGATCAGTTTCTGTGTTTCTACATTTTAAAATGTCCTGTTAATTCAGTACACTGCACACATTTTTACAAGTTAAAACCATACTTTACAGTGAGGACAAAATTTAAACAAGCCACATTAAAATCAAACTATGAATTAATTGTGCATGCTTTAAATGATTTGTTAAGTGGAAAGCATCTCATGTTTTCATTTTCCAGCACCAAATGTCTAAGTGTCACTTTGTAAATGCAGTTTTATGTCTGAAGCTTTGTCATTAGTAATGCTTAATTCTATAGGAACTGTTTATGCTGTGTCAAGTTCATACCACAACTCCAAGAAGGACCTCTAAAAATAATGGATAGGTATAAGTAGACACCTAAATTGCACCTAAAGGGCATAAGGGAATAAGTCGACAAGTTGAACAATTTTAAAGTTACCCATTTATAGCAATAGGTTTCCAAATAAGCAAATTAGTTAATAATTATCTAGATACCCCCTACTATATACTATGTTTATTCAAATTTCATCATCATCCAGCTGATTTCTGTAATATGTTCTGCCACTGTATCTTAATTTTGTGATTTCAAATCTGGCAGTACTGCCACTTGAACTCCAAAAATGCATGTACCACAAGTTCTTTAATGTAGAACTGTTACTTGATGCAGAAGTTAAACTGCCGAAGTGATGGGCCGGAGTATCTCCTGATTGGCGATGAAGGTAATCATTTTAAATACTTTAGTCCTAAATGCAATATTGACTTACATTTTCAAAGCCTAGGAATAAAAGGTTTATATTCCCATCTAGCTTGTGCAATATGAAGCAACTATAAGCAAACTTTAAGTATTATAGTGGGTGCCCAATACTTCCTATGAATGATATTTTGTTACCTTATAATTAATGCCAAATGCAGAAGCCATTTCTGTTGAACTATGTCTGTTTTATGACCATACCACACAATCATGATGTTTTTATTTTTTCATGAGACTTTCGATGATGTGTTTCATTTCTTTATCTTGTGAAACAGATAAACATGTTTCTTCTATTAAATTATGCAAAGATCTACATTTAATATAATTTAAATTTCATAATTCCATTGTCACATTTATATATGTCAAAATCGCAAAATCGCAAATGAGCTAACTTAAATACACTTCTGTCAATCCAAAAGTCAAACAAAATTTTTTGTAACTGGGGGCTTTCCAAGATTGTTTTGGTAAGACGAGTGATGAAGTCTGTGGACTTGCAACATCGCATATATTTTTAAACATTTGGAAATTCACAAAGTGCCCAACTGCTGAGGTTTAAAAAAATTAAAACAGACAGTATCAGCCGACCTTTGCACTAGTGGGGAATGTTTCTGCAGCGCAGTTGCGGCAGGCATGGCTCGTGGGTGGGGGGCGGGTGTTGGGGTGTGGGGGGTTGCACGGGGGGAGTGTGCGGGTCACGATGGAGCGAGTGAGCAAAAAAATAAAATCACTTACATTGGCTCTGCCGGGTCCCACGTCTCTGCTCCTGCTCTCCTGCTTCCGACTTCAGGTACAAGAAGGAGGCAGCCAGGCTCCCTCCTCTAATCCAATCACAATGCTGCAATGCAGCCTGCATGAAGAAGAGGAAAGTGCACATGACTGGTTTGGGCGGCCCGAGAGGGCTGACCAAACAGTCATTGTGTGCTTAGGAGTGGGCAAACCACTCCTCCCATGCCCTGATCTGTTAATAGAGCAGCCCCGCTCGCCCACCCGCCTACAAAAGAAACATAAAATGGTAGTAACTGAAAGTTATTATCATTTTATGTTTTTGCTTCCCTCACTGCATTTTACATGTAGGTTAACACATTTATTGAAAGTGCCTTATTTTCTATGCAATTTCGTAAAGTCCATATGATGTTTTCGTATGTTAGCTGAATCTTGTAGGCCTGAAGTGCAATTCCCTGGAAACTCTCGATTTTGTGTTGTTGGGAGTTGTTGGGAGTAGGGAGAGAGCCCACTTTTTCTTTTTTTTCTTCAGAGAGATAGCATCTTAGAACAAGATCTGTCTTGGTAGCCTTATGCTACATGACCCATTGAGGGTGGAGATATTTCTTAGGAAGACTCCACATGCTGACACCTTTTATCCTTTTCTTTGAAAATGCTTACTAAGGGATGTCATCTTAGTGTTAGTGTAGGGATAGATTAATGCTTTTTATTCATCAACCCCTGATGCAGGGAAACTTAGGCTCATGCTTTTTGACCCTCTACATTCTGCTTCTTGAACTAATTGTATTATTCATGCTACATCGTCTCAATTGGATGCGCAGATTTGTCTTCATGCTAATTCAGATGTATTTTTATACCTTATTCTTGAGGTATCTTTACGTTCAGTTATTTCTGGCTTTGTAATAAATCAGCTAACCTTATGTAGTTGTCTGTGGTTACTATGTGTCCCGAAGATGATTTGTTAATTGATTGGCTTTAATTAACAAACTTCCTCCCCCCTACGCCTTCATGCTGCGAAAAAGAACCATCAGGTTGTGACTCTAGAACAGACCTAGAACTTATGGGCCCAGCTCTTTCACCACCGATCACATATTTGCTTACTGCTGTCAGGCTTTTACCCTGATGCGTGCAATTGCTGGGATTTTTTATTTTATTTCGTAGAGTTTTATAGAGCATGAACTAGACCCGAAGATATCGGTTATCAGAGTGCTTTACATGAGCACCAGTTTCGTTACACAAGGACACATTCATTTTTGTTAGGCACAGGATGTTGAACGTCGTTGCCGAGACTCAAACCCGGTTCCCCAGCTTCGAGGTCTACAGCTCTAACCATAAGGCTACATCCTCTCACCCAGGGATAGCCAAACTGTATCAAAGGTGAGGGTGGTTGTGTTCCCTGCTAACTAGGACCGCAGATACTTTATCTGCAATAAAAAGCTGGCTTACTAAGCATTGGTGACTCTTCAGACAGATGTGAAGAAGCAGTCTAGACAGAGCTCAATGGAGGTTGTGTAGGGTGAATGTAGGTGTAGAACAACACACTGAAAAAAACAATATCAACGTTCAGCCAGAGTTGTGAGTAGCCACATATTTAATAATAGTATATATATGTATAAATACAACTAGTACAAGGTGCAGCGCCCAAATACTCTGCAATTCTTCTCTGTCATTTGAACAGTTTATTCAGGATATTTGCAGCACGCAAAAACTCCCAACGTGTTTCGGAGACCACAGTCTCCTTGCTCATGGGTCAGGGAGCAGACACTCCCCTCATTACTTATTACTTTCACTACTTTACAATACACATAGAAATAGGACTCAGTGGTCGTGCTACATTACAGTGGATTTGTAAGCATGGGTGCCATTTTAACAGGGGAAGGTTTGAGCAGTGTAATATCAAAAAAATGTATAAAAATAAAGAACCGTCATTTACATTAGATAAAAGTTGGAAGTAGGAAGTAGGAAGGTGTCCGCATAGAAAACCTCTGGTTAGAAATTCTCCAAAGCAAGAGTATTGCATAGCTTGAAGCTACACAATAGGAATGTAAAAGGATGGAGCCTAAATTATACTGTTGCACTCTGACAGGGTACATATTTAAAAGGTAATGATGGAGTGCAGAGCTGCTGCAAATTCCGCAGCACCATGCTCCACCATTTCCAACACGCAGGGATGCACAGTATTTACAACAATGTAGCGCACCACTGTGTTTTCCCTAGTGCTGCCTCTGAAAATAGCTGCCTAGCACCAACACAGACACCATTGCGCCTTAGTGCAAGAGTGCTTGAGAAAAAAGAATAAAAAACAGTTACTGCGTCTCTCACTGTCTCTCCCCTGGGTCCGTAGCGTTGTGGTTGGTGTGAGCACTGTGGTTCGGTGCTCAGCCAGGGAATGTTCTCCACGCAGGCTGTAATGCAGCCTGCATGAAGAACATGGAAAGAGCTCAAGTATGTTTGGCCGTCCCGAGAGAGCCAGCCAAACACTCATGCGCACATGGTGTCATCGGAGCAGCCTTGCCCCGCCCGCAAACAAACCTGTAGCAGCAGGAAAACATAAAATGATAATATCCTAGAGTTATAATCATTTCATGTTTTCCTTGCTTTCACTGCTTCAAAGCAGTGGGGCTAAGCTCTTCTGCCTTAGCTGAGGAGACGCCGCTGATCTCTCTTTGTGCCTGGTGGGGGCATCCTCAAAGGCGAAGATGGCTGCAGCAGTAGTGCAGGAAACCAGAGCTTCATCAAAGGCCTTTAGGCTTGTCCCTAGCCAGGAGGAAATGTGAAACTCTCAGCTTCATGATCTGGAAACCACAATAGCAGCAGTATTCATGCATACCAGGGTCATAAACTGGAGAGAAGTTACTTCTTGTGTGTGGTAAAGTTTGTTGGGACATGAGCTACAGCCAGAATTAGTGCAACCTCCGACTACAAAAGGTCCAGGCCATCAGGCTAGGGCAGAGTAGTTTTCACTGCCAAGACTGTTGCAATGACATTTACTGCAGGTTAAACTTCGTCCTACTGTGAAACCAATGATTAAAAGACGTTCATCCATTGAGTGGAATTATTCTGACTTTTATTGATTCCTTCCCCGCTGATTCACCATCTTAGGCATGGATAACTCAACTGAAGGGAATCACTGCACTTTCTTTCTTCAGAATTCCCTTAGGAGCAGAGCACTGAAGAACCAGAACCTTTTGGGTACGCCTTAATCTCCTGGGTTCTCCTGCTCAGCTACACAGAGACACGGGACACTCTGTTAGGCGTTAGAAGATCGGATTTATTAGCTGCAGCTAGTACAGTTATCCCAGAAGTACACAAGGTAGGTTCTCAGGAGACTGCCACTTCACTTCGTGGCGCACAAACTTTTATGTATACACACTTGAGAGGGAGGGACAAGGAGCATAAAAAAGAGAGAGGAGTAGGTCCTGTACCAATGCTCCGAGAGTAGATACACGTACAAATGAGGTAACAGATCCTAAGGAAAACAGGGCCGCTATGGTCTACTGTGAGGCAAGAGAGAAACAGAGCAAGGGGTCGACTGAAAATTAGGTTCGAAGATGAAGGTGTAGTGAAGACCAGATACTCCTGGGTGGTCCTAGAAGTGCCCTCACACACCCTTGCGGGTGCAAAGCATCATCATCGGGCGGTGCTCCTCGTGGGGGTGGCGCTGCAGTCCCTCACGGGCCCTTCAAGAGGGCTCTTTGTCGGAGATCTTTTAGTGGAGTAGCCGTAGTTGTGCATGCGGGTGTGTGGGGGAGGAAAAAAAAAAAGTGTTGTGGTGAGGCTAAAAAGACCGTATGGTACCCCAACGATTTATTAGTGGGTCCGTAGGGTCTAGTAAAATCTAACGGGGAATAGTGCATAAATCACACTGTGGTGAGTAGGGGAAAGCTAGATGTCAACAAGTCCCACTGCTCTCAACCCGTATGTGTAAAGGTTAGAGTGAGAGAGAGGGTGTGGAAGGGGTGGTCAACATGTTTCGCGCTGCCCGTGGTCCCTAATGGATCCTTAGCGCTTCGTCAGGACCTAGGTGGGGAAATAAAACGTAGAAGCAGGTAAAGGGATTCAGGACAAAAAAGGAGAATATCCTATAATCCCAACTCAGCGTCAAGGAACACGTATTATTCGTGTCCCAGGCGTCGAACCCGCAAAAGTCAGGGTCCAAGCTGTACCGGGTGTGGAACGTCTGGGGCGGGGGCTACAGATCTGCCCCGGGAGTTCCAAATCGTAAACCTAGGGTGCAAAGAGCCCTCTTGAAGGGCCCGTGAGGGACTGCAGCACCACCCCCACGAGGAGCACCGCCCGATGATGATGCTTTGCACCCGCAAGGGTGTGTGAGGGCACTTCTAGTACCACCCAGGAGTATCTGGTCTTCACTACACCTTCATCTTCGAACCTAATTTTCAGTCGACCCCTTGCTCTGTTTCTCTCTTGGCTCACAGTAGACCATAGCGGCCCTGTTTTCCTTAGGAACTGTTACCTCATTTGTACGTGCACAAACTTTTATACCATATAGGTAACATATACATTAACCAAATACACACCCAGAATATACAAGAAAGAGCCAATAAGAAAAGTTGAAAAACAGGACAGAACCAATAGGAGAGATTTGAAAACAAAGTGTCAGATGACTCGAAGAAACCTCTCCTCCAACTATGTTTGTCACCCCTCCCTCAAACTAATTCATTAACGGATTTGTAACTAACTTGCAGGTGGCGAGATACGTTTGTGTGTGTTGGAGGACAGTTGTGAAACGAGAGAATGCTAGCAGAGGACAGTGAAGGCCAGACGATAAGATAAAGTCAGAAAAGAATAGTGTGAACCAACAGATAGTTGAGACGGGGATTAGAAAAACCAGACAGGGATTAGTGTATTCGGCCAGTCCTAACACCAGCTTTGCAAATAGAGGCAGAAGGGTTATTCCGACACGAAGCTGCAGGAAAAGCAGAATAGACTTTGTTCGCCGTGCTGCCTGAGTGATGGCAACACAAAATAGCGGCGGAGCACAAAAGGGCGGGTCGATTCGATCACGATCGGGAATCGAAGTTCCTCAGACCCTCCCTTTGCCAGAACTCAGACAAGATAGACTCATGTTAATCTGAGTCAATGTCGATAGCCATGAGGTCATCGAGCTGTTGCTGTAACATCATTCTTATGTTTTCTGTTCTTTGTGATTTGGGTTTAGGGATGCACAGAGGAGCACAAAGGTCACAGATGGCGGGACCATAGTGCATACAAAGGCAACAAGAGAAAATAATGGTCAAAATTATTCCAAGGAATGTCAATGCTTTCCAACCCCATTTGGACAGTAGTCCCCAAAACCACTCCGAAAAGGACCAATCTCCTTCGTCCTGCAACTTGGAGATAGCTTGGTATACTGTCGGAGCGTCATTAGGTATGAAAATACAGCAACTTGACCCGATCAATTTGCACACTCCATCACGATCTGCAAGAGCAAAATCTAAGGCAACTCGATTTTGTAAGGTCATAAGGCGGTCCGCCTGTAGTTCTGCCGTGATATTGAATAAATGAATGAACTCCGATTTCTAAAGCGCACGTAGCTGCCCTGAGGCGTCCAAGCGCTAAGCATACCAACTGAGGTTTGGGTTAGGAAGAGGCAGATTCAGCTCCACAGTTATGTAGTGAACAGGAGCGTTTTCAGCTGTTTGCGGAAGGAGAGAATATCAGGATTAGCTCTAAGATGCTGGGGCAGAGCGTTCCACCTCCTAGCTACATTGTAAGAGAAGGAGCGGCCTCCAGACCTTGATTTCTTTATTGGCGGCACAATGGCTAGATTCGCAGTGGTGGAGCGCAACTGTCTTGTGGGGAGATAGGGTGTGATGAGGGGGAGATTGATTGCCGGGCCTAGAGACCAGAAAGTCTGGTGAGCAATGCAGAGTGATTTAAAGTTTACTCTTTCCTTTATAGGGAGCCAGTGTAGTGCCCTTAGTCCGGGTTTTGCTGATGATCTGCGGGGGATTTGTAAGAGTGTTCTGGCTGCGCAGTTCTGTATTATTTGCAGTTTGTGCAAGGTGAAGTCAGGAGCTCCAAGATACAAGGCATTACCATAGTCCAGCCGCGATTGAATCAGGCCCAGAACCACGGTTTTCCTTGCTTCAAAGGGGAAAAGAGGCAAGATCTTCCTGATAACTCACAGGATGCCGAAGCAGGTGGCAGATAGTTTTGTTGCCTGTTGATCGAAAGACAGGGACCTGTCAAGCCAGACACCCAAGCTATTGATGGCGTCTTTGGGAACAGGGGCAGGACCTAAGCTGGGAGGCCAAAGAGTGTCTATGGTGGATGGTACGGTATGACCCAGGAGCATGAGCTCAGTCTTGTCTTCATTGAGTTTGAGACAAGACTTGGTCATCCAGCTCTTGACCATCTCCATACAGCCAGCGAGATCTACATTAGCTGAGGGTCCGCCTGCCCATGCCAGAGAGATCACCAGCTGGGTATCGTCCGCGTAGGTAACGATCTTAATACCATAAGGACGGACGATCTCAGCCAGTGGCCTCATGTAGACGTTAAATAACGTCGGGCTTAACGATGATCCCTGCGGGACTCCACACCTCAGAGGCTTGCTAGAGGAGGTGACATTACCTTCATAGACCTGGAAAGATCTGTCACTCAGGTAGGACCTGAACCACTCCAGAGCTTTGTCATATATTCCGATGTCCAGGAGGCACTGCAGGAGGATACCGTGGTTCACGGTATCAAACGCCGCGCTCAGATCGAGGAGGATGATTGCCACCGATCCTCCCCGATCTAAGATTCTCCTGGACTCCTCTGTGACTGCCAACAGTGCCGTCTCAGTCCCATGCTTTACTTATATTACTTAAGGCTCCTACAGTGATGTCTATTGTGGTCTCTACGACACGGACCAGTTGCCTTATATTTCTGCTGTTGGCCATTGGACCCCAAAAAGGAAGAAATCCTTTGTGTAAATCTCCTCCCTCTTGTCCTGCTGTGTCTTTTGAATCAATAATCCCTCTGCCATATCTGTTTCGATGATAGTTTGCAGAAGCGGTGTATGTAGGGGGAAGAAGGAAAGCTATATAGCAGGTACCAGAAAAACCCGTTGGCAACCACGTGTAAGCCCTATTGTGGCAGATAAAATACGTGCCCTGAGATGGCACTAGAGGAGGCGAGTTCTGAGAGGAATAAACGTATGTGTGGGAACAGTTATTTCTTTGTATGGTGTCAGAAGAGCGATCATTTATTTGCAGACAGAAATTTCCCTGATGAGGAATAGTCCAAATTGGTGGGGATTTTCTTTGTTTAACCTTATCACTAAGGCTAGTGACATAATGGGTGACGTTCCAGTTTGTATACGCTTTCCTTTCATCAACGAAAATCTTACTATTTTCCATGATTTTAGCCATAGCTACCATTCCCTTAATTAATGAGCTATGACTAAAATCCGGACCACCAATATATGAATTAATGGATCGTTTGAACTTGCTTTGGTAGGCATTGGAGAAAATGACAAAATAAGCCCAAGCAGAACCCTCATAAGAGAACGGGAGAACTAAATATGGCATTCCTTCCTCTGTGGTATGTGGCATACGTCCACACACCCAACAGTCAATCGTATTGCCTACTAACTGATGTTGATGTAATAACTGGACAAAGGAATTGTTATAATATTCAGTTCTTCTAAAGAGTTCATGTTGAGGAAGGGTGTGAAAGAGATGTGGAGAGACAGTAGAAGAAGACGAAGAGGAAGAAGGAGAGACAACTTTTTGCTGCAGAGCATAAATAATCCAACCTATAAACGCCAAAACAATACACAATAATATAATAACACATAAGGTTATATTAAAACGACTGTACATTAATTTACAGGATTCTTTCTTCATTTCATCCTTTCTCTCTCTTTTGCCTAGTGTAGTTTCCATCTTTTCTAATGGATGCTCACGGCAATCTTCCTTGATCACTCAATTATGATTATCTACCGTCCTATGACACTGCAAGTCCTGCAGGCCTATTGCCACTACTCAGGTCACTCCTACCGTGACCCTGCAACCGGGACAGAATACTACACAAGAGAGAAAAATCTTAAGTGTTCTTTGGTCTAGGTCTCAAATTATAATGTTCTTTATTTGGTACAGTCTGGTCTTGGAACAATGTTCGTGGATTTGTCGTATTCAAGCAACGATGTGGAGTTATCGCTTCCTGCAGAATGTCGTCGTCCTCTTTCTCAGACAGTGTCCCATTCAGGCGTGCATCACTAAAAGGTACGAATCGTGGAACCTTCTCACTCTCAGAGTCACCAATGCCCCTATGCACCCATTGATCGTAAGGTAAAGGCAAAGGCACTTTCTTACAATGCACGCCGTGAATCCAATTTTTCTTTCCTTCGACTTTGACTGCTGTTTTCATTGTTAAAAGCACCAACCGAGGCTCCCTCCACCTGGGCTCCAAATTTCTCGTCCTTTGGAAATTCTTGGTGCAGACCCAGTCACCTGGTCGGATGGAATGACCTGGATCTGTGGAAGCCTCCGGTAAAGCACTCTGAACCTGTTGATGGAGAACACGCAATTTAGTCGTAAGATCATGCAAGTAGTCAATCAACATTGGATATGGCAAGTCTGAATATTTCTTAGGGCGAGGGACTCCCCATACATTAGCCGGGCGTCCAAAAACCACTTCGTAAGGGCTAAGTCCCAAACAAGAGTGTACTGCAGTTCTAGTGGACAGCAGAGCCAATGGTAAAGCATCGGGCCAATTGAGTCCTGTACTAGCCTGAACTTTCGCTAGTTTTAACTTTAATGTACCGTTGTAGCATTCTACTAAACCCGCTGACTGTGGATGATTTGCCGCATGGAACTTTTGCTTGATACCAAGACCCGCACAAACTTTTTGCATGATTTGTCCCACAAATTCGCTCCCATTGTCACTCCAGATAATGCGCGGCAAACCAAACCTGGGGAAAAATTATTTTAGTAAAGCTTTAGCTGTGGATAAGGTTGTGTTGTCTTTTAAAGGGTATGCTTCTATCCATCTTGAAAAGGCGCATACTACCACCAGAACGTATTTAAGGTTGTTGCATCGCTCCACATGAATATAATCGATCTGCAACACCTTAAATGGATATGTTGGAGGAGCAAAGAGACCTGTTGGAGTTGGGGTTCCCTTTCCCGGATTGTACATTAAACAAACAATACAATGTTTCACTGCATTGTCTGCACACTTTGGGATTCCTTCATTTTGCCACACTGGAGCCAGAAGTTTGCATATACCGTTTGCACTTAAGTGGGCTGGACCATGTGCCAGAGTAACCACTGGGAGTACATAGGCATCTGGTAACAGCCAACGTTGGTGTTCAGATAATTCCACCCAACAACCCATCTCATCTAACATTCCCGTACTTTCTTTACACCTACTTAATTCCTTCTCTGTAGCCTCTTCCTGAATTGATTTTACACTTTCTACTGTATTCTCATACATTCCTCTCTCTCTGACCCAATTCGCAGGACCCGCCACATACATCCGACTTGTAACATCTCTCGCTGTCTTTTTCGCTACTTCATCTGCAAATGCATTTCCTCTGCCAACATCATCTGTAATCTTTTTGTGCGCACTACACTTCACAATTGCTATTTGGATGGGTAGGGCAATTGATTCAAGAAGATCAGTTACTAACTGACCATGTTGTATTTTAGTGCCATGTGAAGTGAGGAATCCCCTTTCCTTCCAAAGACGCCCAAAGTTGAACGCTACACCAAAGGCATATTGGCTGTCAGTGTATACGTTCACTTTTGACAATACACATGCTCTCGTTAAAGCTATCAGTTCTGCTGCTTGAGCTGAATTGTGTCTGACACGTGCTGTTTCCACAACTGTATGTAAAGTAGTTACAGCATAGGCTGAAACTGTATCTCCATTAGGCATTTTAAAGCAAGAACCATCTACCCATAGAGTTCCATCCGGATTCTCTAGCGGTGTGTCTTTCAAGTCAATTCTTCCTTTTGTCTCTTCCTCAGTACGAAAGAAACAATCATGTTGCTCCTCAACACTTTTCTCATCTGGAAGGGGCAACAGAGTGGCTGGATTTAGGGTATTACATAGTTTGATGTGTACGTGAGTAGCCAAATGCGTCAGCTTGTATCCAGTTAGATGAGCACTCGTAAGATGCTGCGTTTTCGTTCTGTTTAGTAAGGTATCCACTGCATGTGGTACCATGACAATGAGAGTGTTATCCAACACCACTCCAGCGGACTGTCGAATAGAAATTGCTGCTGCTGCTGTCGCTTTGAGACAACTAGGCAGTGCTTTAGCCACTGGGTCTAACGTAGCCGAAAAATAGGCACATGGTCGCTGTTTGTCTCCAAATTGCTGTGTTAAAACTGACAATGCACAACCTTCTCTCTCATGAACATAGAGCGTAAAAGGCTTACTGTAATCAGGAGTACCCAGTACAGGAGCAGAACACAGAGCAGTACGTAAGTCAGTAAAACTCCTTTGGCACAAATCAGTCCAAGGAAGGGGCTGAGGCGTATCTTTCAAAGTGAGTGCCAACAGAGGCTTTGCCAACAGAGAGAAGTTAGGGATCCACTGCCTACAATAAGATGTGATACCCAGAAAGGCACGTACCTCCCTTTGTGTGGATGGCACAGACATTTGCGTTATCGCCTGAATTCGTTCTGGTGTTAATCGTCGTCCCTCCTTTGATAGGAGATGACCCAAGTAGGTAACCTCTCGACAGACATATTGTAGTTTGGAAGGTGAAACCTTATGATTCAGATTAAACAAATGGCGTAACAATGCAACAGTCACATTTTTGCAAATATCTTCTGAATCAGCAGCGATTAACAAGTCATCCATGTACTGAATAAGAGCAGCACCAGACGGCAAATGAAAAGTATCAAGATGACATTTTAAAGCTTGGCTGTAAATGGAGGGACTTTCACAATAGCCCTGAGGTGCGCGCTTAAACCGGAAGCTTCGGCCTCCAAGAGAGAAGCCAAAAAATGTCCCTACTCTCTTCTGCAATGGGAAAACTAAAGAAGGCATTCTTTAGATCGATAACAGAGAACCAAGTCGCTGTGGAAGGCATCATTGTCAACAGAGCAGTGATATCTGGAACAACAGGAAATTGTGGTACAACAATTTTGTTTACCTCCCGAAGATCAATTACGAAACGATATACAGGTGGCTGAGAAGGATCAGTGCGTTTAAGAACAGGAAGAATAGGACTATTGCATGTGTTACCTCTTGTTTCTTCAACCACACCCTTCTGAATCAAATCATGAATGATTTCCAAAAGCGCTTTTTCACCTTCAGTGGAAATTCTATACTGCGGGATACGCGGTAATTTAACATTGGGCTTAAGAGTGACAACATAAGGTGGAATTTTCGAGACAGCCCACATCATTCGGACCCGTGGCCCAAAGCGTTGCTGGAAGAGAAAGCAATTCAGGTGGAAACTGATCTTTGGACAAATACATTGGAGAAATCAATTTCTGTCCTAAAGTAAGATGTACACCAGAAGGAGAACAATATATCGTAGCATGCATTCTTTTGAATAGGTCCAAACCCAACAGATTCTCACCGCAACCATTCGTCAAAAGAAGTGGAGCTTCCAAATCATAAGGGCCAATTGAAATAGGCAAAGGGCAAGATATCGGATTACGAACAGGGGCGCCAGAAAATCCTACAGAAACATTCGTTAGGCCAGACAAAGGTGCCCCAGGGAGTTTAGAATGAATGATAGAACTTCTCATCGCCCCAGTATCTAGAAGAAATGGCTCTAAAACACCCATTGTAGTGACGTTAACATAAGGACCACTCTGGTCTACTGGAACCGACACAACTCCCTTACTTTGTCCATGGCTGTCCTAGTTGGCATGAAGGCTTTCATTTCCGCTTTCAATATAATGGTCTTCATTGTAGTACTGAGTAGACCTAACATTTTGCTGATCAAAGTAGTTCATGGAATTGGGAGAAGGAAGGGCACGCTGTTCTTGAGTTAGCACACCTCGACCTCTACCTCGGTTTGCTGACTGGAGGCCAGCACGACCTCGTGGAGCAGATAATGCTCCATTGCGCTGCAATAAAACCGGACAACTATTCTTAAAAGGACCTTCCTCTCTACAATAGGCACATTGATTAGGTCCTAACAAAGGTCGCGGAATGTATGGCTCAGGTTTTTGATACAACCTCTGAAACTGCGGAGGCTGTTGAAATTGAGGCTGAGCATGACGAGGAGGATAAGCTTGTTGCAAGAGAACCTTTGTTTTTAAGTCTTTCGTCTTTTTCTCTTGCTTTTCTTTTTCTTCTTTATCTCTGTTTTCGTAATATTGTGCAGTAGCCAATATTTGGGCAAAAGAAGAGACAGCCCATGAACTTTCAGAGTCTTTTAATTTGTGTGACAACTCGGCAAGCAAATTAAATACGAATTTGTCCACAAATAATCGCTGTCTACCCTCTGTAGCCATATCTTGACCACTGTGATCGATAAATGTCTCCTCGAAACGAGTGAGGAAATCAGAGACACTTTCATCTTTCTTTTGTTTGCATGCCGCTAGTTTATCCCAATTAACTCTCAATGCAGGCTTCATCGTTTTCATTAATGTAATAATCCTACCAGGGAGTTCTGAAATCAAAGCATCAGGCTTTGCACCACCCACTTGGTCTCTATCTGTGGCAATTATAACATCCCAATTATCACCTAATTCCTGTGCAGAATTCTCCTTACGAATCTTAGCCCATATTGTCTGTAGGACTACATTTCCCATTAACATATCGATATCAGCTAAATTCATGATGCAAGCATCAACTGTCTGTGATAATTCTTTATAATAACCCGCAGGGTTTTTACGAGGATCTGGTAGAGTCTGTTTTAGAGCCAAAACTTCAGATCGTTTCCATGGAACATGTACCCATATACGTTGGAAATGAGCGGGAATAGCTGGATTAGCACCTGCTGCTGCAACCTCTTCCTTCCATACTGGAGGAACCTCTCTCATGGGATAATTTTTCAGTGTCAGTTTAACCGACGGATCAGAATCAAGGAAAATCTGAGAGGATAATAAGTTTCTGAAGGAAATAAGTGTCCTTACAGCATTTTCAACTTTAGGACCCACTACAAGTCCTTTATCAAAGTCAGCCTGAACATCTAACAGACCCTGAGGAACCGTATTTAAATTCACATCCTCCCATTCTTTAATGAGTGTATCACACATTATATCGAAAACATATCTTTGTGTGAGTGCATTCCATTGTGAGAAGGTAGGCATGATATCAAGTACACTGTATTGGGGACCCTTTATGATCCATTTATGTTAAAGAGATTCCAACCTCTCTCGTTCTTCCGAATCTGGGAACTGACTACGAGACTGTCTTCGAGCAAAAGCCGGAGACACATTTAAAGCTTCAAAGAAAGGAGATAGAATACCAGTGACAGTGTCCGTGAGTCTCTTACGCATGGACGGAGAATTGGACATGAGAATTGAAGACAAGGTATTAGGCGAACTGACAGGAGGAGAACCGATAAGTGCAGGACGTGCAGAAGGCAAAGGGGATCGAAGATCAGGAGATGAGGGTAAAGAAGTTGAAGTTAATGGTAAAACTGGCAATGCTGGAGGAGGCAAATGCGGAAGAGCCGGAACAGGCAGAGGTACCGCTGGCGGCTGAACAGGCTGTAACAATTGGGGTGTATTGGCACTTTGTGCATAGGGTGGAGACAATCTCAATAAGCAAGACATTAGGGGATCTTCTTCTATATCTTTCTTGTTTTCGGAAGGGGAAACAGGCAACACCGGATAGCATTTGTCTATCGCCATACGATGCTGTCTCTCTGAAATTTCAGTCGCATTATCAATTTCATCATCCTTAAATTGTTGGGCAGCCTGTATAATTGTCATACCCTGCGCTTTTCTATCTCGTTTTGCTTGCTTAATTTCTTTCTGTTTGGCTTCCTTACGCCAAAGGCGGAAAGAGTCAAACATTGCCGGCCGGACTTTTCTTTTGAATAGAACTGCTTCTAAATTATCTAGCACATCGGGCTCAAAGCTACCATTTTCTGGCCATTTTAGAACACCATCTTTCCTTGTGTATCGGGTCCATGCCTCGTTAAAGGCAATGGGGCCAATACCATGTTTCGAATAGAGCTCATATGTGGGAGTTCCAACAGAAGGAATTGGACAAGAGTCCTCAAGCCGGGAATCCCTATTACAACCAAAGCAACAAAATTTTCCAAACTTAGTCAGACCAGGCATCTCGTGATATCACCGGACTGTTCACAAACTTCAAGGGGGTAAAACTTAGTTTACGCAGCACAAATGCACTTACCCCTAGCTTCGGTTATTGCAATAGTCGAATCTAAGAACCAAGAGTAAACAACTAAGAAACAAATTTGTGGGAGCGACCCACCAATACTTAACTAAGTCGTCTTCTCACGCCAACAGAGGCCTGTCTATCGTCTCGCCTTACCATACATCACCAAAGGAAGGGCCAAGGCAGGGCGGCAGTCAGGGCAGCGGTCGTCAGTAGCCGTCAGGAAGGAGTAACCACGCTGCAAAAGACCTTCGGACCACTTTCGACATACAGGGGTTGCTTGACGTGGCTCGCGAATCCTCCGGGATTTTCTTGCGGGGTTCCTCACGACCTTCAGGCAGAACCGGTACCACTGAAGCCGCCCCACGTTGGGCACCAGTTGAAGAACCAGAAGCTTTTGGGCCTGGCGGCGCAGGGTACACCTTAATCTCCTGGGTTCTCCTGCTCAGCTACACAGAGACACAGGACACTCTGTTAGGCGTTAGAAGATCAGATTTATTAGCTGCAGCTAATACAGTTACCCCAGAAGTACACAAGGTAGGTTCTCAGGAGACTGCCACTTCACTCTGTGGCGCACAAACTTTTATACCATATAGGTAACATATACATTAACAAAATACACACCCAGAATATACAAGAAAGAGCCAATAAGAAAAGTTGAAAAACAGGACAGAACCTATAGGAGAGATTTGAAAACAAAGTGTCAGATGACTCGAAGAAACCTCTCCTCCAACTATGTTTGTCACCCCTCCCTCAAACGAATTCATTAACGGATTCGTAACTAACTTGCAGGTGGCGAGATACGTTTGTGTGTGTTGGAGGACAGTTGTGAAATGAGAGAATGCTAGCAGAGGACAGTGAAGGCCAGACGATAAGATAAAGTCAGAAAAGAATAGTGTGAACCAACAGATAGTTGAGACGGGGATTAGAAAAACCAGACAGGGATTAGTGTATTTGGCCAGTCCTAACACCAGCTTTGCAAATAGAGGCAGAAGGGTTATTCCGACATGAAGCTGCAGGAAAAGCAGAATAGACTTTGTTCGCCGTGCTGCCTGAGTGATGGCAACACAAAATGGTGGCGGAGCACAAAATGGCGGGTCGATTCGATCACGATCGGAAATCGAAGTTCCTCAGCACATTCATTAAAGCATTCAACAATTTTGCTGAAAGGTATGGGAGCTTGTTGCTTATGTACTACTTCCTGTAAGCACACACTACAGGCACACAGGCACACACCCATTTGGAGGCCAATGATTCCTATTTGATTGTAAGGCAACCTCTACCTCGCCAGCTTTGATGTGTTCAGTGTGTTCACTGCTTCTGGTAATAAAACTAAGAATGACGCCTGGTGGAAAAACGAGTCTGGCACACAGATTGAGTTCCTTAATCTCAATCTTGTGTGTGGTCTCTTTTTATTGTATGGGACAATTATTGGTAAATCCGAAGCCATACATACACATCTAACAAACGCTTTTTAAGACATAATGACATTTTGACAATCAATAATAATTTATTCTCTGTAAAACAAACTCATGTCAAGGTACCATGTTGCTGAAATACCAAAATAATCTGATTAAGGCTGTGTTTCTATGCAATTAAAAATGTGTAAATTGAAAATATTGCACAGGCAAAAATGTGCAAACCTGACGAATGCACAATTCCCAAAATAATAGTAATTGTGCAATACATAAATCGCTGAACCTGCATAGGCAACATGTGTGCAAATTAAAAATTAGTTGTCACACATGCAGGAGTAGAACAACGCTAAAACAAGTGAAAGAAAACAGTTCCTGTAACACAAACAGCCTACTTAAATATGCACCGGCAGTGTCAAAAGGTCTGAGATACATTTTCAGTTCTAAGCCAGGTAGTTTGGTCAGTAGAAGGGCCAATTCAAGCTTCCATCATTGAAGCAGCTTCAAGAAAACTTTGTAGATATCAGTACTGGGGCAGCAAGAGCTAAATGCACGCAGTAATAGTGGCAGAAGGAACCCAGCAGTCGAACAGAAAATCTGAGAGCGGTACAGCAGGGCCGACATACTGAATTTCAGTAAAGAGCTGTGGATCAGCCCCTCGGGTATAGGGCGCACACTCATACAATGGCTTTGTCTCACCCACCACATACCCCCACCGAGGATAGAGTAACAAACAATTCAATTGGAATAGGATGAGGCAAAGTTTACTTTATAAGAACATAATACTAAGACTGCCCACCAGCGACGTTTGAAGAGTTTTAGAACTCTGCACTCCGTTTGGAGTGCGAAGTTTTCAAAAACTCCGCAATCACAGCGGAACGGAGTTTACCGGTGCTGCTGGGAGACTTACCTGACCCAGACCAGCGAAGCCGAGTGGAGCCTGCAGCATGGAGCAGGACACCGATTTGGGAGGAAGGTAAGCATCCCAGCCAGCAGGCCTTACCACACAGGAGGGAGGCGGGGCGGGGGTTTAGCGGGGGGGGCAGTGCCAGGGGTTTATCGGGAGGGGCGGGGGCAGGGGTTTAGCAGGTGGGTGCGGTGGCAATGAGTGACTCTGCCAAACCATGGAACTCCGCGGAATTTCACTGAGTTTTCCAGATAACTCCGTGAAATTCCGTGGAGTACCACTACGCAAGCTCCACCCAGGGTTACAAAATACTGAGCAGAATGACACAATAGCACATGGCATTGGTCCTTGCATATTATGAATATCTTAAGACAGATATAAGAATTAAAACATGTACACATTACCCATTTTCATGCTGCTCGGGGCAGGCAGAAATCCAGGGGCCCAGCAAACAAATAGAAATGCTATCAAATATTAAGGCAACGTTGACAGGAGTGACACATACAGTTAAAAAGGCAAACACCAGGGAACCGCTTAACGAATTGTCCCTGCAAGTGACGATTTGGTCACACTCCAAGAAATATCAATGGCACCGGAGGTATGGCTAGAAGGGGTTGACCACCATCAGGTCAGTCCCCCCTCTAACCAGCTGCCTGCCTACCCAAAGAACCCCTCATGTAGAGGGTTTTGATAATAAACTTTAGGGCACTCTAGCACTTAAGTACCATTCTTTGGCTATTTCGGCCTAGGCAAACATCAGAGAACTGTTTAACGCATTGCCCCTGCCAGGGCACCCCTTGACTATTCACTCAGGCCCCAAGAAACATTATGGGCACTGGAGGTAGGGCTAGAAGGCGTGGACCACCAGCAGGTCAGTCTCCTTCTAACTTTTGTTCTGTGAAAGAGCGAGAGTGGAACTGCTCTATATTTTCAAAGACATGGTGCATTTCTGCTCTCTTTTAGCGCTTGTGCACTTGTGTCTGCCAAGCACCATTGCAGGCCCCCCCTATGTTGTCTTGCAAGGTGGTCTGCATTGTGGTTAGGATAGTTCTTGTACAGGAAGGAATACTTTCCTGCAGAAAAACTATCCTTTAACACTAGTTCCTCTTTTTATGTGTCCTTTATTCTGAAGCACACATGCAAATAGGGAAAAATGAAGAGAAAGAAAGATATTTCTCCTCGTTACACCAGTGTCAATTAGGCACAGCGTTGTGGCGCAAACTCATGTTTACAAGTCTTTGTAAATATTTCTTTGTGTCAAAATTAGGGGTGGGCGAAATTTACGAAATTCACTTTCGCAAATTATCGTGAAAATGTTAAACATCTCCGCAAACACGCGGGAATATAGTGAAGATGCGGAAGTTTTTTTCCTGCCCGTCTGGAGTATTTTCTGCATGGTCGCAGCTCGCCAACTTACCCATGCGGTTGCTCGTGGGCGCGGCCATCTTGTTTTCACTTGTCTCGTGGTGCATGATCGCGAGAAGAAAGACGTCATCGCGCGACGAATGACGTTACTGCGGGCGCGAACTGTCGCTACTGTGGCTACCAACAATCCAATATCTTGTGGAGAACGCGACCGGATCGGGAAAACTTGTCGGCGAACGCGGGGATTCAGGTAAGGCGATTGTGCGCATGCGAGAATGTATTATTTTACAGCGTGAGCAAGCAAAAAATTTCCGGTAAAATGTGGATTGCGGAAATTTTGACATTTTCGCGCTCTCCGCGGAACGCAAAAATGTCAAATTATCGCAATTTCCGCGAGCGGAACGGAATTTTAGCCCAGGCCTAGTCAAAATACATGAGTGAATGCACAAGAATGGTCATGCACCATCCAGGTAATACCTCCTTGATGCAAAGTAATGCAAGGTAGCACTATACCCATCATGCAACAATACAAAGTAATGGAAGGAAAAAATTCATAAGTTCAAAGCAACTACGTAGATTCTAAGCCCATTCACAAAACTGTGAATTTCATATTTGTCAATGCCGCTCACATGAACCCTTCCCATACAAAAAAGATTCCAAAATTTTGAATACCATTTGTACACGTGCGGATTCCCAAACAGCGTCAAGTGCATGAGCAAAACAGAATTTGCTTTTCGTCCTTTCTAACTAATATAACCTTAACTTCAAAGGAACTACAGCTTTTCGTGCCAAAAACATAACAGAACAATGTAACAGCTATATAATTGATGAAGTTTGAAAGTGCATCAGAAGGACATGAGATAAGAAAGTAAAAGGCTCCAAGAAATTCAGGTCTATTTCATGACAAAGCAAGTGGATTAGCTTTGCAATGGCTGCCACCAAGCTGCAGGAGTTGTTTCTATCATGAATAGTCTCTCTCACACCTGCTGTACAAGCTCAGATAAATCATTGCATCCTACATATGATCATATTGTGCTATGTTATTGTCTAACCCATGATAAATGCAAATCTTGATTCCTATGCACAGCAAGAAATTCTGACCAACGAGGTACAGTTACAATAACAGCAATTGATACAGCTCTATGTCTGGTGTTAATGGAAGGGCATCTGCTGATTGAACCAACATTGCCATTGGTGGTATAAGCACCATTAGGAGGATGGAACTGTTACTACAACAATGATTGTTAGTGACGCATCTGACCACTGAAAAACACACAAAGCACTTGGAACCTCATTACGAGGGACCTCTTTATTCCAATTTAGGCGGAAACTACTGTGTCCCTATTAAGGGGCCGATTACGATGCCGGATGGACCAGAGTACGTCCGGCATCATTCTGGAACTGGAACCGAACGACCTCCAGTTGTCGGTTCCAGCCCAGGAATTAGGATGCGACGAACTCTGTTCGGTCGCAATCCTATACTTTGCTATGAGAGCATGCATTCCGTTCGGAATAGCAAAGAGCTGGGGTGCAGTTCATGTGTTTCATCGTATCTGGGAAATATCCCTACGACTTCATCAGGGCTGGTCCCGTGGCCAGACCTCCTGTCAGGATATGACAGTGTGGGAGGTAGGCAAATTCCGGTATTCCTAAGTATAGTGTAAAATGATTTTAAAGTAACCTCTAGATAAGGTAGTATGTATTCAAAGAGCAATATCCCTCCACTGATAGATTCACACCGACCAGTTCACCCGTGAATCCAGGGACATCAGTACTCCGAGCCCTGAATCAATTGGCAGCATATTATCGTGCCAACAATCTCAATAGATACTGAGACACGCATACTGGCAGCGTCAGTGGAGGGATATTGCTCTTTGACTACATACGACCTTATCTAGAGGTTACTTTGAAATAGTTTTGCACCATGCTTAAGAATACCGTTATTTGCTGTCCTTCACGCTGTCATATCCTGACAGGAGGTCTGGCCACAAAACCCATACAAAGACCAGCCCTGATGAAGTCGTAGGGATATTTCCCGGATATGGCGAAACACGTGTTGGCTAAGGCTAAAAGAAGATCATCTGAAGAAGATGAAATAAAACAGAACACCAGAAAACCAAACGACAGATTATTTGCATATTTATTAATGCTGATGATATTTGTACAAAACTGTAATTGATTTGAGTGACGTGTGCCTCAAACCTCTAAATGTTGTTTTCCAATCCTGGGATGGTACTAGGGAAGTAGGGTGTATCTTCCCATCTTTTGAATGCACTGCGGGCGTTAAACCCTGTTCAACATAACACATTTGCAATACTGAGCGCCAGATACCCCACCAACACCCTGTTCTAAGAAGTAATTATCCTGTAGATTAGATTGACTGAATATTGAATGATCAAGCAAGTGATTGAATGATAAGTTGAAAGGTGTTTGGTGAATTTCTCCATGACAATTTAATTTCCTTGTGCTACCTGCTGTGTACTTCACAAATGTTTAGCTGATTATGAAGATAAAAAAAACGATATGTATGCTCTTTCAAAGGCAGGCCTCTCTGCTGAGATTCTCCGTAGAGAGTAGGGCAGGGGCAAACGTGTTCATTTGTGTGAAAAGCGATGACAAGCATAAATGAGGTATTTGTTTCCCATGGATATAGCAAGAATGCTGAAAGAGCTATAGAGGGTTAAACGTAAAGATACTATCGACGAGCTGTTAGGGGTCGCTACTTCTGAGAGAAGGGAACTGTTATTGAGTTGAGAGGAAGTGTCCTGTAAAGAGGCGTGTTTTAAGCTTTTACCTGCTTTTTTACATTGGTACTTAAGGGGCATATCAGCAAGGCGAGGCAATAGAATTATTGCCCCTTTTGCGGCAGTTTTCAGCCGAAAAGCTGTGATAATTTTATCGCCTAATTAGCAAGCCCACGCTAACGCGTGACAACGTTAGCATAGGAATTCCTAACACCCAGCTTTGCATCTCTAATGAGATGCAAAGTGGGCGTTCCTGACCTGACATGACAGGAGAAATGTCGCTAAGCGACATTTCTCCTATCATCAAGCCCCACGCTATGAAGCATGGCGGCAAGAAAAGTAGCGATAACCCCTGTTATCGCTACTTTCCTTACGCCTGCTTCAGGACTGACTTAGCCATGATATCCTATGGAGGGTGGATATCATGGCTAAGTTTGTAAGACCCTATCAACAAGCTAACGCCACATTGCGTGAGATTATCGCTGGGTTTCCAGCAATAATCTCATGTTAGGCAGTTAGCGTGAGGATTTTTATCGCTTCTGAGGTAAGCGTTGCTAATAGCACGCTATCTCAGCGATAAAAATCCACGCTAGCCGGTGATAATTATCCTAGCGCTAAGTGCGCTTAGCGATAATTATCGCCGGTTGTTGCTGATATGCCCCTAAGTTTATCCGAGGCTTCACTGGAGTAGACTTGAGCCAGCTTTGTCAGTAGTGCTGCTGTGTAGACAGACATCGCGAGTTAATTGTGAACGGAAGCTGAACAAATCTGGTGTGTGCTTATCCATTTTGAGTGCTGCCGACCTGCGGGTGGATTAGAAGTCGGTGTGCAGAAATAAGAACATCGGTTGGACGAACATCTGTCAAAATATTGTGCTGTGTAAACATCACGTAGGAGCAGCAGCCAGCGATAGTGAAAACAATTACGTCAGCGGGCTTCTCCACTCAGAGACGCCGCAGGGATTGCGGTCCCCAGTGAGACTCTGTTTACAGGTGAGTTGGTTACTAGGATGAGAGAAGCGGAAGGAAAATGAAGACAGTGAGGAAATGGAAACAAACCTTTTATTCTTACGTAGAAATGTTAGCAAAACTAATGCCATACAGACAGGGAACCACAAAGATGCCAGTTTCATGGGACAGCGATTTCGAGTTTGGGGTCAGACGATGTTTATGAGTGAGTGTTATTAAAACGAAATTTTGCCTGGCATTTATTGAAATTAAAGAAAATAGTTAGACATTAAAATCATTAAATTAGAAAGCAAGTATGGCACAAAGAGCCTAGTAAAAAACACAAACCGTAGCAAATGTGCCAAGATGTTTTGGGATAAATGTTGTTATGAACTGCATAATTGTTGGCTCGATTGTCAAAAGAGCTTGACATAGGCATGTCATTTCCAAGCAAGTTCATGTACTCACGAGCGTGCGTAATTTAACCACTTGCACGATTTCTCTTACTTCACTTGTGAATATTCCCAAGAGTGTATCAGGGGAGTCAGAGGAATACCACTCGAGCGAAACCTTCTGAGTGTTCATGCACATCCATTGGAAAATGTCAAATGTGCGGAATCTACACAGGAGTATTTTACTTAAATATTAACATATGCAAACTTAGGGCTAGGAAAACCGACAAAGACTGTGGAGCATATTAACAAGGGAGATATCGCCGCTTTTTCGGCACATAGCGCTGAAAAAGCAGCGATTTAATTATCGCATTATTTACAAGGACACTCAAAAATGCTTTGGCGCGTGTTTCCTTGACTTAGCAGCCGTTTTTCCTCCACTTTGCATGTCAGCGAAAAATAGTTCCTTTCCATTACTCCATGGAAATCCTCGCTGACACAGCATCGTGATATTTACAAGCCTCGAGCAAACCCGCGAAGCGATAAAATAAACCACGCTAACTGCGGTTATCGCAGGTATGTAACGCCTGGTTTAAAATTTACTTAGCCATACATATAATGGCAGGTGGATTGCCAGGTTAGGTCCACGCTTGCCTATTAATAAGCCTTGCATTAGCGCACTCCCAATATCGCTGGATTCCTCATGCTAATCACCACTATCGCTGGTAAAAATTGTTGATGATATGCCGCTAACCTGGCACTGTAAGCCAGCGATACACGGCGATACAGAAAAACGCGCTAAGCGCGTTTTACGATACTTATCGCATTCTGTTGATGATATGCCCCCGTGAGTCAAATTTATCAATGAGCCACACAACGGGGCACATGAGCAATGCAACTCATAAGTTATATTTATCAAGCCACGCGAGGCCCCCTTGCATGGCCCTGCGTTGCCTGATAAGTCTAAATTAACGCACTGCAGTGTAAATTGCTGCATAGCCTTACTCTGCCAAAGGGAGGCGTTCCATAAGTGGTGCATGGGTGTTCCCACACAATACCTATGGATTCTGGCACATTCCCAGATTTACCATTACTGATAGACCTGGGAATGCGTCAAAATGCTACACATCCCCATGGGAGGAGTAATGAGGAGAAATATGTTTATTTCTCCTCGTTTTTTCCTCTTTCTATTTGTGATGCATTCTTCAGCACAAAAAGAAAGAGGAAAATGCCTCAGGGGATTGTTTTTGAGCAGAAAGGTAAACAATCCTGCCTAAAACGCAGGCACCCTTGCACCTGCAAGGGTGCCTGCGTTGGTACTAGGCAGCACATTGTGCACCAGCGCTGGGAAAAGACAGGAATGTGCGTATTATGCTAAATACGGCACATTCCTGCCCTTTCCCTGTCATGCAGCAAGGTGGCTAGCTGCACTGCATGATTTTTTGGTAAATATGCCCCAGTGTTTTTAGTAAATTCCATAGAATTAAGGGGCATATCATCAAGGACCGGCGGTAATTATCGCTAAGCGCACTTAGCGCTAGGATAATTATCGCTGGGTAACGTGGAATGTTATCGCTGATATAGCGTGCTATTAGCAACGCTTATCTCAAAAGCGATAAAATTCCAAGCGCTAACTGCCAAATGTGAGATTATCACTGGAAATCCAGCGATAACCTCACAAAGTATGGCGAAAGCTTGATGATAGGGCAAGGCATACTTAGCCATAATATCCACCTTACATAGGATATCATGGCGAAGTCAGTCTTGAAGCAGGCGTAAGGAAAGGAGCGATAACAGAGGTTATCGCTACTTTGCTAGTCGCTCTGCAGGTTAGCGTGCCCATTGATAATTGGAGAAATGTTGCTTAGCAACATTTCTCCAGTTATGTCAGGGCAGGAACGCCCACTTTGCATCTTATTAGAGATGCAAAGCTGGGCGTTCAGTAAACAGACGATAATGCAAGGATTCACGTGATAGCGTGACCTTGCTGATTAGGCGATAAAATTATCACTGCTATGTCGCCTCCTTGATGATATGCCCCAAGACTTTTCCTTATCAAGAAGTAAAGTTTCCTCATTTAGGAAGGGAAGTGTAACAAATACCAGTGCTTCACCAAAGGAGCAAATTGCAAACTGATTCCTGAACATTAGAGCAATTTTGAGCACACAAAGTAGTGTTCCAGTAATACTAGTCTATATTCTCACAAATTCTATAGAGTAACCTCCAGGCGGAGATCTCCGCATACACTTGCAGTCCCTCTAAATGTGTGGAGTTCTCTGCTGTTAGTGCAGATACTTCTGCATGCAGAGGTAGACATTTTAGGTGTAAAGGTGGGTGGGGCAATGTAGGAGGTAAGAAAATGGGGGAGATATGAACTACTAATTAGGAGGATTCAAAGGAAAACCAATGAGGAGTGAAGACAGATGCATGCAAGCATTCAAAAACATCTGCAAAAGAGTAAGTCCAGCACTAATCACCAGATTTGCACTTACATTTACCACAATAGAACTGCTGGCCAAACAGGCTCAAATCTACTCCAGTCAAGCCTTGTAGTAACTTAACCACATGGGCAAATACTGTTTCTGTAAGAGCTCTCATAGAAATCAATGCAAGGAAGTTAGGGACAAATGTTAACAACACAGGGAAAAATAGGAAAATAAAAATAACTTTTTGAGTAAAATATATATATGCTTAAATCTTTTAAATCTTTAAAAAACGTTAAAGATCTACATAAAAATAACTTTAGTACAAGTAAGAGAACACACATATAGCAAAAGATGATATTCAAATTCAACATACCTGCTAGGTGCAAAGGGGTGTGTGTGAAACTCAGGACTCCACAGCACCCATTGACAGGTAAAACGTATTATAAGAACAGCAAACCACATTCACCTGCCCACATTTTTGAAAACCCATCTTTATTGATTGTTTTTGCAATTTTGTTGCCGTAGTGCAGAAGTAAAGTTTGATTACAACATTGCATATTGTGTTACTCAAACATAGCAATAATAAATCGCAAACCGTAGTGCAAAAATTTAATTAGAAACACAACGGGGAGTCTGAATTCACCTCTCCAGATACGAGAGCAAACCATATACCCAACAAACCTTGTTTTCTCCCATGTCAATGGATGTCTTTGTTGCCTGGCCCCTCATTCTGCTGAACAATTATTTAAGGAGGATAGAGAGGATTACTAGACTGATCCAGGGAAGGAGTCATTGCTAGATACTGCTTCTCACCAGAAGTTGTCTTTGATATGATTGCAAACTGAGAGCGGGAGCTCACTTCACTTATGGTCCACTTCAAGGCCATCTCTGCCGTTGTAAACAAATACTGGCTACACTATTTCCTGGAACTGGATCTTTCAAGATGGTCAATTGGGACACTGGGGGCATCTCACAGCCAGGCCAATTATATTGCTTCCATCAGGTGTTGACATGTATCACTACTTGAGTGCAACAGTTCATTGCACTGCCAAAGTAGATGGTACCCCGGCTCCTGCTGTTGCTATCAATTTACTTGAAGTGGCTGCTGTATGTTAAAAAAGAGTGCATAAAGATAACTCTAATCATTTTAAAATCTAAAAACTAGGAGGCTTATTTATGAGCTGCTTGCACCGCCTGTGAGTCACTTTTTGTGACGCACCGGAGGCGTAAAATATGCACCACACTGAGACATATTTACAAAGTGACGCATCTAAGCAGATGAGTTACTTTGTAAACCCCTGTGCTACATTATACCTGCGTCAGGTATAATGTATGCAGGGTGGGCGTTCCGCTGTAAAAAAAGGCTCGTAGAAGTGTCACAGTGAAACCTATGAGATTTCACTGTGACAATTCTAGGATGCCACTGCGTCAAATTCTTATCCTGCCTCACAGCAGGGATAAGAATGATGCAGGTCCTTTCACATGGGGCTTGCCCCATGTAAAAGGACACATTGCTGGAGTTGCATCTGTTTTCAGACACAACCCAGCAATGCACCACTTTTTTGCCTACAGATATGTCTGGAATACTGACGTATCTGTAAATCCTTGCAACATGGATTGCTGTACAGTAAATACGGCGCATCCATTGTGTCGCAAGGAGGGCGCACTGAAAAGTGTTGCATAGCTGTTTTCACACAGCGATGCAACACTTTTCATAAGTGAGGCCCTAGGTTATGTTAAACTGTGTGTGAGAAGGAAGTGCAAGTTGTGTGCCTACATGTGAGATGGAGAATGACCTGGGTGTGGAGTAGAAATGTGGTGGTGACATAGAGGGTTACAATGTGTTATGTGGGCCTTCTATTAACCTTTCCTTGAGTGCATAGGCCATACCATAAGGCAGACCACACTGCTAGGTGGAAAGGATAAATTAAGGAGTCAGGATCCAACTCCACTTTCAGGAAGATCCTTTGCCACCTGAATTCTGGTAAACATGTCCTACACCCACCTTCTCTTGTCCTGCCAGTATTTTCAGGTCCTGCACATTGTGTACCTCCACCCCCAACACATTGAAAGAGTCTATTACCTCTTGCTACTGGGTCACCTGCTCTGCTCCCCTTAGGGTGTAAGTATGGAGATCTTCTGATTACCCAAAAGGTGGTGCAACAAAGATAACATAAAGATGTGCCTCCACCACAGTGAAGTTCCTGTAGTTTCAGTGTCTGCAATGCCATGTAGTCTGTAAGAAATGAAATTATTAATTGATTTGAATTATTAATTAAAGTGGGTGACTATCCACCTCAAGGAATGATCACAATCCTTATCAGGGTGAACACTCATAATCACTAAATTAACCTGAGCTCAATCACCTGATAGCTATAGCACGGAGCAGGCAGACTTAACATAGGGCAATATGTAAAGTGTATATACAGTACCAAAACTGTCAAATACAAAACAATACAAATCCCAAACTGAATTAGAAAAAGACTAACATTTAACACATAAAATGACACACAAAAAACCCAATAAGGGTAACCAGAAACATGCATTTTTAAAGTATGAATAGCGTCACAAAGCATAAAATGCAATGATAGTCAACAGTCAGGGCAGACGAGGACCTAGGCATATTTTACCTTTTGCCTTTAGCTCATAAAGTACCTATCCATCAGCGGGGTACACTTCTAAAGTATTCCAGGACCTCAGAGGAGACACTGAGAGACTCACAGGGTTTCAGCCAGAGGACAAACAGCAGGATCCAGTCGGGTGGCCACTGGTTAGCTGTGTAGTTGCAGGTAAAGGCCTCTTGAAGCTTGTTGTCTCCCTATGGCTTTAACTGGCAGTCGCATTATGACCCTTGGAGTCCACTTCCTTTTCCCGGGTAGAGGCAGCAAAGACAGAAAGAGCTGGCCCAATCATTTCCGGTCTCCTCCAAGGTTGAGGCAACAGGTTTAGTCCTCTTCTGATCATCAAGACCAGGATTGTTCTGAAGTGGGTGATTTGAGGCACCACATTTATACCAGGCACGAGCTAGTGGGTGAGAATGTTACACTGGGTAAATATCACTGGGGCACACTCTAGGGAGTTTGTGCATTTTCAAGATGGTAGAAGTCTTCAGCCAAGTTAAACTTGGGGTCTGAGGGCTGGGTGTGTGTGTTGGGGGGAAACTTTACTATGATAATCCTAGTGTCCTTTCACATCAAACTCTAAACTCCAGTTTGGGTCAGCCACTGTACCCATACTAAACTCAGATTAAGAAGTCAGGTAGAAGAAAGCAGGCTTTTCAAGCAACCAGACTGTGGATACGCAAGAATTGTTTTGGCATCATGTTCTATTTCTTTGAAATGTGCACCAAAAGTTGTATGTAAAACGCCAGAAGACAAGTTAATCAGAATTTGAAATTCAAACTGGATTTGACACTGTAATGCCAAAATGAGGCTCACTGTGATTGGAGCCTGCCTGGCTGTGGGACAGAAGTAAAGGCCATGCCCATGTGCCAGCTAACAGTTGCCTGTGACAGAGAAGGGCTGTTAGAAGTGTGCCCAAAGTTTTATACATTAAACCCCAGCATATCTGCCAAGCAGAATTTGGCATTCGAGTAGGGTTTATCACAGGAATGTCAACATGGATACTTACAGCCCTACCATGCTAATTCTGTCAGGTTCAGATGGTCCTATCTGTCCCTTCAGGTCAGTCTATTGTCTGCACCTGGGAGACATTTAACACCCATTCACTTCTATTCAAATGCTACTTGCTGGCAGGAAGGAGTGAGAAAGAAAATGCAACTGGGGCCGCACGGGAGTTTGGCTGGGAAAAGTTAACTTTGTAAAGGTAAATGTTTCTTAATATTGATCAGGAATCAGGCTTCATCATTGACTATTAAAAATTGTTGTTTGATTATTTTTCAAGCTAGTCCCATTCTGATATACAGTATTAGGATTTAAATCTGTGCTCTGGTTTTCTACATTGTACAGCTTGACCTGCCACAGTGAAAATAGCTATTGGGAGCTAATCACTATAAAGGCATATTAGCATTACATTTGTACGTGCCCTACTTTTAAATACCATGCACACTGACTTGTGGGCTACAAGGCCTATTTAGGGGTGACTTATTAATATTTTAAAGCAACAAAGGGTTTATTTTCACAGCTATGGCAGCTTTTACACTGTCACAGTCAGGCTATTCATGTTAGTTCTGAGGCAATATTTGCACTGCCACTGTAGTGGATGGCATAATAGGTGCATCACTACACTAGTGGCATTTAACTTCCAGGCCCAGGGTACACCTTGTACCATATAATAGGGACATATAGGTAGTCTAAATATATCAATTCGGAGTATGCCATTTCTCACTGGTGAGCATGGTTGAAGTACATAGAGTTCTAATGCCTGTAAAAATCTAGGATCCAGCAACATACTAAAAGTATGGGGGGCCTGGCAGAAAAGGTGGATTTCCTAGATAGTGTAAGAGTGAAGAGGGCGGAGCCCAGGGTGCTCGCTAAATGTGTGTGTACAGTGTTAATGTAAGTCGGGTGTGCATGTGATTATCATTAGGTGAAATATATTTCCCAAACCTTCCATTCAGAATTTCCCTTGGCAGAGGTGAAGTTCTCTGCCTCCACTGCAGAAATCTCCACCTACATTCATAAAAAAAAACTCCAGCTGCAAAGTTACTACTAGTAACCATACAGTTGTAATTTTGTTCATAGGAGTCTCCAACCCTTTGTAGATGGGAGTGGATACTTTTAATTCCAAATTCTAGGTGGAGAATTGTGCCCAGAATTGATGAAAAACATCCCGCTTGGGTCTCTTGCCAGGTGTACTAAAAGATCTACTTTTGCAGATATTTCTAGGTCAGAAGAGGACCTAACACAACCAAACATAAGTTTGTCTTCTCATTTTCCTTTAGCAAGAAATGCTGAAACGATGAACGAGTAGGGCAGTAAGTAATAAGGGAAACTGTGTCAAGGTGGTAGGCAGGCTGCCTGCCTCCTACCTAGAACTAGCAGATCCTTCAATTCTGCGATCTCTGGTATCATCACCACAGGCTCAGCCAGCTACACAAACAGCAAATTATTCCAAGATTACTTGGAGATGCAGCAACAAAGTTGAAGCCTTCCACGACATACTGGACACTGCCAATGTCAAACACCTCTTGACCCTATTGACTGACCAATAACAATATCCTTAATCACATCCTCTGCTTGCCCATGCCATCCCGCATAACTGCTGGGCTTTTCTGACCGGTCAATCATCACATTCAATATGGTCCACTAAGACCACTTTGTAAAGCTTAAACCATCGATTTGTTCTAGCACTTTCACATTGAACCACTCTACGAGAATATATACTTTTAACGTGAATCATGGAACCATCTGCTGCCTGACCTCAACCCCACCATGGGGTAGATGGTAGACACCCATGCCCCTCCAAAATTGAATTGATGAAGACCAAGGTTTCTGCACCATGGTAGAAACAGGAACTCTCAAACTGTGAGCACGCCATTAGAAAACAGGACAGGCCCCAAGGCTGAAAAAAGCTGCAAGAAATCTAAGCACATAAATCTAAAAAGAAGGCCAAGGCACTTTACTACCCGACAACCATTGGTAAAATTTCCATCATAATTACTACCACAATATTTGTCATCGAATGTAAGATTTATACTCATTGCCGGTGATAGCTGGTGTCTAGAAAAACATGATTAGTTCTAAGGAACACAACTGGATAGCTTTACTTACCAATTGGCATCACCAAATCTCTGGCATGTTATTTCAACACCAATTACTGCTTTCCAACAGACTTTGCAAAAAACCTGATAATTGCCTTGAATTAACTTTCCATGTTTCAAAAAACATATTTCCTGCATAGATAGAATTCAGAACTGCTGTCTAAGCTCTGGTCAGGACTCCTCTCAGTGGAGGCCTACTCTGCTTACCAGTGTCCCAAATCTTCACCTAATCCCACAGAAGATTGTCTTCCATGCTGCTTTATACTTCATCAAAGGATTAAGGAACTGTAAGAGGATCACCTCTGCTGTCAGAGAACATCACTGCCTCATCTACCTGCTGGTATCACCTTCACAGCGGGCTGGAAATTCTTCAAGGAGATAAATCAAAGCATCCCATATATATGTTTTTGCAAGTTCCTTGTAAATACAGCTCTGGTAGACTTAAATAGTCCATGGCAAGCACAGGTATGAGCTGACTTGACAACACAAGCAGAAATGACAGACAAGCTGTGAACCATACACCTTCCACAACGTACCTGGAGATAATGTTTATTGAATATTTATCATTCCTGTCTCAGAATTCAGGATTATACTTCTTTGGAACCACTTTCCCCGAAAGATGGACACACACCATAAATCCATATTAGGTATATTTTAATTAATTATTAAGTATTATTAAACATTAAGTTATTCAGAAATAAAGTCCTAGTCCAGTGCAGGTCATATGAATGAATGAATGTAAATGTCAAGGTACTTATAGAGCGCACTGTCACCAGACGACCACCTTGCGGTGTCGCCTTTGCGGTTTCCTGGCGCTGATACTCATACCGCTGTGGAACCCCTCCTGGCTTTCCCAGGGTGAAGCCAGGCATCCTTAGCGCTGTTGGGGCCGGTGTGGAGGCTAAGCAAGCTATTGCCCAGAGTTGCAGCGTGGGGCCCGTGATTAGAATAGGCACCGAGGCGAGAATAGACAGGTCCGAGGAAATTGAGCCCGAGCCCCGCCGAGGCGAGAATCGAACCCTGGTCCCTGGCCAGAACTCTGCTTCAGGGTCTGCCGCTCTAACCATTGAGCCACACTCCTCCACGAGCGCTATTGCAGAAATAAAAAGAATGGTGAAACGTGAAAATACATTAAATGTACGTATGAGAAAAATGGCAACATGTTAGATGGTGCTCATTAAGTCAAATCACTGATGTAATCAATCTATAATGGAATCCCTATCTTCCCACCTTCTAGCCCCTACTTATGTTAGCACTGAACGCGCCATATGTCTCGGTTTCTTAGATGGCTTTAAAACACACATACCTTTAACTCACAGTCTTTTCAATGTTTCTCGGTCTGCAACAAGCAGAGTCAGTTCCTGTGTTTATTTAGTAATGCTTTGGCTGAGAAATCAATAGTATAACCCTCTTACAACGGTGTGTGACTGTAAGAACTTGGGTTACTGGTTGAGGGGGAGAAACCCTACTCAAGCAGCAAGAACAATTTCTGTCAGGGTGAAACACAAGCAAACCGCAAATTAATCGGTCCTCAAGCCTCTGGTATCTTGGCACAGAGCAGCCAGGCCTAACTTTAGAGGCAATATGGAAAGTATTTGTGCAGCACCTCAAACAGTAATAAAATGAAATACAGCACAAGAAAAATCACACACCAATTTGGAAAATTCAAGTACATTTTAATAAATAAATCAAGACCAAAAATAGAAACATTCAATCAGTAGAACCAGAGATATACAATTTTGAACATTTAAGTGAGTTTAGTGCCAAATAGCACAAAGTGTCAACTGGGGTATTCTGATTGCATCAGACGGAGACAAATCCACAAGTTCAGGCTGATCGAGATGGAGTGTTGGCAGGCTACAGAGACCCACTTTTGCCTGCTGAACACAGAACCTTAATCCTATTTTTTAAGGGAGGTGGAATCATGGGTTGAGGATGCGTCACACAGTAGAGGTGATGCGAGGTTCGAAGAAAGAAGAGGTGCGTTGTGCAGCGGTGGTATCAGGGAGCTGCGAAGTGCAAGCTGATGTCCTTGCATGGAGATGCATCACACAGCGCTGCTTTTGACGGGCTGCGCTGGCCAAAGCAATGTCCTTGCATGGGGATGTGCTGACTCGGATGAGCTGCAATGGGCGATGTGAAATCCTTGCGTCTGGTAAGTCCATGCAGCAAAGGTGATTCATCAGTTTCGAGGGTTATGCCTCAAGCAGCAGAGGAGATGCATCAGGCCAGCAGAAGATGCGTCGCACTGCGGAGGAGATGCATTGGTTCTTTTGGATCCACAGAGGGGCTGGCAGAGCACCTTTAGGCCTACTTCCAAGAGTCCAGAACTGTGATGGCACTGCCTAAGATGTCAAGACTCACAAATAGCAGAGTTCAGATGCTGAATTCAAGGTTGTTGGACACCTGTTAAATTCCTGAGGATTCTGATCAGGGAGCCAACCAACTTGCCCTTGGAATCACTCTGGGATCCTGGGTTTAGAGATGCAGGTCCAGTCCTTCTCACCCAGGCAAGAGGGCAGCAGAGCGGCAGGTCAGCACAGCAGGGCTGCAGTTTTTCATAGCAGCAGTCCAGCAAAGTGTCTGTCCTTTCAGCAGCACAGTAGTTCATCTCCCTGGCAGAGTCCACAGGTCCAGAAGTATAGTGAATAGTTGAGATCTGAGATCCAATATTTATACCTGTTGGCTACTTTAAAGTGACAGAAGCGTCTAGAGGTTTCTACCCATCTGTGGTGTAAGACCTCCTCATCCTCTTTGTCCTGGACCAAGCTTGCCTGGGATCACAAAAGACCAGTGACAAACTGTTGGAAAACGTCTCTCTCTGAAGGGTCACCCCAAACCTCCTTCTCTTTTTCCAACCTTCTTTTTGTTGGCTTTAGGATTCTTAGCACTTTATCACTGCTGGCCCATGCTAAAGTGCTTGTGAACTCTCCTCTAAACATGGTATAATTAGTTAACACCTGTTTGACATATTTGATTTATTTATAGGTTCCTTGTAAAGTGGTATACCATATACCCAGGGCCTGTAAATTAGATGATAATGGTGTCACCTACAGAAGTATCCTTTCAGACCTGTCTCAAGCCAGCCACTGCAGGGCCTGGGTATGCAGTTTACTGCCACTTCAACTTGGCATTTAAAACTAATTGCCAAGCTTGAAACTCCCCTTGTATTACACCTAAATCAACCCTACGTTAGGCCCTAGGTAATCCCAAGAGCTGGGTGCTGTGTAAATGAAAGGTAGGACATGTACTGGTATGTTTTGCATGCCCTGGTAGTGGCAAACAGCCTATTTTGTTTTTCACTACTGTGGGGCCTACTTCTCTCATTGGTAATTCTTTAATACACTTTTAAGCTGTAATTCCTGATCAGAAAAGAGTAACTTTTTCATGTTTCAAATGTTTGGAAAGGTAATTACAAATCCACTTACTGGTGAAGTTGGATTTAACATTACTGTTTTAGAAAGTGGACATTTCTCTGTGCTTATAACTCTGAGTGCTTTGCAGCCTGTCTCTAAAACGCGTTTGGGGTGGGTAACAACGACACTTTGTGCATTTCCTCTATTATTATTAGGGTTATTTGCAATGCGCATGAATCACCCCAAAGGGACATCTCGACGCAGCAGAGCGAAAACGTCAGCAGTGGCCTTAGGCTCTAAAACAGTTCTGTTTTCAATAGTTTGCTGAAGTTACGATGGACATTACATTCTCGTATGTGGAAAGGAAGTTTGTTCCAATGACAGGGGGCTAGAAATTAAAATGGTCTGCCTCCACATACACCGGAAGGTGAGTTTAATTTGTATTCTGAGCACTCATCTGCAATAAGATAGGACTTCCTGGGCAGGAAGGAATAGGAGGGGCTGATACACTTCAATAGCTAGTGTCTTGTCCTCACACAAATCACAAATTTACCCCCACAGGCAGACAGTAAGAGGGGTTGAAAAGGATCCCTAGGCACTTCAGAGGCCAGCCTTTGGTGTCTCCACCACTTCAAAGGCACTTTGGGTATAAGTACTGGGTCTCTGACCCACACAAATCAGACACTTCTGGATCTTGAACAGAACCTCTGTCAAAAGGACTGCTTTGCTGCTTAAAAGACGCAATTGGATTGCTTTTCTGCTTGTTGCCCTGCTGCCTACTGCTCCATAACTCTGCTGGAAAGTGAGTTGGTCTCTTCCTTCCCTACAAGTGATCTTCAAGGGCTTTCTAGCCTGCCTCCTGTTTTCTGAAGTCTCAGGGATACAAAAGACATCCTGCAATTCTGCTTGTGCTGCTGGACTCTGCCTTCTGTGAGTCCTACCCTCGCCTGAGGTGTCCACTCCAAGTTCTGGGCCTCAAAAGTGGGTTCTCCAGCTGCTCTCATAAAAACCGAAGAATTGTTTCGAGAAATTTCACTGCATCACCCTCTGATGCCATTGCAGAGGCTACTTGATGACATTGAACCCACAGCCTGCACGGCTCAATGGTGACACTCTGCATGGTTCGATGACAACACATTGCATTCACTTCAACAGAGCTCCACAATGATGCAGATTCCACTTTGCGTGGCTCGACAAGGACGCAGTAAACTCTCGACATCGACATTTGCTCTACTAAGGTATTTCTTCAGTGGGACCAGTCTGGGTCCTCTAGCCGGTCTGCCGTCGAGCACGGTCAGCCTGAACTTTGGATTTGCCCTGGTCCTTCGCGACCTCAAGTAACCTGTTGGCCGTTGAGTGATATATAAGCACTATTTTTGCATCTAATCTTTAAACATTCATATCTCAACTCCTACTGATTGTATTTTTTTTGTTTTGGTCTTATTTTGCTCAGATAAATATTCTCTATGTTTCTAAACCTGTGTGGAGCCCTCATGTGATGTATTCATTGTGTTATGGTGTGTGTGTTGCACAAATACTTTACACATTGCCTTTTTAGATAAGCCTGACTGCTCTGTGCCACGCTACCAGAGGATGAGCACTGGTTATCTTTTAGTGTGTCTCTAGATTACCCTGACTAGAGTGGTTATTCCTGTCTGGCCTAGGTGCATACCTCAACCAATCAGGAACACCATTTCCAAAACAAACCCTTTGTGAGAGCACTCAGGTAGAGCATTTGTGATGTGCAGCTCCTCCCCCTTGTTAACTCAGAGTGGTCCATCCTGCCAACACCTATCTTCCATTTGTCTCACTGTCTGAGAGAAATACACATAGACCAATTGCCAGTTATGTGACCCAGGATCAGGCTGCAAGCATCAAATGGTAAGGAAAATAAAAGTGCTAACTTTCTAAAAGTCTCCTCGAAAACCAAGGGGGGTTCTGGCTCAATTGACAGCACGGCCAAACCAAAACTAATCTGAAGAACAAAACAAGCGCCAATGCTGTATGTATTTCACCTATAATTTACGTAGTGAACTGAATAAAACAGGGACACTAGCAACCACTTTGTCGTTGGATTTAATCCAAAAAATGTTTACCATTTTATAAACACTGCATTTTTTTGTTTTTTTTGTTAATGTTAATAAAGCAAGCTCATTACAACAAGAGACAAAAAATCAGACAACAACAAAAAATGACATTTCAACTAAATTTGATACAATTTGACACCTGTGCAAGAAAAGGAGAAATCTGCTCTACCTTACATACATCTCAATCATACAACACATTCCACCTCACTAGACAAAAAAACACATTATAATAACAATATATACAATATATATACAGGCCATCAGTATATAGCAATTGGCATAGTCATGAATCAATACACTATTTTCTTAAAGCAAAGATTGGCCAGAAGCGCTTCTGGCCAATCTTTGCTTTAAACATTTTTTGGATTAAATCCAACGACAAAGTGGTTGCTAGTGTCCCTGTTTTATTCAGTTCACTACGTAAATTATAGGTGAAATACATACAGCATTGGCGCTTGTTTTGTTCTTCAACTTTCTAAAAGTAATTCATAATTGTGCTAATGAATCCGACTTCACCATGAAAGAGGGCTTTTAATTATAATTCTTGAGACACCAGAATCGACCTGTCCACCTGCTCCAAATTCGACGTTACAGCCTCTTAAATGTAATAAGGTAACTCCAATGTTATCCTATAGGATATGTAGGCCTTGCAGTAGTGAAAAACAAATATGGGAGTTTTTCACTGTGAGGACATGTAACGCTTAAAAGTACATATCCTACTTTGAAAAGAAAGGTTTAAGTCTGTCTGCAAATTGCTGATTGCTAATTATTGTACTTCAATGCATGGGTTTGTATACCATCCTCATCACCACTGAAAAGACGAGGATGTGATATGTCGGGAGGTAGGTTGATTTGTCCTTCAGCATCGAGCACCAGGCAGCAACTGCCGATCTTGGAACACCACCCAATACACGTTCCATAATTGCTGCAGTATTCCCAACCTCGAGATATGAGGATTCGAATGAGGGCAAGCAATCCCCAAAAATAGATAAATCCTATGTGAGACTCGAAAGTAGGAAAAATGCAAAGCACAGGGCATAAGTGGCAAGTGTGATCAAGATCTCAAAAGCACTTCACAACACTCAAAGCAGCACCATCACCAAATGTGAGGCCACAAAATGTAAGAAAACATGAAGATGAAAGGCCTTACCATTTTACACTTCAGACTTCTGCCTCACAGTCTGGAAATGAAGAGCTTACTCATTTGTTCAGTTTTGCATGGAACTGAAGACTTAGGGGCATATCAACAAGGGCTTTATCTCTGCTTTTTTGACTTTAAAAGCCAAAAAAGCAGAGATAAAACTAGCGCCCTATCAACAACAGGGTGCTAACACGCGAATTTGCATGTTAGCACCCTTTTACTCTACGCTTCCCCTTGCATCTCTAATGAGATGCAAAGGGGGCGTTCCAGAGTAAAATAATAGGAGAAATGTCGCTAAGCGACATTCTCCTATTATCAAGAATGTCGCTAACCCTGTTAGAGACAAAAAAAGCAGCGCTAACCGCGGTTAACGCTGCTTTTTTACGTCTTCTAATTTTCAGACTTAGCCATGATATCCTATGGAAGGAGGATATCATGGCTAAGTTTGCCTGTCCCTATCAACAAGGTAACGTGTGAGTATCGCTGGGTTTCCAGCGATAATCTCACGTTAGCCTGTTAGCGTGTAGATTTTTATCGCTATTGAGATAAGCGTTGCTAATAGCACGCTATCTCAGCGATAAAAGTTCACGCTAGCCGGCGATAATTATCCTCACGCTAAGAACGCTGAGCGATAATTATCGCCGGTTGTTGTTGATATGCCCCTTACTTGTTTAAGCAACATCTCATCTATGTGTAACCACCCATGATATTAGAAATCCTCAGATGAAATATGTGTCTTTCATGTAACTCCATTACCCCTTCTGCATACAGATGTAACCGTGTATTCTTTTCCTCTGTACTTTAGATATAATACTCATATTTCTTTTTCTGTACCTCGTAGTATGCACAGCGTCATTTGATCTCAGCTTGTTCCCCTTGTTTTATCCAGTGCTCCCTTGCTTGAAGCTAACTTTTCACTATATAGCTATCATGCACACAATAAACATACATACATACATACTTGCAACATGCATCTATAAGTAAGGTTCTAACCGGTTAAACATCTGCTCCTAAATTAATAATACAATCAGCTCCTGTTGGAAATCAGAATTTTGAGCAAAGGACCGCAGTCTAGCTTGAGAGGGAGACAGGCTTTCATTAGGGTTCCTTGACAAACCTTTGATAGCTGAAATTAAGTGACATGGCAATCATTGGAAAAAGTTGAGAGGTGTAATGTACAGAAGCATATCCATTTAATATACAAAGACAAAAAAAAAGATCCAAACTAAGGTTAACCAAATGAACAATGGAACATTGAACACAAAATTGTAACATATTTAAACTAATTAAAGATTCAATTCAAGATTAAGTTAATAGTGTTATAACATTGTTTTACTTTTGTTCTACATTTAAACTAAATATATAAAATTAATTTACAATAATGTTTAACATGAAAATATTTTGCTACATTTTTCCAAGGTAAAATATAGGAAAAAGTCAAAAAGTTTATTTAACTAAAAAAAATAGAAAAAAATATTTTTATGTTAAATATTATTCTAAATTGTCTTTATATATATTTAATTGAAATGAAGAGGAAAACAAAACATACTACAGCACTATTAACTTAACATTGGAATAGATTTCCAATTAATTTAATGTATCAAATGCGATAAAAAATATTTTTCAGAAGTTTAAATTTAGAACTACATTTCACCTAAAGTAAGTTACTTTTCCCTAATCACTTTAGTGGTAAGTATTCTCAATTTTCCAGCCACCCCCACTGTCCCTTCCACATTTACCACTAAAATGTATAGCTATGCTTGTGGAGGCTTTGCAGCCTGGAAGGAGATCTCTGAACAGAAAAATATAGGAAAGACGAAGGCGGATCATTTTTCCAATTTTTTGGTTTTCTCTCGCAATACTGATGAGCCAAGCCTGCAAATAGGTGCTGATCAATACTATTATGTCCTTGCTACCTCCAGCCAATGTGTTCTGTTCCACTAAGGAATTTCTTAAGGGATATTTAACTTCTACATTTATCCACTCTATTCCAAACATGCACTTCAGCTTTACCCAAATGTGCAATTATATTTAGAACATTTATATTCCAATACATACTTAAATCCACATTTACAAATGCTTTGCACCATGTTTGTGTTACATCTCTAATCCAATCCCAAAGCAAAGTGTTCAGGTTGGATTTACTATCCAATGCAAATAGTGATATGGATTGAATAGTAATCAAAACTAAAGAAACAGTTGCACAATGCATAACATTGTATTACTTTGCATCAAGGGCGTTCCATGGGTGGTGCATGTGTACTCCCATGCAACCACCCATGGGTTTTGACACAAATCTGAATTGTAGAGATAGATGGGCACCAAAATCCTATGGCTCCTCAAGGCAGGCAACACAAGGAGAAATATTTCAGTTCTCCCATTTTCCCACTTTACATGTGTGCTGTATTGAACATCACACATAGAAAGTGTGAAAAGCCTTACATCATATGTTGTGTACTGGTAGGGAACCCTTCCAGAACAAGACCTATGCTTGTGACAACGGAGACACCCTTGCACTATAGGGCATGGATGTCTGTGTTAGTGCATGCCTGCCTAAGGTGCACAAGTACAGGGAGAGAGCAGAACAATGCCACATATCATGAGATGTGGCGCTGTTCTGCTCTCTCCATTTCACAAAACGCGTTCAGCAACTCTACTGGCTGCCCTGCATTGCCTGACTTCTTGATATAACTCAGTCCTACTATAGTATGATAGCAACACAATGATATGCCTCCTTTGTAAGTATTGCAAAAAATAATATGGTGCATGTTTGACATAAGAAGAATAAATATAGAAGTGTGCACAAAAAGGAATACGGTTAGGAACCATCGCTACTGTTAAACATGATGTTAAGTCTTGTAAATAGAATGGTAGGACAGTGTAGTTTTTTTCAATGAATTGGATGGGTTTATCTATTTTTATTACATTAAATATTTTGTATTATGGTAATCAAGACATTTCTTAGACAAAGGAATGCATTGGCTGGCAGTAGTTTTAAAATAAAATAATTGACCGTCAACTAATTGGAGCTTTGATTCATCAATAATGAAAGAGAAAAACTAAACATTTAGAAAACAACAAATGCTAATCCGTTGGGTTAGACATTTGTTGTACAATGCTTAGTGTCAAGAGTAGATTTCCAACCATTAAGCAGTTGATTCGTATCTCTGCCCTCTAGTCTCGGACACACAATTGTGTCAAGTAGCTAATCTTTGTATGGGAACACACCAAAGTGGTGATCTAGACAAGGAAAACAATCAGAGAGTGAGATAAATTTATGCCTCGGCTTCTCTTTGCTATGTTGTGTTGTGGATATGTCATAAGAGTGTTGTGTTCGTGTACCACCTTTCGTGGTGTACTTATGTCAGCAGTGCAGTGAAAGGGACTATAATCATACTGGTGACCTCTCTTAATGCGGATTGTGTCCTGTGTTGGTATATTACAGAAAGAAAAGTGCCTTAATGACAATTTTCAGGTTATAAATGTAATTGTTAAATAGTTCAATGGGTTTTACCTTTCTATGCACTGATAGATACATGAGATTTGGGACCAGATGTATCAAACAGTTTTACCTATTCTGTGTCTATGGGAAAATGTGTTCGTACATATGGCCCTTGATGTTTTAGATAGAAGGTAACATATATCAGCACATACATTAGATTTCAAATTTCTTTTGAAGGTTACAATAGTCATAGTTTCATCAATAAAAATACCAGTCTTGTGTAATGCTTTAAACCAGTATGAGCAACATGAAGGGTAATCAATGCATTGGCTCCCATTAGATCCAGCCCATTGACATTTGAGCCAAGACGAAAGAAATTACCGGGTACTGAATAAATAGTTTGAATAATACAAATTAACAGCAGCCTTCAGGGCAAGAACCCATGAAGACGTCGAGCCAATTTCAAATCTAATTAAATCCAAAGATGTAGGTTCCCTGTGTCCAATTGAACTTGTATTAGATTAGCCCCTCTATGAAATCGATTGGAAAATCTGGAAACCCAATTGGGCACACCAAGTTAATTGTGGTGTGATATTACCTAAATAAACTTTTTTTTCAAAAGACACATCATGAAAATAAAATGAAATAATTTGCAATAATTAACATTAAATCTCAAGAAAATATTTCCTGTTGGAAATTGGGTTACTTATTGAGGGGGGTGACACCCTACTCAAGTAGCAACCACAATTTCTGCCAGGATGAAACACAAGGAAACCACAAATTAACCTGTGTTTAACCCTCAGGTGATTTGGCACAAAGCAATAAGGATTAACTAAGAGGTAATGTGTAAACTGCAAATGCATCACTTCAAACAATAATAGAGTGAAAACACAACACAAGAAGAATCTCACACCAATCTAGAAAGATATAGTAAAATTCTATAAATTATTTGAGAACAAAACAACAAAAATCCAATCAATAGAACCAGAGGTATGCAGTTTTAAAGATTTAAGTTACAATAGTGCCTAAAAGCACAAATCGTCAAGTATGGTTATCTGGTCGGCTGGACCGGGACAAAGTCACAAGTTCAGGCTGAACACGATGGAAAATGGACCAGATACAGGGACCAAGGTAGGCCTGCTGTACAAAGTACCTTAATCCTAGTTGCGGGCCGTTGCGAGATCCCAGGTCAAAGATGTGTCATGCAGCTGCGGTTCCGAGCAGCTGTGAGACAGTGATGTGGAATCATGTGTTGTTGTCGAGGACACTATCATTGATGGGCTTGCAATGTGAAGTCCTGCGTCGAAGATGCGTTACACACTAGTGGTTTTGAAGAAGCTGAGGGGCGGCGATGCGGAGTCCGGCATCATCATCAAGGATGGCGTTCATAAGAGGCCTGCAATGCAAAGGCCTGTGTTGAGGATGCGCCACGCACCTGCAGTTCAAAGGAGACTGTGGCCGCTATATGAAGTTTGTCATGTGGGGAGGCATCACGCTGTGGCAGTTCTGAAGTGGGGCTCCTAGGAGATGCATCGTGCTGTGTCGGTTCCGACCACAGGACTACAGCTGACCTGGCAGAGCACGATCAGGCCTACTTCCAAGGTTCCAGGATTGGAGTGGCACCTCGTGGGAGGTAGGAGTCACAGCAGACAGTCAATGTGATGTGTTCAAGGGGGTTGGAGCCTTTCGGTCCCTGAGGCTCTGATCAGGAGGCCCGCTAACTAGCCCTTAGAGTCACTCTACTGGTTGTGTGTTCAAGATGCAGGTCCATCCCTTTAATTCAGGCAGCTGGGCAGCAGAGTAGCATTCCTTCTCGCAGAGCTGCACAACAGTCTTTCTGAGTGTTGCACAGGTCCATAGGTGAACTGAAGAGTTGGTCTGAGGGTCCTATTTTTATACCTGGTGCCTTCTTTGAAGTGGGGAAGTTTCTAAAGAATTCACTTTGAAGTCCTAGAATTTTCCTGCCTCTCATACCCTGGCTGCAAGCTGGCTGTGTGAACAATGCAGTGGTGACAAGATCTTTGTATGAAGGCAGGGCACAGCCTATTCAGTTGCAAGTGGGGCTGTGAGCAGCTCCGCCACCCCATCCTGCCAGTTGTTGGCCCTTCCAGGCACATCTAATCCCTTTATTGTGTGGCTGTCAGGGAGGAATAAACAAAGTTCAACTGCCAACTACACCCAGTCATGTAACCCAGGAACAGGCTGTAGGCACCAAATGGTTAGGGCAGCAAAATGCCAACTTTCTGAAAGTAGTATAAATAACAAATGGTCCTAGACTACTTTAACGCGCATAAAGTCAGTGACGTTCAGAATTTGAGTACAATTTGTTGCTTGAAAAAAATTATCATAAGGTAATTAATACATGTCAAAGTAACATTCGCGAATATGCACAATGAAAAAGGAAAAGACACCCACTATATTACTGTAGGGAACCTAATATTTTTATTCTTAAAATTAAAAATGTAAAAAGATTACCAAATAAATAAGAATCGAAAGGTTGCTCAGACAGAGGAGTGCAAAAAGGTAGTGCTCGTGTGTGCAGTAGATGGGAAAAGAAAGGACTTCAGAGTGAAGATAATTAAACAAAAATAATTGCAACAATTTTATAATCCACACTGGTTATAAGTAGAACATCCACCAGTGTGTTACGGCCTGTCCGTAATATATCTTTTTGTCATCATTTTTATACAATTTTCAAGAGTTGCAGAGATTCATCGTCCTTTAGTTGGACAGGGTAGTGGTAGAGTATGGTACAGGCCCAGAGTTGGGGAGACATGTTGACGTTTCGACCCGACTTATTGCATAGAGGCTAGATTTAAACCTCCGCTAACGGGTCTTCTTCAGGACAAGGGAAGTGTAGGGAGCAACCTAGAAGAATAAGCGTAAAATTAATTGCTGTATTGTAAAGGGATTCACAAGGTACGTCTTATGGGTGCCAGAACTACTGACCTATTAAAGGTGCCGATTATTGGTAGACCCAATCACAGCTCCCAGGAATGAGGAGTCTGTAAATAGAAGGAGGTGCAGGTCAGAATACCAATTAAAGTGGGATCAATTAATGTAAGTGTGAGAACACTGAAAAACACTTACCCGCTACGGAGGAACTTTACCAAAAAACAAGACTTCTTTGAAAAATCTGCAGGCCTGATGACCCGCCTGACTGATAGGGGCTACCCTGTGAACCCACTCAAAAAAGCCTGTAAACGGGCATGGTTTTGTCATAGGGAGTATCTCTTAGAGCCCAAACGAAAGGTGGCTTCTGAGCAGGAACGGTTGATTTGCGTCACACCATTCTGCACCAGAAGCAGTGAAGTCAGGAGTACTGTCAACCATCATTGGCATCTTGTGATGAATGATGTAGGAATTAATACACCTCCAATGCATGCGTTCAGGAAAGGAAAAAGTGTAAGAGACCACGTGGTAAAGTTTTACTTCCTATACAAACCAGTGACAATCAATTGTCACTCTGCAATATACCGCCGGTTAAGGGGCATTTCAAGTGTGGCCATGCAAGGCTTTCCCCATGACCAAGGAGATAAAAAATGTCACGCACAATGACTACATGCATACATTGCACAGTCACACTAATTGCAACTCTATGGGGGTAATATATGCCATTTCATGCCCCTGTGATTTCCTATACATTGGGCAGACTACACAGAAAGTCAAGGTTCAGGGTGCACCCCTTGTTGAGCACTTTACCACATTCAGACAACAAACTGAGAGTCTGAAGTGGTGGGTCATTGAGAAAGTAAAAACCAATCCCAGGGGTGGTAACTTTGCAAACACAATCAGTGCTAGAGAATGCAAATGGACACTGAAATATTCATTAATTACCAGCAATACGTGAATATAGTTGGTAGAGAGGTTTATTAACAAAACCTCATCCATCAGCTACCTTGGAGTAACTGACTCAAAGAATCCCCACCAACAAACGTTCCAAGTTCTACTGAACTTGTAGAAGCAGGAAGACCTGTGGAAACACCACACATCTCTATTCTTACAACAAAAGGAAATACCTTACAGTTCATAAAAACATGAGCACTACATAAAACATCTTCAGTTACAAGATTCACAGAAAGTGAATAATAAAACACAAATTCACATTAAATAAAACTTTACATATTCTTTCAAATATCTGAGTACAATTTTTCTTTTTTTTTTTTTTACTTTACATATTCTTTCAAATATCTTGGTACACTTTTTTCCCGAGTACTAATCCTCTGATGAGAATTGACAGGATCACTTGAATGAGCAACAGCACTTTGATCAATCTCACAGTTGGAATTATGTTTCTTTATGATAACAACACGATTCAAATTCCAGATTTTACCATTTTCCAATTTCACAGAATTTTTAAAACATTTAATGACACGCATAGGAGAAGTATATTTAGACCAAGATAAAACTCCTACAGGAGCTTTTACTCGCACCACATCACCTGTATTGACAACAATTCCTTTGACTCTTTTCCTTTCATCGTAACTTGATTTGTTTTTAAGTTGTAGTTTTTCTTCTCTATGTCTCCATGTACCAATGCTGTTATCTTTAACACCTTTACCCCAAGTCATCCAACCAGGACATAAACTTGTATTGGGAGTTCTACCTTTGAACAATTCAAAAGGTGTCTTATGTGTAGACATATGAGGAGAAAATCTATGAGCCAAAATGCATTTCTGTAATTCCTCCTTCCAATCCAAAGAATTTACCCTTGACAGCTGGATATTTTCCTTGATCACCCTATTAAACCTTTCCACAGCTCCATTTGTTTCCGGATGATACACAGAAGATCTTTTGTGTATAATACCACAGGATAACAAAAATTCTGACATCAATACCGAACAAAATTGTGGATCATTATCTGATAAAATTGTTTTAGGGTACCCTTCTCTCCTAAATATATCTTTCAGAAAATAAATCACACAAGAAGAAGTGACAACTGAAACAGAAGATATTTCAACCCATCTTGAATATAAATCAATTAAAACAATGAGTTAAGGAGTACGATGTTCACCCTTAAGAGGACCCACAATGTCAATGGCAATATCCTCCCATGGACCATTAGGTAACTTACGACATACCATGGGAGGAGTACGAGGAGTGAGAATTTTATCACTTGACCTGCATTGTATACATTCTCTCACCTCACGTTCAATTTCGATATCCATTCCAGGCCACCAAAACGAAGTTCTAAGTTTTTACAATGCCTAAATGTCCCTGATGAGCTTCTTCAACCAGTCTTTTCCTGAGAGAATTAGGCGGAATCAACTTACTACCCCTTAACAGAATCTCATTTTCCACAGATAACTCATCTGCAACCAAATGCCACACTTTAGACAAAGAGTTATCAAAATTAGATTTACTTGAGATCATGGTAATGACCTTCTTAATTTCACTGTCATTTTTGAGACCATCCTTCCACTCTTCTTCCTGTATGGCACCTGAGGTAACTTCACATACTCTAACCTCCTCCTCATAAATCTCTTCCTCATACTCTTCTTCATTAACATCACAAACTAAGCGCGAAAGACAATCCGCTGTCACATTATCAACGCCAGGTATATGTTCAACTGTAAAATTGAAATCCTGCAAACCAATGACCCATTTTCTTATCCGTGAGGAAATAGAATCCAAACCTTTCTTCATAAAAATTTCTTTTAGCGGCTTATGATCTGAACAAACCTTAAAATTCAAACCCCAAACAAAATTTCTAAATTTTTTAAGAGCCCAAAAAATTGCCAAAGCCTCCTTTTCAATCACAGAATAATTGATTTCCACACCCCTTAGACTTCTAGATGCACACGCAATCAATTTCTCTTGTCCACCTCTATTCTGTTTCAATATGGCACCTAAACCTTTTGAACTAGCATCAGTTACTATAAATGTTTCATCAGTTGGAATAAAGGCTTGTAAATTAGGCGCATTTACAAGATCTTTCTTTATTTCCACAAATTCATTTTGACAAGCATCTATCCAAATAAATTCCTTATTCTTCCCAAGTAGATTCCTCATATTACTAGATTTACCTGCCAAATTTCTTACAAATTTCCCATAATATTCAACCATTCCAAAAAATGAAACCACCTCATCTTTATTCTTAGGAGAAGCCAAATTTTGAATAGTATTCACCAAATCTTTTTTTGGAACAATTCCTGAGACAGAAATACAATGCCCCAAATAGTTTACCTCTTTTACAGAAAATTTACATTTCTCAAATTTCAAAGTGAGACCAGCACACTCTAACCTCATCAAAACTGATCTCAGGGTTTTATCATGTTCTTCTTGATTTGCTCCAAACACAAGTAAATCATCTTGATAACATTTCACTGACTTTATTCCTTTTAAAATTGAAGCCATCACCCTTTGAAAAACCGAGGCCGCAGATACAAGACCAAATGGCATTCTTTTATATTTAAATGCACCCATGGGAGTGATGAAAGCCGTTAGATCTTGAGACTCACATGTAAGTTCAATTTGATGGTATGCTTGCGTAAGGTCTAGTGTTGTAAAAACCTTAGCATCACCCAAAGAAGACAATAATTCATCAATATTTGGAAGAGGAAACTTATCAACAATTACTTCTTTGTTTAGAGATCTTAAATCACAACAAAGCCTAATGTCGCCATTAGGTTTGTTGGCAACGACAATTGGTGCCAACCATTCTGATGCCTCTACAGAAGTAATAATGCTCTGTTCCTCTAGTTTCTTTGGTTCCTGTTCAACTTTTCCTTGTACAGCAATAGCTATTCTTCTTACCTTAGCTACTACTGGCACAGCATTATTTTTTAATTTGATACAATGCTTATAACCTTTAAGACACCCTAAATTTTTTTTAAAAAGTTGAGGGAATTCACTTACAAAATCATTAGTCTCAGATCTAATTTCTTGAATTTGTACTTGAGGATCCATATTTGGATTTGGCATGACACCCAATAAACGTTGATGTGGCCAACCAATTAAATTGTCCCCAACTTTTGAAACATACATTTTCCCAACAATCATTTTCTTTTCCATCTCAAGACTAAGCCTGGGCATTGAACTACGCTCCGTTCGCGGAGCTTGCGAAGTTTAGGTAACTTCGCGATTCGCGTAGAGCGCGAAGTTGCAGATTGCTACGCAATCTAGCGCGTAGCGTAGTAAATTTGCTTCCTCGCGCGCTCAATATTCATTCTCGCGCGTGCAGTAACGTCTTACCTTGATTCTGCGATCGCCAACTTGCTTTTCTGTCTGTTCGCGAGCGCCACGAGATTTGTACTATGGCTGCCCAAGCCCGCGAGAGTGTGCGACCCCGAACACGTCATTGGTGCGCGCGAGCTGACTTCCGGCGGCTGTTTTGGTAAGATCGCGATCCCGAATATGGAAAAACTGCAATCTGGCAAAGGATATCTCGCGAGCTTCATAAAACCTTCTCTAAAATGATCATTTTGCTCAGAAAACTCCTCAGATTGTGATCTTGCTGTAGTCTTTTGTGTAAGAAAGAGTCCTTTAATTTTTTTAACTCTTTTTTTTCAAGAGGAAGGAAGTGCCCCTGAGTCTACAACTTCCTGTTCCTGTCCAGCAGGCTCCTCCCACGTGCTTTGTGCATGTGTTGTTCACTTTCATTTGGATTTGGAGCTGGAAGGATCACTTTTTGTGTCTGTCTGCTGCATCATACCATTGGATTGGATTTATTTGAGGAATTTTTGATTTGAGATTTAATTTACTACAAGTAAGTTGGAGAATTGGTGTGTTTGTTTCATTGGGGATCGTTTGTACCTACATTTTTCTGGGATTTTTATTGTTTTTAAAAATTATTGTTGTGGTGGGTGGCCTGTACTACTTTCAATAGGGGCCTAGTTGTTTTTCTCTGCCATTTCAGCCAGTAGGGTACCCATGGGTCCATGTTTTGTGGTGTCTGTAGAATTTCTACATCATGTAGGGCATGGATGGCATAGGATTGAAATGCTAAACGTGGCTGTGGTGTATTTCACTGTTGGTGTGTGTGTGTGTGATTTACCTTTGTTGGATGTGTGTGCTAGTGCTTGTGGCCTAGTAGTCTTCCAGTAGGCCCAGAGGTAGTCAGCCTCCAATCTGTGGTGCGTGACTTAAATGTACAGTTGGTGTTGTCTGGTGATTTTCCTTTACTCCATGGAGGGCTTTGGATTTTATTGCAAAAGGTGTGTTTGGGGTGGAATAGCATTTTTTGGGTGTGTGCTAAACAAATGGGGCTTTTTTGGCCAGCATGGAAGGCAAGGGATTCAGCTCGCGAACTTTCGGTAACTCTGCACAGCGCTACAACGCGGACTTACAGTTTTCGTCATTTTTGCGTTCACAATATGCGTGTTCGCGCACGCGAGAAAGCCTTTTTGTACAGTTCGCGATCCCGAACACGCAGCTTTTGCAATCTGGCAAACAATATCTCGCGAGCAACATAGACCCTTCTCGAAAACGCTTTTTTGTGCATTTCTGCACAAAAAACTCCTCAGGCTGTCATTGAGCTGTAGGTTTGGAGCAGGGAGAAGCTGTTATTTGTCTGGAAAACATTTTTATGAGAGGGATTAAGTTCCACAGACACTACAACTTCCTCTTCCTGTCCTTTGCAATCACTTTTTGTTTGTTATTGTGGTGGGTGGGCTGAGCATGTGTGTGGCGGCCATTTTAGGAAGGCATGCATTGTGCCTTTGCCATAGGCGTACATTGACTGTCTCCCATTTCTTGTGGTTGTTGTGGGTGTGTGGCGGCCATTTTGTGGAGCCATCCAAGCAGTGTGCTTGCTTTTGCCATCCGGTTCCAAGCTTGTGGCCTAGTAGTCTTCCAGTAGGCCCAGAGGTAGTCAGCCTCCAATCTGTGGTGCGTGACTTAAATGTACAGTTGGTGTTGTCTGGTGATTTTCCTTTACTCCATGGATGGCTTTGGATTTTATTGCAAAAGGTGTGTTTGGGGTGGAATAGCATTTTTTGGGTGTGTGCTAAATAAATGGGGCTTTTTTGGCCAGCATGGAAGGCAAGGGATTCAGCTCGCGAACTTTCGGTAACTCTGCACAGCGCGACAACGCGGACTTACAGTTTTCGTCATTTTTGCGTTCGCAATATGCGTGTTCGCGCACGCGAGAAAGCCTTTTTGTACAGTTCGCGATCCCGAACACGCAGCTTTTGCAATCTGGCAAACAATATCTCGCGAGCAACATATACCCTTCTCGAAAACGCTTTTTTGTGCATTTCTGCACAAAAAACTCCTCAGGCTGTCATTGAGCTGTAGGTTTGGAGCAGGGAGAAGCTGTTATTTGTCTGGAAAACATTTTTATGAGAGGGATTAAGTTCCACAGACACTACAACTTCCTCTTCCTGTCCTTTGCAATCACTTTTTGTTTGTTATTGTGGTGGGTGGGCTGAGCATGTGTGTGGCGGCCATTTTAGGAAGGCATGCATTGTGCCTTTGCCATAGGCGTACATTGACTGTCTCCCATTTCTTGTGGTTGTTGTGGGTGTGTGGCGGCCATTTTGTGGAGCCATCCAAGCAGTGTGCTTGCTTTTGCCATCCGGTTCCAAGCTTGTGGCCTAGTAGTCTTCAAGTAGGCCCAGAGGTAGTCAGCCTCCAATCTGTGGTGCGTGACTTAAATGTACAGTTGGTGTTGTCTGGTGATTTTCCTTTACTCCATGGATGGCTTTGGATTTTATTGCAAAAGGTGTGTTTGGGGTGGAATAGCATTTTTTGGGTGTGTGCTAAACAAATGGGGCTTTTTTGGCCAGCATGGAAGGCAAGGGATTCAGCTCGCGAACTTTCGGTAACTCTGCACAGCGCGACAACGCGGACTTACAGTTTTCGTCATTTTTGCGTTCGCAGTATGCGTGTTCGCGCACGCGAGAAAGACTTTTTGTACAGTTCGCGATCCCGAACACGCAGCTTTTGCAATCTGGCAAACAATATCTCGCGAGCAACATAGACCCTTCTCGAAAACGCTTTTTTGTGCATTTCTGCACAAAAAACTCCTCAGGCTGTCATTGAGCTGTAGGTTTGGAGCAGGGAGAAGCTGTTATTTGTCTGGAAAACATTTTTATGAGAGGGATTAAGTTCCACAGACACTACAACTTCCTCTTCCTGTCCTTTGCAATCACTTTTTGTTTGTTATTATGGTGGGTGGGCTGAGCATGTGTGTGGCGGCCATTTTAGGAAGGCATGCATTGTGCCTTTGCCATAGGCGTCCAAACTTGTGGCCTAGTCGTACAGTAGGCCCAGGGGTACAACTCAGCAATCATCACGGCGGGTTTTTGTTCTTTGCTATTCTTCTTCCTAAGTGTACACAGTACAAATACAACAGGATCCCTGGCCTTGTCAGTCTCTTAATGGCTGGCTATACTGTTGATGTTGTTCACTGACTTCATGAAATTTAATAATTGTGATGACCACCCACGAGACACTAATAAGTTATATATTATATTATGGATCTTTTGACTGATGTTCTTCTGGCTTTTTTGCTTTTAGGTGCACAAAAGACAGAGGTGTGTCATCATCATCCACTGTTGTGGTGCCAGACCGACGTCCTGCTGCTGTAGTGTACACAACGTGACGTGTCAGTGACCTGACCAGGCATCTCTGCAACTTGTGCAACTGAGTGCTGTTTTGACATCTGTTGAAGATGCCCCCAAATAAAGCAGGTAGCAGGTCCTCCGGTACCAAGAAAGTTGCCATGGAGAAGAAGGAACAGAAGAAGAAGGAAGTGTCACTTAAGTCTGGTGTGCCTCCCAAAACCTTTTTTGGTTCACCAAAAATGAGGCCTGCAGCAGCGGTGTCGGGGGGGCAAGCTGGGGGCAGCACCTCCACATCAGTGGGCCCAACCCACCAACCCATGCCCAAGCAGATGAGTGTGGAAGAGGTAGCCAGCCTTATGGTAGAAAGCAGTGATGCTGAGCCTGAACTAAACTTATCGCTATCTCAAAGTAGTACACAATCAACGCAGGAGGGAACATCATCAACACAGCAAATAAGTGGTCAACAGCCGCAGCCACCACCCGCAATAGTAGCTGTTGTTCCTCCCGAAGTAGGGGCAGTTCAGGAAATTGAGCCTCATGCAGAGGAAGAAGAGGAAGCCACTCCTTTAGAAGTTGCATTGGCTTTTAAATCCCCAGCAAGGAAAAGGAGGGTTAGTACATCAAGTTCTTCACCAAGCCCCCCTTCTGATGATCTAGATGTCACTTTGAAGCCACAAACTGAGTCTGAGAGGGAAACACATCACAAGAGCAGGCATGGGAAAAGGAAGGTTCCAGAAAGCCTTACACTTATGGATGTTGATGTAGAAGAGCAGGTTGATGATGATGATGATGATGAGCCAGTCATCACAAACATCACTCCCGGGCCTGAGGAGATGGAGAGCAACATTTTTACATTATCCAAAATGGATGCGAGGGATGTAGCACGCATACCTCCAACACAGGTAACACCAACACGACCTCCAGCTTCCATATTTACATTAGCAAAGGGCCGGCAGCGTCCTACATCCAGCACAACAAGCACCACCTCAGCAGAAGTAGGTAGTGGTCCTGCACAGAGTCAAATTCAACACACACCCTCCAGTTCATCCCGCATTGGAAGTGGGAGTGGCACCTCCAGCAGGAGACAAAAGTTAAGCTCCCCAGTGTGGGACTTCTTTACGGTTAGCCGAAAGGAGGAGAACATTGCTGTGTGCTCCGTTTGTCATTCCTTTGTTAGCCGTGGAAAGCTTGGTACAAACTATGGTACCGGAGGCCAAATGACCCATCTGAAAAAACACCACGCAATCCAGTGGGAGGAGCACCTTAGGCTCATCAAAACTGGAACCATTGCTGTTGGGCTTAAACGAGTAGAAAGTCCGCTCACGGTGGAATAGGAAGAAGAGGGAGACATTCTCTGTGCTAGTGGTACACAAAGTAGCCCTGTCCCCAGCACTGCAGTGGTAACGCCCACATCCTCAGCCACATCTCATTGGCACAAGAGTAAGAGCCAGCCTGAGACACCAAGGAGTACTGCTGGCCCAAAAAGTGCGACGTCGACCACAGTAAGGAATACCATGCAGCCTACCATTCTTAGCATGTTTAGTAGGCCGGAGGGGCAGTACGAACGCAATCACCCAATAGCACGTTTGTACAATGCTAAGCTGGCAAAAATGTTAGCACTGGACCTTCTCCCTTTTTCTTTTTTTGAAGGGGTGGGTTTTCTTGAGTTTGTGACCACCATCTGCCCAAAATGGAAAGTTCCCAGACGCTACTATTTTGCAAGAGTTGCTGTTCCAGCACTACATCACGACGTGCTGGAATTGCTTGGAAAAGCCTTAAAAAAGAGTGCTGTTCAGAGTATACACCTGACAACAGACATGTGGACCAGTTGCCAAGCCACTGATTACATGTGCATCACTGCACACTGGGTCTCTTTTTCGGGTGTTAAAGATAAGATATCTGACGGCGTTGTTGACACCGCTGAGATTTTTAAAGACACTCGCAAACATGCAACTGTAGCCATGTTTGCAATGGAGAAATCTCATACTGCTGCTAACATTTTGGATGAGTTTAACAGCAAGGTGTTTGAGTGGCTGCGACCAAGAGGTCTTACCATTGGTTTTGTTGCCACGGACAATGGCAGTAATGTAGTTCGGGCCATGAAAGATGGTGGCTATTTCAGGGTGCCATGTTTGGCACACTGCATTAACATTGTTGTGCAAGACTTTCTGAAAAATGAAAGCAAAGTCAGCAGCTTACTGACCACCTGCAGAAGAATATGCACACATTTCAACCATTCTTTTAAAGCCCGGAAGGAGCTGAGGGTTATTCAACGTGAGCATAAAATGCCAGTCAAAGCACTCATCCAAGAGGTGCCAACACGTTGGAACTCAACGTATTACATGCTTGAGCGTCTGTTTGAGCAGTACATACCACTTAATGCTTATGTCATGAAAAGGTCAGGGAATCCTACAGTGAAAGGCATGAGAGTTGAGATGGCCCAATGGGACCTTGTCAAAAGCCTGACAGAGATGCTACTTCCTTTTGAGGTCTTCACCCGTGAAGTGAGCCGGGAGGACTGTACTATGGGCCAAGCTATCCCATTGTTGTACATGCTAGAGCAAGAGCTGAAGGAGGTGGCAGAAATGTACGCAGGTGTGGATGACAAAGTAGACGCACATTCTTTGGCAGACACCTTATCCGCTCGCTTATCTCACAATACAAGGATTCAAAATAACATTCTGTCAGATCCACATTACATTACTGCCTCAATTTTGGATCCACGTTACAAATTATTGCTGCGCAGTAATAAAGTCATTCCTTTTTCAGAAGTGAATGTTGCCCAGTACAAAACTTTGATAGCTGAGGAAGCCACTGAGTTTGAAAACGAAAGGATCTTCATTAAAGGCCCGCCCCTCCAGGGCAGAAAAAGTACTGCAGGGCACCCTGAACGAAGTTCTACTTCAGAAGCCAAGAGCAGTGCGTTTGCCTCCCAGCAGTCAACACTGCCAGCAGCAATAACATCAACAGCACCAACAGGATCATCAGGCACATTTACAAAAACGGCAGGTGATTGGTTTCTACGGAAAGGGTATTGCACATTAATGACTGATGCAAAGGCAAAAGAGGCCCAGGAAATCGGAGCACCCCTGAACATTGAGCGGATGGTTCAGGCCTATCTAGATGACACAACAGAGGTCTACATGGAGCAAAGCCCATTGGAGTATTGGTATGGGAAAAGAAGCCAATGGCCAGTGCTCCGCAGGCTGGCGATAAAGTATGTGGCTTGCCCTGTTGCAAGTGTCTCTTCAGAGCGTGTTTTCAGTGCTGCTGGTGCCATTGTTACTGTCAAAAGGACCAGTCTCTCGCCCAAAAGTGTTGAGAGGTTAACCATGATCAAAATGAATCAACACTTTATACCACCGGAGTACAAAATACGTGAATCACAGGAGGAAGAGGAGAGCGACTTTGATGACATAAGTAGTGGATTGTTAGACGTACTGCTGTCCGAACCACCAGATTTTGAGGACAAGCTCCTCTTCCCTGACAACTGGGCTTTCAAATTGTTCTCCCTTCCTTTATTTGTGTGTGACTGTGTATCTGTTTTTCTGGTTCAAAATCTACATTCACAACAAAGCCATCAACAGTCTCCTCTTTTTATTTCCCAATTGGAGTTGCACGTCTGTGCATAACTGGCCACTCCACTCCTCAGTGTCCTGCTCCATGTTCCTTACTCTCCCTAAGTACATTTCAAGCAAGTCAGACATTGGATGGAGATGGAGAATAGTACAATACAGGTTGCCTCTAACAGTCCCTCCATAAGAAGTGAAACGTGACTCCACCTATATTCCATTTTGTTTCCAATCCGAAAGAAACTCATCACTGACTGGCAGAAGGCTAGGCAGGCATCAGATCAGACAGCCAAAGAGAACACCAAGACAGGTAATGAGTGATTATTGTGAATGATGGTGGCATGCATTGCATTGAATGCTCGCTGACTACGAAGAATTGTGCATGCCATGAAGTAGAACTATACTAGTTTATCGACAAAGTAAAAGTGACTCAGGTGTGGTGACAGTTAATGTTTCCTTGTTGTTTAATAATGACCACATTGTACTCCTACCACTGCAGGTGCCGGCCAATATCCGTTGCAATTTGGTAATATGGAATATATTATAAACTTAATCAGTCACTACAGACTGAGTTGGTGTTGGAGAATACGTACCACACGGTCACCATCATTGAGGATGCTGAGCATACTATCTTTGCACACAGTCAGTTGGATTGGAGAAAATTGATGGAATAACTGCGTTTCATGGGCTGACTTAAAAGGTAAAAAGTTTGAACAAGAACCACAGCAGACCTAGGCTAGATGTCCGTGTAGTGGTGTGGACTGGAGTAGAGTGTAGTGGTATGACGGACAGTGGCGCATTGATTTAGTCACTTCATTGGGAAAATTCTAGGTTGCTGCAGTGCATATGACATTTCTCTGGCTCGGTCAAAATGTAAGTAAGGGGTAGGGTGCCTGGCCTGTGCCGCGGTTCTCCTGTTCTGTGGCTGTGCTGTCTCCTGAATCCTGTCCCGTTGTTGTTGTACCTTAATGCTGTAGAGTAGACACACTATGTAGCCTATCCAAGCTGCCTCAGTCTGAAAGTGTTCTCTCCAGAGTGTTGTCTTGCACTCCACTGTAATTGAGTTTATTGTTGTAAATGCTGTAATTTTTCAATACCCCGTTTGTTTTTCCATCTACACTTACAGGCCGGCCTTTACCCTGTTCTACAGTGGGAGAAACGACTCACACGTATCTTACCAATCCGCATCAGGCGTTTCATGGGCTGACATAAAAGGTAAAAAGTTTGAACAAGAACCACAGCAGACTAAGGCTAGATGTCCGTCTAGTGGTGTGGACTGGAGTAGAGTGTAGTGGTATGTAGACCTGGGCGTAGTTCGCGAAGTAGCACTTCGCGAAGCTACGCAAAGTGAAGTTCGCACTACGCGAGCTACGCGTAGCACTTCGCGAACTGCGTAGTACCTTGTTCGCACTGTGCCAGATGTCGTTTTCAATGATTGCACAGTGCGGACAAGCAACCGGCACTGTGCAATCATTGAAAATGCCATCTTGCACAGTGCAAGCTGTAGTTTTCTGCTGCTCGAGTAGATTTTTACTCGAGCTTCAGCTTTCTCAACGCGAACTGGTAGTTTCTCATCGCGAGCGGTCGCGAGCATACGCGACCACTCGCAATGAGAAACCTGACCTCCTCGCGTTGGGAATCTCGCCGGGAGGTTTATTTTCCATGCTCGTGATCGCCAACTTGAAGTTGCTGATCGCGAACAAGGAAAAAGTCTCGCCGGGATGTCATTTTGCTTGCTCGCGGTCGCCAACTTGACATTGAGGACCGCGAGCAAGCAAAAAATGACCGCAGCACTACGCAACACTACGCTACGCGTGTTCGCACTGTGCTACGTACAGTTCGCGTAGTGCGAAGTAGCGCAAACTTCGCAAACTACGCGAGCGTAGCGTAGTGCTTTGCCCAGGCTTAGTGGTATGACGGACAGTGGCACATTGATTTAGTCACTTCATTGGGAAAATTCTAGGTTGCTGCAGTGCATATGACATTTCTCTGGCTCGGTCAAAATGTAAGTAAGGGGTAGGGTGCCTGGCCTGTGCCGCGGTTCTCCTGTTCTGTGGCTGTGCTGGCTCCTGAATCCTGTCCCGTTGTTGTTGTACCTTAATGCTGTAGAGTAGACACACTATGTAGCCTATCCAAGCTGCCTCAGTCTGAAAGTGTTCTCTCCAGAGTGTTGTCTTGCACTCCACTGTAATTGAGTTTATTGTTGTAAAGGCTGTCATTTTTCAATACCCCGTTTGTTTTTCCATCTAGACTTACAGGCTGGCCTTTACCCTGTGCTACAGTGGGAGAAACGACTCACACGTACCTTACCAATCCGCATCAGGCAGGCAGTGATACCCAAGATTGATGTGCGGAGTGTCCATGGAAGGGAGGACCAAGAAGAATGACGAGAATGATGCAACTCCACATTTGGACCAGGATAATACAGTAACTTTAGTATCATCATTCGTCTTTACATTTATTTGCTTGCTTTTTTCTCTTTAATCATTACGACTGTGTGTTGTGGTTTGTTTGTTAATTGATCCAACTTTTTTTTAATTTCCTTAGCTAGCTTGAAAAATAAAAGTAAGCCCGGTACAGCATGTAATTGGGTTCGGTCTGAGCTCTGAGGGCGTCAGACAGGCAAGGCAAATTTCAATTTCGTCCCTGACTGTACTGTCTCATTTGGTCATAGTAGTTATAGTACAACTCATTATCATTAACCATCAAGTTATCCTCCTCAGCATGCATGCATTTGCTTTCTCTCACTTCATACTTTGATTTCTTTGATAATGGATCATGGTCGTCTTACAAGATTGTGTTTTACTTTTGTTGTGTCCATGTATATTGTCTGTTTTTCTTTCTCAAACCTTTCCCAAAACCCCAGTTCCCATCCAATCATCAATCCCTAACCCTCTTCCCCCGGGCTGTGTGATTTATATTGAGGTGTGATGTGATGACTATGTACACCAATTGATCACACGCTTGCTGGGGCAGATGTGGTGAAAGCAACACTAATTGAATTTCAACTAAGGCAGGGCAAGGATCTTCTTCTGCTTGACCACCCATGCTGTAGTTTACTTTGTGTTCTGTTCCACTCCTCCTCCCAGAGTCTCAGTCAAGTGACTTTCTCTTTCTTTTTTCAAACGCTATTGCCAGTGTCTACTACTACCACCACAATAATGTCATCTACTCCGTCAATTTGGGAAACCAACCATGCAGCCATCAGTGTGCCGAACTTCATCATCAATCACAGGTAAGATAAGTTTGGTGGGAGGTATGGACTAGGAGGAGAGACTGACAGTACTATTATGACAATTAAAAATAACTCAGTGAGGGGTACTGCATCTATCGGTTTGTGTGTTACAAAATCGGCAGATCTTTTAAATCAAACACTGGCTGTGGGCATGCAGCAGCACGGAAACAAAGTAAACAACCATGTAACTTACATTGAATTCGGAAAACTGTAACCCACCACAAAAAACATTAACATCGTATAAATAAATAGTAAGTATATTTTTAATGTCCCCTAACAAAAATAAACTATCCCGCTCTGACCTAACCCACCCCCCTCCCTAACCCCAACGAAACGAAACGAAAGTCCAAAGCCCCAATGTCCGTAGAAATCCCCAACGCCCACAAACCCACCCACCAACAAAAGGAATTAAAAAAGGGGCAAACGACGAGGTCCTCTATTGTCGGCGGGCCTTAAGATGTTTGTCCACCAGGATCTTTACCCGCTCCTCCATGTTCTCCTCCAAGCGGGCCATCCGGCGGAGCAGCTGGCGGCGAAATGCCCTACAGTTACATCCAGGGTGGGGGGCAGCAGTGCTGGAAATAGAGGCGCGGCGGCAGGCGGATGCCGGACCACGGCGCCGTGAAAGTGGAGGCCGGGCCTGACTGGGGCCCGGGTCATTGGAGGAGGCTGCAGCTGCAGCCGCCTCCTCCTCCTCCTCCTCCTGAGCCACCAGCCGGCGATAATGCTCGCAGATGGCCTCCAGTTTCCGGCGCCGGGCCCTAGCGGCCAACTCCTTCCTTGATGGTTTAGTGGAAGGAGTATCATCTATATCAAGAAAGAAAAAGAACATGTTGGAGCCAATACTCTTAGCAAAACAGGAACACTAAAATCATTCAACACATAGTGTCACAGTATCACTAGCAAGCACAGTTCATAACATTTGGGATTTGGTGCTGGGGTAAGTATCTCTAATCCTACTTCCTTGGACTCTAACATTTGTGACCGTTTCAGACATTATTTATAAATATAATCGTACTATGTATGTACTCCGGTACACCAGTCGTGCTGTTCTTATCTGTAGTTTAGCCCAATTACATAACCTTGTTGTAGGCGGCATGCCAGGTCCATCAGCTAAGCTTGCACCCAAGAGAAACAGATATGAGCCACATGATGCAGACTCACGTTAGTTTTATTTACTACTACTGTCTGCAGGTGGGGAAGCTCATCTTTTTGTCTGACGCCTTACGGCCGTTGGCACTGGTCATACTCTGTTACATGAGGGCAAATGGCATGCACAATTTCACTTACACCCTGCCATGGGTACTACAAAAAGGCTGATTATTTATCGGATCCAACGATCATTGCTTATATTCATATTATAGATGCTGCTAGTGCTAATACGATATACGACATCAGGTCGGTAGCGGTCGGTGGTGGGAGTGCTGCCGGTCGGTGACGTGGGAAGGTGCAGGGTGGGGATAGTAAACGATGGATTAAGGACATTCACAGGTAATTAAAGAATACATTAAAAAAAAACATTGCTGCACACAGTAGCACACACTGCATCGCATTCGGCGGTGCAGTGCGCACCTTGAAAATAGTTTTATTTATTTTTATGTTGATTACCTGTATTTGGCCGTAACAGTAATACACAGTTTACTCGCCAGTGCCACCCACCCGTCCCCTCCCCATGTCACCGCCCACCAACAATCCCACCACCAACCGCTACTGCAGAGGGTACTTTGCTTTAATTGATTGTGTAACCAATATACATAAACATTAAACAACAGATAGGCCACCCTTTGCAGGCTGGCTGCCCCAATCGAAAATACATTAATAATAATAGGTAGGGAGTGGTCCCCAGAGTGGGAGGAAGGGGTTTCCGCTTGATAATATATGACGTGCTTGCAAACTACTGCAAGTGCACTGTATGCTCATAATACTACCTTGATTCCTCTAGGCTTTGCTACTGTCGCGCAATTTCTGTTACATTTTCTTCAAAGTAAGAATCTCCAGTGACACTTTCCACCTATACTGTCTCTTGGTGATAGTACATCCAGGCATACATCCATTAAAGTAAACGTCTATCCTTTTGTATATATCTCTTAACAAACCTTAGTTGGTTTCACCAACAAACACCCATGCTTCTGCTCCTTCCTTCCTTGCCTTGGCTTTGAGTTTGAACCAAAAACACCGCTGATTCTTGCTATCTAGTACTATCCACCCATACTGTGTCGCCCACCCAGGCAGGCATTCTTTCACCTTCCACCCTTCCTTCAACAACCCATGCATCTGATCTTATTACTATCAGCCACCTATGCATGCTTCCAACAACATATCCTTCTCTGCCGGTCAGTCATATTGTTTATCTCGCCCGTCCTTCCACCCTTAGTGCTTTCCCTCTATGTTCAACACATCCATGAAGGTCATCTGATCTGAGTTTGTCTTCTCCATAAAACATTCACAGCTGATTTTGGAGTCAAATAGAAGAGGCCATTGGTTACTCTACTCACGCTGGTAATGCTACGTAAAGGGTGTCTTCTTCAACCGTTGTATAATAAGTCGCACAGTACAGTGAAATAGTGAACACAGTTCCATCTAGCTGTAATGTCAAGAAGTAATGAATATAACTTACCGCCGCCGGCCACTGCTGCTGGATCCCCCCTGGGCCCTGTGTCTCCTGCAGGTGCCGCCAGTTTGCCTGCCCCCTCCGGAATGGCCGCATCGCTGGCCCCGAAGGCACTGGTGGATGGTAGTGTGCCTAGAAAAAAGCATCACAAATTTTTTAGATGCCTGTAAACCTCCCCCTATTTTAAGTGTTCACTTGGAACATTGAAAAAAAAGTTAATGCGATGCAACATGCATCAGCACTAGACAGTAAGTACAGTCAGTAGACAGACACTAGTAGGATATGGTTCCACTTCCTAGGGTCATCTAGTCCTACTCTACTCTTTTGAAAGTTAGCCTGAGCCATGAGTAACCCTTTTAGATTCATCATGTCGACTACTACTCTTTTGGTGCATATTATACCTGCCAGCTTATTGACATGTGCAGTAGATGCCTTTAAGGCCGCTTGACTGTTGCGTACAAGTGAAGAGGTCGAAAAAAAACAACTTATTGACTTTGTTTAGTTTATATTGCTTAGCCATCACACATACATGTTACACTTTTTGGCATGACTGCAAAATGCTAGCATTCACCAGTATACTATCTAACGGCTAACTCGCAGCGTTTTTCTCATATATCATAGGCGGAAGATTCCCTTCTACAAACCAGAGATTTACAGAGCATATTGGATGCAAGATGATGTAACCAGTATTTCTACGTTCTACGGTGAGGGATCTTCCAGAATTAAAAAGATCTTGGCTCTTGTTCTTGTTGTCAATCATGCACTTGTAAATGTTTACTGTTTTAATGTTAGGCTTTTTGCTGGCTTATTGACTATGGCTTTCGTAAATTAAATTTCATATTACCGATGTACAGAGTTTGATACTTGTTTCAAATAAACCTTTTGAACTTACACATAGACTCTGTGGTATTTGGTGTGGTGGAGTGGACTTACACAAGTGTGTGAGCAAAATGGTGTTTGTTATTATGTTCTGGGTTGTCTCTGTCTCAGTCATCATCAACATTGTGTATCGTCTTCGTGGGGGGGTCGGGAGTGGGACCCTAATGTGAGACACTATAGCTAGTCGGTTAGGGGATCCTGGGTTCTTCGGACTGAGGTGTGATCAGTAAGATCCAACCTCCCATCAGCAACATCCTATTTTGTTGTGCATAGTTCTGTATGTGGCTCTGCAGAATCCTAGACAATAGTAGTATCATGTACTATCCGATCAAAAATAATAGTCAAATATCTGTTTGGGCATTTTGTTTGTGGTAATTGTCAAAGCCTCAACATTGAGAAGACTTGAAGAGGACAACCCAAAGGACAGGACCCAGTGGCTAGAGCTATTGGTCAATCAGAGTTTTATTGTTGCAAAGAAAACCTTCTATTAAAGAGTGGGCAACTGTGCAAGCTTCGCTACACACAGAGTAATAATAGTAATAGTAGTAGTAGTATTAGTAGCACAGAGAGTCATAGCAGAGGGAGTTAGAAGCAACTTCGAGGCAGGGATAAACAGAATTAGTAAACAGATAGTCAAGGTCAAAGAAGTAAGCTTTTGTAAAAAAGAGATTCAGAAAGTGGAACCATAATTTAGAGTTTGGGAAAAAAAAGATGCAGTAACATAACATTTAGGGAAATATAAATGTCAATCTAACCAATGGAGGACTTACTGGGGCCAGCTGCAGGAGCCTCAGTAGAGGAGAGGTCCTGGGGTTCCCCCGCCGACTCCGACCCTGTCTTCTTGCCCCTGGGTGGTGCTGATGATCATGTAAAATATAATAAAGAAAGAGACCAACATTAAGGAGTGCTGTGAGAAAAATAATAAATCATTTGGAAAAACAATAAGTCAAAGAACATTTTAGGAAACAACAAGTGCAATAAAATTGACCTATCTAATCAGATGGATCGACTACTGGCTGCTTCCTAGTGCATTTACGGATCGTCTACTTATTTATGAACACTCCAGTGTTCCTTGATCATTCTGATTCCAAATACTAACAAAGCCTAGTAAGTACCACCTGACCTACACCACCTATTCCAGACGGGCCAATTGTTCACTAAGTCTGCACTTCAATTTTTTTCAGCCATCAAATGCATAGATGAGATGGAGGACACATGCATAGTTGCATACATTAGTGCATACATACAACAAATTGTGGGTTGGTTGCATAATGCTGATCTAGTTCTGCTACTGACTGACCATGCTAAGCCTACCACTCACTAAACAAAGTACAAAAGGTTCGACGGAGGACTGGGGTAAGCAGCACTCAGTGACAGAGGATGCGTCACGCAGACCGCATAAAACATTAAGTAACTACTACTAACAAACTAAACCTAGTATCCAATATCCATCCACCACTATTTCACAGTAGGACAATGGAAGGACTAGAGTCTCTCTAGCAAATCGCATTACCTAACTTCAGTTCTTTAAAGTAAACTCTTACATAATCAGCATCAGCACAAGCTAGCGCAAACTACGTTGCAAACAAGTAAGAGTACCACCGTGCACCTGGGTCCTTAAATCAAAGAACATTTTGCTTTTTGGAACGTAATTTACCAGCAACGCTTGGCACGCAGCAGTAATCTTGTTGTTCATCTAATTTAATATACACAATCAGTTACTCACCAAGCCCGATGACCTCGACACCTAGCAGGTCCAACAGGTCCTGCTCCCGGTCCAGGATGTCGGACCACCGGTGAGCTAGCTGGTTGTGGGTGCGCCGGATCCCAGTGCACCGGAACACGGCCCGGCGCACCTTCGCCCACCGACGGTGCCGCTCCTGGGTAGCGTACCCGGAGCCGGGCCTGCCGCCTGCTGCCAAGGTCAAGGGGAGGAGGCGCTGGATGAAGAAAACAAGAGCCGCCACCTCCTCCTCCCCAAACAGTTGCCGGGCCTGCACCCCTGCAGGACGCATTCTGCCGCAAGGCAGGCGGCGCTTCTCTGCGCCTGCAGGTCCCTTGCCCTTGGGACTTGGTGTGCCCTTGGCCATGGTTCTGGGGTGGGTGGGAGGCGGAAAAGAAAAGTCCGAAGGGGAAAAAAAGTTAGAGGGAAGAAGATAGAAAGAACTTTATAAAAGTAACAAAAACACAGTAAAAGTAGAAATAAAATGCAAAATATAAACTGAGGCAAACAGAGAGATAGATAATAACTAAAAAAAGTCAGGAAAAAGGCTTTAAAGACAAAGGATTGCTATGATAAAGGGAGGATACAAAAGTAGGCCCAGAAACATGGCATAGAGTGAAAAACAAGATGGCCGCGCCCATTCGTGACCGCGTGGGTAAGTTCGCGCGATATTTCTCGCGAACATGTACTATTTATCGCGAACAAGTAAAATGCGCTCCCGAACACGTCAATGCACATTGCGAACACGCTATCCGCGACCCAGAACAGGAAATAAGGCATCGCGAGCGGGCGGGACTATAGAAAAACAAGATGGCCGCGCCCATTGGCGACCGCATGGGTAAGATCGCGAGATATATCCCCCGAGCATGCAAACAGTTCCCCGAACATGCTTACCGCGCTCGCGAACAAGAAAAAGCCATCGCGAACAGGTTGCCACAAGCAACTACGCAAGCTCGCGAAGCTTCGCGAAGGTCGCGTAGTGCAATGACATCTTCGCGAAGCTTCGCGAAGCTTCGCGAAGCGCGACTACGCGAACTACGCCCAGGGTTACTCAAGACAAGCATTAAAATATCCAAACATACTTATGGAATGTCCTCCATACCCACCTGGATTTATATCCATCCTATTCAATGTGTTCTTCTTCTGAAACAATTTTTCAAAAGTCTGTTTTGAAATAATGGAAATATGTTAGCAAGAGTCAAATTTCATGTCTAACTCTATACCATCAATCTTTCCCTTACCAACTGGATGATCATGACATTTCTTATCTTTTACTTGACATATAACCTCTTTTTTATCCTTATTTACCAATTTTTCCTCTTTAGACTTACAAAACTTTATGAAATGCCCTTTCTTCCCACAACCATGACACACAAAACTCAAAGCAGGACACGTCTTTGAGTTCGCTTTATGTCCTGATTTTTCACATCCATTCTAAAACACACTACAGCTGTGTTTGATGTGTCATCTTTACCCGACTCCTTCACAGGAATCTGCACATTTTTTACTTGACATACTACATCTTGCACTTCCTCCACTACAGGTTGACTTTTTACTTTATCACTCTTTAGCTCATTTACACATTTTAATATGTGTTCTACTTTTTTTGCAATTCCTACCACTTCTTCTAATGGTGGCTCATCTTTTAGCCAAAGTTCCTCTCTAATTTTGTCTTCCCTACATTTGAGGACAAATTGATCTCTAATTCTTTCTTCATTAGCAGCTCCAAATTTACAACTAGAAGCTAACTTCCTCAAAACAGTTAAATATTCCTCAACAGATTCCTCTTTACCTTGCTCTCTTAATCCAAAATGATATCTCTCCATTATTGTGCTAACACAAGGTAAATAATGCTTATCTAATTGTAATAAACATATTTCATATTCATCTAAACCTCGTTGTTCTTATGCAGATAAAGCTGGCAAATTGCCAAAACTTCTTGCCCTTCTCCACCTAAACAATGCAACAAAAGTGAGCATTTTCTTTCTGCACTCAGATTTGTTCCACAGACTTTTGCATAATGCGCAAATATTTTCTTTCATTTACTCCATTTAACATTAGGCTTACCTGGATCACTCCAGAAAAATGGTGGTGTAGTAACATTCTGCATATTTTCCCTTTTTTTTTTTTTATATATTATTATTAACCTTAACTACGACCAAGTTGAATTACAAAAAGTCAAATGGTGCGCTTGTCATAGATATAATGACAGACAGGAGATGTTCATAGAAACAAAATAGCACTACAAATCAAAATAGTGACACACACAGCTTTGGAGCTTGAATATACCACTTCGTCGATTCCTCAGATGACAGTGAGAACCTTTTTGCTGAGTTTTCCAAAAACCCCTTTTTACTTTTCTTCTGCTACCGTTTTATTTCTTTAAAACCAGTACCTTTTTTAAATACTAATATGCCACTACTCCATCACTTCTTCTTAAATTGTTATTTTTTTTCCCGTTTGCTCTTGCTTCATTTTTTCAAATTATCCTCAAACTCTCATCAGACAGCTTCTGCAGCAAACGTCGCACTCTATATCGCAATTTACTTTATTGAGCGCACAAAAAAAAAACGTGGTTGGCATCTTCCCGTAGAAAAAACAAATTCGCAAGCTTTAAAATGCAGCTATTACATATACACACGCCAATTCCAAGATGGCGTTCCGCTGAAAAGACGTGTACCGTATGGCTATCAGCGTGCTCTTGCTTCCAAACATCTCCGCTCAGCATGCATTCCGAAAATGACGATGAACGTTATGCTGGCTAGTCACCGAATCCCCATGCAGGATTCAAATACGTCATCTGTCACCAGAGACAGCTCAAGAGTGAAGACCTCCAATCTCAACGAACTCCACAGAACGTTATGCGCCGACCGCAGATCCTCAACAGAGAGACTCACGGATTCGCACCTCTCTGCGATACCACAGCCAAATGCAGTCACCAACCCCTCCTGCTGATCTCCTCACCGAGTATCCTTGTTGATAAACAACGGCACCAATTTCCGCTGGATACAAGCTTCACCTCAGGTACAGTCAGACGCTGGAGGAGGTAGGACACATATGTAATTTCTTACAGGTTTCCTAAACCGACTCTGTCTCTACTGCTTTAAAAATGTTCGCTGCTTAAATACACTTCCAATATTCCAATAGCAGAAAGCATTCTTTGCTGCACACCATCCGTTTCTTCCTCTTTAGCACGATGTTGAGGTGTTAAAATCCTCTTCTATGGATCCCTCGCTCATCGCTAGTGAAATATTCATTAATTAGCAGCAATGCGTGAATATAGTTGGTAGAGAGGTTTATTAACAAAACCTCATCCATCAGCTACCTTGGAGTAACTGACTCAAAGAATCCCCACCAACAAATGTTCCAAGTTCTACTGAACTTGTAGAAGCAGGAAGACCTGTGGAAACACCACACACACATACCTTTGACACTGTCCTGAGAGGACTGAATGAGTATAAGGAAATTACCAGGCAGGTGGCTACTCTAAACAATGGCTGAGGGTTTACCATTTGTGTCGTATCTGGCTTATTTCGTTTACCAGTGTGCATTTTCAATCTAACAATAATGTGCATCTCCATTTCCCATGTACAGCTTTTTAACCTCACTTTCATTGTATCATATACATTTTTTGTCTAAAGGTAACTTCTTGTCATGATTGTAAATAATACAATTGCGTTATGTTTTGGGCACTGTTTTTCACCTTCAGCAAAAGGCATATGGAACAGGGAATGAATACCTGACCATTATGTGCTTACACTGGGCTGATCAGCCAATAAATTAAACAACCCAAACAAAGATAGAGACCAGAGGCACAAAATATGTAGCGACATGATAGTATAACAGTTCACATTAGGCATACAAGCAAAATGACGCAATATTGTTATTATTTATTTATTTTATTTTTTTAAGTTTTATTCATTTATTGACAGACAAAAAGGTTCGCAGACAGTGTCCTTTAAAAGCATTTCTTCAGCAAGCCTCAGTTGTTCCAAACATGTTTCGGGCATAGATTCGCCCTTGATCACTGGCGTCGGCCCGAGCGACCAGCAGCAACAGCCCAAGGCGCACCCGCGCCACACCAAACACTCGCCCCTCTGGGCCCGAGCACGCCGCGCATTCTGGTAGACATAGCAATATTGTTATTCTTATAACAGGAATGTGACAGCAATTGTAGCTCAAAACAGATACAGATATATACAGTGTATGATACAGTACCTTTGCCTGGTTGTGGGTGGGGCCTGCAGGAATGACCGAGCCAGAGCCCCGCAGGCTCTTGTGGCCGTAGGATAGGAACGGAGACTCTTGCGCTCTATTCTGCAGCTTCCTATCTCTCCCCGCCTGTTAGAGGGAGAGGCAGGCCACCAGTGCCGGACAGTCTCACGGAAGAGAGCGAGGAGACCTTAGAGGCCACGGGAGTATGGCCTGTGAGGAGCCCTGTTTACACTATTGGCATTATCGCAGCTGTGCCGCATGGTCGCAGGCTGCTGTATTCTCATCTCCAGCACCAGGGGCATTCTCTATTAAAGGAGTTGCACCCCGCCCCCTCGCTTGTGGTGTCGAGCACAAGAGCAAGGTGAGACCTCAACAGAGGCCCCTAATTTAAAGTACTGCAGGCCCTAATAGAGGCACCAGAGTGAGGGGCCCTATCGCCTGAGGAAGTTGGGGCAATATGCTTATGGTACTATTACAAATCGCCCAGGATTTAAATGCATTCTGGTCACCATAGTGTTTTTTCCAATACACTCCCCCGGTTCTTTACACACAGGCTCGGGGCAGAGCGTACGTTCAGTGTGATGCGTGGCGCTCGGACTGCGGTGTGCACGCGAGGTGTACCAGCTTCTGCCATTCTTTAACTACAGACGCTTCACGCGTCAGCCAGTCTCCTGCCAGATACTGCCAGGTGAGGAGCTATCATCTCCAGGGTGATGAACTTGTATTTTCAAGGTAACTTTTTTTGAGGCCCACAGTTGTGTCCCTTCTTTCACCGTCTTGCACACAATACCATGTTTGCAGGACGGATGTACTCAGTACTACATTCATAATTTTTTAGATCTAAAAAGGCTGATTGTTTCCCCTTTCGTTCGAAGGAATGCTAGTTGATTATCCAGCATCACCGATTTGATTTGGATTTCCTTTGGTTTTCAGTACCGCATTAAGCATTTCAGCCGACTAGGGGCCATATGTAGGTAGGTAAATACCTGTCGGTAACGGCCGAAAATCGGTAATTTTCCCGTTACCGACCGGTATTTAGCCCTTTCTAATGTAGGAGGCAGGTTTTAAGGAATCAGTAAAATACCGAATCCTTAAAAGGTATGTAGGAAGCACTCAAGTGAGTGCATTTTTGCATTCAGGATTCGTTATTTACCACCAACTACAAGTTGGTGGTAAATACCGAATACTTTTAAAAAAGCAATAATTTGCTTTTTTCAAGGTGCCATGTGGCAGACATACATGCCCTTAGGGCATGTATGTGCGCCACATGTGCACACATGCACAATTCAAGGGTGCAACAGGGTGTCAATGTGACACCCTGCCACACTTGAATATGCTCCCCCTATTACCGATTCGGTATTTACCGAATCGGTAATAGTGAATGGCTTCCCATTCATACCTATGGGCCTCCAGGCCTATAGGAATGAATGGGAAGTTATCCCTTATTACCGATTCGGTAAATACCGAATCGGTAATAACGAATATTACCGAATCGGTAAAAATTACCGAATGTTTACCTACATTCTATTTACCGATTCATAAATACCGAATCGGTAAAATTCGGTATTTAGGAATCGGTAAATAGGAATTATCTACATATGGCCCTAGATGTTTAGTATTCAAAACCACATTGCTATGTGGGTAAGTGTTTTTCAGTGTTCTCATACTTACATTAATTGATCCCACTTTAATTGGTATTCCAATATGCACCTCCGTCTATTTACAGGCTCTTCATTCCTGGGAGCTGTGATCGGGTCTGCCAATAATAGGCGCCTATAATAGGTCAGTAGTTCTGGCACCCATAGGACATACCACGTGAATCCCTTTACAATACAGCAATTAATTTTAACACTTATTCTTCTAGGTTGCTCCCTACACTTCCCACGTCCTGAAGAAGACCCGCTAGTGGAGGTTTAAATTTACCCTCTACGCAATAAGTCGGGTCGAAACGTCGACATATCTCCCAACTCTGGGCCTGTACCATACTCTACAACTACCCCGTCCAACTAAAGGATGAGGAATCTCTGGAACTCTTGAAAATTGTATAAAAAGTATTAAAAAAAGATGTATTATGGACAGGCCATAACACACTGGTACATGTTCTACTTATAACCAGTGTGGATTATAAAAGTTTTGCAATTATATCGGACTTAATGCGCGTTAATGTAGTCTAGGACCATTTGTTATTTATAATACATGATACCCAGATCCGCGGACATTGATCGGGTTACCCCATTAGTTTATACTGGTTAACATTTTGAAATTTTAGCATTAAAGAGGGTTTTAAATTACAATTCTTTTGACACCAATCTCGACATTCTACCTGCTCCCAATTGAAAATTAGCACTTATTAAATGTAACAACTAACCCAGTGTTATCCTATGGAAAAGACAGGCATTGCAGTAGTAAAATTCAAATGTAGGATTTCTTTCACTACTAGCACATATTAAACTTAAAGTGCAAGTCCAACTTTTTAAATATACTACACCCTGCTCTCTCAGCTGTTTAGGACCTACTTAGGGGTGACATATATGTATTAAAAAGGAAAGTTTATGCCTGGCAGAAGGTTGAAATGGCAATATAAAAGTGCCCACACAGATTGCAATGACAGGCCTGAATCATGTTTCTTTTAAGTGGCTACTTAGGTGGGTGGCACAATCTATGCTGCAGGACCACTAGTAACATTTAATGCACAGGCTCTGGGTACATGTAATATCACTAGGGACGTACAAGTAACTTTAATCTGGCAATTGGATGTAAGCCAATTTCACCATGTGTAAAGGAGAGAGTACATGCACTTAAGCCTTGTTTAGCAGTGGTAAAGTGTGCAGAGTCCTAAAGCCAACAAAAACAGGTTCAGAAAAGAGGAGGGTGAAGGCTAAAAGTTTGGGGATGACCCTGCAGACAGGGCCAAGTCCAACAGTTCCTCTTCCCAAAACTTCCACAATGCAGAGCAGCACATCAAGATTGTTCTTTGGAAGGGAGGATAACAGATACTGGAGGTCAGAAGATCCAGCAGACAGTCTGTTAACCTGGTCCAATGTACTCTACTTCTCTGGGATGAACTTTGGATAAAGGTTTGTGGTGAATGCCAAAACTACACAGCGCCTCACAAGTGTGTACAGAATTATTCTAGGATAGAGAGAGTCTACTGAGCTTAAATGAGCTTCATTGGACTCATCAGATACCAGCTGACAGGTCTTCTTGATTAGTTTCTGGACTACATTTTCAAAAGGTAGTCCACTTGTTTCAGAGTATTTTCTGGTCCCTAAATCCCACTAATTTCTGGGCCTGTGCAGATTCACATCACTCAGCTAATTGAAGCAGGTGTCTTCCAGCAGAGAGACATCCGATAGCCCAAACAACCTGGTCAGTTAGATAGTCTCTCCAGTTCTGCAACATTTCCAGGACACAGAGATTCACATGAAGGAGGATACAATATCTATATCTGAGCAAGTATTTTGACGGTGAAATGACTATTGTGATAGATTACTTTGAAACTGGGAAATATATGTCCTCCCAGAACACTATGAAAAGGTGTGAACTAAAACTGTCTCTTCGGCAAATGGGTGATCTAGTTGTCAAGAGAGATTTAGCTAAATCATATATCTCATTAAGCCACTGCAGATGCATTCGGTGCATGATAGTCCATTTCTCAAAAGTCATCAAACTCAAATAAGTTTCTCAAATCTAAATAAAGAGTTAAGTTAATCAGGCAGGATCACATTAGAGGCATGTTTCACTGTTAATAGCCTTTTCCAGGCGTCAGTGACAGCTTATTCTACTTTAGTGGATGTTGCAGTGAATGGGTAAAAAGTATACCGTTTGTACTAGGCACCTAGCTCAGGAAACTGTGTAACATTCTCCCTGGCCTTATCAGAGGTGTTCAAATTAAAGAAACCAGGGGGCACAATGGCATACGTCTTTAAGGCTGCAAAGTGGCATGCACACACCTTTGGGCCATGGTGCAAAGGTGTGTACATGCTATATGGCATAGGTTTTGACCCTACCAGTATATAAAATTCTATGCCTAATCATTTATAAAAACAGCTTGTACACTGGGGGCCTCATTTATGAAAACTCGCATCGCTGTGTGAAAACAACAATGCGTCCGTTTTCACTCCCGACAGGATGGATGCGCAGTATTTAATGCACGGTGCTCCATGTCGCAAGGTGTTAAAGATACGACAGTGTTTCTGACGTGTCTGTATGTGCAAAAGTGGCGCATTGCTTGAGTGTGTCTGAAAACATATGCAACTCCAGCAGTGTGTCCTTTCACTTGGAGCAAGCCCCATGTGAAAGGTTCTGCGTCAGTCTTATGCCTGCTGTGAGGCAGGCGTAAGATATTGACGCAGTAGCGTCCTAAAAGTGGTGCACTGAAATCTTATAGATTTCAATGTCCCACTTCTACGAGGCTTTTTGAGAGGTAATGCCCACCCTGCATACATTATACCTGGCGCAGGTATAATGTGGTGCAGTGGTTTACAAAGTGACGCATTTGCCTAGATGCGTCACTTTGTAAATAGGGCACAACATGATGCATTTTTTTATGCCGCCAGTGCATCACAAAATGTGGCGCAACGGCGGCGCAAAAGTGTCACAAAGCCTCATTAATAAGTCCCTGGATGCTGGATGTACAGGGACACACACGTGCAATGGGAGAAATGCAAGGAAATATAAAAACATTTCTTCTACTCTGCACCTGCCTCATGGAGGCATTATGTTTTGGGTCAAAGGCCGATCTAACAATTTAACCTGATAGAGCTTTGCGTCAAAAACCATGGGTGGTTGCCCTGGAACAACCATGTACCCCTCATGGAAGGGCACTTGATGCAAAGCATCTCATATTAGCATAAAGCCATATTTGTTTTACAAAAAGGCACTTTTCTAACACAAAAAAACTTGTCACTGGAAAGTCTGGGGCATATTCACAATGAAGTGATGGAGCAAGGAATTAGCCTTCTTGGCTTAACGCCACGCTCCACCACTTCAGAAACGTAAGGCTGCACCATATTTACAAGAATAGAGGGCAGCCCTGCATTTCACCCTGTGCTGGCACTAACGGCAGTTGCTGTGCGCCAACGCAGGCACTTTTGTACTATAGTACAAGGGTCCCTGCGTTGTGGTGAATGATTGTTTTTGTGCAGGAAGGTGTGCCCTCCTGCACATAAAAACTCTTAAACGGCGATTTCTAACTTCTATGAGTGCTGCTTTGTGCAGTACACATAGAAGTTGCAACACGTCCATTTTTTTAAATGATTGTTTACGTGCAGGAAGGGACACCTTCCTGCAAAAAAACAATCAATGGCATTTTGCTGTAGCAAAAAACAAGGAGAAATAAAGCATTTTGCCTTGTTTTGCCTGGGTAAGACCAGGTTTTTTTTGTCTTAATTTTGCCGCAGCCCTATATTTACGCCACCCTTCTAAATATGGGGCAGCGTCAAAATCAATGGATGCTGCGAAGGAACGCCAACCCCAAAACCCATTGCCCCCCCTTTCATGCTAAGTATAGCGTGAAAGAGTGTCTTATTTACAGGGAGCATAAACACTGCCTTGTACATAAGGCGAAGCCCGTATCGCCACAGAAACGTCTTTAAAAGTGACGTTCCTGTGGCGATAGGGGCTTGTAAATATGCCCCTAAGTACGATAGCAAGGTTTTGCGCTGCTGTGTGAATTTGCAGCGTCCCACAAAGTCTTGATATATCTTCCCCCGGAATTCAGATATCTGTGGCCCTGAATACATGCAGTTTGCTAATGTTGTTTCAGGTGGAAACTCCTGTTTACATTAGAAACAGATTCAAGTTGGGTGCAAATTTGAGTTCTAATTGTGCAAAATTCTAGTTTGCACACTCCCTCACTGACTAAAAGCTTGCCCAAATTGCGAGTTAGTCTCCGTGCTCCTCACCCCCCGCTCGTGCATTTTTTAAGAGAGGGAAGAGAAGTAGCAAGGTCAGGTGGCACCCGGTGCGAAACATTTCTTGTCAACCCCCTCGCCCACATTGAAATGATTAAAATAAGGAAAAAAAAGATAGTTACACATATTTTTGACATTTTGTCACCCCACTCAGTGCCATTTTGTCTCCCCCCTCAGTGATGGCACCCGGGGCGGCCCGCACCCACCGCACCCCCCTTCCTACGCCTCTAAGAACCCACTCTTATACAGCATTGAAAAAAATAATTACGGACAACCCTAGTCCCAGGTCTGATACCAAGAAATGTTCCATTGAAAGAGAGATGTTGTTGTTTCTCTCTGCATTGAATATCAGGAAATTGAACTTTAAGCCACAATTATATTCGTATTGCAGACTATTAAGGCCAAGAATGCCTCTGAAAATGTCGGCATGAATTAGCAGGGAGCCCTAAACGCAGGTGTCATTAACAGCAGGACAGCGGAGATGGAGCTGAGCTGTGTTTAAAAGAATGATTACAAAAAGAGCAAATGAAAGTTAAATCTGTGCTTAGTCATGGCCCCAGTCCAAATGCCAGCATCACTTTGTTGTTTGCCACCTGCGCCCAATATCGACACAAATTCAGAAGATGAATGAAACATTTCTAAAAAGACCACACTGATGGGAAAGTCTGAGTTAGCTGGTAGAATTAAAAACAAAACTCAGTAAAAGGGCTGTGAAAAGTAGATATCCCAGTAATTGTTTCAATATTTACACGAGTTATTGATTGAAATAAATATCATTCAAATGTTAATTGTAGGCAGAGACTTGGCAATAAATTAAAGGAATGGGACTATACACGTACATTTAGAATTCATCTCCAGTGATAAAAAGAACAAAGCAATAACATTATTAACATTTGTTGAAAGCAGTTTCTTAAAAAAGAGATAGGTGCTGCATGTCAATTACCACTAGAGCGTTTAACATTCTGCTTTAAACCACTATTATGAACGTATCTAAACATTTTCAAGAATAAAAATGCTGCAAAAAGGTATTTTATTTATTTGCATAAATAAATGACAGAACTTTGTGGATTGTATAGCGGCAAAGGCTGCCGTCTATTCATTAAGGTGGCTACGAACGCCCTCACAATGGCCCTTTTACTAGTGAAGGGTGTTCCAAAATGCTGTTTTTACAAGGGCTTCAAAGCTGGGAGGCGTTCCAAGGGTGGTGCATGGGCGTTCCCATGCTTCCACCCATGGATTTTTGCTCATTCCCAGATTTACTAATGCTAGTAAATCTGAGAATGCGCCAAAAGGCTGCGCCTTCCCCAGTGAGGCATAACAAGAAGAAATATCTTTATTTCTCTTCGTTATCTCCTCTTTACACATGTATTGTGTTCTACAGCATACATAGAAAGAGGAAAATGTCTGTAAGGATTTTTTTTTTGTGTGCAGGAAGTCACCCCTTCTGCCTAAACCAATCGCGGTCATAATGCAGGCACCCTGGCACTATGGTGTAAGAGTGCGTGCATTGGCTCTAGGCTGCACACAGTGACTGAGCAAGGAGAGAGAGCAGAAATGCCCCTTATCTTTGTAAATATGGAGCGTTTCTGCTCTATCTCTTTCACCCAATGTGACTTTGTTTACTGCCCTGTGTTGCGTTGAAGATAGTGAATATGCCAGATGGTATTTATGTATGCAAGTGTGTAGGGATATATGTAGGATTATTGGTCTATGCAGTGGCGTAAGGCAAAATGATAGCCTCACCTGTAGAATGTGATGAGGGGCTTCTGACTCTCGCGTGTCTCACAGGATATTCCTCTGGTTGAATGGATTGGAGGATCCTGAAAAGTTGGGGGCCTGCCTGCACCACTGGGGCTTCAGGGGCCGGCGTTATGCTCCTAGTATTATGCAGGTCCACTCGGCATGCTGCAAGACTGCTCAATCTGCCTCGTGACTAGTCCACTGACAGCTCGGCATCAAGAAACAGTGAACAGTAGGTACAGTGCAAGCCAACATTACTCCAGCAGCCACCCCTAATTTGGCTTTAATTGGGCCCTACCTAGGTCTCTGATCAGTTCAGTTCATGAGACTGGCAGAACTCTGGCAGCCCAATAATTCAACTTGTCATTTTCATGGCTTAAGTCATGAGGCTCGAGATAGGAGATGCACCACAGCTCAACACAATTAAAAACAGCTATAAGGTAAAACATGCATAGCAAATTCTAAAAAAATTAAGAATCTGAAATAGAAGTTCCACAGAGGTAACAAAGTTCCTGGACTGTACAGGGCTTAGAAATGATAAAGCCAGAATAGGAAAGAGGATAGGTTTTTTGAGGGAAAGGTGTCCATGGAGTCTTTAGCTCTTGTCTCTGACAGAGTTCATAACTATTAAGACTTCATGAGACTGATAAATCAGTGATGTGCAGTGTCATGTGCACTGTTTCAGGGATGATTGCACCAGTGAAAGAAGCTCCACTAAGGAAGCCGCACACTCAGGTGAACCTCCAAGCTGCTCCACAAATGAGGTGGCAGCACCTGGCTCATTGCAGAAGTGGCAGGGGATGAGAGTCGACTGTTAAAGATGTCAGTTTTAATCCACCCATCAGACGCAGACAGTGGTGCAAAACTCCATTTCAAAGGAGGCAGATGGCCTCAGAGGTGGGACGTCCCGCGAGCACAAGATCAGAGTTTGGTAGGCGGGATACTCCCTCGCGAATGTGATGGATATCCAATCTGCTGTATTACAAGTGTCATTAGATATAATGCTCTTTTAATAGGGGGTAAGCAGAATATCCATCACGTTTGTGACGGAGTATCCCATCGCCAAACTATAAATCAGTCCTTCAGTGTTTACATTTAGGAGGTATTTCATTTGCATGGTTTTCCCCACCTATTTTCTAAGTAGTAAACAGACCTAATTTGTAACAGGATGAACCTATTCTCCTCTGTGGAATACAATACTTACCAGCTGCTCTCACCCATGAGCACCCACCTACAGAAGACCAAAATCCTAGCTGGGGCAGAGGTGGAAAGAGCCCTTGCCAGTGGCAGAAGGCACGGATCAGGAGTGGTGAGGCGGGAGGCGGGGGGATCTACAAATAAGAAAAAAAACACTTACCTTATCACTGCATCTCTCCTCTGTCTCTCCTCGCGTCGGGAACAGAACAGGAAGCAGCCAAGCTCCCCTGACCGATCACAACGCTGCAATGCAGCGATGTGATTGGTCTGAACGCTGTAGTTTGGCGCTCAGTCAGGGAATGGGAGCCTGGGCATGTTCTCTATCCAGGCTGTAATGCAGCTTGGGTGGACAACATACTAAGTGCGCATGAATGTTTGGCTAGCCCAAGACACCTGGCCAAACATACATGTGCACTTTAAGTGGGCAAACCACTCCTCCTACTCCTCTGTCATCGAAGCAGCCCCACCCCACAAAGCTGCCTCAACAGGAACACATAAAATGATAATAACTTTGAGTTATTATCATTTCATTTTTCCATTATTTCCCTGCTAAAAATCAGTGGTTTAATCAGGGTCTATGATTAAAATACACTAGGTGAAATTGGGTCCCGTGATCCTTAATATGGGAAAAAGCAGGTGCAAAAACAGCAGGCTTGATGAGCCGGACTGTTGAAATACATCTTATTTGCACTTCCATATTAAATGGCATCTTCTATTTAAAATAACAAATTAGGCAGTGTGTATTTCAATTTTAAAGAATGATTGGTGCTTCCAATTTTAGAAACAGCTGTTTACCACTGCAATGTTTACTTTCTAATGTATAAAAAATGTGAACGTTCAGCACTTCGTGATTGAAGATATTTATAAATATTTGTTTCCTCCAATCATCATACTCTATCTCATTCCTTTTTTTCCTCCAATTCTCACCCCATCTCCTTTACTTAATATGACATGTGTTAAATAGAGAGGTGGCAGTGGTTTATAGAAACATGGCCAGCACCTCTGTCATATTTTCATAGTCAGCACCAAATTTATGTAAAATACAAAGGGGAGGGTTTAAAATCTAAATTTCAAAAACTGGAGAGGCTGCGTAAACAAGAGTCTTCCAAATGATAGGATGCCACGGTACTTAAAAAATATATTGACCTTAAACAAGTCCCATGTGGCTTGAGAATCATCATTTTTCCATTTTTTGATGATTTAGGAGAAGATCTATTATTGGAATGGGAATATCTATTATCAAGTTCATCCAATGGGATGATGTCCATTCTAATTAGACATGCTGAGAGAAAACGGGAACAATTATTGTTGGAGATATTGGGTAATCTGACTTAATTGAAAAAAATTATAACATTTTAAAATTTTGGAAGATGTACTTGCTAAACATCAGGTTTACCTTAAAGAGAAAAAATCACGTAAACTAAAGAGGGATGATACTGACTACAGAACTGGGCGTGTATTTACGTTTGCACGTAAGTTTGACAACATTCAGTTGAATCCACAAAAAGATAACTCCAACCTGGGTGATCAGGCTAGTGGAGTGTTGAATAGTGAATCTGACATATCAAGTATCAGAAGAGATACTCATCAGGGACCTGATGGGAATAGGGAAGTCTACAGAGGATCTTACATCTAACTCTTTTTTACGGGAGGTGGAAAGATTCCGCAAGGGAAACGAGGTAGATTACAATAAACGCCTGCCCATATCCGGAAAACAAGGAGGGGGTACAACAGGTCAGCCAGAATCAGGCAAAGAAGGGTACTGCACCAGTGTCAGAACCAGCTCTTCTCTCACTGGCGGTTGACACAGGAGCAGGATGACGCAAGCTCCCAATTCCTCCTCAGAACTCCCCGGCCTCCACAATATCTAAATGTGTAGCCAGAAGAGCCCCAAGGGGGAAAGGGGAATTGGACAGAGAAGAGAATGCACACACTGGTGGCCTTCCTTTCTGCTTCTTCTAATGTAGTCTATCTTTTCTCTGGCTCTTGCTGTGGTTCGTGAGCTGTAAATAAACAATTACATGTAAATCACTTTCTACTTCCCTTTTCTTCCTACCTATGTCTTTCCTTATTCTCTATTGTACCCACCCTGATGCTGTGTGCCTTTGCTTCTCTTCTATGCTACTCGTTCTTCTGTTCTTATGTGTTTTCACTGTAAGATAAATAACTTGTGTTATTATATTTCCTTCTCCCTTCCTGACCTCTCTTAGTCTTTTTCCTCTAAACTCACTTACTGGACAGAGAACGGAAGCCTTGGTTTATTTTCTTATTCTTCTTCACCTTTTATTGGTTGTTCTAACTACTGTGGCTTCACTGTAGTTTTGTTCTTACTTTTCTGTGTCATTTGTATTCTGCCCTCAAGAGTTTTTTCTACTCCCTATGGTTTCTTATTGACAGGAATCGGAACTCACTCGGAACTACTTAGTGTACCTTAAACCTTTTATATACTCAACTTGAGCTGACTCAACTCGCACCAAAAACTAACGCTACATCAAAACTTGTGTTGACTTTTTAGAACGCTGTAATTTCATTCACTAGAACCAGTGCTTCAGTTTAACTTCCGCTGCTGCGAAGTTCGGAACGTTTTCTTTGGTAGAAAAATGGAACAGTCTTACTTGGGGTTGCTGGCTACTTCCAAACTCTAAATTCTCCTCAGAATTCTCGCGACGCGTAGCTTCTTTTCCCTGACTAACACGACGCGTTGAGGTAACCTCCTACTCCTCTCACAGTTCAGGTGAAGTGCGCAGCTCTCCGCGCGCCTCACCGTTATCACGCAAATCTGCCAAATCCACTAGAGCGCTAACCCGTTTCGGATTAAGGAACGCTCTGCCGCCATGTTGCATTCGACCTCGCACCAAATGCTGTTTACACAGTTTTGACAACACAGCCACCATCATTCCTTTCTTCTTATACTGGATACCTTTCTTGACATGTGACCTCTTTGTTGGGGACCTGACAGTACCCTCCCTCAAAGATCTTCCTTCCTTCCGGACCTTGCTTGGAAATCTTCTGTGGAATTCTGCTACTAGTCGTGGAGCATTTACTTCAGACTCTGGCTCCCAGGATCTTTCCTCCGGACCATAACCCTTCCAATCTAATAAGTAGTACAACTTTCCATTCTGTAGTTTAGAGTCTAAAATTTGTTGAACTTCAAACTCATTTCCTTTCTCAGTCTGAATTGGCTTTGGGGTCTTACTCAATCTAACTTCTGGTTCTGCCTTCTTTAATAAAGAAACATGAAAAACTGGGTGTATCCGCAACCTCTTAGGTAATTTTAGCTGATAATTTAAGGTGCTCAGCTTTTTCGCAATTGGATAAGGTCCAATGTATCGTGGTTGGAACTTCCTAACCCCTTTTAATCTGATATTTTTTGTACTTAACCAAACCTTGTCTCCTACCAACAATTTTGGTTCTTTTCTTCTCTTTTTGTCTGCGTAGTGTTTATATTTTGCCTTTGCTACTGTTAGATTCTTGATAGCTCTACTATGGGCTTGTGTCAGTTGTTCTACCCAATTGGATACTGCTGGAACACCCACTTCTTGGAAGTTTAAGGAATGTTGTGGATGTCTACCTGTATTCAGAAAGAATGGAGTGTATCCAGTTGATGCATTTGTAGTGTTATTATGTGCAAATTCTGCTGCCCATAAATAATCGGGCCAATCTCCCTCCTGTTCTAAAAGACACAATCTCAGATATTGCTCCAGTTCCTGATTTGTGCGTTCTGTTTGCCCATCTGACTCTGGGTGGAAGCTAGTGGAGTATCGATTCTCTATGTTTAAACGCTTGGTGAATGCCTTCCAGAAATGAGACAGAAACTGAGAGCCCCTATCTGACACCAAAACCTTAGGTATGCCATGTGCACGAACTACATGCTGGCTGAAAGCATCCGCTAACTCCTGGGCAGATGGTACCCCCTTCAAGGGCACAAAATGCGCCATCTTTGAATAGGCGTCCACACACACTAGAATGGAATCATAACCATGACTAGAGGGTAAATCTACTATGAGATCTAAGGTCACAGTGTGCCAGGGAAAAGGAGGGGTGGGCAAGGGCTGTAACAGGCCTTGTGGACGTTTCCTTTCTGATTTTCCTCTTGCACAAGTCTCACAAGTCGCCACATACTGATGTATATCCTTGATCATGTTTGGCCACCAGAATCGTCTGCGCACCAATTCCTTAGTCTTGTTAATTCCCTTGTGTCCTGATAAGATGCTATCATGACATTCTTTTAAAGCCTTTAACTGCATCTCTGGAGTGGGCAAGTATAATGCTCCATGGTGATAGGGTAGTCCTTCTCGAATTTCTCTTTTGGAATCTTCTTTTAACCAACTCCTCATCTCTTCGCAACCCAAAGGATCTTCTTTCTCTTGATTTTCTACGGTTTCTTGCAAGACGGCATTGATCACCTTTTCCGCTGGAATTATTGCCTGATCCAAAACCTTTTCCGTGACTCCTTCCGTCTCTAATCTAGATAGGGCATCCGCCTTTCCATTCTGGGCTCCAGGTCGAAAGGTGATTACAAAATCATACTCAGAGAAATACAAAGACCAGCGTAGCTGTCTGGGAGTTAAAGTTCGGGCTGATTTTAAAAACTTCAAATTTCGGTGATCAGTATACACTGTTACTACATGTCGAGCTCCCATCAAATAATGCCTCCACTCCTTGAAAGCATCCTTTATGGCCAGTAATTCTTTTTCAGTGATTGTGTAATTAATTTCTGGAGGTGTTAATTTTCGAGAGCGGAAGGCCACTGGATGGAGCTGACCTGTAGTCTTGTGTCTCTGCGATAATACTCCTCCCAAGGCCAGATTCGACGCATCCGTTTCAACAAAGAATGGTTCTGCAGGATCTGGATGCAACAAAATAGGCGCTGTGGTGAAATCCTTCTTTAATTGCTCAAATGCTGCCTCTGCTTCAGCATCCCACTGGAAAGGAACTCCCTTCTTCAATAAACGTGTGATTGGGATTAACTTTTTTGAGAAAGCCTGAATGAACCTTCTATAGAAGTTGGCAAATCCTATGAAACTTTGGATTTCTTTAACTGAGGTAGGGGATTTCCACTCAGTCACTGCCTTTATCTTATGTTCATCCATGGTGATCCCTCCTGGAGCAAGTACAAATCCCAAGAACTCGACTGTGGTTACATCAAATGCACATTTGTCCAATTTGACAAATAACCCATTCTCACGAAGTCTTTGTAGTACCTTCTTGACATGTTCTTCATGTGTCTCTACTTCTGTTGAGTAAATCAATATGTCGTCAATATACACAATTGCTATTTGGTCTATGCAATCCTTCAATACATCATTAATAAAATGTTGAAATGCAGCTGGCGCGTTGCATAGCCCATATGGCATCACCTGGTATTCGAATAGACCTTGCTTCGTTCTAAACGCCGTCTTCCACTCATCACCTCTCTGATTCGAACCAGGTGATAAGCTCCTCGCAGATCAAGCTTGGTATAGATTTTAGCTTCTTTCACCTGGTCCAGAAGAGTGGAAATCAGAGGTAAAGGGTAACGATTCTTGATTGTTATTCGATTTATTGCCCTGTAGTCTATGCACGTGCGTAATTCTCCATTTTTCTTTGGAATGAAAAACAAAGGGGAGGATACTGGAGACTGCGAAGGTCGAATGAATCCATTCTCTAAGTATTCCGCCAGATACTTCTTTAAATGTTTATCCTCTTGTTCGGTCAAAGCATAGATTCTACTGCAGGGTAAGTTCACTCCAGGTTCCAGGTCTATTTTACAATCATACTCCCTGTGAGGAGGTAATTTCTTTGCTTCAACTTCATTAAAGACATCCTGATATTCTTCATATTTCTTTGGTAAGGTTACCGTGTCTATCAAACAAACTGAATTTCCGTTTTCACTTAAATGATAAGCAGGAGATTCTTTTATTCCAATTTTGCAGTCTTTGAAACAATTTTCCTTGCAGTAATTCGAGTTCAAGGTTATTGTTCTTGCGGCCCAATCTATGGTGGGGTTATGCTCCGTGAGCCATGGTAACCCTAAGATCAATTGAAACTGCGGGGCGTCTATTAGATTGAATTGTAATATTTCATGATGACCTTCTGTGGTTTCTAGATGCACTGGCTCTGTGTGACTAACAATGGGACCTGATGACAGATTGGTACCGTCCACTGCTCTGACGGGCTCACTCTTCTCCTTTCGGATTGCTAGTAATCCAATTCTCCTTGCGAATTGTAAATCGCAGAAATTACCTGTCGCTCCCGAGTCTATCATCACAGCTATCTGATTTCTCTTTTGTTCTCGATAGCTCAGAGTGACAGATATCACCAAATGAGGAGCGTCTGCTTGTAAAGTATTTGCCAAAGCATGATTCATTGGAGCTGACTTTGTTTCTGCAACCACCAGTCCAACTCCAACTACTGGTGGCGCGTGGCGTTTTCCGCCGACTGCGTCTTGGGCTTCTTGGGGCAATCTCGAACAAAATGCCCACTTCCTCCACAATAGAGACACAATTTATTATTCCGCCTCTTCTCCTTCTCCTCCTTTGTAAGAGGTCCACGGATAGTTCCTATTTGCATAGGCTCGGTTCCGCGATTTGTATCTTGCTCCTTGTGAGGCTCATATCTGGCTCTATCAAAACGCGGTACACTAGGTCGATAATCTCGTTTCTTCTCGCCTCTTCTCTCGCTCTGGCGAAAATCGATCTCCAACACTAGATCCACCAAAGCAGAGATGTCTGTGGGACGATTGGGAACTTGCGCTAAGGCATCTTTTAACTCATCCTTTAGCCCCCGATAAAATACTGCGGCTCGTTTGTTCTCTGGCCATTCCGTCTCTAACACCAACTTGTTGAATTGTGCCAAATATGCTACTAACTCTCTGTTTCCTTGTCGGATCTCTAAAAGTTCATTGTCGGTAGCTTGAGACACCTTCCGACGGTCAAAAATTCGCATGAACTCTTTCTTGAAGTCTTCTAAATTGAATAACACAGGGTCGTTTCTGGTGACCAAAGGCATTGACCAAGCTGCGGCATCCCCACTTAAGTAGGAAAGGATAAATGCCACTCGAGACTGCGCATCTGGAAACAAGGCTGGTCTGCACATAAAGTGCAAGGAACATTGGGTTAAAAAGACTTGGGCCTTCTGGGGATCTCCACTAAAGCGTTCTGGGGGTGCTAAGGGAATCACCGGGGATAAAGAATGTATTACTTGTGTGTTAACCCTTGACTGGGACGGAGCTGCTTCCTCAAATGAACCCAAAACTGGGGAAGATATCTTATACTCATCTCCCGCAACCAAACTCCCTATTCTTTGCGCCAATTCTGTGGTGTCCTTTTTGAGTTCCCTGTTTTCTTCTCTAACGGTAATTAGTTCTCTTTGTATCTCATCCAAAATGTTTCCTAGCTTCTTTAAATCCAAACCTTCCGCCATTCTGCTCAGGTGCCAATACCTCGTGGGCACTTCACTCTGTCAGAACCAGCTCTTCTCTCGCTGGCGGTTGACACAGGAGCAGGATGACGCAAGCTCCCAATTCCTCCTCAGAACTCCCCGGCCTCCACAATATCTAAATGCGTAGCCAGAAGAGCCCCAAGGGGGAAAGGGGAATTGGACAGAGAAGAGAATGCACACACTGGTGGTCTTCCTTTCTGCTTCTTCTTATGTAGTCTATCTTTTCTCTGGCTCTTGCTGTGGTTCGTGAGCTGTAAATAAACAATTACATGTAAATCACTTTCTACTTCCCTTTTCTTCCTACCTATGTCTTTCCTTATTCTCTATTGTACCCACCCTGATGCTGTGTGCCTTTGCTTCTCTTCTATGCTACTCGTTCTTCTGTTCTTATGTGTTTTCACTGTAAGATAAATAACTTGTGTTATTATATTTCCTTCTCCCTTCCTGACCTCTCTTAGTCTTTTTCCTCTAAACTCACTTACTGGACAGAGAACGGAAGCCTTGGTTTATTTTCTTATTCTTCTTCACCTTTTATTGGTTGTTCTAACTACTGTGGCTTCACTGTAGTTTTGTTCTTACTTTTCTGTGTCATTTGTATTCTGCCCTCAAGAGTTTTTTCTACTCCCTATGGTTTCTTATTGACAGGAATCGGAACTCACTCGGAACTACTTAGTGTACCTTAAACCTTTTATATACTAGACTTGAGCTGACTCAACTCGCACCAAAAACTAACGCTACATCAAAACTTGTGTTGACTTTTTAGAACGCTATAATTTCATTCACTAGAACCAGTGCTTCAGTTTAACTTCCGCTGCTGCGAAGTTCGGAACGTTTTCTTTGGTAGAAAAATGGAACAGTCTTACTTGGGGTTGCTGGCTACTTCCAAACTCTAAATTCTACTCAGAATTCTCGCGACGCGTAGCTTCTTTTCCCTGACTAACGCGACGCGTTGAGGTAACCTCCTACTCCTCTCACAGTTCAGGTGAAGTGCGCAGCTCTCCGCGCGCCTCACCGTTATCACGCAAATCTGCCAAATCCACTAGAGCGCTAACCCGTTTCGGATTAAGGAACGCTCTGCCGCCATGTTGCATTCGACCTCGCACCAAATGCTGTTTACACAGTTTTGACAACACAGCCACCATCATTCCTTTCTTCTTATACTGGATACCTTTCTTGACATGTGACCTCTTTGTTGGGGACCTGACAACCAGATCCAAAATGGGGAACAAGTAGATCAGACAGTAGAGAGGGAGGCATGTGATAATGTTGAAGTTGACTTGCATAATGATAAAAGTACTGAAATTGCAATTGTTAATTTGTCAAATCATGTTCTCAATCCAGATGAAATAAAATTGTTATCTAAGAGTTTGAATTTTTGTCCAGCTTCCAGACCCGATTTTAATCAAATGCACATAGACATCTTCAAATTTGTACGTAATCTTAAACTAAAAAAGTTTTTTGCTCTTAATCCTAAATCATCAATTACTAAATATTCTGTACAAGCCATACACGGTGAGACTTCCATACATGACATTCTCAATTCTTTCCATCAATGAGGGGGATGAGGGTGTGTTGACAATACCCCAAATTCTGTCTGATCTTAATATTTTCTCTGACTTAAGTACTGATAGTGCCTTTAGGCCAAAGTCCATCTTTCAACCAGTACTAGCGATGGACAATGTGGTGGAAACATTTTTACAACTGGTGACCACAGACTTACATAAGTGGTAGGATACATATGACTTCAATGTTCCCCTTAGGAATGACAATCTAACAAAGGGTGAGAGACAGGCCTTACGGGAGCTCAAATGCAAGCCTGAGTTGGTTTCAAAAGATGCCGATAAAGGCGGCAATCTGGTTATTATGGACACAAAAGATTACCTTGCGGAAATAGATCGGCAGTTAGCGGATACTAACGCCTATGCCACCCTTACTATTAATCCTATGAAGATGATAACCACCTTGTTGGAAAGTAGTCTTAAAAAATGGAAGGAACAGGGGCCTTTCATTGAGCAAGAATATAGATATCTTTTTATTTCCCAGCCAGTGGCACCTTGTAAATACATACTACCGAAAATCCACAAACAGGGTGGCTTTCCTCCTGGAAGGCCGATTATTTCGGGAATTGGCTCATCCACGGAACGTATCTCAGAATATATTGATAAATTCCTTCAGCCGTTTGTTAGAAACTTACCCTCTTTCATCTTAGACACTAAGGATTTATTAAACTACCTGAGTGATTTTACATGGACAGATGACTGTTGTTTTGTAACACTTGATATCTGTTCGCTTTACACTTCTATTCCTACCTCTGTAGGATTACAAGCAGTCAAATACTTTCTGGCTATGAGAGATGCCTCATTGTGGGAGCATACAATGATGCTACTTGACATGATCACCCTTGTTTTGGAGAATAATGTGTTTTTGCATAATGGCAAATGGTTCAAACAACATCAGGGGGTGGGTATGGGATCTAAATTTTCCCCATCCTTTGCAAATGTGTTCATGGGGTGGATGGAGAAATTCTATATCTGGTCCAAATGTCCTGCATTATTGGTTGATCATATAATTTATTGGGGCCGCTATATTGATGATGTTTTACTGATTTGGACAGGCGGCCCCAAAATGCTATTAGACTTTTGTTCTTTTCTTAATTCCAATGATTTTAACATCAGGTTTACGTATGTTACCAACAAGATAGAGATTGTATTTTTGGACTTGAGGCTCTACATAAAGGACGGCTTGATTTTGTCGGCTTTACACAGAAAACCAACTTTGTGTAATGCAGTCCTTCATGCAGAAACCTCACACCCCAAATCTCAAATTGATTCCATTCCCTTGGGAGTACTAACGAGAATAAGACGGAACTGCAGTGAAGATGAGTTGTTTCTTAAAGAAATGAAGGAGACCATCACTAGGTTCAAAACAAGGGGCTACAATATGAAGATATTGCATGAAGCTGAGAGGAAGGCACTTGGCCTTAAAAGGGGTAATTTGCTTAGACATAAATCTAAACTAAGCAAAGGCACTTGGCCTTAAAAGGGGTTATTTGCTTAGACATAAATCTAAACTAAGCAAAGGCAGTAAATATAAAGATAGAGTGGCTTTGATTATCCCTTATAATTCTTCCAGTAATAAGTTGTACAACATTTTACGTAAACATTGGCATATCTTACAGGTGGACCCAGACATTAAGAAAGTGCTATCGGATAAACCCAACATTATCTTTAAATGAGGATTGACAGTACGTAATATTCTGAGCCCAACTTTTTACAATACAGTGACAAACAAAAAAACGATACAATGGTTAGGTACACCCCCAGTGGGTTTTTATAAATGTGGCCACTGTTCTGTGTGTCCTCACACTTTGGACAAAATAAAAAGTTTTAGGTACAATACACAAAGAAAATATACCATTTCCTCATTTATGAATTGTAATACCAAATATATGGTATATTGTATTATCTGCGTATGTAAAAAGATATATGTTGGGAGTACGATTAGACCTGTAAAAGAGAGGTTACAGGAGCACATACGGGCCATTAGAAATGCTAACACAAGCTATCCCCTAGCGGTACACTTCAACAAAACACATGGTTCAGCTGAACTGTCAGGTGTCAAATTTCATGGACTTGAAATTGTTGAAGACAATCCTGGGGGGGTGACAAAGTTTTGTGTTTATATAAACTGGAAACCTCTTGGATTTGTAAATTACGAACGGTAGAACAGGGTCTCAATATTGATAGAGAAATGTATGTATTTCTCAAAGACTAAATCGATATTGTATTAATTTTTGGTTCCTGTAAATGTGACCATATTTCTGACTACCATTCGCAATGCTGTTTGAACAATATTTTGACCTTGTCTATTCTGCCTTTACTTTCAATTTGCAATGCTATTTACTGTATTTGCCTTGCTGCTATTTTAGCCTACTTCATGTGGACACTTGCAGGCACATGCATCAAAGGAAAAACCGGTCGCAAACGGGCAGATTCTCAGAATCTGCCCCTTTGCGACCGGTATTTTTGCATTTGGGATGCATCATCCCAAATGCAAAAATCGCAATTTAAGGAATCTCTAAATTGCGATTACTTAAATTGCGATTGCATTTAAGGAATACCAAATTGAGATTCCTTAAATGCAATGCATTAAAGTAAACAAAATTGCGATTTCACTAATAGGGGGAGCAAATTACCATGAAGTTGAACTTCATGGTAATTTGAAAAAACTTTGAAAAATTCACTTTTGTGCATTTTTCAAAGTTTCATGTTGCGCACACACATGCCCTTAGAGCATGTGTGTGTGCAACATATGTGCACAGATCAATTTCAGGGGTGCAATAGGGTGTCATTTTGACACCCTTGCACCCTTGAAATTGCATGAGCAATTTGCGAGTCCCAACTGGGACTCGCAAATTGCTCATGCAATCTCCAATTCATTCCTATGGGCCTGGAGGCCCATAGGAATGAATGGGACGGCATTCCTTAATTGCGACTCGCAATTTGCGAGTCGCAATTAAGGAATGTGTAGGAATCGCTATTTTTATAGCGATTCCTACATGCATAGGCTTTTGCAATTAGTTAATTGCGATTCCTTAATAATCGCAATTAAGGAATCGCAAAAGTCTACGTTGATGCATGTGCCTGTTGATGTCTTAATGTTTGTGGCATTATGATACATATAAAAAACCTTGTTTTGTATTATTCAGTGTAATAATTTGGGATTACGCTTAGCTATGACATGTCTACCGCATATGTGAACTTGGCATCTTTTGATGTAAATGTTTATTATTGTCCATATACACATTCTTTTGATTGTGTAAAAGTTTTTCAATTTCATGTTATTTGCTTTCTTGATTCGTTTCATATTGTGACACTGGTTTTGAACTGAATACTCCATTCTATACATATCTATTATTCTTCTTTTACTAACTACTCAATGCATGTATATTACAAATTGTGTCCTCTTTTAGTTTCATTCCCTATTATGGGGTCGATTCCGATCCTGGAGAAACCGGGTATGAACCGTCGGTCGGAGCGTTTTCTCCGTCCGACTCGTACCCGGTAAAAACACCATACAAACACGCAAGTACGATTCGTACGGAAACACCATTTCCGTACGAATCGTACAAAACACCGACCGACCCAAAAACACATACAAATGTGATCCGGGACGGCGCGTACGCGACATGCGGATGGAGTCAGGCAGCTTTTTACATACCAGCAAGTACGATTCGTACCGACAGCACTCCGGACGGCTATATTTTTACGGCACACGAAAAGTGCCGGAAAAGCTAGTTAGCCGCAAAGCATGAGGAAAAGGAGGCCCGGTACGTGCCGAACACCCCCCCAGGCCCCCACCCGTATGTCCGTGCCATACCCCCAGGACCCCCCCCTGTCCGTGCCGTACCCCCAGCCCCCCGTATGTCCGCGCCATACCCACACCCCACCTGTGTATGTCCGCAACGTACCCGTACCCCACCCGTATGTACGGTGCAAACCCCCACCCCCATATGTACGGTGCCAACCCCCACCCCCGTATGTACGGTGCGAACCCACCCCCCGTATGTACGGTGCGCACCGCCACCCCCGTATGTATGGTGCGAACCCCCTGGGGGTTCGGTGCGCACCCCCACCCCCCGTATGTACGGTGCGAACCCCCACCCCCCGTATGTATGGTGCGAACCCCCTGGGGGTTCGCACCGTACATACAGGGGGTGGGGGTTCGGACCATACATACGGGGGTGGGGGTTCGCACTGTACATACGGGGGGTGGGGGTTCGCACCGTACATACGGGGTGGGGGTTCGCACCGTACATACAGGGGGTGGGGGTTCGCACCGTACATATGGGTGGGGTGCGGGTACGTTGTGGACATACACGGGTGGGGTGCGGGTACGGTGCGGACATGTATGGCACGGACATACACTGGTGGGGTGCGGGTACGGCGCTGACATGTACGGCGCGGACATACATGGGTGGGGTGCGGGTACGGCACGGACATACGGGGGGGTGCGGGTGCGGCGCGGACATGTACGACGCGGACATACACGGGTGGGATGCGGGTATGGCGCGGACATATGGGGGGGCTGGGGTTACAGCGCGGACATGGGGGGGTGTTCGGCACGTATGCGGGCACATGTTTGGACGTCTCCATGGTTGCTATGGAGGTTCGCTCCGTACGGTGTTCAGCCCTCTAAAATGCCCCTAAGGGTCAAGTGGGCTTTCTTCAGGAACTAGCACAGTGAAGGGGACCCTAATCTTCAAGGGTCTCCGGTGAAAAAAGGTGGAAATATTAGTCCATGTATCTTGTTCAATTTGAACCTTGTATCCCTGGTTGTGGGCTACATCGGGTGATTAAGGAGGTCGCTCACGCTCTCTTCGGCGTGGGTGCGTGACCAGTGCTGACTCTGCCTTCTGAGACCCGGTATTGATGGTCTCCTTCACTTTGCTAGGTCCTGAAGAAAGCCCACTTGACCCTTAGGGGCATTTTAGAGGGCTGAAACATGTCGACCTTTTTATGGACATTTTTATAGTGCACTAGACCATAACTAGTCTAATTTGTGCACTCAGAGCACTCTTTTTAAACTATCTCTAACCCAGTCTAATTAAAGGCATGTACTGGTTCTACGGGATTTTTAAATATCTCACTACACGTCACTTCACTTAACACTTACACTTCTTTTTTCTCTACGATCACTACTGAAATAACCAGTGGGACGACCTCCGGGCGGAGGAAGCAATTTATTAACCCAATGATGATGCTGTCACGTTGCTAACAACAGAGCGGAGAATCGCAATATACCGCTTTAATCCACCTGCAAAAACGTGAATGAGGGTTTCTTAACAGTACTTTGTACTGATACTGCATACCCTGGTTTTTTCAGGACCAGTGATCCACTCTCCACTTGATATTTATGACATTTGAAAAAGAAGCTGAGTGGATCACATGCTCTTCTTTCTCCCTCCTATTTGATTATTGCAGCACTTTCCCCAGTACGTGACATAAATGAGATATACGTTTCTCATTAGACTTATTCCCTCTTTTTAAATTATTTTACAGAGTGTTAAGGGATATTATCAGAATCTCGGAGGGCGTGTACTTGGGCCCGTACTCAGTTACAAATCTGAGCATTTTTTCGGGTCTCTACTGTGGTCGGGTAAGCGTTTTTACAAAATGATTAATGCTACACACCTAAGAATATGACCATTGTACACACTTAGTGGGGCACATATACAAATAGAAATCGGGCAATTTTTTACTAAATTACAGGATCACTGAAACTATATATGTTATATGCTGACATTTGGGTCCTACAATTGCCATGTTGTCATCGAAAATGATGAGATGTTATTTTAATAGTTTAGAATTTTTGCATATTACGATAGGCATGACATTTGTCTTTTATTAATAATTTTGATACATCTTCTTGAGTTGAGACGTTGAATAGGGTATTATCAACTTGGCAGGGTGTGTTATGCCGTTTACCCAACTAAGTTACACAAGTATTGCGTCTAGTTTTTTGTACCTTACATCAGTTCACGAATGATGCTATGATCAATTTGGGTGTCTAAATATTAGCTCTTATGATAATTTACTTGTGTTGAGTGTTTGATAAGTGCATTTTTATATACATATATTCTACTACGATCTCTATAAGAAATACAGAGTTATTCGTGGACATACATCACGGGCTCTGCGACAGCTGTGCAGACCGAGTCGCGTTGTTGAATGCCATTTGTTTTTGAGTGTTTGAGGTGATTGCGTATTTTTTTCGTTTGTTCCTTTTCTCTTTTCACTTTGCTTGCTTTTAGATATACTCTTGTTCTACATTGGGTGCCTTATCTATAAAATTCCTTTTATCATCTGGGTACTTATTATCTTTTAACTTATCACAATCTGTTTATCTTTTATTTCTATTCTTGGAACGATAAAGCATTATTCACACCGTCTTTCCATAGGGCTTGCCTAAGTCTATGGTTTTGCTCGAATTTGTATTCATGATTAATTAATCTGGTATACTTTGTTGGTTCTTTCACAACTAACTGCTCCTTTATAATTAATTTCAATTTTTTCTTTGGGCACACTTTAATCCTAATGATATCAATCCCCCTTTATTACTTTATTTTAAAACCTGCTTCTTATATGTTTTTTTTTATCAACAGCCTTGAAAAAGTCGCTTCAAGCGATGAAACACGTGTCGGCTGTTTTCTTATATCTACGTGTCAACATTTTGTCAAACCGGGCTGTTTGGTTCTACGTGTCAACAATTTGTCAAAATAGTCTACTCATGACCAGGACTATGACATATGGACTTTTATTTGATTGAATAATAAACTTTCAACTGTGGGTCTGCAGTTTTGACTTACAAACGTGCAGTGCTCTGCTTTTTGAAATTGTTTCTATTTAATAAGACATGTATCAAACTGAAGTTTATAAAGTAAAGACACTGGCTAATTACAACTATTACATTTCCAGATTATAAGCCTCTTCCATCATTGCTTATTTTATGATGATAGCATGCTTACACGTAGGGGTACATTTGCTAAAATTTCTCACAATGCAGCACAGCAACCAAAGTTGCTGCATTGCATTGCATGACGTCCTGCTGTCTCCCAGCGCTGGGCAAAATCAGGCTGCCAGCTATATGCACCCACATTTGCACCATAGTGCCATGGTGTCTGTGTCATGTCTAGCACAGATTGTGTACTGGAAATGTGCCCTTCTTCTATTAAATACTATGTTAAGACTAACTTTAGAACTATTTTCACTTTAGATGTGTTGTCTCCAGCGCAGCACACATGCAAAATCTGAAAATATTCGATAATTGAAAACATTTTTCTCAATAATGCCAATGTCAAATCTATAATTTTTTAATGAAAAACACTGTCTAATTTTTCAGTTGACAAAAACCCTGGGTAGTTGCATAGAAACTCCCATGTCCCTCCCATTTTATGGCCTATTGACTCAAAGTAATGTAAAACAGCGCCAGGCACTGCTTTGCAGTACTTTCAGGGGACACTTTCACTGGAAAGTAAATTTCAAATAAACATTTTGCACCAATTTACATCACTTCTGTAATGCAAAGACAGCACAAAATGTTAGTAACTGTACCCCATAGTTTGCAACTTTCTGCATTCTCTCTATATGGAACTGAATCCTTGTTCTGCCTGTTCTCTAGCCTTTCCCTTCTTGAGGTCCAAATAAAATTAAGCCGTCAAGCTTGTTGTGGTGCTTGAACATTCAAAATGATGTTAACGATGGATTATTTTGAAGAAAGACTGCCATCTTTTTACTGTGAATGTCTTTGTGAATCTGACATTCACTCTACCCTTTCACTGACCGGGTGTTTGCAAGCCCTTCTGCAATGGTTTTTTATTAATAAAAAGAAAGTTTGATTTTTCAAGAACATGTATTTATTTGGTCTTTCTGTGTTTTCTTTCAGGACACTCATATCTATTTTGTGGGGCAACAGCAGAATGAAAATCTCATTGCACCTTGAAGGGGGCTGAAAAAATTGGAGACTTTTCAATTTACAACAAATGTGTATAATGCTTTGGTGCATATCCATAGACAAACATAAATCCCAGAATGCTATTCAAGTAAATGTTACATTGAATGTCCTGAATCTGAAAATACCAAATATGTGTGGGGTTTCCTAGGGAGTGTGACCTACCCAATTAATTATGTAATAGTAACAGTAGGACAGAGCCACTGGTATCTGTTAACTATATCATTTGATGACCCTGTTCTGTATGGAAAGTATAATAGCTATATATATATTCTGATTCTGTTCAAAAAGGTTTTGCATTGGTGAAAGCCGGACCGCCCATATTCTGGATAGCTGGCATTTAGAATGCGCTGAACACGACATTTGTCAGATTTTCAATATGTTTTCCCAAGACATGATAATTTCCTCCAGCCTTTGTCATACAGCACGATATGCCTTTCAAGGCTAGGCACATATATGTATTCCCCTGGATCTATTCAGTATCTCAGTGTCAGTGTCTGATGTATGGGTTTTTAATGAATTTGGGCTGCACACAGGCAATAAACTGGGTGCAGTGCATTTGAGAAATGTAACATATTTTAAGTAGGTCCTGTCTTTTAGGCACAGGCATTCCACCTGCCTATCTCCCTCTAGTCTATCTCACATAGGAACTAAAGCCTGCCTACAATTGACCCGCATTTCTTTTCTCCTGATACTCCTGGTTGCGTGTTATGTTTTCCACAGTTTTGAGCAGGCATCCATTCACTAGACACCTGGGAATGATTTTGGTGGGGAAGCATCCTCGTGGAATGGCTGAGTATTTGGGTGTTGAGACAAAATATTGAGTCAATAATATTGACTGACATAGATATTGAGTTTGGACATAGTGTGACACAGAAATATCGTGAGCAAGAATATCGTGGACAAGAATATCAATTTTAAGGTAAGTAATATCGATGTATAAATATTGTTGTTAATATTATAGATTGTTAATTAATTTTGTGTATTTTATTATATAAATTGATTGTATATGTTTTAAAATATTTGTTTAAATATTGTTGGCTATTTAATATGGCTTGTAAATTAATAGTAGTTTTTAAATTTAATGTAATAGTTTTATGTTATTTTTAATACTGTAGTAGATGTAGGATTTATAGGGGAATAGGGTGGGAAGTAAATTAATAAAAAACTATTTTAAAATGTGTGAATTAATATGAATGATTTAATTGATAATTATTTATGTTAATTGTATGATCAGTATTTATTTTTAGTTAAGTTTTAGGTGCAGGTTGTGGGTTTTGTTGGGATATAGGGTGGGAAGTAAGTTAATTATAATTAATTAATAAACATTTTCTAATTCTTATCAATAATCTAATGATAATTACTTATAATAATGGTATAACTCATGTTTTTTGTTTGTAAGTTTTAGGTGTGGGTTGTGGGTTTTGTAGGGGTATGGGTATGGTTGGGAAGTAAATCTGTTATAATTAATTTATAATTAATTGCTAATTATTATTATTTAAATGATCATTATTTATGGAAATAGTCAAAAAAAAATTTCATTTAGGTTTGAGGTGTGCGTTTTGTGTATAGGGATATAGGGTGGGAAGTTAATGTATTCATATTTATTTTGTTATTATTTATAATTCTTTAATTGATAATTATGTCTGTTAATTGTATAAATACCTTTTTAAAGGTAAATTTAATGTGCACGTTGTAGGTTTTGTATGTGTATATTTTAAAATTATTTAATTAATAATTAATCATGTAAATTTTGTAATATATATATTTATGTGTGTCTATACAATAAATTACTATAATTAATAAATACTTCTGTTAAAGTTGGTGATTTTTTTAAGCATCCCAGCCCGACGAATAGTTACTCAGACCCTAGATGGTTTGATTCCTCCTGCTCCCAGGCTGCAAGAAACCTGCGGGAAGCTTTAAATAGGAGCCCAAGAAAGCAGATTCTGGTCAGATCATAATGGAGAGATTACACAAGCTAGAACTGGCAAAACGTAAGACCGCCTTGAAGGAGGAAGCCTGGAGGGGGTTAATCGAGGCTAGAACGTTGAGGAATAGCTTTAGATTTTGGAGCATTATTAACAGCCCTTTTTTAAATCAGGACGAGGGAAGTGCAGTAGCTGCACATATCACAGAGGAGGAGTGGGTGCTTAGCTTCAAAACCATGTTTGAGAGCCCCCCTGAGCTAAACCGCCTGCCTGACCATGAGGCAGACATCTCTGATTTGGTCTTTAGCATAGAAGAGATCGAGGAGTGTATTGTTGGGTTGACAAGTAACAAAGCCCCGGGACCCGCCGGTATCCCTCCGGATCTTTTTTAATCAGATCCATCTTTTTGGGCTCTGGTCCTTGCTGCAGTAATTAACGCTGCAGTAAAAACCGGATGCCCTGAGTCCTGGGCTACCTCGACTATAGTGCCTGTTTTTAAAAAAGGTGATTGAGATAGCACACACTGCTATAGACCGATTTCGCTGTTGGACTAGGTGGTTAAAGTGGTAGGTCGAGTACTCTTAGATAGGTTGACCAGCTGAGCGGCAGAACACACCATCCTATCAGATGTCCAGTGCGGGTTCCACCCAGGGCAGTCTACTGTGGCCCAGTGCCTTAATCTAACCATGATTCTTAATAAATACACGGTTGCCCTGCCTGGCACTTTCTATTTAGCATTCATGGGTCTGTCTTCCTCGTTTGATCACGTGAATAGGGCCAAACTTTGGCAGTCCATGTTAGATATTGGGGTAGATGGCAGTTTTGTTTACTTTTTAGAAGATCTTCACCATGCATCTAAGGCCCATGTTAGATTCTCGCAGGATTTCACGTAACTTCGGCATAGGTAGAGGAGTACGGCAGGGGTGTATTTTAGCTCCCTTCTTGTTTAACCTATGCTTTAATTATCTGGATAAAGCCCTATTGATGACAGAGGTAGATTATCCGCAGGTAGGTCGACGAGGTCTGCCAGAACTATTATACTTGGATGACGCGGTTCTCATATCTTGGACCTCTAGGGGGATGCAAACTTTGCTTGATGCTTTATCCACCTTTATGTCGGCTCGGGAACTATCTATAAATGACTCTAAATCATATGTTATGCAGGTGGGTCTTTGCCCTAAAAAGTATTTTCAATTTAGGGTAGGATCTGCTCATGTTCCCTGCACCGATGTTTTCTCGTATCTGGGGGTCATAATGGATGAGCAGATGAAATGGGGCCCTCTAAAACGGTGAAAGAGGGGAGACCTGGTGCGGGTAAATGCAGCAATTTTAATTTCACTTCGAAACTAGGTAAGAGACCCATCGCATTGCATTTAAAGATCTTCCAGACCAAGAGTGTTGCGATGGTCTCTTATGGTAGCGAAATATGGGGGCATGTTACCATAGATGACCTACAAGTAGCTGAGAAAGCATTCCTGAAGTGCTTATTAGGTGTTCCTCGTGGCACGTCTAATATAGTGGTAGATGAAGAATTGAGGGTGCCTTACCTAAGTGATACATTAGCCCTCCGCCCTCTAACTTTGTGGATGAAAATTTGGCTGGGCGAAGGATCATCATTGAGTCAACTGATATTGAAAGAGTGTATGACCCTTGACCATGCCCTTCACATACCTTGGCTCAGATATATTAAGAGCAGCTTTGAAAGATTAGGAAGGGCTGATCTGTACATTTATCCCGAATCGGTCACTGAAAAAGATGTAGGGATGATAAGGCAGTCGTTTAGCAAACTAGAGAGGGAAGAGCTGAAACTGAGGAAACCTAGGGGTTCATTAGGATGACAGGCAGATTGCCACCGCCGGCTCGGTGGTGGCGATCCGCCCGCCATCTAAACTTGATTTACCCCCACCATATTATTATGGCGGGGGGTATCGCGGCGGACGCAAAGTGCGGTCGCTGCTTTTTCCCTGGTCAGCAATCGTTACGATTGCTGGCCGGACAGAGCTGGGGCACAATATGGTGGCAGTGCCTAGAAGGCACTGCCATCCATATTATGATGCCTGTTTCAAAGGCCTTTCCATGAAAGGCTGGCGGGGATGTGCTTTGGGGGCCTGTTGCAGGCACCCAGGTGGGATGGGAGGGTGGGGGGTGCACTTGTAGGGTATCCATGGTATTCCCTTCATTCCCATGCACAAGGTGGCAGGCACCGCGCGGTGCATGGGAATGCACAACATGTCAATTTGGCATTGCGGCGGGTTTTGCTGTAGGCAGCACCTGCTGCAATGTCAAATATGCAGAATGCAGGGTGGCGGTCGCATCCTAATCAGCGGTGCTGGACCACTGCACGTCTGGCGGCCGGTCCCAGCACTGCGAGGATGGCGGGTGGACCGAAGTCCACCCGCCATCCTAATGGGCCTCCTAGTGTCCATACATTTTTTATGTTGAAAACTACACTATCATCCGAGCCATATCACCTGGGGTCTTTTAGTACTTATGAAAGCTTTTTATTGACCAGGTTTCGCCTGGACTTCTTTCATTTTTTGTTGGGCATGCCAAGGGGGAGTAGAAGAGGACAGTTGTTAGCACCCTGTGTCTGTGACGATGAGTCTCCACAGGATCTGCTACACTTCATATTATTTTCCTAATTTTATGAGGTCGCCCAGAAAACTTTAATTGTCCCTATTTTAAAGAGGTTGAATTTTAAGCAGGCTCTTATCTATTTACAATTGTTGCATGAAGAATGTATTCTTTTTGTTCTTAGCTTCCTGTAATGTGCAGTGAAGGCCAGGTCCTGCCTTGATTAAATGCCAGTATTGGTCAGGGTTTACTTTTACTCTGCCGATATATATACATTCGATAAGTCCTTGGGACCCATCCTTTTAATTGTTCTAATTTTTTATCCGAGGGGCAAGGGATAATGTATTTAACTTTGTACCTCTGGCTTTGAATTATTATACCCTTGTGGAATCTAGTTAATTGTATGATGAAATGTGTTATGAATTCTTTTTTTATGTATTGATAACTTTTATGGTTTTATATGCTGAAACCGAATAAAGTTTATTGATTGATTGATTGATTGATTGATTGAATAAATATTGTTAATTGTTAATAATTGTTTAAATGATAATTAATTATGTAAACATGTAATTAAAATATTGTTTAGGTTATATGTGTGAGTTGTATTTGTAGGTGTAAAGGGTGGGAAGCTAATTAATTATAATTAATTTATTCTTAGCTAATTAGTGATAGTAATTGTTTAATTGATTATTAATTATGCAAATTTTTTTAAATTTTTTTTTTTTAATTTATACATCAGATGTGGGTTGTTTATTTTGTATAGATAAATGGTGGAAAGGTAATTAAATGTAATTGTGTTATTAGTAGTTAATTAGTATTAATATTTTAATAGATCTTTAATTATGTAAAATGTGTAAATATTGTACATTTAAATATACATTTTAGATGTGTGGTTTGTAGTTTGTAGAGTTATAGGGTACGTAAATATGTAAGGAATAACAAAATTAGAAAGAGTAACTTTTTTTCTAAATTGTAATTTATTATAGTATGTGTTAATTGTGTTATGCTTTTTAATTGTAAATAATATTGTATTTACTGGTTGTTATTATTTTGACAATAGAATTTGGTATTTTGATAAAAAAATTATATTTCTATTAATTTATAATATGTTTAAACATTGTAATAAATATGCAATTTGTTAATTTGAAAAAAAATAGACTGGTTATATTTAAATTGTTTAATTTTTTATTTACTATAGTTTTGAAATAATTTACATTACTTATAGTCTGTTTCTAATGCCGCATAGAGTGCAGTATCAGTAGTGAATTTTACCCCTCCGCAATCCAACACTTTCGCAACTTTTGCACTGAGTGGAGTGGGAATAGTAAATTTCACCCCTCTGCATCTGCAATCCAACACTTTTGCTACTGTTGCATTGATTTTAGTGGGACTTGAAAAATGTACACATTCTGAGTTCAACACTTTGGCCCTAATTAGGATGTCATTCGGAGTTGCCTCGGGGTGGCGGTCCGAAGCCACATTTACTATTTGACCACACATGGTGCGGTCGTAGATTCTCATTTCCCTATGGGAGCTTTTGCGGCGGTCGCAAACCGGCTGCAGCACAAGCTCCCATAGAGCTGAAAAATCTAATGTTTCATTAAGAAACATGTTCTCTTGAACCTTGAACAGATAATCTTTCACATGGAACACAGCACAAATCTTTCCACTGGTCAATCTTAGAAACAACCTACAATTACAACATTTTGGAACAGTCATAATGTTGCAACTCTCTGTGGTTTCCAATGCACCATTTGGTGGAGATAATAAGAAGTAGAAGCATATTGTTACCTGAATTCCTTTGGTCTTGGTAAACAAGTCTTCAGGGATTTGCATCCTCCATTTCGTATCTCCCTTTGATCAAGACAACTTAGGGGTTCAATGGTCCTGAGCATGCCCTGCCCTATCATTTTTATCATTTATCTCCTGTCCACAATCAGTCTTGCAGGTGCTTTTTACAAATACGACTGAAAACACCTAATCCCTGCTTAATCTATTGATAGTTGCAAGTGATTCTATATCTGCATGATCTCAGTTAGAAGTTACTGACCATTAACTCTTGGAAGAGAATTATTACATTAAGTCCTAATCCTTTCAAGATAGAAAAATGTGTGTCATCCACATAATGACAATTGGTTGCCCTCCTTTGGTTCACATTCAGCCTGTTCAGTTCACCTACACCTAAAATGACTTGGGTTAATAATCCGGGAGCCCTGGTTGGATTCTTGTTTACCTTATTACTTATGATGATAACAATCTGTCTCTGGAATGTCATAACCCTTATGCTGCTCAAATAACACTTCAGAGAACATTACAACCTAGATTTTTCTGTCAACCGATTTTGGGCAGATTGTTACCTCTTACTTTTCTGTCAGTCAGTTTCTTGGCAGATTATCTTCAAAGTTGTCCTGAAAATAGTGTTTAATACTTTTCATGATCATCAAGCAAACCATGATTTCATTGAGGACAACCTTGTCCAGTTCCAATCTGCTGACATATTTATTCTCCTAGGACCTTGCCATTAAATGACCCCTATTGTGCTAAGTCCCACACAATCAGCAACCCTGTTAATCTTGGTATTACAGCTCTGGAACACCCTATCTCATGATCTCCGCTCCAATAAGGGTGATTTATTTTAATTACAATATAAGTGAATTGTGGTGTGTGTCAGATATTACATTGCTAAGTTGGAAAGAGAGCACCCCTAACAATTTAATAAACACAGCCCGCTGTGGCCAAAACACAGTTCTTACAGATACTTTGATCAAGCCCTGGTAGCTCTGCCACAGGTTTTCTAGAGAAATTAGTGTTACGTTAAAGCAGTACCAACAATTTTACAGTCAAGAAACTACAAAAGGGGGTGCAATTTAACATAAAAAGGAATTTCAGTGTCGCAGTGTAGCCCTGGCTTGGGTAGCTCCACTTGAAGTGTGCCCTTTTTCTTCATGTTGGAACTTGAGCTATTACTTCAAAAGATGTTTTCAGTGAAGCTTTTGACTCCATTTCACATGTTTGCCACAGCAACATGTTTTCTCTTCATGATGGTGCCCATTTTGTATGGCACCATCAAAAACATTTCAGATTTCACAAATGCATACCTTGTAAAATGTCCTGAGTTATCTGAAGATTTTTTCTTTAAACACCCTTTTTCTGGAATTTATATAAAGGCTCTGTGGCATTTCAATGTGAAAGATAATTTGTATTCATGTTTTCGAGTAGATGTGGATGGATTTAACTCCAGCGTATCTATGTAGTGGCAATTTTCTTCCATTTATGGAAATAAATTACATTTCTATTGATTCATAGATACTCGTTAATTAGGTGATGCATAATTGACTCCTGACTTCCTGCGGAATAAGTCTTCAAAGTACTATACTTTATTTCAAGCTATATTTTTATATGGGCAGAATTCTACTCACATACCTGGCTTATCTTATTGAAAGTTTAAGAGAGAGAGATTACCAACCTCAGATACTACTTAAAATGGAAGTTCCTGCTTCTAGCATTCCAAAACCTGCTCTCTTCTGATCCAATGTTGTTTCTTCAGAAGAAGAAAACGTTGCTGCTAGGAGAGTGCAGAAGGTCCCTCTGGTGCATATTAGACCTTATATAATTTCTACTGTGGTTATTCTATTTAAAGAAGTTAGAGCTTTGATGCCTTTTATGGAAATGGTCTTACTAACCCTGTTAGGCAACTTTGAGCATGATGTAAAACAACAATATTTTTCAGTTGCAAAGCCTGCAATTTGGAAAATTGTAGGGTTTCCAATTGAAAAGTGGCGTTTTGTTATGTATAAAACCATTTTGTGATTTGGTAACAGATCACTAATTTGCAAAATGTGTTTAGAAACCCATAACAAATTGCTTTTTGGCAGAGAGAGTATTTAGAGTATCCTTCCAGATAGCAATTTGTTAAGGTGTGCATCAAACTTTTACAACTGAAATCCGGTTGCAAAACATTGACATTTTACAGACACCTCAAAGGAATTGGTAACCCATTCACAAAGAGGAAGAAGTCCCATTGTCACCCCTTGCCCTTTGTGAATGTTAAAGAAAGGTTTTTGGGGAACAGGCAATTATTTGTGGCCCACTGCCAACTCTTAAACAAGCAAACAAAAAAGATACTTGCAGTCCCAATTACTTTATGAAAATGGGCTGCATTTACAAAAACGTTTCCTTTATTTATAATGCAATCACAGAAATGATGGTCTGCACAAACTTGGCCTTTATAGAGCTTTACATCAGCACCACGTTACAACTTACAATGTCAGAGTTTATTTTTTCTTTAAGCACAGAAAGATTAAGTGATTTGCCCAGAACCTCAAGATTTGGACGTTAAGCCACTTCTCCTTGCACTTCTATTTACACAATCAGATTGCTCTGCTCAGCGGAAACTCACGTATCAGTGAGAGGCTGATAATTTTACAGAGGCGGATAATTTATAGAAGTTATGGGTGGGCAAAAGATGTTTTACCACCAGCTCTAAATAAGAAAAATTGTGTTATTAATCTATTTCAGACTTGCGGGCATGATGCAAATGTCATGGACTGCTATACTGTGTATCTGTGCATTACTATGGAAAATTCTAATAAAAGCACTTAAAAAACATGTATTTCACAAACCTTTTTGAATTAATGTTACATACCAGATTTAATCTGGGTGCATTAAATGACCCCATCTTTGTGACAGAAATCAAATTGTTGATGACTTTTTTCACAATATTTTCCCAGGCGAAACTGGTCATACTAATTGGGATGAATTTGAAGTCTCTTTAAGTGACTTAAAAATAAATTCTCTTACAGGAAAAAGATGGTCTCAGAGAACAAATACAAAGAAATCCTTTAAAAAAGTAAAAAATTGGAAAACAAATACTCAACTTTTAATTCTCAAACCTCTCTTCAGGATTTAATCAAAGCTACATTTGAAGTGAATAAATATATAACTGAATTCTGGAATTAATTTTAGGGTAAAAGCCGAATTTCATGAGTGTCGGAAATAAAGTAGGGAGGCTCCTGCCTCATTATTTAAATATGAAAAAAGAAAACAAATTAATGTTTTCATAATTGATAAAGATGAATAACCCAGAACTGCTCACTCTGAAATTGCTCAATCTAAGCTGCATTTTAATATATGATGATGATATTGGGAAGCATTTGGCTTACATTTCTTGACTTGATTATTCAGATTTTGATTATTCTTTTTAAAAAGGGAGTTCACTTTGGGTGAGTATAAGAAAATGGATTATTAGTTGATGAGGCTGCGGAAATGCTGTCAGGCCCAACACACAAGTTCAATAAATAAACCGTGTCTCAACCCTTGGCGGACATGACACAGAGCAGACAGGCTTAACAAAAAGTGTGTAAAGTATTTACCAAAACACTGCATAACAAGTACCCCACAAGCCATTTCTAAAAATAGAGAAACATTTATTTAGCAAAATGACGCTAAAATAACTAAAATCTAATAAGGGGCACTGTAGATACATATTTTCAAAATGTGGGACAAAAAGTTCCAAGAAATAGTAAAGCACTAATCAGAAGTCACTGTTTGCAGATGACCGGGATGTAGGCATGATTTCAGGATAACTGAAATTGGAACAGATGTTGCCTAATCCAAATAGGTAGTTCTGGTCAAAATTTTTGTTTCATACTTAATCTCTGAAACAGAAGTTGAACTCTCCCAGCGGGGCGAGGCTACAGCCTACAGGCTGTAGTCAGTGAAGTTGAATAGAAAATAGAAAAGTTCTCAGTTGGAATATTTACATTTTGCACTCCTGTGAGTCCTCTAATCAGTCAGAAACTTGTTGCTCCTTTATTCAGTTAAGATTTCTACATTTGGTCTGTTTTATGGAGCTGAAAATCCTCCAATAAGGAAGTAGTATCTGATGAAGTCCTCTTGAAATTAAACAACTTTGTCAAGAGATTCCACTGACACTGTGGAGGTCTTGGAAGTCTTGGACATTTTCCAAGTCAAACTTTTCAGGGTTTTTGGTGCAGCTCTTTTTGGTCTCTTATAAGGGCCCGATTATGATGGCATAGGAAACGGCTCCGACCCTTGGTCAGAGCCATTCCTACGGCATCGTAATTGGCTGTTTGGATTCCTTTCCGTCTGGCCTATTTTGATGGGGTTGGTCGGAAAGGAATCCAAACCAGATTTCTGAATGGCCTCCGACGGGCTCGGAGAGCCCATCTGCCATTCGGAAAGCCTCCAATAATCCCTCTAGCGGCTCTTTCCGCCCGAGGGATTACGATGGCAGATTCCCACAGCATTTCTGTGCCTACCTTTCCGACACAGAAAGGCTGTGGGAATCCCACTTTGGGGGCCCCCAGCAGAGCCCCATGGGTGTAAGGCTGCTGCATGGGGGCCTAGGGGGCACCGTAGCCCCCTTTTGAAACCTGCACCTGGTGGCAGGAACCTTGAGGTGCCTGCCACGGGGTGCAAGGATGAACTGCAACTCAGCTCTTTACAATAAGAGCATGCATTCCATTCAGAATGCATGCTCTCATTGTAAAGAATAGGAATGCATCCTGATTGCTGGGTTGGAATCGAGGACAGGAGGTTGTTCGGTCCCAGTTCCCAAATGATGTCGGACGGACTCAGGTCTCTCTGACATTGTAATCGGGGCCTAAGTCTCTTAAGCTCTCAGGGGCAGCACTTATGGACCAGGAATTACTCGAGCAGAATGCCACCAGCAGGGTCCAGTCCAAGTCCAGTTGCAATTTGTCAATTGCACCCCAGGAAAAAGGCCTCTTGCTGCTTTTGTGTCCCTGTAGACATTGGAGGTCACCCAACTGATCCTTTAAGTCCACTTTTTAGTGCTGGGTACAAGTACGAGAAGGTCCACACCTCTCAGGTCTACAAATAGGTCACAAAGAGCAGTTCCAACCAACACCTGTTATGATTCAAGCCTAAATGTGATCTGATGAGCAGTGGGTGAGGTGGCACTTTTGTATGACTCAGTAGCCAGTTGGTGTGGATGACTCCTGGACACACCCTAACCAATGGGAAACATTTTCCCACTGGCACCATTCCCACTTTTGCAACACATTCTGTTTGCCCTACTGCAAACTCTCTAACAGGGCAGTATTTTGAAACAAATTCAAAATGTCAGCACCCTTTCTGCCATGGGAGGCTGCTGGTGTGCCAGCCAAGGATGTGTTGAAGGGAAATGTGTTGTCTCCTGTTCAACTACACAAAATTGGTCTTGGTGCCAGCTGCAGCACTTATTGGACTGGTGCCAAGGGAACAAAGGCTTCTCTTTGCCAAGTCTCCCTTTAATTATAACTCTGAATGGGCCTCACTGTGGATCCTTTCAAGCTAATGAAGTTCCTGAGCCTTGTCTAGCTGCCCTCCCTGAGCCGAGAGGAGTCACATACCTCACACCAGCTCTTCCTGTCAAAGGCATTAAGACATTGTTTCAGCTCTGCAAGCAGTTTTCGCATCTCATTAATTGAAAATATTGATAGCCCAGCTGTTGGCAGGCTAATGCTGATTAGTCTACTGGAGATTCAGACATACAAAATGTAACATTTAAAAAATTACTTTTTGCCATTTATTTATTGAACATATGACTTCACCAATTAATTGGAATTTTATTAAACATTAGAAATAGTTGTTGAATCATACCGGTTGCTTGTCCCAAATCAAAGATATCATTAATATTTTATCTGAATTTTAGTTTTCCTTTTAGATACAGCTAATGTTCTGCACAGTGAAATAAAGCTTTTTTCGGCTAGTCACTGTAGATAAATGCCAAGACTCAATTGCTGCATGTATCACTTTTTAAATACTTGCCACCATACCTTGTGGGCTGCAAGGTGCACTGAGGAGTGACAGTAATATTTAAACGTAGGATTAATTCCTCTCATATAGGGTTATTTTGACAGGTTCACCTGCAGGATTAAAAGCTGCAAGAGTCAGGTTACACAGGTGGGCTTGAAGCTGTTTCCTTTGTCAGCCAAGTGGATGACACTACATGTTTAGGAATTCACAGGTGACATTTAACTTTCCATGCCATTGGTATATTTCCTGCACCATATGCTATGGCTTTACTGGAAAGTAAAATATGCCTATTAGGAGGTAGCCAATTTTACCATGTTTTTGGAGTAAGAGCATATACATGGGAGCCTTGGCAGTAGTGCTCCAGTAGGCAGGGTTTTAAAGCAAATACAAGGAGAAGATGGACGGAGTGCTGAAACTTTTCAGACACTCACCCACTGTCACAGATCTGGGTTGAACGCATCATCGTTTTTTAGCTCACTTCGCCACCCCAGTTCAGACACAGCTATATGCAAATCAGTCTTGACCCTGTGCCTCTTGGGAACAGTCCATCCCGAACTGCCAAGCCATGTCTTCTCTGGACCGGAAACAAGCATCCTGGGACGGGTTTTAGGCTAACAGCTCTCATCAGCCAGGCTAGCTTGAATCCAGTGGCAAAGTGAGAAAGGGACCCACGTCTCGGCATACCCTGCCAACTTAGGGCAAACAAAGAAAATACAAGGAGATAATGGACGGAGTGCTGAAACTTTTCAGACACTCACCTCCAGTCACAGATCTGGGTTGAAACCATCATCGTTCTTTAAGTCACTTCACCACCTAAAAAAGCAACATCATCTGTCCACAAAATGTAGGGGTGACGATAAAAAAGAGGTACTTTCTCAAAACAGGGTAATTGAAGCTATACCAGATTTAAGTTAGCATAAAGCCCCCTTTCCAGAAGAATTTCCCATTGAATTTTATTATTAATTTATACACCTTTTATCTCTTACCTACTGGAGCTATTTAAAGATGTAAACTCCTTAAAAAGTTCTTATATTTTCAACTATAGGAACAGCTTTATACATTGTTCTTAAACATGATAAGGGTACTATGCTAGTTAGAATTTGCAAACATATTCCACTTATTACTTCTGATTGTAAGCCGGAAGCAAACATTCTGCCATTATGGCTGGGAGCAATTATCCCTAATTTCATTAAATGTGAGCAGAATGTTCTTTTCGGTGGCAGATTGTCTTCTGACAACATTTGTGTGTTATTAAATGATATAAGTAGAGTACCCACTTATTATTTTCCTTTTTCTGCAGTCATCTTAAATGCTAAGAAAGCTTTTTATGACTTGGGTTAGAAATATATATTTAAAGCCTGACAATGGCAAAAAGTAGGTGACAGATATTTAACTATGGTCTCCATATTTTACTTTACAACAAAAACTGCTTTGTATATAAACATCATTAAATTATCTTTTTTCCGGACTCAAACTGGTACTACTGAAGGATACCCCTTATCCCTACTATATTTTGTTACCCAAACATTTTTTTATCCGAAAAGACAGAACTATCTTATTTAGGGCTTAATTCTTTCTACAGATAATGTTTTCTTACATGTGACCAAATGATTCTTAGGGGGGGCGCTTACGATGTTGGTCAAAAAGTTTCCGACTGCTAGTCAGAAGCTTTCTGACTGTAGTAATAGGCTTTCCGACCGATACAGTCGGTTTGAGGTCCTACCATCAAATTATAGAGCGTAAACCGGCCGGTCATTCTGACACGGTTCTGCCCAGCCCTCAGAGTCTTACGGCCAGTCGGACCCGCCCTGTATTCCCCTATGGACGGCGTATCCGCCATCTGGATTACGATGACAGATTCTGACAGCATTTCTGTGCCGGCCTTTCTGACATGGAAAGGCTGTCGGAAAGCGACTTTGAGGCCCCATAGAAAGGCCCCCTTGCCTCTGCTGCCTATGACTGGTGGCCGAGGGGTTCTTAGGGTGCCCCCCTGTAAATCCCTGCACTGTGTGGCAGGCACCATGGGCTGCTTGCCATAGGATGCAGGGTTTTACACACACACCCATTTCTTCATGGGAGCCTGTATTCCGGTCAGTTTACGGCCATAGCCCATGCTACCATAAAGAAATGTGAGTATGCGACTGAACAGCGTTCGGTAACATCGTAATCAGACGGTCGAAACTGCCGAACGGAGGTCGGTCGGTCTCGAGACCGCAACCGTGTCGGTCGGAGGCATCTCCCACTGACATCGTAATCGGTCCCTCTGTATTTCCTTCAAACAAATTTTGTACTTGGGATCTAGTAACAGATTTAATCTATTATAGAATATAAATACGTTTAAATATTGAAGTTTATGATTCAGTAATGATATTAATGAGATGGTAAAACTCAACCTTGACTTCACTAAGAATTTTCCTCTTACCCTTCTCTAGATATGGTCACACTCACAAGAAGATGTGCATTTCTGTTGTTAAATAAGCTAGCCTTTATCTCACATTTACTTTTAAAAAAAAAGAAGATTCCCACACATGATCCTAGTTAATCTTGAAGACCATTGCATAATGCAGAAAATTCTAACCAAGACTAGCTTACAAAAAACGTTTGGATCTTCGATGACTTTATGTTTCAGGTCTACTCAGAGATGACAATCACTTCAACTCGATGGAGGGAAGATTTCAGGAATATGTTAGAACCTTTAATGCTGCCGGCTTTCTATCTATGCTCTTCCAGCAGTTGAAAATATTGCGCAAAGGACAATTTCTGGTGTTTTTTTCAGTTCTAGCAGTTCAAGGCTTTTTAAAAGAATTACAGAAAAAGACAATGGAACAATCACTGAACTGGATTAGATTTTGAGGTTAACAATGGCTATCAGAGTCTTATATGGTACATAACAATAATTATTCTTTTGAAACTCCTTGACTAAGACCCTGGCAATACTTATAAATGCAGCAAAAGCTAAACATGTTGATTGGAGTAAACTCCTCAGTCACGCCCACAAATCCCTCCAGACCCGCCTACATCAAAAATTGCCTGACATTCCACCAGCCGACCAAGGAGGTCCGCTCCTCCACCCTCATGCTGGCCCACATCCCCAGCTTTCATCGAAGCCACTGCAGAGGTCGTTCCTTCTCCTAACTCACCGCCAAGAGAAAAAAGGGGGATCAAAAACATAAAATTCCCATTCATTTTCCATAAATTACTTTAGACAAGGCTACAGCAAAAACCTCTTGACACAATTGCACCAAACCTGGCAGGAAACTAGATCTTGGACGCAGACTATGCTTTTTGTGATTTGATGTAAATATATTCAGAAGTTTTTGAGAAATGAAGGGTGAAAAATATTTTCATATTTTGAAAGTTGGGCTCACAAGAGTCCTGCGAGCTTCCAGCCAGAGCACAAAATCAAAAATGGAGCTCTATGGTTGGTCGAGAGGCCCATTTTTTCCATGAGCCTTCATGCTCTCATGGGAGGGAAAGGCGTCCCTGAGTCCCGTAAGAGCTAGCTTTCTGATTGGCAGGTTATTGGAATGTTGGAAATTAAATGGCCACCATTACTGTTTACTCTGGATAATTGCTATAAGGGGGAAGCAGAAAGGCATGATGTCCCCCTGGATTTAGAGAGGATGTGTCTTAGGGATAACTACTGTGAAAATAATAAATGTATATTGATTAACCAATTTTTGTGATCTCGCTGGACTCACAGTGAAGGTGCAGTGGTGGTCGGGGACCGCCGTACCAGCGGTCTGACCTCCATATGACGAGTACGGCGGTCAAACCTCCATGGGACAGCCGCAACCACCCGGGATGCGTGATCCCTGGCATTGGCATGGAGGTCTTAAGGCCGCAATATGCTTGGTGGTGCCGCGGCGGGACCACTAAGCATATTACGAGTTTCCTCACCGCCAGAGGTCTCATGGTGGTTCTCACACCATGAAACTGCTGGCAGTGAGGAAACAGAGGGGGCCCTACATGGCCCCTATTGCCCCTGTTCATGGGAGTGCATGAAGGGGAGCACATGTTGTGCTCCCTCTGTGTGCCTGCACCCCTGTTCCTGCATGGCATGGACTGCACAGTCCATGCTGTGCAGGAAAATGCATTGGTGGTCCTGCAATGGTGCAGTTCTAAGGCTCACATATAAGCTTTTGTACTGCACTGCCACGGTGCCATACCGACTACGAAATAACACATATTCTGGCGGTCGCACCTGGTGTGGTGGCCTGTCACAGTTCACAATTAGGCCCTAGTCACAATTAGGCCCTAAATCTTTTTTTTAAATGCTAGGGTCTCACGAGACTCTTGCAGGATTCTGAAAAGTAGGAAGGTAGGAGTAGGTGATGTTTGAATCAACTCTGCTATACACCCTTTTTACTGTATGAAGGAGTCTTACTAAAGATGCAGTTCATCAGACTCAACTATTTATGCTCCTTAGTTTCAGAAGAGTTGTCAGTAGAGTTAATGCTCATTCACACACCGTACTATACATACTCATCATCTGAAAGAGAGGTCTGAAAGGAGAGGTCAGACTCTCTCTACTCCCTTCTGCACACACCCATTATTACAGAGAGCGGTCTTAGCAGAGAGGCCAGTCCCTCCACACTTGCTGTTAAGCACACCAGTCATCTGAGAGAGAGGTGTAAAAGGAGAGCACAGTCCCTCCCCACACCCTACTATGCACACCTGTCATTATAGAGAGAGGTCTCAGAAGAGAGGCCACTTCCTCCACACACCCTACTAATCAGACCCATCATCTGAAAGAGAGTCTGAAATGATAGGGCAGTCCCTACTATTCTCACCCATCATCTGTAAGAGAGGTATAAAAGGAGAGGGCTGTCCCTCCCGAAACCTTACTATGTGCATACGCCATCTGAGAAAGAGATCCGAAAGGAGAGCCCAGTCCCTCCCCACACCCTACTATACATTCCTATCATTACAGAGATAGGTCTCAGCAGAGAGTCCAGTCCCACCACACACCCTATGCATAACTATCATCTGACAGGGAGGTCTCATTAGAGAGGGCAGTCCCTCCACACAACCTACTATGCACACGCACCAACCAAGAGAGAGGTCTCAGTGGAGAGGCCAGTCCCTTGATATACCCTACTATGCATACTTGTCATTTGAGTGAGAGGTTTGAAAGGAGAGGGCAGACCTTTCTCACACCATAGTATGCATGCCCTTCATACATAAAAGGGGTCTTAGTGAAGAGGCTAGTCCTCCCCACATACTACTTTTTCGTACAAGTATGTTGCGATCCCACAAGAGTTTTGCAAGAGTAGAGTTCAAGCTTCAGGGGGAGAAGCTTGCCACATGAGGTTGGTGCAATCCCACAAGACACTTCCAAGACCTGTATGGGAAATTACTGGGCCTGTTGTGAGGTGCTTTATGATACTGCGACATTCTCGCACGATCGCATGGGGAGAAGTAAAAATAAAAGGGACAAGGCTAAGCAAATAGTTACCATTCCTATTACATGGTTGAAGAAAGGCTGCAATGTGATTTAGTGCGGAACGACAGATAGCTCAGTTTGTCCTTGGTGCTTTGGAGGAGAAGGAAGTCTGTTTCAGTTCTGCTCAGCAGAAGTGCATTTATGTGGAGCTGAAAGAGAATGATGTCTTCATCTGCAGTTAAGAAAGAACTTCAAAGACAGGTATTTAGGAATATATTCTATAACATTTGTTGTGGAGTGTCAGTCAGTGTACTAATTGTGGCAAACGTATTCTACACCATGTTTACAGAGTGAAATGCTTTGTGTGGAGGTGTAGAGCTCTTAATTTAGCCTTTGAGAGATAGAAATTAGAATGCAGAGAGATATCAGCAAGTATTTCAGATTGTGTTGAAAAATGAAGTGCTCCAAATGTATGTCCTTGTAAGTATAGGAAGCAACATTTCTCAAACTATAAAAGAAAGATTGTGGAATGTGTTAATACAAGCCCTAGTATCTTTATGAACCTCGCTGCACATATACTTTAGCCTTATGAGGTGTTTGAGTGGTGATATTGCTATTTCGAATGTGAAACACTGTGGCGAGTGTTAGCACAGTGTGTGAAGATGAAGATGTTACTTAGGGAAACAGAGATCATGGCATGTTATAAATATATTTTGAAAATATGAAAAAAGAGTGGTTAAGGGTGAGGCAGTTTTCAGGAGAAAGGAATAACAAGTTACTGGTCCACTAGATATAAATATGTGATTGTGGGGGGAAAATGTAGCAAAGCTTAGACAGTATAAGGATGTATCACTGTTATCAATTATTGACCAGTATGTAACTCCTATATTTTTGGTTATTTTGTCTTTTTTTAGGACAAAAATGGAAACTTGTCTCAGAGAAAAGAATTATCTGCTTACATAACCAGAAAAAAAGTTTCTTGTTAACACTAGCAGGATTGTTGTCTTGTTTAGCAGTGAGTGTCTGAGCAGGCATGGTGTATACTGGTTGAAAAGATGTGGACGCAGATGAAGTTCAGCAGCACAAGCTAACTCAGCCCGAGCTAGCCTTTGTGAAGTCCTTTTTAAAAGCTGAAGCATGAGAAACGTTGGTGAGACTTTTATGCTAGCTAGCATCAAAACAAAAAACCTCGATACCAAATACTATTTTCCAGATTGAGGTAGCTGGGGTGGTGCTGCTACATCAGGCTGCTCATCATAAATTAGTAAAGTTGGTTGTTTTCTTTGTTTTATAATTGTTGATATACTTTGTTAATGTAATTATTGTTGTCGTTTTATAATGTTGTTAGATTGCTTTTTTGTAATAAAATCATTTAAATTTACTACTGATTTGTTTGCTTAATAGTTGTTATAGATTTGAATATTAATACAGTATTGTAATGTTGACTAAAACTGGCATGAACATCTTTGGTGAGTGCAGGAGCGCTGCGGCATGTATATTTACATACTCATGCAGCAGGACTCCTGCACTCTCCGAAGAGGGAGATTTAGATTTCAGCGGATGGGTTAGTCTGTCACAATGGTGAAGGACAATCCCTCCACCAAAATATAAATTCCATAGGTTATAATGGGATTTATATTTCGGCAGACAGGATATCCATCACAGTTATTACGGAGTAACAGGTCCACCAAAATCTGCATCAGGCCCATAGAACTCTAGTGAGTAATCACACACTTAATACTATACAGTATTTAAAAAAATGATTACGTTCTTTCTGAATTATAATTGCGACTTTAATGTACATACAAAGGCTATGAAAAGTATGCTATTACAATATTAATGAACTTGCTCAGAAATTACTTCAATATCAGAATCAGACAACCTCAACACAAATCTTTTAGTACTCTGTTTTATACTTGAACATCATTTTTTAGAAACATTTGCAAAGTGTGCACCCTTTCCAGTTAAGTTACAATATGAAAACAATTTCCTTTCAGAATAATGTCCGCACACAGGATATATTATTCAGTTATTCTACCATACATGCAGTTGAAAACAATTTTTACGAAAAAAAACATAGAAAGTCACTGAAAAAAACAAAGATTAAAATAGTGTCATATTCAATGCCGCTGTAATTTTGCGATTGTGCGGCCATGTCGATTTTCACATAATTATATATTTGCCACATTTGCCACATAATCCATCATTTGCTGCATAATCTGTAGATTTTAATTAAAAAAGTGGTTTGTAGCTCAAACGGTTCAATTATTACTGTCACTAATGAGGTGCACCCAATACCCAGACAGTACAAAATAATAAAGTAACACGATTTAGAAAATATGCTGCGTTATGTTGCATAATTTGTCTTTTCTTCCAACATAATTTACACAACCCTGCTGCATTATTTGGCCCTCTCCTGCCGCATATTTTCAGTGGCCCTGGTTAAAGTTAGGTGAATTTATTAGTGTGGAGAACACATGAAAATTTATGGACACATTCTTGTTGAAATATGTAACAGTATTACCGTCATATCTAAGAGCCTTAGTGGACTTTCTAAACAACAACCAGGGAATTCGATGGAAGGAGAACTATTTAATGGCAACAGTAGATGTGCCCTCATTATATCCATCAGTCAATGTAATTACTTTCTGAGAGTAAGGTCAGTGAGTCATATCAAGCACTGAAATATGCTATGAGGAATGTTACAATTGTCCTTGACTCACAATGTCTTCCTACTTAATGGTACATGCTACCTATAGAAGCAGGGAACGGCAATTGGGACACCCTTTGCCCCGACAACTGCTAGCCTGCTAATAAGACACCGGGAAGCAGAGGTGATTTGAACTGATGAGAACCAAAATATGCTGTAACATGTAGAATTGTGAACGAGATTTATCGATGATCTTTTTATTCTTTAGGACGGTGATAATAAGATCCTTGAAAGTTTCATTTGCCCCTAAATAATAACAAATATAATCTAAGATTCACCCCCACCATAAGTGCACAACAAATACATTTTTTTAGACATTGAAATTTACATCAAAGATTTAAAAATATGCAGCAAAATTCATCGTAAAGCCACCTGATGTAATAGCACATTGCATGCCAACAGTGGACACCCTAAGACTCTGAAGTAGAGTGTGCCCTTTGGAGAGATGTTATGAGTGAAGAAAACTGCTTGGATTATAATATCAAACATCTAGAATTGAAGAAAATAATCCCCAAAAACTGGAATATTTTACAGTTAGATGAAAACATAACATAATTTTTCACAGGGCATCAAAGCATAACATACAGAAAAGTTGCTTCCCTGGGAGATATACTAGTACAAAGCCATATGCCTTCTTCTGAGACATTATTGAACAAAAACTGGCTAAACCAACCCATATTTTAGAAGTGTGAAAAATGCAGGGCATGTGAACATGAGATAAATAAAACAACATATGAACTATGTGATAAAAAACAATTAAAGATCAAGGAACACATCACATATGAAGCAAGTTATGTGATTCATGTATTACAGTGCACCTGCAAAAACACTATGTGGGAAGTACAACAAACAAGGTAATGAATTCTCCAACATCTACGTGCTATAAAAAAGTTTTTTGATTTTGCAAACATGTCTGGAAAAAACATTAAGGAAACATAAAAAGAAATATGTAATTATGGCATTAAACATAATGAAGCAGAGGAAAGAGGTGGCAACCTATAGTTAACCCTAATGAGATTAGAATAAAAGCTGAACTTTAAATTCATTGACAAGGACACACAACACATCAGCCTATGGGAATCTAAGAACCATTTGGAAAGTGGAAATACTGAATTGAATTGTACTTTATAGACAATTAGTAACACGTGTAATGCCAGTTGTCAAATTTGGGTCCCTGTGCAATATATACCCAATATACATTCTCCTTGAAAACATCCCACGGTAATGCACTGAGTGAACCTTATAAACGAATAGCACTTTAATAAAAATACAAGATTGTATTTCCATTTATATGCACCAGCATTTAACAACCAATTGTTATCATAGATATTGCTAGTCGTCGAATCTGGAGACTCAATTAGACCTTAAATACACTCTACCCAATGACATCCAACGTATAAGCACTGAATGCACCCAACAAAGCAGTAGCATTTTAATACAAATAGAAGACTGTATTTCCCTGGAGTGCACAAAGACTTTCTTAATTTCACATTCAATACTAGTCTTAAAAATCTGGGACCTTGTGCAATATATATATAACATACACTCTCCCGGAGGATATTTTAAGCAAATGCACTAAATACACTTTATAAAGAATTAGCACTTTAGAATAAATATGAGACTGTACCTCCCTGTAAATCCATTAGCACTTTTTCCATATCTCATTTCCTCCCTTTCTTTATCATGCACACATTTCTTTGTTATGTATTGACTTCTCAATACACCCAGAGGTAAAAACAGCAGATATAAAACTGTCTATATGAGTATGCAAATGCATTTATAAATAAATCTTTTCATTCAAAGATTGTGAAAAAGAAAAAGAAACCAGAATTGAATTTCAGTATCTCCCAAAAGTCAAGATCATGTTGAGATTACACATTTTTTGTATTAAGATCAATAAACCTGTATATAATGAAACACCCAAAAATCGAAATCTATTTTATAATTAATTGCTTAGTGATTAGGTTAATGACATCAACTGCTCATAGATCTAATATGTAAAATGAAAGCATGATCTAGACTACTTTAAGGAAGGAGAATGGATGTTCTAGTTGCTTTTATAATGGAAAGGTGTGATGAAAAAACAAGTATTATCACTTTAAGAAGATTGTGCGTGTGAACTCTATGGTCCAGCTGAAGACAAAACCCCGAAAGACATCAGCTGTCTTTCCCGAACTTTGCACTGTTGGTGTATTACTAATAAATTAAATTAGGATTATCCTGTTGGCTCATGGTGCCGCATCTTCCCTTTGCCGCTGTAAAAGGATCTGAGGGTTTCTTTGAATATTTATATAAACACCCCTACACCCACTCAAAAACCACTCACTCACCCATACACCCACTTACAAACCCTGTGATTCACCCATACCGCCACTCACACACAGATATACACAGTAACACAACCAGTCATATATGTTAGAAATAGTATCACTCACTAGTACTACACAAAGTATTCTAATTTAACTTTTGTGATTTCTTAGTTTATATGTTCAACACTCAGAAACTTCTAGAAAACACTCACAATCACTGGTTGATGTCGTCAGTGATGTCATTTGAGATATCATCAGTGATGTCACTTACCATGCTATGAGTAATGTAATATGAGAGGTCATAAACAGTGAATTTCAGGGGCGTAAATTAAAGTTAACTCAGGTAACTATAACTCCTGAATTGCTATGGTTTTGTATGAGCGAAATCTGAGCCTAACTATAACGTCCCTGTAACCTTTGGTTTTTTTCAGTGAACATATATCCCAATATCGCTCCAATCCACAAAAAGAAGATAGAAGGGAATAGGGAAAAGGAGTTCAGCAAATTGGAAACATTCTATTTCTTGGAATTGGACAGCAAGGAATCAAATAGCTTCAACATAGGTGAAGAAATGTATAAATGCCTATATTATTGTATGCTCCCTAGCGCTCACTTCACATAGAACACTTAGGTTGACTCATTTTTTAAATATTTTATTATTTTGAGGATAGCACTCGGGTAATTTAGGACAGCAATATACATAGTAATATACGTGTCCCACATAGAACCCTTGCCCTGCTTACTTCACCAACTCCTTTGGACCCACCAAGTATTTGGTGGCTCATGTGAGATATATTGCCCTATATGTGTGGGGAAAGGATGGTGATATTGCAAATAAGTTTACTAGGTTGAGACTCGTCTTTTTAAGAGGTGCAATCAGTATGATAGACTCTGAATTTAAGTCATTTGACACTTGTCTATGATACATTTTCATTTTGTTATTTTACAGAGCTTTATATAGTACGAACTTGACCCGAAGGTATCTGTTATCAGAGTGCTTTATATAGCACCAGCTGCGTTACATGAGGACACATTCATTTTTTTTTTGTTTAGGCACGGGGAGATTAAGTGATTTGCCCAGAATCACAGGATGTTCAGCGTTGTTGCCGAGACTCGAACCCAGGTCCCCAGATTCGAGGTGGCCCGCCCTAGTCATTAGGCAAACTCCTCTCCCCAATAAATGTTTATACTTTTCATCATCTATGAACTTAGATGGGCCACAGTACAGGCTACGGTTGTTTTTCTTGCCTAGTAAATAGGACATTATAAACTGATAGAATAATGTGGATACTTTGTGATGAGCTGTTAATATACACTATTCTATGGTTATTTTCCCTTTTCTATTTTGATTGTGATAAATAGATAATGAACCTGAGACATGGCGATCATCATCGGGAACAAGGCTGCGAACACCAGCCGAAACGTGCAGATGTATTGCACCATTTCGGTGAACTTTAAATATATTTCTATTGAATTCCTACCTTGGAGTGCTGTTGATGTTCTTTTCGGGAACCTTGCTGTGAAATATGGATATTGAACACAACTACAGCCCAAACCGCTGAATGGAATTTCACGACATTTGGCAGAAGTTTAGCTTTTTGTCCAGAATGCATGCCTATTGTTACTTGGCAGAAATCTGTTCAGCAGTTTTTGAGTTAATAAAGGAAAACCAAATTTGTATATCTAGGGACACAGACCCTCTGTGGATCTCAGGGGGTGAGAAGTAGCATTTATTATATATATATATATATATATATATATATATATATATATATATATATATATATATATATATATATATATATATATATATATATATATATATATATATATATATATATATATATATAAAAACAGCAAGATACCGACACTGCAGCTCCAGTTTTTAGGTAAATTTGTTGTTTATTTACGGGCTGTGATGCGTTTCGACAGGGTCCCCTGCCTTGTTCACACAAAGAGCTCCATTACTGCACTTTATGTGGATACGGTCACATGGTTTCATAGACATAAACAGCGCACTTAAAAGTTTCAATGTTGCTATTTAATTTCAAAGGTTTGACACTTATTTTGCCTTATTCTATACAATTATACACACTATTAATTGCACATTTATAAATATTACAAATCATAAAATATATATAGATCTATATAAATAAATGAAATTTCTGATTTCCCTTTGATCCTTCTCAAAACATTCTCTCACATTTACATGCTTCTTAAATTTAATTTGCTCAACATGCATCGTTACTGATCTCTAATTTTTATGTTATTTTATATAACCATTTTATTGTTTTTCTTTTTCTTTAATATTTATTCAATTTGCATGATATGTGCATAAATGTGAAAATTACTAATTACTGTGCTCCCTCATCATCAAACCCACATGTGTTTTACTATTCTCTTATTGTGCATCAACTTAATGCCCCTTGGAAACGTCTCTTTTTATTGCACTCACATTGAGATGTGTCAGCAACGGTTAGGAGTTTTTATGCCTCTACATATATATATATATATATATATATGTATATTCACTGAAAAAACCATAGGTTTCACAGACGTTATAGTTAGCTGGACATTTCACTCGTAAAAAACCAATGAAATTCCCCCGTTATAGTTAGTTAAGCTAACTATAACTCGCGCACCCGCAATCCACTGCTGATGACGTCACATATAACATCACTCATGACATGGTCACTGACATCACTCATGACATCACTGATGACATCTCAAATGACATCACTGATGACATCATCCAGTGAATGTGTGTTTTTCTGAAAATTAAATATGTTTTATATATGTATATGTCAAGGTCGATGGAAGAATAAATGGGTATATAAGTGTCTAAATGGATGATTTGTTTTTTAAAAATTGATTGTGTAACTGACTGATTAAGTGTATCATAGTGAATACATGGCTTAGTGAGTAATGTTTAAATATGTAAATATCTGTATCAGTCTCTCACTTTGTGTATAAGTGGCTGCATGGGTTGGTGAGTAGCTACATGAGTGTCCACATAGGTTATTAGTTGGTTTTTTGAGTATCAGTCTGAGTGTCTGCATGGTTAGGTGGGGGGTATTACGTAGTGCATAGGTAAATGAATGAGTGACTGACTGTTTGTATGTGTTGAAGACAGCATGTGTGCAGGACTGTATGGGTGGATGAGTGTGTGTATGGGTGTGTTAGTGAGTGATAGACTGTCTCAATAGTGTCTTTATGAGTAACTACATATGTTTTAAATTAGTATATGTGACTATTGGTGTATATAAGTGAGTATATGTGAGAGTGAGAGATTGAAAGAGTTCCTGTATGAATAATTATGTGTTTCTATAAGTGATTGTTTAAAAGACTAAGTATGTGTAAGTTTCCGTAGAAGTAAGTGTGGTGGTGTGTGTATAGCTGTATATGCAAGTAAATGGATGTTTGATTCTTTATTAGCATGAGTGACTATGTGTGTGAGTAACTCTATGGATGAGTGGCATTGTGTAACAGGATGTACAGGTGTATGAGCACATATGAGTAAGTACATGTATGAGTGACTGTATAGGACTGTTGGTGAATGAGTGGATGTGTATGTGGATCTTAAAATTACTGAATAGGTTGTTGTAACTGATATTGGTAGGTCCATTGTTTTGAAAATTTTAGTCTCTATTTTTGAATGTGTGTATCAAAGGTTATATTAGGGTGAGAGGAGGTCTGCCACTCTATCACAAGGATGATGTCATCAGTGATGTCATCAGTGATGTCATTTGAGATGTCATCAGTGATGTCATGAGTGATGTCAGTGACCATGTCATGAGTGATGTTATATGTGACGTCATCAGCAGTGGATTGCAGGTGCGCTAGTTATAGTTAGCTTAACTAACTATAACGGGGGAATTTCATTGGTTTTTTACGAGTGAAATGTCCAGCTAACTATAACGTCTGTGAAACCTATGGTTTTTTCAGTGAATTTGCAAGGTTTTTAAAATGAAAATTCCTAACTATAACGTGTGTGAAACCCATGGTTTTTTCAGTGAATTTGTATGGTTTTTTAAATGCTAATTCTTATTTTTAACGTGTGTGAAATTATTTTTTTTTTTCTTTTTGCAAGATTTTTTACTTCTTTTTTTATTTATTTTATATTCTCTTTAAACACTATGGTAAAATTTTTAAAATTCTGCAATATAAAATTTTTCACCTTTTTTATAACCAAACAGGTAAGATATAGTAGTATAACATAGTGAATCTTTTTTTTTTTACGTGCGCGTACGGTAAGCTTACCGTAAGCGCACGTGTTGCTTTACGAACGTAATATTTCTACTCTGTTTGCGTATAGTTACGCAATTTACGTAGACGTCCGTACTGAGTACGCGACGCGTAAGCGTATACGTTACACGCGCACGTTACGCGGAAGTGTTGGAGCGTGCCTGTTATGCGCATGTGTGCGTCTTTTATACGCGCATGTGTACTTTTACCGTAAGCGCTCCGTAAGCGCTCCGTAAGCGTAACGTACGCGCATGGTTGGTCATGTGATCAAGAAACAGCACTTTTGATTGGTTTAAAGTACTTTCAGTTCTAGAACTCTCCTACACCACACCCATTCCCCTCATTTCTGCTTGTGATCCCTTAGGAGAAGGAGCTGAGTTGTCTTTGTGATACGATGGCAGAACAGCAGTCCTCTTCTGAGAGTGAGCCAGGTAGCAGCATCATCAGAGAGAAGGAGGAAACAAAAGACTTCTTTTGTATGGGAATATTTCACCTATCCAGAGGGGCAGAAAAAGGTAAATGCTCCTTTAGTCACCTGCTCACTTTGTGAGCGTGTCTTATCTAGAGGGAATCCTAGGAAGAAGTATTCCTTTGGAAATCACTCTATGGTTAGACACATTAAGGATAAACATCCCAGGACTTATGCTAGACATACTGGAGAAACATCTCCAGTAAGTCACCCAAGCACACCTGCAGATGCTCAGCCGAGTACTTCTTCGGCAGCTCAGCCGAGCACTTCCTCTGCGGTGGGAGCATCACCCTTTTCTGATCCTCTGGATATAAACCCTCGTTTTGGGAGGGTTACAATGAGGTGCACAAGATGTCATGGCCTAATTGTTCATGCGGAGACCAGTGTTTTTCTCATAAACAATAGGATAGACCAGCACATCTGTGGTCCTTGTTAGTATTCCCATTCTTTCTTTCCTCTTTCCCTTTATGAACACAACGGTTCTTTTAAGAGCCAACCTTACTTCTTAACTTTTTAAAAAAAATTTTTACCGTGCGCATTTTTTTTTTTTTTTTTAGAAAAAAACCCCAAAAATGTAATCACCCTACAAGGTCCATGAGGGACTACTACAGAAATGAAAAAAACATAGACAAGAGTAGTGAAAAAAGTGAGCATTAAAGTAAATGTGTGATAATTCCTGAAATTTCACACTTACCTGACAAAGAAAATAACTAAAAGAAAAATAAGTGATTTATTTTACTTTGTGAAAAGAAGTTTATTTTTATATTTTTCCTTTCTCAATCTGTAAAAAAAGAAAAATGTATTAATATTTAACAATACTTTTTAGAATACAGTGCACATATTTTCATTTTTCATTAAACATATTTTTGCCCTTTTTTTGCTGTTTTCAGAATATATTGCATTTTACTGTAAATCGTAAAAGCAAAATCACAAAGATTGTTTAAAAAAAGCCCATAATCTCTTCTCATTAAAACATACCGTAATATAAACCTCACGTAAAAACAATCACTAATTTCAGTAAATATTGTCCGAAAATTCTGTTGCATAAGCATATTCACCAAAATAATTTTTGTCAAAGAAGTCCACAATGCAAATTATTACCTTTCCGTACGGCCAAATGGTAATTTTTATAATAATATTTGATGACATTTCCGATGGTAATCCAATTAAATGTAAATAATGTTTTGTACAGATGTTGCAATTTCTGTCTAAAATTTTGGTTGCAGAAAAATTAAATAGGAATTTGCTAAATCAAAAGGCAAACGTTGCTTGAAAACCAACTGAGAATCATTACACAGTGTCCAGCCTTTTTCACATTTAAGAAAAACTGTGTAATGACCAGAAGTTACAATAGGCCCATCATGGAAAATTATTGCAACTGTGACAAAAGTTTTTCCAGAAATTGATAATTGCTGTCCTGTAAATTTCTTTATTAAAGTGTCCAATTTTGTTCCATCAGCTCTACAACGTTGCATCATTAAAATTACATACTGTCCATATTTCTTTAAAAATAACGTTGAAAACATGTCTGATTTACATTTAGAACATTCCATGTTGTGATTGGCATCTTTAACTAATTTACTAAAAGTCACTGATTTAGTCTCTGGCAATGTTAAATAGATAAACCTTTCTGAATCAACATTAGAGCTGCATGTATAGAAACAGTTTTCACAACTATGTTCCCATTTATAAGACAGACCAAACATATTTTCTATTTCTACCCCTTCATCTTCAAGTACCAAAAGAATGTACATGAAGAATTCCTGTGCATCTTGCTGGACATTTTGTGAAAACTGTGTTCGTCCTGAACAAACATCTAATAGATTTCTAATTTCATTTGTACTTTCTATTTTTGCTTTATCAACACTCAGCTTCTAATAAAGAAGACTTAGCACAGAACAGAATCTTTTTTCATGATTTTCTGTTATCTGCTCAAGCAAAGTTTCAAGATAAAAAAACAACATTTAGCACTACATTAGCATAGCAGTTGACACCAGAGCTATTTTCAAAATGGAAACCAACAACCTGTTCAACATTGTCCTTTTTCTTTTTGCTTGCATTCACATGACTCTCTTTTTGTTTTCTCTTCTCTACATCCTCATTACAGATATTCTCAAATCTCCTTTTCCGATAAACAACACGTTTCTCCAACACAGGATACTGACCTAAATGAGGAGCATAGGTTCTTCTTAATCTATTATACTCCTTTACACAATTTGCATCTGCACTAGCTTTTGAGTCATCAAATTCTATCATGAATAAACCAGATAATGTTTTCACTCCTGACAAAGCAACATATGCCATACCTTCTTTGAACACAGTAGATCCAATGTTTACAAATGTACTATCAACAGTTAATCCTTGACACTTGTGAATAGTTACAGCATATGCTAGAGAAAATGGAAACTGCTTCCTACGTACATATAAGTCTTTCACAAGCAAAAAACGGACTGAACAACGACAAATGTTTATTACCTCTTCAATCTGATCAAATTTTATTTTTAAATACTCAATGCCTTCTTTTTTCTGGTAGTTAACAAAACCCACAACTTTACCCATAGCTCCATTTACTAATCCCTTTTCTACATCCAAATTTCTCCTTAAAAATACTCGACAGTTCATGCAAAGATATACATTTTTTTCTAATCCAGCTGTTTTCGAAATGTTCTTCTCTAGAGAATCCAGTTTATTTTTCAGTTCGCCTGTTAATGTAATTGTAATTCTTTCATGTTGGATTTTGTCCACTGCTTCCATTTTCTTAATCTCTTCCTTTTCCAATTTCAAAAGTTCCTCATTGAATATTGAACATTCACGTAGTGTTGGCATTAAGCAGATTACAGTATTTTTTTCTGCAATGTTCTTGTATATTTTCTCTGCAACTATTTCTTCACTTGGAAATAAATAATGTAGCAATCGACTCTGTAAAGCTTTTCTGGCATGTTCTGTGAGTAGTCCAATTCTGATATCTTTTAGAATACTTCCATATTCTTCATCGTTTGCTTGTCTCATATTGGTAGTGAGTTCTTTGTACTCAAAGAATGACCAAATATTCGCATTACCAATGCTTCCTAATGACTTCTTCGTGTCCTCATGTGTCACAGTATTAAACACTGGTTGTCCTTTAACTGGATTGAGCTGCAGTAGATCCCCAAAAACTATAACATGTTTTCCTCCAAATAACACGTCATAGTCTCTTTTTAGAATTTGCTGCATTCTTAAATGCACAAAGGCAAGCATTAAGTTTGATACCATGCTTACCTCATCAATAATGAGAACTTGCATCTTCTTCAACACTCTTGAAACTTTGAAACATGCTTCGCCAGTTAGCTTGTGATATTCTATTTTGTTCTCATGCTCCACTGGTAACATTAGCAAGCGATGGAGAGTAATTCCTTTAATATTATATGCTGCTAATCCAGTTGGAGCAGTAACAACACAAGATAAAGTTGAATCAGTTTTTTGCTGTAGGTAGCTTCTGATGACTTTAATTAAGAAACTGTTCCCAGTTCCAGCTTCTCCACTCACATACAACCTAATTGGTTCAAATGCTGTGCATGTGCACTCTTTATTTTCATGTAGTAATCCGTGATCAATTTTTTTTCGGGCCTCCTTATAAATTTGTCGTTGTTCTTCATTCAGTTGTTGTTCCAAATCTTGTAAGTCTATTGAATCTTCCTTTGCTTGATTCATAGCCGTTTCCACTTCAGTCATGGCTATTGCAGCTTCATTTTCTACGATTGGTTGTCCTAGGGGATCTTGACTGAGCGTTCCAGAACTTTGGCTGTCTCTAGCTACTTCAGCTGCAATTGTAGCTTCCTGTTCAATTTCTTCGTTTAACATTTGGACATAATTCCTGAAAATACTGCATTCAATGGTATCTTTACATGCATTAAATGAATCCTCATAGCTTTGAAATTCTCCAAGTAGTTCGTCCTCTGAACGCCATGGTTTAAACAACTGTAAAAGTGCCAAGTAGTAAAATTCCTTTTTGTCAGTAGTGTCACAACTCAGCTTCCTGTGATTAATCAAACTTCCTTTTTTTTGCTACACGTAACATCCTTCCTCACCAATGACTTTATATTTTCCATTGTTGATGTCTTCTGTGGCTTTCCGTGAAAAAATGTAGTTCTGCAGCACTTCATAGAGACACATGTTCTCAAGATGATGACTTCTTTTTGGGTAATATGTGTCCAACATGCTTGTTTTCAAAATATCTGTACTTTCTGGGTCGTTTTCGGCCAAATATTCAATTTCTCCAACAGATTTCAGTACCCGATTTCGCATTCCTGCAAGGCCTAAACTGACCCAAATTATTCTTCTGTATTTCGAGTAAAGACTTGCAGATGATAACCTATCTGAACATTCGTAGGATCCAATTTCTCGATGCGTTAACATCTTCAAACTGAAACTGTACAGCTTCTTACTGACACTCTTCTCGTGAGAAATCTCTTCCCACATTTCCTTCAATTCCGTTTTCTCAGATTTAGTAATGTACGTTGTGACATACCGAGCAACAGCAATAGAATTGTCTGCCACATACTGAATATCCATGTTTGCATTCCACATGGATAAAATGACTGGGTTGTAGTCATTTATATATTTTGACTCTTCTTTTCTTCTCAGGTTGTACGTATTTTTGGGAGATTTTCTTGTAATAGTATGTCGCACAGCTGACATAAAACTGTTGACTCTTCCTTTTGAAAGAACAGGTCTAGGAAATCCAAATCGACATTTTGTGTAGAATTTATCTTTGGTCTTGTACTTCCGTCGACAGTATTTTCCACACCGATGACTTTGGAAACGTAAAACTTGCTGTTTTAACTTTTTCTCCTCTGTGCTTTTAGGTATAGCACATGTTGCATATTGTTCAATGGAAGATAACACTGCTTCATCAGCATCTGTTCCAAATTTTGGAGCATCCTTGATCCACAACAGCATATGAATGTGAGGAGCACCTCTTGCTTGGTACTCTTTTCTCCAAAAGAAATCCAAAACTTCTCCAAGTGGTGGATTTTTTTTGTTGCAGATAAAGGACATCATAGCCTCAAATCTATGATTGAAATATCTGCAAACATTAACCGGATCCAATGAGCACAGTTCTCCTGCTGTCTTGTATTCAATGTTTTTAATGTTTGAATTTGCCTCTCGTAGAAAATCCAGTAAATCATCCCAAGCGTATTCGGCGCAGCTTAGGGTTAGGAACCATGTTGGAGTTCCTAAATTCCGTAACATACATTTCAATTCTCCATGGCGTCTGTACCAATATTCATTCGTCCCACGCTGACAAGCCATCAGATTGATCAATTGTGATTCCAAATGATCATCTCGCTGCTGCACTTTGTTCATAAAATCCTTAGCAGACACTATGGTGCCAATTACGATCCGGTAAAAACCGGGTATGAACAGTCGGTCGGAGCGTATTCTCCGTCCGACGCGTACCCGGTCGTCAAAATTTACAAACATGGAATTACGATTCGCACGGGAACACCATTTCCGTACGAATCGTAAAAAAGCCCGACCGAACAAAATAAACCTACAAATGCGATCCGGGAAAGCGCCGACCTGACGTCGGGACGCTCGCAGCCTGCCATTCACGAACCAGGAATTACGATTCGCACCGACGTCATCCCGCACGGTGAATATTTTCCGGCTGCCAAAAACTGCCGGGAAATCAGGACGACGCGAACAAGGACCACCAGTACGCGACGGACAGACAGGACGACGCGAACAAGGAGGACCAGTACGCGACAGGACGACGCGAACAAGGAGTACCAGTACGCGACGGACAGACAGGACGACGCGATTAGGGAGGACCAGTACGCGACGGACAGACAGGACGACGCGAACAAGGAGGACCCGTACGCGACGGACAGACATGGACCCGAATCTACGTGTCATCCCGGCCCTCATAGCAGTCGACCTCCTCTACAGGTTCGGACGCAGACGCCGCAGAAGGTCAGAACAACTAAGGGAGGGGGGAAAGTGGGGTGGGGTGGGGGTGGCAGGACCAGGGCAGGCCACAAACCCCCCACCAAAGTCACACAGCACACATGCCCAGGACATACCTGACTCCCATGCCCTGGTCACTACGAGGGGGTGGGGGCGTGTCCAGCTAAGCCAGCGACGTCACGACGCGAACCGGCAACACAACCAGACCGGTACGTCCCGTACCCACGCCTGAAGAGCGTGGGTACGAGTCGTACCACGCCCACACCCACGTCACCCCAACAATGGCGGGACGGCTCGTACCCACGTGGCAAAGGCCTGGGTACGGCCCACACAAGCATCACATAGCGTGGGGACGGATATGTACGGACCCTACCCCCACCCCGTATGCATGGAGCGTACCCCCACCCCAACAGTGTAAGTACGACCCGTACCCACACCCGCATACGTATGGAGCGTACCCCCACCCCAACAGTGTAAGTACGACCCGTACCCACACCCGCGTACGTATGGAGCGTACCCCCACCCCAACAGTGTAAGTACGACCCGTACCCACACCCGTGTACGTATGGAGCGTACCCCCACCCCAACAGTGTAAGTACGACCCGTACCCACACCCGCGTACGTATGGAGCGTACCCCCACCCCAACAGTGTAAGTACGACCCGTACCCCCACCCGCGTACGTATGCAGCGTACCCCCACCCCAACAGTGTAAGTACGACCCGTACCCACACCCGCGTACATATGGAGCGTACCCCCACCCCAACAGTGTAAGTACGACCCGTACCCACACCCGCGTATGTATGGAGCGTACCCCCACCCCAACAGTGTAAGTACGACCCGTACCCACACCCGCGTACGTATGGAGCGTACCCCCACCCCAACAGTGTAAGTACAACCCGTACCCCCACCCGCATACGTATGCAGCGTACCCCCACCCCAACAGTGTAAGTACGACCCGTACCCCCACCCCAACCCCCACCCCAACAGTGTAAGTAAGACACGTACCCTCACCTCGAATGCATGGAGCGTACCCCCACCCCAACAGTGTAAGTACGACCCGTACCCACACCCGCGTACGTATGGAGTGTACCCCCACCCCAACAGTGTAAGTACGACCCGTACCCACACCCACGTACGTATGGAGCGTACCCCCACCCCAACAGTGTAAGTACGACCCGTACCCCCACCCGCGTACGTATGCAGCGTACCCCCACCCCAACAGTGTAAGTACGACCCGTACCCACACCCGCGTATGTATGGAGCGTACCCCCACCCCAACAGTGTAAGTACGACCCGTACCCACACCCGCGTACGTATGGAGCGTACCCCCACCCCAACCCCCACCCCAACAGTGTAAGTAAGACACGTACCCTCACCTCGAATGCATGGAGCGTAGCCCCACCCCAACAGTGTAAGTACGACACGTACCCCCACCTCGAATGCATGGAGCGTACCCACATCCGTGTATGTCATGAGCGTACATATTGTGAAATTGGAGAGGTGGGTGCAGAGTCCTCCCAGCAGTGCCCTGAGACAGGAGGGGTGGGTGCAGAGTCCCCCCAGCAGTGCCCAGACGCAGGAGGGGTGTGTGCAGAGTCCTCCCAGCAGTGCCCTGAGACAGGAGGGGTGGGTGCAGAGTCCTCCCAGCAGTGCCCAGACGCAGGAGGGGTGTGTGCAGAGTCCTCCCAGCAGTGCCCTGAGACAGGAGGGGTGGGTGCAGAGTCCTCCCAGCAGTGCCCAGACGCAGGAGGGGTGTGTGCAGAGTCCTCCCAGCAGTGCCCTGAGACAGGAGGGGTGGGGGCCTATCACTTCTAGCAGTGCCCAGAGACAGGAGGGGTGTGTGCAGAGCCCTCCCAGCAGTGCCCTGAGACAGGAGGGGTGGGTGCAGAGTCCTCCCAGCAGCAGAGTCCTCCCAGCAGTGCCCAGACGCAGGAGGGGTGTGTGCAGAGTCCTCCCAGCAGTGCCCTGAGACAGGAGGGGTGTGTGCAGAGGCCTCCCAGCAGTGCCCTGAGACAGGAGGGGTGTGTGCAGAGGCCTCCCAGCAGTGCCCTGAGACAGGAGGGGTGTGTGCAGAGTCCTCCCAGCAGTGCCCTGAGACAGGAGGGATGGGGGCCTATCACTTCCAGCAGTGCCCAGAGACAGGAGGGGTGTGTGCAGAGTCCTCCCAGCAGTGCCCTGAGACAGGAGGGGTGGGTGCAGAGTCCTCCCAGCAGTGCCCAGACGCAGGAGGGGTGTGTGCAGAGTCCTCCCAGCAGTGCCCTGAGACAGGAGGGGTGTGTGCAGAGGCCTCCCAGCAGTGCCCTGAGACAGGAGGGGTGTGTGCAGAGGCCTCCCAGCAGTGCCCTGAGACAGGAGGGGTGTGTGCAGAGGCCTCCCAGCAGTGCCCTGAGACAGGAGGGGTGGGGGCCTATCACTCCCAGCAGTGCCCAGAGACAGGAGGGGTGTGTGCAGAGTCCTCCCAGCAGTGCCCTGAGACAGGAGGGGTGTGTGCAGAGGCCTCCCAGCAGTGCCCTGAGACAGGAGGGGTGTGTGCAGAGGCCTCCCAGCAGTGCCCTGAGACAGGAGGGGTGTGTGCAGAGCCCTTCCAGCAGTGCCCTGAGACAGGAGGGGTGGGGGCCTATCACTTCCAGCAGTGCCCAGAGACAGGAGGGGTGTGTGCAGAGTCCTCCCAGCAGTGCCCTGAGACAGGAGGGGTGGGTGCAGAGTCCTCCCCCTGAGACAGGAGGGGTGTGTGCAGAGTCCTCCCAGCAGTGCCCTGAGACAGGAGGGGTGTGTGCAGAGGCCTCCCAGCAGTGCCCTGAGACAGGAGGGGTGTGTGCAGAGGCCTCCCAGCAGTGCCGTGAGACAGGAGGGGTGGGGGCCTATCACTCCCAGCAGTGCCCAGAGACAGGAGGGGTGTGTGCAGAGTCCTCCCAGCAGTGCCCTGAGACAGGAGGGGTGGGGGCCTATCACTCCCAGCAGTGCCCTGAGACAGGAGGGGTGTGTGCAGAGTCCTCCCAGCAGTGCCCTGAGACAGGAGGGGTGTGTGCAGAGGCCTCCCAGCAGTGCCCTGAGACAGGAGGGGTGTGTGCAGAGTCCTCCCAGCAGTGCCCTGAGACAGGAGGGGTGGGTGCAGAGTCCTCCCAGCAGTGCCCAGACGCAGGAGGGGTGTGTGCAGAGTCCTCCCAGCAGTGCCCTGAGACAGGAGGGGTGGGGGCCTATCACTTCCAGCAGTGCCCAGAGACAGGAGGGGTGTGTGCAGAGTCCTCCCAGCAGTGCCCTGAGACAGGAGGGGTGTGTGCAGAGTCCTCCCAGCAGTGCCCAGACGCAGGAGGGGTGTGTGCAGAGGCCTCCCAGCAGTGCCCTGAGACAGGACGTGTGTGTGCAGAGGCCTCCCAGCAGTGCCCTGAGACAGGAGGGGTGTGTGCAGAGACCTCCCAGCAGTGCCCTGAGACAGGAGGTGTGCATGTGCAGAGGCCTCCCAGCAGTGCCCTGAGACAGGAGGTGTTTGTGCAGAGGCGTCCCAGCAGTGCCCTGAGACAGGAGGTGTGTGTGCAGAGGCCTCCCAGCAGTGCCCTGAGACAGGAGGTGTGTGTGCAGAGGCCTCCCAGCCGTGCGTTGAGACAGGAGGGGTGTGTGCAGAGGCCTCCCAGCAGTGCCCTGAGACAGGAGGGGTGTGTGCAGAGGCCTCCCAGCAGTGCCCTGAGACAGGAGGTGTGTGTGCAGAGGCCTCCCAGCAGTGCCCTGAGACAGGAGGGGTGGGGGCCTATCACTCCCAGCAGTGCCCTGAGACAGGAGGGGTGTGTGCAGAGTCCTCCCAGCAGTGCCCTGAGACAGGAGGGGTGTGTGCAGAGTCCTCCCAGCAGTGCCCTGAGACAGGAGGGGTGGGTGCAGAGTCCTCCCAGCAGTGCCCAGACGCAGGAGGGGTGTGTGCAGAGTCATCCCAGCAGTGCCCTGAGACAGGAGGGGTGTGTGCAGAGTCCTCCCAGCAGTGCCCTGAGACAGGAGGGGTGGGGGCCTATCACTCCCAGCAGTGCCCTGAGACAGGAGGGGTGGGGGCCCATCACTCCCAGCAGTGCCCATGGAACGCAAAGGGTGGAGTAGTCACAGATACCATGCCCACAAATGTCAGTCAGGTGCACAAAGACCCTGCAGTACATGTACCACATGTGTGCGAGGCTGGGAGTATACGCATGCATAGCGCAGAAAAGAAAACATGTACACATGAAGTCATGTCAATAGGCCACATACACAAGTACAATGACTACCGAGGATGCCACGAATGATGCAGGTGGAGACATCGCTCAGCATGCATGTGCAAAGGTGAAGGACTACGTCACACACCCAGCTAATGGACACACAGCTCTGTGCCAAAGTCAGGGGACACCCTGCAGGGAAGAAGTCAGGGTACACAGAGGAAGGAATACACCTTGGGACAATTGCAACATGCAGCAACTGCTTACATGAATGGAGAAAGGTAGCTAACACCGTGTGATGGCACACAGATCCCAGGGTCCCCCCTATGAGCAGCACACTACTACATTTCCCACACACCCAACACATGACCAACACCCACAACCATGTAGCAGCCCCACCAACAGCAATGCCAGCAATGCAGGAGTGTTCCAAGGGCCAAAAATAAATAGCTTTATTCAGCATGAGCAAAAAACTAGTATGACGTAAGTCCAACATTAACAAAGGCCATAGGGCAGTCCAGGAGTCCCAGCTGGATGGGAGACACAGTGGGATGCGTGTCCCCTAGCTTGCCTGCACAGTTACAATCCGTTGTCTTCCACAGGGGTCAGGGCATCATGTGGGGGGGAAGAAACAGGCACCGCAGGGACAGGAGGGTGAAGGGTAGGCGTCGTCGGTGCAGGGATGGAGGACTCCACCACAGGGGGTGGGGCAGGGCCAAAGGCGGAGGCCAGGATCTCGCTGCACACCTTAGCAAGGTCCTCCAGGGACTCCCCTGCACCCGAAGGAACCACAGGCCCCAAGGAGGGGTGGGGTCAGAGGGATGGGTCGCAGCGCCACTGTGGGAGGGTGTGGACAGGGGGGGGGACTCAAGCACCCTGACCGGGGACCTCCTTGACCGCTTGCGGGGTGGTGTCACTGTGGGGCTCAGGGGACAGAGCGGCCATGAAGGAGTCTTTGGGGGAGATGTGGCCAGGAGAGCTGAGGGGAGGGGATTTGGAGGGAGTGGATTGGGCGGAATGCGGACTCCCACTCTGGCTGCGTGTCACACGTTTGCCCCCCGACCCAGTGGGTGTGCCTACTGCACCCTGTGTTTGCGTGTCAGGAGGTGTGCGGCGGACCTTCCCTGCTGGTGTGGTGCCTGTGTCTGTTGTGGTGACTGCATGCTTACGTCTGGGTGTATGTGGGACAGGCATGGGAGTGGGAATTGTGGAAGGAGCAGGGGTTGGGGGTGGGACGTAGCGCTGCAGGAGACCCACTGCTGCAGTCAGTGTGGAGTCTATGGACCTCAGCAAGTTGCGTTGGTCAGCCTGCGATGAATGAATGCCCTCCAAGTATGCCTCCATGTTGTTGAGGACCTGGCTGTGGCCATGGAGGACATTAAGGATCGCAGTCTGACCAATCTGCAACTGCCGCTGGATGTCCACAGACTCAGCATTGGCGGCAGCAGTGGAGACAGGGGCAGGGGGTGCGGTGCCTGGCAGGAAGTAGACATGTGGTGACCGGGCACGTTGGGAAGGGACACGAGCACGTGGGAGGCGGCTGATGCCAATGGAGGGGGCGGTGCCAGATGTAGGGCTGCTGTCAGATGGTGGTGCAGCCACCGCCCACTCGGAGAGATCATCCTCGGACCCGTCAGCTTCATACTCTGTTGTGCCAGTCGACAGGTCTCCGGGTTCACTCTCCTCCGCCTCAGTCCCACTCGAAGTGCCAGCCCCGATGTCACCGCTGGCACTGGTGCTCGGTCCCTCCGCGCCGTCTGTGTCCATGTCTCCCTCCGTGTCCCCCGACGATGCTGTGGGCAGGGTGAAGAGACAGAAAGTAATCATACACCTGTATACATATGTCACATGAGTACAATCTACGTAGGTTACAGTGCATAGCCTGAAACAAAGGATGAGTTACAACTACAAAACAAGGTACATACGTAGGCCCTGCAAGACACAGTTGTGTGACCCACCATGCCATGGAAAAACTATGGAGAGCATGACACAATAGCAAATGAGATGACATGGCATTCTGACTGAGGAGCAAGGCCCTGGGGCCAATACAGCACTGCATCTGCACCACACAGCGTGGCAGGAAATTGGGATGAGCAGGGACCAAATCCAGGAACTAGAGGCACATGCAGCATAGGTAATACTGAGAACATGCCCACCCTGACTGGCACGCTGCACCTTGAGTGTATGTCCAGACAAACATCACACACTGGCCAGTCCGAGCAAGGAGATGACAGGTCTTGACATGTAGGCCATGGCCGCCCCACCCACCCCCTACATGAGACAAATCTGTGGAGACACAGGAAGCACTTACATCTCTTAGTCTGGGTGAAATACACATGGGATGCAATAATTCAAGATTGCACACCAAATACCCAAGGTGCGCCTGTCCAAAGAATCATGTACAAATGGGCATCATCAGATGATTGCTACAAGACACACAGGCAATGGCCACCGTGAGTATGTACTTGGAAAATCACGTCAGGCTGGACAGTGGACACTTGTAATACATCTCACGTCAATAAACATGGTGCCAGGGGACAATGGCACAGAGCACAACCTATGCTGTAGACACAGAGATTGTCGACATTCTCGGATTACACACATGATACCTAGGAAAAGATGCCCCTGGGGACAGTAGTGGCCACACAACTCCATGCTCCTGAATGGAAATGACTGCAACACACGCTAACATCCCTGCACTATGCGTAACGCACACTCATGCACATCATGTCACAGGCCACCACATGGGACATGCCTGCTGGAAGGCCTCGCACTCAAGAGATTAACTCCCATGTCTGAAATCAGCATTAGTGCCAACTGACATGGAACCCACAAGTCCAGAACTGGACAGGGCACAGGCAAGGTCACTAAACCTGTTACACACCACCCCCACACATGATGCTGCAGGCATTGTACACTTGGAGAAGGTGTCAGGCTACATAACTTTGTGATGGAGTGACTACACAGAGACCAGGGAACACATTGCAAGGTGGGGAAGGGAGGCAGGAGAGGCCTGCAACACGGTGGGTAACAGGATCTGCACAGCACCATAAACCCTGGAAGTGTATCCATGGAACAGTGCACTTACAAATGCTGGTGAAACTCAACAAACACACACATGTACCTACTCCCTTCCGGCTGCTGCATGTCCTGTAGACGCCTGTCCAAGTCAGGAAAGACCACCGCCAGCACACGTTTCTGGATGTGGGAGAGACGGCTGCGCCCGCGGTTCTTGTGGCTCACAGGTGAGTCCCCCAGCAGGACCCGTGCGATCCTCCGCGTCCAGCACCGGATATCCTGCCAGCGTTTCCTCACCTGGGACAGGTGCCGCCTCCGACCATCCGCACTCCTCACGGCGCTGACGGCGTCCAGCCATATCTGCTCCTTGGCAGAGGCGTCTACCTGTGAGGATGAACAAGTGACACTACATCAATACACCTTGCACATGTCACGGGACACAGATTAGAACACATTTCCTGTTTACAACAAGGCATAGTATGCATCCAACGCATTGCACCTTTGTCATAGGGACATGATCCTGTGGGGGAAGGCCAAAAGCAGTACATGCCATTGAAAGGACACAGGTGGAATGAGGGCAATTACACAATCAATGATCCAGGCTCACACTGTGCATCACACCCACCCCTCCTGTCTCAGGGCACTGCTGGGAGTGATAGGCACCCACCCCTCCTGTCTCAGGGCACTGCTGGGAGTGATGGGCACCCACCCCTCCTGTCTCAGGGCACTGCTGGGAGGACTCTGCACACTCCCCTCCTGTCTCAGGGCACTGCTGGGAGTGATAGGCACCCACCCCTCCTGTCTCAGGGCACTGCTGGGAGTGATAGGCACCCACCCCTCCTGTCTCAGGGCACTGCTGGGAGGACTCTGCACACTCCCCTCCTGTCTCAGGGCACTGCTGGGAGTGATAGGCACCCACCCCTCCTGTCTCAGGGCACTGCTGGGAGGACTCTGCACACTCCCCTCCTGTCTCAGGGCACTGCTGGGAGGACTCTGCACACTCCCCTCCTGTCTCAGGGCACTGCTGGGAGTGATAGGCACCCACCCCTCCTGTCTCAGGGCACTGCTGGGAGGACTCTGCACACTCCCCTCCTGTCTCAGGGCACTGCTGGGAGTGATAGGCACCCACCCCTCCTGTCTCAGGGCACTGCTGGGAGGACTCTGCACACCCCCCTTCTGTCTCAGGGCACTGCTGGGAGGACTCTGCACACTCCCCTCCTGTCTCAGGGCACTGCTGGGAGTGATAGGCACCCACCCCTCCTGTCTCAGGGCACTGCTGGGAGGACTCTGCACACTCCCCTCCTGTCTCAGGGCACTGCTGGAGTGATAGGCACCCACCCCTCCTGTCTCAGGGCACTGCTGGGAGGACTCTGCACACTCCCCTCCTGTCTCAGGGCACTGCTGGGAGGACTCTGCACACTCCCCTCCTGTCTCAGGGCACTGCTGGGAGTGATTGGCACCCACCCCTCCTGTCTCAGGGCACTGCTGGGAGGACTCTGCACACTCCCCTCCTGTCTCAGGGCACTGCTGGGAGTGATAGGCACCCACCCCTCCTGTCTCAGGGCACTGCAGGGAGACATCAGGCATCCCCCCCCCTGGGACCCCCCCTACAGTACATAGCATGTGTGTCACACCTGGACACAATGGCAGAAGTCACAGTCACTAAAAAGGGACACAGTCTGTGCCAGTGGACACTGAACTCACCTGATAACCTGGTCGCCCATACAGCATGGGGTACCGTGAGAGGATCACATCCACCAAAGCCATGTTCTCCTCCAGGGAGAATGGCTGTGACCTCTCCACAGCCCTTGACATGGTTCCAGGGAATCAGTAGCAGCAGCTGGGTCGTGGAATACAAAGATGTGCAAGCAAGTGCTCCCTCATGGGACCTGGCTGCCTTATATCTGCCTTGCTGGCCCATCTCATGCACAGGAGTACAGAGTGATTGGTCACTCACATTTGCATCCTATGTTTCCTCCAATCCCTTCAAACCTAGCAGTCTGTGGGTTCTCTCTCGGTTTCATTCTCCTGCATGATGTCAGCCCCACAAACACATTGCAACAAAGTAGATTAATTCCAACTGACTTCTGCTGTGCACCTTCCAGAACACATTCAAATTTTGAACTTGGTCTCCATGACAACCAGCATGCATGTAGGCCTTAATACTTGTCCCTCATGTGTCCCCTATGTAATTTGGAGCTTCACACACAGGTACTGTGCGTTCCGGGGCCCTAGGGCACCCCAAATGCATTGCAACGGCCCGTACACGCGTGCCTACGTTCACTATCACTATGGGTGTCCTCGCGTATGCGTACTCGTAGTGGTACGGGCCGTACACACCCCTGTACGCTGCCTATCACTATGGGTGTCCTCGCGTATGCGTACTCGTAGTGGTACGGGCCGTACACACGCCTGTAGGCTCCCTATCACTATGGGTGGCCTCGCGTATGCGTTCACGTTGTGATAGTGAGCGTACAGGCGTGTGTACGGCCCGTACCACTACGAGTACGCATACGCGAGGACACCCATAGTGATAGGGAGCGTACAGGCGTGTGTAGGGCCCGTACCACTACGAGTACGCATACGCGAGGACACCCATAGTGATAGGGAGCGTACAGGCGTGTGTACGGCCCGTACCACTACGAGTACGCATACGCGAGGCCACCCATAGTGATAGGGAGCGTACAGGCGTGCGTATGGCCCGTACCACTACGAGTACGCATACGCGAGGACACCCATAGTGATACGGAGCGTACAGGCGTGCGTACGGCCCGTACCACTACGAGTACCCATACGCGAGGCCACCCATAGTGATAGGGAGCGTACAGGCGTGCGTACCGCCCGTACCACTACGAGTACGCATACGCGAGGACACCCATAGTGATAGGGAGCGTACAGGCGTGTGTACGGCCCGTACCACTACGAATACGCATACGTGAGGCCACCCATAGTGATAGGGAGCGTACAGGCGTGTGTACGGCCCGTACCACTACGAGTACGCATGCGCGAGGACACCCATAGTGATAGGGAGCGTACAGGCGTGCGTACGGCCCTACCACTATGGGTGTTGTTGCGTATGCCTACTCGTAGTGGTACGGGCCGTACACATGCCTGTACGCTCGCCATCACGATGGGTACACATACGGCAGCACTCCCATAGTGATATGGGAACGTACACAGGCCCTCTTCGCAGCAGTACAGCGGTTTTCACACATCACAGTGGTGACAGGCGGCACACAGGTAGGGATAGGGCGGACATACTTGTCCATGGATGGACATACTTGTCCATGGATGGACATACTTGTCCATGGATGGACATACTTGTCCATTAATTGACATCAAGGCATCGTCTGTGCATTACTACATGTGTGGGGCACAGGTGTGACGGCCTGTGATGTGGAACATTACTCCTGAGTCGAGAAGGCACCAGATGTATGATGAGATGTATACAGATGTACTGTGTGATGGTACAATGTGTGCCAGGCATGCCCTTGACTCCTTTGACATGTGTGCATGTCGTACTGCACACTTGGGGTGAGCGTCACTGGCATGGCACGGACACCAACACACGGAAGTGTCCCCTGATGCCCGGTACAGGGGTTACCACACCTGACTTGTCACTACCCACGGTGCACAATGTGACTATGTCATGTATGTGTGGGGGCTTCCCATCAGGTTGATGTTGGAGCACCCTCAAAAGCTGCAGCCGTTGCAGCAACCAACATGTGTCTGTGTGTAGATTGACATTGCACACTGTTCCGCACACCATGCCACATGTGGTATCGGATGTGAGGTGCACATGTATGCATGGGACACGGAGTAGCGTGACAAGGACATGTCTGCATCCTCACAATGAATGTGTGGTGAGTCATGACATGTGCACCTTCATGGCAAGGTGTGTGGGCTGTCCTAGTGTAATGTCATGTGACCTGTGGCTCTAGTGTTCCGCTACCAGTCTCTGCAATCGGCATCCTACTTCTGCTGATGTGTGGGCGTATGTCACTCCTGTCTTGCGTCTGGCTGTTCACTTGCACTGGGACACAGCTATTCCCATGGCATGGCATGGGGAGGTTCTCAATCTCCGTGTGTAGCTGGGTCTTGGTAGGAGTGTCACCTTGCATCCATACGCGTCCTGGGCATGTAGCACATACCTGACTCCCTATGTAGCATATGTGTATTGACAGATTAACATGTGCTCAGTACAAATGAATTGTTGTCGTAGTGCACTCACTCTTCCTTGTCACTTCCAAATTACTGCAGAGCGCCGCCTCTTGCCCGACCAATTCCGGACTTGGCTGCCATGCGGGAGAATGACAGCATCCGGCTCTACCGCTTCACCCAACCGTTGATTCTGGAGTTGACGGCGAGACTGGCACCACACCTGCAACCGCAGCACAGGTATCCTACGGCACTGACACCCCAGCTGAAGGTAATGGCTGCCCTACATTTTCTTGCCACGGGTACCTTTCAAAATACCATAGCTCATGTTGGTGGCATGTCCCAGAGCATGTTCTGCCGTGTGCTGCATGATTTCTTAGAGGCCATGTTGATTCACCTGGATGACTTCATCAAGTTCCCAACCCCTGAACAGTTGACTGCGGTCAAGCGTGGATTCTATGCCCTGGGAGGGATGCCCCATGTCATTGGGTCCATAGATGGGACACATGTAGCTTTGGTACCACCACACGCACGGGAGGTGGCGTACCGCAATCGAAAGCACTACCACTCCATCAATGCCCTTGTGGTGTGTCAGTCCAACATGGTGATTTCACATGTCTGTGCTCGTTTTCCAGGATCAGCACACGATGCCTACATCATGAGGCGTAGCAGGATGCCTGAAATGATGATGCAGCTGCGCAACGAAAGAGCATGTGTTGTTGGTGGGTACAGTCTGTCTGTCCTGTATTTTGCATAGCCTACTAGCACGATCGCTTCACCACTTCTAACGATGTCCATGTGCTTCCCATGTAGGGGACGCTGGCTATCCCAACATGCCATGGCTGCTCACACCTCTCCGCAACCCCATCATGCCGGCCCAGCTCCGCTACAACACCGCCCATGGCCGGACAAGGCGAGTGATAGAGAGGACGTTTGGCCTGCTGAAGAGCCGATTTAGGTGCCTCCACAAGACCGGCGGCGCGCTCCCATATGCCCCTGCGAAGGTCTGCAAAATCTTCATGGTCTGCTGCATGCTGCACAACATGGCAGTTGAGAGAGCTGTGCCACTCATCCTGGATCAACATGACGAGGACCATCCACCCGTGGAGGACGAAGGGCTTGGCAATGGGGCTAGTGATGTGGAGGATGTGGAGCCGCAAGAGGACATCCGGACTCGGCTCATACGCGACTTCTTTGCTTAGTGGTGAGTACCAGTGTCTGTGTGTGCACGCATTGGTCCCCGTGTGGCATGTGTTGTGATGTGTGTCTCCACCTGCGTGTATGGCACGTGAGTCAGAGGTGTGTGTGGGTGTGTCACTGGAGTGATGGTGGCAGTGATGGTTGTATTTCCACAGTCATAATTGTGACCTAGCATGTTGTCATCCATACATGTGTCGAGTAAATGCACATGCAAGTGGCTTTGCTTTTTGTGGCTGACTTCTTGTGTGTCTCTCTTCCCCAGGTACTTGCGCATGCCGTCTGCTGCTTGCATTGTTGTGGCACTGCTATTCCTCATTGACACGTCATCGTGGGCTGACTCAGCGTTACAGGCACGGACACGTTTGGAAGTCTCCATAGGGTAAGGGATGCATCTGGGGTGTATTGGGTGTGGCAGTTGTTCACGATGTATGCACACTGCCCCTGTCGATGTTTGGTTCCTCTGCAGCCATGTAGCATCACCATGGGACACGACATGCAGCTGTGTACACCTGAATAGATGGTCTGCCTGGTTGACAGTCATCAGTGATGGGATAGTGGATTGTGATGATGGCATCAATGTGTGTGACACTGCCCTCGGACACATACGGTTAGCATTGGCTTGACATGGTGTGGGACTTCCACATCAGCGGATCAATGGTGTATGGCAGTCTCTCCGTGAGCAGCTGTGGGTGTTTAGCTGTTAGCCGACAATTGTGTGCCAGTTCCATGGCTAACACGCATTTGTGCTGCAGAAGGGGGGTGCCAGTGTTGGACCCACATGTTACTCCACAAGATGTGTTCATGTGTACTTCAAGTTGCCTCTGCAATCCCGAAAACATGACTAATAAAGGTGTCCCTATGCCTCCAAGGTGCCTCTTCTCCGTCAATGCTGGTGTGTTGCCACGGTGCATCCAGCATGTCTGGCATGGTTTTCCCTGATAGTGGCTATGTGTCGATGTGTCGAGTAGCAAGATGCAAGCTGTGTGTGTGGGCTGAGACTGTGTATTGGGCATGATGTCCATGACTGTGTGGGTATTGTGACATGTGCCATCCCCATGCATCCAACGTTGGCCAGGCCCCCATTCTCTGCATCCACCGGACTCAAGCTTGCAGGACATGGTTCTGCCACCTGTCTACACATACCTGGGTGCCCCCCAGGACCCTGGACATGATCCCTGACCTCTGCGCATGACTGTTTCTGTACTCAATGTGTCTGTCAGCACGGTTGTGCGGCCACCCCCTCAGCTGGTTGGGCCCATCACGGGTGTGTATGGTGCTCCATGTCTGTCTTGACTAATACACTGTGACCCGTGTGTCCTGTGCCAGACTCAGGCCCCAGGGTGTGGATGGTTGGAGTCAAAAGAGAGCTCAGGCATGTTTAGTCTTTACAACACACATGTAAGGTAATAATGCAACCAGCAGGCATCTTCTCTTCATGGTGTGAATTTTATTTTTTTGGGGGGGGGGGGGGGGATAAAGTGAGGGGCTTTCCGGGAGTTTGGAATCCAAAGTTCAGTAGGGGAGTTGGTGTCCTTGCCATTTGAAATCCTCAGAGTCCATGCCACAGTCTTTGTCAACATTGGTCAGACAGTGACCAGCAGGGCCATGTGGCAGAGAATGTCTCTTGATGCTGTGATGCTGTTGCTCCAGTGGGCCAGGTGCCAGGCCAGGTGTCCTGGGAGATGGTGATGTTGCGCCGACCCTCACGGTCTTTTCCGTGGACGACCCGCCCTCCTGCGGGGACCCTCAGAAGCAGGCCGTGACGACGTCTGGGATGCTCCATCGGATGTTTCCTCCTCCTCCTCCTGCTCCCTCCCTGTGGGTGGTGATGTAATCCGCCTTCTGGCACAGGGAGGGTCGGCCATGTTGTCGGCCATCCGACGGAGTGTATCGTGAATTCCCGTGTACGCCGTCACGAGCTCAGCCTGTCCGTCCTCCATCCTCCGTTGGTGTTGCAGTAGACAGGCATGTAGCTCTGCATGTTGCTGGGCCTGCTGGGTCTTGATCCCCTCGAGGACAGACACAACCTGGGCCAGGCCCGTGGTGTCCTGCCGGTATGTGTCCAGGATGTTACGGACATGGGAAAATACCGGTTCCCCAGCCAACTGGTCAGGCTCGCGCCTCCGCCGTCCTCCACTCCCACCACCCCTGCCCACTTGCACCTGGCCTGCCCTTGTGGGTACATCGGGTCTCCGGGACCCCTGAGGGGTGGCATTGGCGTTGTCGCCTGCCTCCTCCTGGGTGCCCAGGATACCGTGTCCCTCCTGGCCAGCCTGGCTGCATTGTGGTGGTGGGGCAGGGATCCTGGGTGTCTCCTGGGATGTGGCAGGAGTGGGGGTGGTGGTTGGCACAGTTGTACCTGACGCAGGTGCTGCAGGTGATTGGAGACCAGAGGTGCCAGGTCGGTCGGGGTCGTCCACTGAGTGGTGAGAGTCGTCGCTGCCGGTGGGATCGGGCTCCCGCAGATCCGGGTCCTGTGAGTCTTCCCCCCCAGTGTTGGGGGGTGAACCACGATGTTGACCTGTGTGTGAGAGAGACAATGTTAATTTTGGTCCATGCAACATCCATGTTTCATCAGTTTTAAAGTTGGCACTTTTCCTCTTGGAATTAGGATCTGTCTTGCATTCCACTCACAGTGCACTTGTGCATGGGTGTGTCCCTTGGACACCACTTTGGCCCCTTTAAATATGTGTGGCACAGTCTTACTTGCTGCGTCAAGTGTGACTGCAGTCAGCAGTGGAGTGGGCAGGTGTGGCGAGCCATGCATTGGCGCCTTCCGTGTAGCACTGTACATGTGCACATGGAGTGGATCCACACACTTATATAATGCAGGTAGCTGTCGTTGTGCTCGTGAACAGGTTGTGACATGGGCCTGTGTTTTGCCATGGGGAAGAGGGGGGGTTCACCACACGGCTGATTTGCTCTCCCTGTGTCTCCCTCCCTCTCTGTCCCCCTCTCCCTCCCTCTGTGTGTCAGCCTCCTCCCTCTGTCCGTGTTCCTGTGTCTCCCTCCCTCTCTGTCCCCCTCTCCCTCCCTCTCTGTCCCCCTCTCCCTCCCTCCGTGTGTCTGCCTCCTCCCTCTGTCCATGTCCCTGTGTCTCCCTCCCTCTCTGTCCCCCTCTCCCTCCCTCCGTGTGTCTGCCTCCTCCCTCTGTCCGTGTCCCTGTGTCTCCCTCCCTCTCTGTCCCCCTCTCCCTCCCTCCGTGTGTCAGCCTCCTCCCTCTGTCCGTGTCCCTGTGTCTCCCTCCCTCTCTGTCCCCCTCTCCTTCCCTCTCTGTCCCCCTCTCCCTCCCTCTCTGTCCCCCTCCCCCTCCCTCTGTGTGTCACCCTCTGTCACCTCAGCCCAGCTTCCTAGACACACACTTTTTCCAGTCCTTTGAATGGCCCTTGGCTTGTTGCTGTGAGTTTGTTTCTGATCTCCAGGCACCCATTGGGTGTAGTGTCTGTGTGTGCGCTGCTGCTGTGGTTGTGTGTGCTGCCACTCTTTCACAGTATTGGCTGTTCATTAGCTGCTGTCATGTGCAAAACAGTGCCTTCACCCCCATGTGTTGATGCAAGGCGTCCGCCATTTGCTGGCGAGTCTTTCCTGTGTGGGGACACACTGTTTGTCTGGCTGTGACCTGGGCCATATGGGCAGAGGGCATTGTTGTCTGCTTCTGAGTTGCACTATGTGATTTTTGGGGCCCACCCTCCCGCCATCCGGGTTACGGTGTCATGTGTTGGTGTCTTCTGTGGCCTGTGACTTGACATTGTCCAGCTGGGTGCATGGGGCATGGTGGCAGCAGTGGCATGTGCGTGTTCATGGAGTGTGGTTGAGTCATGCGATAGGTTGGGGTGGTTGCGTGCCTGTTAGTGATTTTGGTTGTGGATGAGGTCCCCCCCATGTGAGGTGCGTTGTTCGTGTACTCACCGGGTCTCGGAGTCCTCCTAATCCTTCGACTGCCTCCACCGGCTGTATGGCCATCACCCTCTCCTCCCAGGGCTGGTAGTGTACGGGTCTGCGGGAGGGCCCTCCTCCGGTGGCGTTGGCCTGGTTGTGTTCCTCCAGCATCTTGGCTCGGACCCTCCTCCGCAGATCGTATCCACCTGGCTTGGCATTCCTGCCTGGTCCTTCTGGTGTCCGCAACAGCATTCACAGCATCGACGATGGTCTGCCACATGGCTGTTTTTGCTGCAATGCTGGTCTGTCTGACCAATGTTCCAAAGAGCTGTGGCTCGACTCTGAGGATTTCATCAACAAGGACCTCCAACTCTCGGTTACTGAACTTTGGATTCTTGTTAGTGGGCATGGTGAGGGGTGTGGGTGTGGATGGTGGGGGGTGTGTGTGGATGGTTGTGGGTGTGTGGGTGTGGTTGTGCAGGTGTGTGTGTGTGAATGTGATGAGGGGGTGTTTGTGGAGGTGGTTGTGTGGAGGTTTGCAAGTGTAAGGTGTGGTGAGGCTTGTAGTATGGTTCTGTGGTGTCTGGCAGCAGTGAGTCTGTTGCAAAGGCTCATGGTTTGTGTATGTGGGCCCTTTTTATTGGTCCATGGGTGGGTGTGGCTGTGTTTGAAGTTTGGGTGGGTGTGTTATAAGGAGTGGTGGTGTTTTGGGCCTCTGTTTGTTTTTGGCAGTTGCAGGTCAGTGGATGTGTTTTTTTAGTGTTTGTTGGCCATGTTTAGTGGCTTTGTGCCATTCGAATAGTGTATTCTTGTGTTGTTTGGTTTTGTCCTGGTTGTGTACGTGCGTTTTGAGCGTGTGTACAGTGTGTACATGGGCCATTTGGTTGTACGGTGCTGTCCTTGTGTGTGGCTTGGTACGACTCGTACATGCGGTTGTGATGTTGGGGCCTGGGGTGCGCTCCGTACTTAGGAGGTTGTGTTGGGGGTGCGACGGGAACGTACTGGGGTGTACATGGATGTTGGTACGACACGTACAGGGGTGGGGGTATGACTCGAACGTACTGGGGTGTACATAGACGGTGGTACGACACGTACAGGGGTGGGGGTACGACTCGAACGTACTGGGGTGTACATACATGGGGGTCGGACACGTACAGGGGTGGGGGTTCGACTCGAACGTACTGGGGTGTACATAGACGTTGGTACGACACGTACAGGGGTGGGGGTTCGACTCGAACGTACTGGGGTGTACATACATGGGGGTCGGACACGTACAGGGGTGGGGGTTCAACTCGAACGTACTGGGGTGTACATAGACGGTGGTACGACACGTACAGGGGTGGGGGTTCGACTCGAATGTACTGGGGTGTACATATATGGGGGTCGGACACGTACAGGGGTGGGGGTTCGACTCGAACGTACTGGGGTGTACATAGACGGTGGTACGACACGTACAGGGGTGGGGGTTCGACTCGAACGTACTGGGGTGTACATACATGGGGGTCGGACACGTACAGGGGTGGGGGTTCGACTCGAACGTACTGGGGTGTACATAGACGGTGGTACGACACGTACAGGGGTGGGGGTTCGACTCGAACTTACTGGGGTGTACATACATGGGGGTCGGACACGTACAGGGGTGGGGGTTCAACTCGAACGTACTGGGGTGTACATGGACGTTGGTACGACACGTACAGGGGTGGGGGTACGACTCGAACGTACTGGGGTGTACATAGACGGTGGTACGACACGTACAGGGGTGGGGGTATGACTCGAACGTACTGGGGTGTACATGGACGTTGGTACGACACGTACAGGGGTGGGGGTTCGACTCGAACGTACTGGGGTGTACATGGACGTTGGTATGACACGTACAGGGGTGGGGGTACGACTCGAACGTACTGGGGTGTACATACATGGGGTCGGACACGTACAGGGGTGGGGGTTCGACTCGAACATACTGGGGTGTACATAGACGGTGGTACGACACGTACAGGGGTGGGGGTTCGACTCGAACGTACTGGGGTGTACATACACGGGTGGGGGTGTACATACACGGGGGTACGTCTCGGACGTACGGGGGCAGGGGGGAGTGTTGGGCGCGTATGCGGGCACATGTCTCCATGGTTGTTATGGGAGTTCGGTGCGGACGGTGTTTTTTCCATACGGTTGTCACATCGGACGCACGGGATGGATCGTGATTCCTCGGTCGGACTTCACCTTTCACATTTGTACGGTAAATCGTCCGAGGACGTGTCGGACACATTTTCCGACCCGAGGACGTGTGGGAAATCATTCCCGATGCGGTTCGTATGGACTTTTTACCATGCGAATCGTGATTGCCAGTTCGTAAGGCACTTGTACGATTCGTACGGTAAAAAGACCGGATACGAGTCGTACGGGAATTTTTTTTACCGGATCGTAATTGGCACCTATATGTAGATGTGTTCCACTTTTTAAAATGTGGTTTACTGCATAAGATAGTGCAGACAAGTCACTTTCAAATAACAGATGGAACAAATAAGGAATACTTTGACGAAATCTGGGATCTTCTGCATATAATCTTGTAGTCCGATACTCAGAAGCAGGAATCTGAACTGGACGTTCATCATATCGTCCACCTTCTCCTGTAGGAAACAGCTGGGGAAAACATCGGGCTTCCAAACTCTCCTCCCATACACTCACAGGAGTTCCTTGTGCTTTTTTCATTTGAAATAGATCAATGGTGTTTGCCATTACTTCTTTTGAATGAAGAGGATGTATGCTGAAATGTTCATAAATTTCTTCTTCTTTTGACTTGTCAACTTTTTCAATTTGCCCAGTTGGTGTGTCTGTGTCTCCTACTAATTCTTCTTCATCTTCATCCATATAAATGGCTTCATACCATTTATTATTCCTTTTCAAATATAAATTTGCTCTTTGTACTTTCCGAACATCTACCAATTCCTGTCAAATTTTCTTATTCTTTGTAGGTACACCATTAACCAGAATAACTAATGGTTCAGTTTCCAAATTTTCTGTGTCAATAGTTTCCATATTTTTTTTCAAATCCAACGGCAAATAGACAACTCTTCCTTTTAAACCTCTCTGTAAATCTGAAGGAGGTAATTTGCCTGTTTTTGGCTCCATACGTACTATGGTCTGGAACGGATGAACACATTGAATGAGTATAGACTCATACGTATTTAAATTAGAAAGTTCTGCAGGAACTTCAACCAATTCTAAATTATTATGTACAGCTCTAGCTGGCATTTTATTTTCTTCCAACTTGTTGTAACAGTATTTACAAATACGATGATCTTCACCCAAATCAAAACTATTTTCCAGAAATATATATGTTGCAAAATCCTTCCACTTATAATTATCTTCTTCTTCACTTTTTTTGTAGAGATCAACATTCCTTGTTTGGATTTTGTAATGGCTTCTCCGACAACAAATACAAGTAATATTTGGTCTTTCATTAGAGATGATAGCAAATTTTGTAATTTGATCTTCAAATTTCTTACTTACGGAGGGTTCTACATTCTCTTCCACATTTTCCTCAATAACTGTGTCATTCCCTGCACTTTCTTGTTCTGGCCCAAAGTAACAAAACTGAATCTCTTCAGTAACCTTCTCAACATCTGATACAGATCCACGAAACAGAGCCTTATTCAACTCATTTAACTTTAGTGCTGGACTTTTAGCAAAATACAATCTTCTTACAAATTTCCTAATTTCAGTATGATGAACTGCCAGCATCCTAAAATGGTGAAAAACACTTTGACACACTTTCCGAGATAGACAAGCCAGAGAGTGACCTTGCAAACCAGTATTCTCTCTCACTCTGCATGGATCTAGTCCTTGAAGCACCTTAATCTTCTGTTTTACACTCTTTTTACTATATTCTCTTAAAAACTCATGTCATTTATCAATAGATTCCTGTCGCAAAGTACAAATACTACTACATTTCCAAGTATACAATGGAGCTTTAGGACGTCTCCCCATAGCCTCATCTGCAATCACTTCTTCCTCATTTCTTGGAACCATTTTCTCCTTTTCCATTATACAACCATCCTTAACTTCATATGCTCGACCACTGGTGTCAACTGCATGCAGCAAACAATTACTTTGAAGATAACTCTCTTCATTAAAAAATGGTTCAGTACTTGAACTATGCATCCATTCTCCTAAAAACACTTTACAAAAGTTATTTCTTTTTACTACTCTTTTCTTTTTGCTTTGTGACTTCATTACATTAACTATTTTTTCTAATGTACGCATCCTGTTCAAAATTAAAATGAATAGTTTCCTTTTTAAATTTAAAGCCTTTTCTACAATGGCTTCAATATCTTTTTTTCTCTTTAAAAATGTTGCTCTTTTCTTATATTTTTTCACATCTTTTAGCAAATTGGACATCACTCTTCTCTGAAACATTTTCCTACGGATCTCTTTAAATGCTGGTTTTCTTTTCAAGTTAATTATTTTAGCTTCTGCTTGTACATTAGCATTTTGTAAATTTTCACTATTCTCCTGTTGTTTTCTACTTGAAACAGTTTTTCCAATGGGGGCATTTTTAAAATGTTTCCTTTTTTTTAATATATTATTTAAAAATTTCTTTCTCTGCTTACCAGAAGACTTTTTCTTTTTCCCAACATGAGCATCTTCAACTAACTTGGGTCCTCCAGTTGTCTTCAAATAAACCTTTTTTTCTGTTGTTTTCTTTGTCTTGATTTTATAGGCATCTTTTATTTTCTTTACTGCTCTGCAGCAATACCTGAAAGAAACTAAAAAAAAATACCTTTTTTGAAATTTAAATATATTACTATTTATGATATGATCATTTCTTTTCAAATAACACTATCTATCCCTTTCCTACAAGTGAAAAACACAAGAAAACCAACATGAATGTAATCTTTAAGATCAATTCCTGTTTGCACACAGACTCTTGGTGAAATTCTAGACAGAACACGATATTTCTTTTGCAATTCAAAAGCACACTTTTTTTTTTTTTTTGCAATTATTAATTACTCTAACAGTCTGACACATTTTCTTTATAGTTTACAGAGGCAAAAAACCGCACACGTGCAATCTGCTTTTTCCGAGCATATACATGTGTATTCTGGCATACTGACGGCACTCTTGCAAAGATAATGAACCTTGGTGATGTTGAATACATTAGCATTTGTCAGGGGGTCCAAAAATGCCATAAAAGACTCATGCTGTGACTTTACGCAGAAAATGAAATTTGCTTGCCAATTTCAAAGCACAGTTACTACTGATTTTTTCCTCCAAGCGTTAATTACTCTATCAGTCGCATACATTTTCATTACAGTTTTCTGAAACAGAAAAGAGCACATGTGCAAACAGCTTTTTGAGACCATGTTCATGTGTGACCTTGGTGACTGACTACACTCCAGCAAAAGAAATCAGCCTTTGTGATGTTGAATGTATTAGCGTGACTCACTGCTTCCATGAAACACCAGTCTCTTGTGAATACTCAGCCAGATTCTACAGGATAAACTGCTGGGTGTGTGCTAACAGTCTGCTTATGCAGACTGTGTATTTTCAGTAGCCACAGACATACGCATGGTTACTTCCCAAAAGAACCAGAGAGACTCCAAATACCTCTGTGACAGCAATTCCACTATGCTCACAGCCTCATGCTGTGATTTTACGCGTAAAATGAAATTTGCTTGCATTTTCAAAGCACACTTACTACAGTTTTCTGTGTTTTTAGGCAGAAAACGAAATTTTCATGCCAATTTCAAAGCACACTTAGTACTGTTTTTTTCCTCCAAGCGTTAATTACTCTAACAGTCGCATACATTTTCATTACAGTTTACTGAAACAGAAAAGAGCACATGTGCAAACAGCTTTTTGAGACCATGTTCATGTGTGACCTTGGTGACTGACTACACTCCAGCAAAAGAAATCAGCCTTAGTGATGTTGAATGTATTAGCGTGACTCACTGCTTCCATGAAATACCAGTCTCTTGTGAATACTCAGCCAGATTCTACAGGATAAACTGCTGGGTGTGTGCTAACAGTCTGCTTATGCAGACTGTGTATTTTCAGTAGCAAGAGACATACGCATGGTTACTTCCCAAAAGAAACAGAGAGACTCCAAATACCTCTGTGTCTGCAATTCCACTATGCTCACAGCCTCATGCTGTGATTTTATGCGTAAAATGAAATTTGCTTGCCATTTTCAAAGCACACTTACTACAGTTTTCTGTGTTTTTAGGCAGAAAACGAAATTTGCTTGCCAATTTCAAAGAACACTTATTACAGTTTTTTTCCTCCAAGCGTTAATTACTCTAACAGTCGCATACATTTTCATTACAGTTTTCAGACACAGAAAACAGCACATGTGCAAACAGCTTTTTGAGACCATGTTCATGTGTGACCTTGGTGACTGACTACACTCCAGCAAAAGAAATCAGCCTTAGTGATGTTGAATGTATTAGCGTTACTCACTGCTACCTGAAACACCACTCACTTGTGAATACTAAGCATGATTCTACATGATAAACTGCTGGGTGTGTGCTAACAGTCTGCTTATGCAGACTGTGTATTTTCAGTAGCAAGAGACATACGCATGGTTACTTCCCAAAAGAACCAGAGAGACTCCAAATATCTCTGTGACAGCAATTCCACTATGCTCACAGCCTCATGCTGTGATTTTACGCGTAAAATGAAATTTGCTTGCCATTTTCAAAGCACACTTACTACAGTTTTCTGTGTTTTTAGGCAGAAAACGAAATTTGCTTGCCAATTTCAAAGCACACTTAGTACTGTTTTTTTCCTCCTAGCGTTAATTACTCTAACAGTCGCATACATTTTCATTACAGTTTTCAGACACAAAAAATAGCACATGTGCAAACAGCTTTTTGAGACCATGTTCATGTGTGACCTTGGTGACTGACTACACTCCAGCAAAAGAAATCAGCCTTAGTGATGTTGATTGTATTAGCGTGACTCACTGCTTCCATGAAACACCAGTCTCTTGTGAATACTCAGCCAGATTCTACAGGATAAACTGCTGGGTGTGTGCTAACAGTCTGCTTATGCAGACTGTGTATTTTCAGTAGCAAGAGACATACGCATGGTTACTTCCCAAAAGAACCAGAGAGACTCCAAATATCTCTGTGACAGCAATTCCACTATGCTCACAGCCTCATGCTGTGATTTTACGCGTACAATGAAATTTGCTTGCCATTTTCAAAGCACACTTACTACAGTTTTCTGTGTTTTTAGGCAGAAAACGAAATTTGCTTGCCAATTTCAAAGCACACTTAGTACTGTTTTTTTCCTCCTAGCGTTAATTACTCTAACAGTCGCATACATTTTCATTACAGTTTTCAGACACAGAAAAGAGCACATGTGCAAACAGCTTTTTGAGACCATGTTCATGTGTGACCTTGGTGACTGACTACACTCCAGCAAAAGAAATCAGCCTTAGTGATGTTGAATGTATTAGCGTGACTCACTGCTTCCATGAAACACCAGTCTCTTGTGAATACTCAGCCAGATTCTACAGGATAAACTGCTGGGTGTGTGCTAACAGTCTGCTTATGCAGACTGTGTATTTTCAGTAGCAAGAGACATACGCATGGTTACTTCCCAAAAGAACCAGAGAGACTCCAAATACCTCTGTGACAGCAATTCCACTATGCTCACAGCCTCATGCTGTGATTTTACGCGTAAAATGAAATTTGCTTGCCATTTTCAAAGCACACTTACTACAGTTTTCTGTGTTTTTAGGCAGAAAACGAAATTTGCTTGCCAATTTCAAAGCACACTTAGTTCTGTTTTTTTCCTCCTAGCGTTAATTACTCTAACAGTCGCCTACATTTTCATTACAGTTTTCAGACACAGAAAACAGCACATGTGCAAACAGCTTTTTGAGACCATGTACATGTGTGACCTTGGTGACTGACTACACTCCAGCAAAATAAATCAGCCTTAGTGATGTTGAATGTATTAGCGTGACTCACTGCTTCCATGAAACACCAGTCTCTTGTGAATACTCAGCCAGATTTTACAGGATAAACTGCTGGGTGTGTGCTAACAGTCTGCTTATGCAGACTGTGTATTTTCAGTAGCAAGAGACATACGCATGGTTACTTCCCAAAAGAAACAGAGAGACTCCAAATACCTCTGTGACAGCAATTCCACTATGCTCACAGCCTCATGCTGTGATTTTATGCGTAAAATTAAATTTGCTTGCCATTTTCAAAGCACACTTACTACAGTTTTCTGTGTTTTTAGGCAGAAAACGAAATTTGCTTGCCAATTTCAAAGCACACTTAGTACTGTTTTTTTCCTCCTAGCGTTAATTACTCTAACAGTCTGATACATTTTCATTACAGTTTTCTGAAACAGAAAAGAGCACATGTGCAAACAGCTTTTTGAGACCATGTACATGTGTGACCTTGGTGACTGACTACACTCCAGCAAAATAAATCAGCCTTAGTGATGTTAAAGGTATTAGCGTTACTCACTGCTACCTGAAACACCACTCACTTGTGAATACTAAGCATGATTCTACATGATAAACTGCTGGGTGTGTGCTAACAGTCTGCTTATGCAGACTGTGTATTTTCAGTTGCAAGAGACATATGCATGGTTACTTCCCAAAAGAACCAGAGAGACACAAAATACCTCTCTGACAGAAATTCCTCTTTGCTCACAGACTCATGCACAAATCACCACATACATCCCCTCTCAAACTCATAACTCACCTTTTAAATTATTTAGTTGAGAAAGAAATGTGGCACTCAAACTGCAGACTATCAGACTTAGAATATCAGAGCTGTACACTTCTCTCCTCTGAGCAGAACGAATTAATGGCAATGTTTCCCTCTCTTTTTTCACACATATACATGTTAATTACAAATCTCAGTGCTTCCCCCTTTTTTTCAAATGAAATCACACATTTCTATTGGTTGAAAACTTCAATCCTTTTCCAAAAGTACCCTTCCCCCAACTTGACTTCTGCCTGCTACCATAGCAACAGCTCATGGAACACTGCTGTGAGGAGTCAGGTCAGAAGTTCACCACACAATGTTTCATTTCCAAAGAGCAAGAGTGCTTGACTTTTCAAACCTAACAGCAAATCCATAGTAATGTTCTTTGGTAACACATTTTTCTGTACCAATACAAAACATGCTTCTATAAATTTACACATACAGCCTAGTTTTGAGTGTAGAATGGTGTGAAACAGCCAATGAGTTCTTTTTATTTTAAAAAAATATGTATGCCTCCATTTCCAAACTGTCTTTCATTTCATTTTGCCATTCTACTGAAAGACACCTTCAGAGTGCATCCAGATCTCCTTGAAAGATGTTCACAGTGTGGATTGTAGGTCACAGCTATGTCTTCTGGAGTGAAAAATTTGCAGAAAAAAGAGGTATGGTGAGAGACCTTGCTTTTCCAAATGTAGACATTAAATGGATTGGTCAGAGAGGGTTAAAGTGGCACCAATTAATGCCTTGGGTGAAAACCTTTCTACATCTCCCACACCCTAACCTTATTATTGTGCACTGTGGTGGAAATGACCTAGGCACTTTAACTGGTGTAGGTCTGGAAAGGCTTATTAAGGACACCTTTGTGCAATTGATGTCTCTTTTTCCTCATTCTGCCTTTGTATATTCTAACATATGCCAAAGCAAAAGTGGAACTGGTCCTACCAATTTTGTCCGCAGATTGACAAAGCAAGGAAGCACGTCAACAAATCTGTTTCTGCTTTTCTCAGAGACTATGGTATGGGTTCTATATACCACAACAACTTGCGTTACAACATGCAAGACATTTATAGAGGAGACGGTGTACATTTCAATGATGAAGGGAACAGAGTCTTCCTCCTAAACTTTAGACTCTGCATCGGTACTTACTTGTAGGTACCAAAAAACACTCAATGAACACAACGGCTCTTTTTAGAGCCCCCTAATATCTTAACACTTAAATTTGTTTTTTTCTTCTTTTTTTGTTATTTTCTACCGTACGCGTACGGTAAGCTTACCGTACGCGCACCCCGTGATTTTTTTAAAAAACATTTAAATGTATTTTTCATACTTTTATGGCCTTCTTGGACCCCCTGACAAACGCTAGGGGGTCTGCAACTCACTTCGTTGCCCCCTTTCCACGTTCTCCTCCTTTGTTTATCAGTGTGAGACACACAAAATGGAGGCCGACACTTCCTCATTTCGGCTGATTCGAATGTTTACAGTCATGTAACCACCAATCAGAATTGAGCTCGCGCATGGCACCGTGCGCGTACGGTAAGCTTACCGTAAGCGCTCGGAGCGCGCCTATAGATATATATATTGATTCAAATGCTATTTTCTCAGCAAATATTGAACACATTTACACCAGACCTACAAAAGGCACATGCCTGACCTGAGGACTACCTATTTGCCAAATTTCAAGTAATTCTGTTCAGCCGTTCGGGCTGCAGCTTGGACTAAAGGTCCTATGGAAAAATGCATGGGGAAAACGCGTTTTGGGACCCCCTCTTTTTCTCAGCCCCCGTTTGACGAACCCCCCCGAGACTTTCAGGGTAGGAGCGGAGCGGAGCGGAGCGCCCCACCTATTTTGAAAATTTCGCGAGGATTTGTCAATCGGTGCCAAAGTTATTCCAAATAGAATGTTGTGGATTTCCTATGGAAACACGGTCCTAACTATAACTACCTACTGGCAAGCGCCAGTAGGTAATATATATATATATATATATATATATATATATATATATATATATATTCCTTTCAAAGTCGCCCTGCATCAAGAAACGCACTCCACCAGCTGTAGGTTTCATACCCTTTATTTTCAAAAAACAGGAGTGCAACTCCGACTGATCGTGTCCACTTGCCTAATGCATTTCGGAGCCATCGTGCTCCTTCCTCAGAGGCATATTGTCAGCACACCATTTTGGGTTTCCACAGTTCCTTACGTCACTGCACCATTTATATCGACCTCCGGTGTGTCCATTTTTTTGAGGTGCACGCTGGGACTTGTGGTACGGTACCCGCTTGTTAGCCTCCAGTGGCTTTTGTGCTACACAATTAATTTGTGGACTAATTTTCGCCCTCCAGTGGGCTTCGGGGTTGAATTCCTGTTTCTAAATGGAGGAAAACAGCTGCGCCATCCGTTCCTGTGCAATGCAGGTAAGACGAGCCCCCAATTACTTCAAGGGCGGTGCAGTCTCTCCGCGGCTGGACCTGCCGCGTGAAATCTTCCTTTCAAAGTCGCCCTGCATCAAGAAACGCACTCCACCAGCTGTAGGTTTCATACCCTTTATTTTCAAAAAACAGGAGTGCAACTCCGACTGATCGTGTCCACTTGCCTAATGCATTTCGGAGCCATCGTGCTCCTTCCTCAGAGGCATATTGTCAGCACACCATTTTGGGTTTCCACAGTTCCTTACGTCACTGCACCATTTATATCGACCTCCGGTGTGTCCATTTTTTTGAGGTGCACGCTGGGACTTGTGGTACGGTACCCGCTTGTTAGCCTCCAGTGGCTTTTGTGCTACACAATTAATTTGTGGACTAATTTTCGCCCTCCAGTGGGCTTCGGGGTTGAATTCCTGTTTCTAAATGGAGGAAAACAGCTGCGCCATCCGTTCCTGTGCAATGCAGGTAAGACGAGCCCCCAATTACTTCAAGGGCGGTGCAGTCTCTCCGCGGCTGGACCTGCCGCGTGAAATCTTCCTTTCAAAGTCGCCCTGCATCAAGAAACGCACTCCACCAGCTGTAGGTTTCATACCCTTTATTTTCAAAAAACAGGAGTGCAACTCCGACTGATCGTGTCCACTTGCCTAATGCATTTCGGAGCCATCGTGCTCCTTCCTCAGAGGCATATTGTCAGCACACCATTTTGGGTTTCCACAGTTCCTTACGTCACTGCACCATTTATATCGACCTCCGGTGTGTCCATTTTTTTGAGGTGCACGCTGGGACTTGTGGTACGGTACCCGCTTGTTAGCCTCCAGTGGCTTTTGTGCTACACAATTAATTTGTGGACTAATTTTCGCCCTCCAGTGGGCTTCGGGGTTGAATTCCTGTTTCTAAATGGAGGAAAACAGCTGCGCCATCCGTTCCTGTGCAATGCAGGTAAGACGAGCCCCCAATTACTTCAAGGGCGGTGCAGTCTCTCCGCGGCTGGACCTGCCGCGTGAAATCTTCCTTTCAAAGTCGCCCTGCATCAAGAAACGCACTCCACCAGCTGTAGGTTTCATACCCTTTATTTTCAAAAAACAGGAGTGCAACTCCGACTGATCGTGTCCACTTGCCTAATGCATTTCGGAGCCATCGTGCTCCTTCCTCAGAGGCATATTGTCAGCACACCATTTTGGGTTTCCACAGTTCCTTACGTCACTGCACCATTTATATCGACCTCCGGTGTGTCCATTTTTTTGAGGTGCACGCTGGGACTTGTGGTACGGTACCCGCTTGTTAGCCTCCAGTGGCTTTTGTGCTACACAATTAATTTGTGGACTAATTTTCGCCCTCCAGTGGGCTTCGGGGTTGAATTCCTGTTTCTAAATGGAGGAAAACAGCTGCGCCATCCGTTCCTGTGCAATGCAGGTAAGACGAGCCCCCAATTACTTCAAGGGCGGTGCAGTCTCTCCGCGGCTGGACCTGCCGCGTGAAATCTTCCTTTCAAAGTCGCCCTGCATCAAGAAACGCACTCCACCAGCTGTAGGTTTCATACCCTTTATTTTCAAAAAACAGGAGTGCAACTCCGACTGATCGTGTCCACTTGCCTAATGCATTTCGGAGCCATCGTGCTCCTTCCTCAGAGGCATATTGTCAGCACACCATTTTGGGTTTCCACAGTTCCTTACGTCACTGCACCATTCATATCGACCTCCGGTGTGTCCATTTTTTTGAGGTGCACGCTGGGACTTGTGGTACGGTACCCGCTTGTTAGCCTCCAGTGGCTTTTGTGCTACACAATTAATTTGTGGACTAATTTTCGCCCTCCAGTGGGCTTCGGGGTTGAATTCCTGTTTCTAAATGGAGGAAAACAGCTGCGCCATCCGTTCCTGTGCAATGCAGGTAAGACGAGCCCCCAATTACTTCAAGGGCGGTGCAGTCTCTCCGCGGCTGGACCTGCCGCGTGAAATCTTCCTTTCAAAGTCGCCCTGCATCAAGAAACGCACTCCACCAGCTGTAGGTTTCATACCCTTTATTTTCAAAAAACAGGAGTGCAACTCCGACTGATCGTGTCCACTTGCCTAATGCATTTCGGAGCCATCGTGCTCCTTCCTCAGAGGCATATTGTCAGCACACCATTTTGGGTTTCCACAGTTCCTTACGTCACTGCACCATTTATATCGACCTCCGGTGTGTCCATTTTTTTGAGGTGCACGCTGGGACTTGTGGTACGGTACCCGCTTGTTAGCCTCCAGTGGCTTTTGTGCTACACAATTAATTTGTGGACTAATTTTCGCCCTCCAGTGGGCTTCGGGGTTGAATTCCTGTTTCTAAATGGAGGAAAACAGCTGCGCCATCCGTTCCTGTGCAATGCAGGTAAGACGAGCCCCCAATTACTTCAAGGGCGGTGCAGTCTCTCCGCGGCTGGACCTGCCGCGTGAAATCTTCCTTTCAAAGTCGCCCTGCATCAAGAAACGCACTCCACCAGCTGTAGGTTTCATACCCTTTATTTTCAAAAAACAGGAGTGCAACTCCGACTGATCGTGTCCACTTGCCTAATGCATTTCGGAGCCATCGTGCTCCTTCCTCAGAGGCATATTGTCAGCACACCATTTTGGGTTTCCACAGTTCCTTACGTCACTGCACCATTCATATCGACCTCCGGTGTGTCCATTTTTTTGAGGTGCACGCTGGGACTTGTGGTACGGTACCCGCTTGTTAGCCTCCAGTGGCTTTTGTGCTACACAATTAATTTGTGGACTAATTTTCGCCCTCCAGTGGGCTTCGGGGTTGAATTCCTGTTTCTAAATGGAGGAAAACAGCTGCGCCATCCGTTCCTGTGCAATGCAGGTAAGACGAGCCCCCAATTACTTCAAGGGCGGTGCAGTCTCTCCGCGGCTGGACCTGCCGCGTGAAATCTTCCTTTCAAAGTCGCCCTGCATCAAGAAACGCACTCCACCAGCTGTAGGTTTCATACCCTTTATTTTCAAAAAACAGGAGTGCAACTCCGACTGATCGTGTCCACTTGCCTAATGCATTTCGGAGCCATCGTGCTCCTTCCTCAGAGGCATATTGTCAGCACACCATTTTGGGTTTCCACAGTTCCTTACGTCACTGCACCATTTATATCGACCTCCGGTGTGTCCATTTTTTTGAGGTGCACGCTGGGACTTGTGGTACGGTACCCGCTTGTTAGCCTCCAGTGGCTTTTGTGCTACACAATTAATTTGTGGACTAATTTTCGCCCTCCAGTGGGCTTCGGGGTTGAATTCCTGTTTCTAAATGGAGGAAAACAGCTGCGCCATCCGTTCCTGTGCAATGCAGGTAAGACGAGCCCCCAATTACTTCAAGGGCGGTCCAGTCTCTCCGCGGCTGGACCTGCCGCGTGAAATCTTCCTTTCAAAGTCGCCCTGCATCAAGAAACGCACTCCACCAGCTGTAGGTTTCATACCCTTTATTTTCAAAAAACAGGAGTGCAACTCCGACTGATCGTGTCCACTTGCCTAATGCATTTCGGAGCCATCGTGCTCCTTCCTCAGAGGCATATTGTCAGCACACCATTTTGGGTTTCCACAGTTCCTTACGTCACTGCACCATTTATATCGACCTCCGGTGTGTCCATTTTTTTGAGGTGCACGCTGGGACTTGTGGTACGGTACCCGCTTGTTAGCCTCCAGTGGCTTTTGTGCTACACAATTAATTTGTGGACTAATTTTCGCCCTCCAGTGGGCTTCGGGGTTGAATTCCTGTTTCTAAATGGAGGAAAACAGCTGCGCCATCCGTAATTGGGGGCTCGTCTTACCTGCATTGCACAGGAACGGATGGCGCAGCTGTTTTCCTCCATTTAGAAACAGGAATTCAACCCCGAAGCCCACTGGAGGGCGAAAATTAGTCCACAAATTAATTGTGTAGCACAAAAGCCACTGGAGGCTAACAAGCGGGTACCGTACCACAAGTCCCAGCGTGCACCTCAAAAAAATGGACACACCGGAGGTCGATATAAATGGTGCAGTGACGTAAGGAACTGTGGAAACCCAAAATGGTGTGCTGACAATATGCCTCTGAGGAAGGAGCACGATGGCTCCGAAATGCATTAGGCAAGTGGACACGATCAGTCGGAGTTGCACTCCTGTTTTTTGAAAATAAAGGGTATGAAACCTACAGCTGGTGGAGTGCGTTTCTTGATGCAGGGCGACTTTGAAAGGAAGATTTCACGCGGCAGGTCCAGCCGCGGAGAGACTGCACCGCCCTTGAAGTAATTGGGGGCTCGTCTTACCTGCATTGCACAGGAACGGATGGCGCAGCTGTTTTCCTCCATTTAGAAACAGGAATTCAACCCCGAAGCCCACTGGAGGGCGAAAATTAGTCCACAAATTAATTGTGTAGCACAAAAGCCACTGGAGGCTAACAAGCGGGTACCGTACCACAAGTCCCAGCGTGCACCTCAAAAAAATGGACACACCGGAGGTCGATATAAATGGTGCAGTGACGTAAGGAACTGTGGAAACCCAAAATGGTGTGCTGACAATATGCCTCTGAGGAAGGAGCACGATGGCTCCGAAATGCATTAGGCAAGTGGACACGATCAGTCGGAGTTGCACTCCTGTTTTTTGAAAATAAAGGGTATGAAACCTACAGCTGGTGGAGTGCGTTTCTTGATGCAGGGCGACTTTGAAAGGAAGATTTCACGCGGCAGGTCCAGCCGCGGAGAGACTGCACCGCCCTTGAAGTAATTGGGGGCTCGTCTTACCTGCATTGCACAGGAACGGATGGCGCAGCTGTTTTCCTCCATTTAGAAACAGGAATTCAACCCCGAAGCCCACTGGAGGGCGAAAATTAGTCCACAAATTAATTGTGTAGCACAAAAGCCACTGGAGGCTAACAAGCGGGTACCTTACCACAAGTCCCAGCGTGCACCTCAAAAAAATGGACACACCGGAGGTCTATATAAATGGTGCAGTGACGTAAGGAACTGTGGAAACCCAAAATGGTGTGCTGACAATATGCCTCTGAGGAAGGAGCACGATGGCTCCGAAATGCATTAGGCAAGTGGACACGATCAGTCGGAGTTGCACTCCTGTTTTTTGAAAATAAAGGGTATGAAACCTACAGCTGGTGGAGTGCGTTTCTTGATGCAGGGCGACTTTGAAAGGAAGATTTCACGCGGCAGGTCCAGCCGCGGAGAGACTGCACCGCCCTTGAAGTAATTGGGGGCTCGTCTTACCTGCATTGCACAGGAACGGATGGCGCAGCTGTTTTCCTCCATTTAGAACCAGGAATTCAACCCCGAAGCCCACTGGAGGGCGAAAATTAGTCCACAAATTAATTGTGTAGCACAAAAGCCACTGGAGGCTAACAAGCGGGTACCGTACCACAAGTCCCAGCGTGCACCTCAAAAAAATGGACACACCGGAGGTCGATATAAATGGTGCAGTGACGTAAGGAACTGTGGAAACCCAAAATGGTGTGCTGACAATATGCCTCTGAGGAAGGAGCACGATGGCTCCGAAATGCATTAGGCAAGTGGACACGATCAGTCGGAGTTGCACTCCTGTTTTTTGAAAATAAAGGGTATGAAACCTACAGCTGGTGGAGTGCGTTTCTTGATGCAGGGCGACTTTGAAAGGAAGATTTCACGCGGCAGGTCCAGCCGCGGAGAGACTGCACCGCCCTTGAAGTAATTGGGGGCTCGTCTTACCTGCATTGCACAGGAACGGATGGCGCAGCTGTTTTCCTCCATTTAGAAACAGGAATTCAACCCCGAAGCCCACTGGAGGGCGAAAATTAGTCCACAAATTAATTGTGTAGCACAAAAGCCACTGGAGGCTAACAAGCGGGTACCGTACCACAAGTCCCAGCGTGCACCTCAAAAAAATGGACACACCGGAGGTCGATATAAATGGTGCAGTGACGTAAGGAACTGTGGAAACCCAAAATGGTGTGCTGACAATATGCCTCTGAGGAAGGAGCACGATGGCTCCGAAATGCATTAGGCAAGTGGACACGATCAGTCGGAGTTGCACTCCTGTTTTTTTAAAATAAAGGGTATGAAACCTACAGCTGGTGGAGTGCGTTTCTTGATGCAGGGCGACTTTGAAAGGAATATATATATATATATATATATATATATATATATATATATATATATATATATATATATATGCATGTATATGTGTGTGTGTGTGTGTGTGTGTGTAACCTACTGGTGGTCACCAGTAGACAGTTACAGTTACAGGTGGGAACATGTTTCCATAGGAAGAGCATTTTCTGCTTTTGTTTTGCAAATAATTATGGTGCCATTTGATGAATCCTAGCGACATTTTCAAACTTAGTATGACGCTCACATCAGCTGCTATCTTGAAAGTTTGGAGTGATCCATCAAGCAGCACATGAAAGAAAGGGGGATCCCAAAACACATTTTCTCAATTGCAAATTCCCATGGGAATTTTAAACAAGATTTCAACCCGAACTATACTACACCAGATTTGGCCGAAAGGTTCAGAAAGTTCGGTTTTTGTGAAATGGTGCAATTCCATTCAGTAGTTTGGGAGATATTAAAGAGAAAGTAAATTTAGATATCTAGGGACACGAAGGCTCCTCATACCCTCCCAATCTCGTGCTGAGATCTGATTGGCTGCCAACAAGGACACATTATAACGCAAACTTTTACAACGCATGCCTTTACAACACAGTTTTTACATCCCAATATCCATTACAACGCATGATTTTACAATGCATGCCATCACAATGCATTTTTAGAAACTACACCATTACAACGCATACCATTACAATGCATACTATTACAACGCATAACACTTTTATGGCAACAGTAGGGTAAGTGTTGAATAGTGTAGGGGTAAAAATTACTATTCCCACTCCAGTGAGTGCAACAGTAGGGTAAGTGTTGGATAGTGTAGGGGTAAAAATTACTATTTCCCATTACTTACCTTATAATGCATTGTAATGGCATGCGTTGTAGTGGCATGCATTGTAATGGCATGCATTGTAGTTACATACATTGTAATGGCTGCGTTGTAATGGCATGCGATGTAAAGGATGTTGCGTTGTAATGACTGCGTTGTAAAGGTAGTGCGTTGTAATGACTGCATTGTAATGGTTGTTTTCCCTTCAAGCAGGTGGTGTTGGCAGCCATCTTGGGACTCGGCTTCAGCAGACCTCCAGAAAAAATGAGAAAAAAAAGAAAAAGGGGCAGGGTAGGAATACCATGACCCTTTAGCAAAGGCAAAAAAATCATTTCTTTAAAAATGTTGCCGAAAATTGACGCAGATCCGTGACTCAGGTGAAAATAAAATAAATAAAGGCGGGGCACACAAGCCCCCCACCTGAGGCTTTTGGAGACCCAGGGGCTACTACCTCTCTGGGGCTTTGTTTATACAAAAGGAGGGGCCCGCACTGGGCCGCCCTCCTGAGGATTTATAAGCCCTAGAGATGACCACCACCTCTCCAGGGCTAAATTGACAGTAATGGGGGGGCTCTGGGGCAAATAGCTTTATAAAGGGGAGGGGGTCCCAGGGACCGCCACCTCATCGGGGCTGGCCCATGCACAACAAAGGAGGGGGCCACGTAGCCCTCTCCTAAAGCCATTTTAGGGGGATATTATCAAGGACTGCGTTAACAATTATCGCTGGTTTAGCGGCAGAAAACTGCCGCTAAAGCGGCGATAATGGGCTTCATAATATGCCCTGGAGAAATCCCATAGAAGCCCATGTTCTGGTGTCAACATGGGCTTCTATGGGCATTCTCTACGGCATATTATCAAGCCCATTATCGCCGCTTTAGCGGCAGTTTTCTGCCGCTAAACCGGCGATAATTGTAACGCCGTGCTTGATAATATGCCCCAATGTTCCTTGAGACCGCCACCTCCCGGGGCCAGCTCCTGCTAAGCCCCGGGGTGCCCACCCTTCGGGACATAGCTATTTGCTTTTGCTTGGTGGTAGCTTTGACAAGGAAACAGTAGTTTGAGACATATTAAAGAAAAGTAATTTAGATATCTAGGGATCTGAAGAGTTTCCCAGCCTGCTGTCCAGCAGGCAGGGAAACAGATGAAAGGATTGCTCTTGCACAGAGGAAGTTACCTTTCCAGTAGCTCCCTCCACACAGCAGCAATGCCAACTCCTGCAGGAGGAGGGAAGTAGGCTGGCACGGTGTGTGCCTTGAGGTTCCTCCCGCAGTCCCGATCCTGCACACTGGCTGCCAATGGGCACCCAGGAGACATGGCTGGGCCTTGGGAGATGGAGTCCCCAGGCCAGATATCTGCCTGGAGAGGGGGGCCTTGTGGCCTCCCTCCACCATTTGTTTTTGGCCAGGCCCAAGGTTGGGGTCTCGGGGGCTTAAATCAGATAGGGAAGTGGGGAATGCATCGTCCTCCTCCCCAATTAAAAATGTATATATTTTAAGACTGGGCTCTGGGAGATGTGGGTCTCTGGGTCAGAAATTTGCTGAGGGAGAGGGGCCATGCGGCCCCACTTCCCATTAAAAATGTGTACATTTTAAGGCTGTACTTTATGAAACTTCTATAAGTTATTGCACTGTAGAGGTATGTGTCTGTAACCAGAGAGTCAGAGATTTACATTCTGGTTGCAGCCGTTCAGAATAGTTAGAAGCATAATGCAGGCCCCTGCAGCCCCTTCAGCACAGGGGCCTGTGTTACACCCCTTTAAAAAAAACATACTTCACACCTCAGCTGGTAGCCTACTCAGGCACTCATGCACCCACTCACAGATCCTCTCACAGACTCACACACCCATTCACAGACCCACTCAGAGACTCACCACACCCACTCACAGACCCACTCAGACACTCATGCACTTACTCACAGGATGACACACACTCATACACCCACTTACACATCCACTCAGACTCACAGAGCCACTCACAGACCCACTCAAAGACTCACACGCCCACTCACACACCTAGTGACACACTTGTGCAGCCACTCCCACATCCACTCACTCACACACATACTGACAGACCAACTCAGATGTCATTAGTGATGCTACTGACCATGTCATAAGTGATGCAATATGTGAGGTCATAAGCAGTACATTGCGGGGGTGTAAGTTATAGTTAGCTCAGGTAACTATACCTGCTGAATTCCACTAGTTTTGTATGAGCAAAATCTGAGCCTAACTATAATGTGCCCGTAACCTTTGTTTTTTTCAGTGTATTTCTAAGTTTTTTTAAATTCTATATCTTAACCATAATGTTCCTGTAACCTTTGGGTTTTTTCCATGAATTTCTATGATTTTTTAAAACTTTTTATTCCTAACTGTAATCTGTCACCTTTGAGAGTGTGCGAAAGTAGCTGTGTGGGTCTCTGAGTGCCTGTTTGAGTGGGTGTGTGAGTGTATATGTGGATTCCCTATGGAAACACGGTCCTAACTATAACTACCTACTGGCGACCGCCAGTAGGTAATATATATATATATATATATATATATATATATATATATATATATATATATATATATATATATACCTACTGGCGGTCGCCAGTAGGTAGTTATAGTTAGGACCACGTTTCCATAGGAAATCCGCAACATTCTATTTTGAATAACTTTGGCGCCGGTTGACGAATCCTCGCAAATTTTTCTAAATAGGTGGGGCGCTATGCTCCGCTCCTACCCTGAAAGTCTCGGGGGGATTCGTCAAGCGGGGGCTGAGATAAAAGGGGGGTCCCAAAACACGTTTTTCCCATGCATTTTTCCATAGGACCTTTAGACACAGCTACAGCCCGAACGGCTGAACAGAATTACTTGAAATTTGGCAGAGAGGTAGTCCTCAGGTCAAGGAAGTGCCTTTTGTAGGTTTGGTGTAAATCTGTTCAGTAGATTCAGAGAAAATAGCCTTTAAATCAATATATATATCTGAGCCAGCTTACGGTGCGCTTACGGTGCGCTTACCGTACGCGTACGGTGGCGTGCGCGAGCGCGATTTTGATTGGCTGTTAGATCTTAGTAAACATTCGAATCGGTCGAAACCAGGAAGCGGCGGCCGCCATTTTCTCTATCGCTCTCTGAGTTGGGCAGCAAAAACGATGCCAAAAAATGTCTAAAGAGGCAGTTTCTTGAGATCCTAAACACCCAGCATTGATATAGGGGTCCCCAAACAACCCCCAAGCCCAAAATAAAAAAAAAATTTTTTCGGAAAATCGCCGATTACGCTTACCGTACGCGTACGGTAAAAAAAAATTTTTTAAAAAAATTATCCACACCCTCCCCACCCCGTGTGCAAATGGTGCCCGAAGGGCACCATTTGTGCATGGCTTATTATAGGTTAAGAAATAAACAAAGAATAAATTTCACAAAGATGCGCATAATATGTCCCCCATGTGCGCACGGTGCGCAAAGCGCATCGTGCGTACATGGCCCATCCCGCATAACGTGGGCACGCGGTGCGCGCAGCGCACCGCGTGACCACCGTGCGTGCACGGCACTAACTGCGTAAAGTGGGCGCGCGGTGCGCGAAGCGCACCGCGTGCTCACTGTGCACACGAACGAACTGCGTTAACTGGGCGCGCACGCCACGAATGGCGTAAAGTAACTTAGCATTTAAAAAACCGTACAAATTCACTGAAAAAACCATAGGTTTCACACACGTTATAGTTAGGAATTAGCATTTAAAAAACCTTGCAAATTCACTGAAAAAACCATAGGTTTCACACATGTTATAGTTAGCTGGACATTTTATTGATAAAAAACCAATGAAATTCCCCCGTTATAGTTAGTGCAGGCAACTATAACTCACGCGACCGCAATCTTCTGCTGATGACATATGTGTCTTTATGAAAAAAAAATATTTGTAATATATGTATAGCTAAAATTTAATGGAAGAAGACATGGGCAAATAAGTGTCTAAATACAGTATTAGCATCAGCAGAGGATTGCGGTCGCGTGAGTTATAGTTGCCTGCACTAACTATAACGGGGGAATTTCATTGGTTTTTTATCAATAAAATGTCCAGCTAACTATAACATGTGTGAAACCTATGGTTTTTTCAGTGAATATATATATATATATATACACATATGCATGTATGTGTGTATATGTGTGTGTGTGTGTGTGTGTGTAACCTACTGGTGGTCACCAGTAGACAGTTACAGTTACAGGTGGGAACATGTTTCCATAGGAAGAGCATTTTCTGCTTTTGTTTTGCAAATAATTATGGTGCCATTTGATGAATCCTAGCGACATTTTCAAACTTAGTATGACGCTCACATCAGCTGCTATCTTGAAAGTTTGGAGTGATCCATCAAGCAGCACATGAAAGAAAGGGGGATCCCAAAACACATTTTCTCAATTGCAAATTCCCATGGGAATTTTAAACAAGATTTCAACCCGAACTACACTACACCAGATTTGGCCGAAAGGTTCAGAAAGTTCGCTTTTTGTGAAATGGTGCAATTCCATTCAGTAGTTTGGGAGATATTAAAGAGAAAGTAAATTTAGATATCTAGGGACACGAAGGCTCCTCATACCCTCCCAATCTCGTGCTGAGATCTGATTGGCTGCCAACAAGGACACATTATAACGCAAACTTTTACAACGCATGCCTTTACAACACAGTTTTTACATCCCAATATCCATTACAACGCATGATTTTACAATGCATGCCATCACAATGCATTTTTAGAAACTACACTTACAACGCATTCCATTACAACGCATACCATTACAATGCATACTATTACAACGCATAACACTTTTATGGCAACAGTAGGGTAAGTGTTGAATAGTGTAGGGGTAAAAATTACTATTCCCACTCCAGTGAGTGCAACAGTAGGGTAAGTGTTGGATAGTGTAGGGGTAAAAATTACTATTTCCCATTACTTACCTTATAATGCATTGTAATGGCATGCGTTGTAGTGGCATGCATTGTAATGGCATGCATTGTAGTTACATATATTGTAATGGCTGCGTTGTAATGGCATGCGATGTAAAGGATGTTGCGTTGTAATGACTGCGTTGTAAAGGTAGTGCGTTGTAATGACTGCATTGTAATGGTTGTTTTCCCTTCAAGCAGGTGGTGTTGGCAGCCATCTTGGGACTCGGCTTCAGCAGACCTCCAGAAAAAATGAGAAAAAAAAGAAAAAGGGGCAGGGTAGGAATACCATGACCCTTTAGCAAAGGCAAAAAAATCATTTCTTTAAAAATGTTGCCGAAAATTGACGCAGATCCGTGACTCAGGTGAAAATAAAATAAATAAAGGCGGGGCACACAAGCCCCCCTCCTGAGGCTTTTGGAGACCCAGGGGCTACTACCTCCCTGGGGCTTTGTTTATACAAAAGGAGGGGGCCGCACTGGGCCCCCCTCCTGAGGATTTATAAGCCCTAGAGATGACCACCACCTCTCCAGGGCTAAATTGACAGTAATGGGGGGGCTCTGGGGCAAATAGCTTTATAAAGGGGAGGGGGTCCCAGGGACCACCACCTCATCGGGGCTGGCCCATGCACAACAAAGGAGGGGGCCACGTAGCCCCCTCCTAAAGCCATTTTAGGGGGATATTATCAAGGACTGCGTTAACAATTATCGCTGGTTTAGCGGCAGAAAACTGCCGCTAAAGCGGGGATAATGGGCTTCATAATATGCCCTGGAGAAATCCCATAGAAGCCCATGTTCTGGTGTCAACATGGGCTTCTATGGGCATTCTCTGCGGCATATTATCAAGCCCATTATCGCCGCTTTAGCGGCAGTTTTCTGCCGCTAAACCGGCGATAATTGTAACGCCGTGCTTGATAATATGCCCCAATGTTCCTTGAGACCGCCACCTCCCAGGGCCAGCTCCTGCTAAGCCCCGGGGTGCCCACCCTTCGGGACATAGCTATTTGCTTTTGCTTGGTGGTAGCTTTGACAAGGAAACAGTAGTTTGAGACATATTAAAGAAAAGCAATTTAGATATCTAGGGATGTGAAGAGTTTCCCAGCCTGCTGTCCAGCAGGCAGGGAAACAGATGAAAGGATTGCTCTTGCACAGAGGAAGTTACCTTTCCAGTAGCTCCCTCCACACAGCAGCAATGCCAACTCCTGCAGGAGGAGGGAAGTAGGCTGGCACGGTGGGGGCCTTGAGGTTCCTCCCGCAGTCCCGATCCTGCACACTGGCTGCCAATGGGCACCCAGGAGACATGGCTGGGCCTTGGGAGATGGAGTCCCCAGGCCAGATATCTGCCTGGAGAGGGGGGCCTTGTGGCCTCCCTCCACCATTTGTTTTTGGCCAGGCCCAAGGTTGGGGTCCCGGGGGCTTAAATCAGATAGGGAAGTGGGGAATGCATCGTCCTCCTCCCCAATTAAAAATGTATATATTTTAAGACTGGGCTCTGGGAAATGTGGGTCTCTGGGTCAGAAATTGGCTGAGGGAGAGGGGCCATGCGGCCCCACTTCCCATTAAAAATGTGTACATTTTAAGGCTGTACTTTATGAAACTTCTATAAGTTATTGCACTGTAGAGGTATGTGTCTGTAACCAGAGAGTCAGAGATTTACATTCTGGTTGCAGCCGTTCAGAATAGTTAGAAGCATAATGCAGGCCCCTGCAGCCCCTGCAGCACAGGGGCCTGTGTTACACCCCTTTAAAAAAAACATACTTCACACCTCAGCTGGTAGCCTACTCAGGCACTCATGCACCCACTCACAGATCCTCTCACAGACTCACACACCCATTCACAGACCCACTCAGAGACTCACCGCACCCACTCACAGACCCACTCAGACACTCATGCACTTACTCACAGGATGACACACACTCATACACCCACTTACACATCCACTCAGACTCACAGAGCCACTCACAGACCCACTCAAAGACTCACACGCCCACTCACACACCTAGTGACACACTTGTGCAGCCACTCCCACATCCACTCACTCACACACATACTGACAGACCAACTCAGATGTCATTAGTGATGCTACTGACCATGTCATAAGTGATGCAATATGTGAGGTCATAAGCAGTACATTGCGGGGGTGTAAGTTATAGTTAGCTCAGGTAACTATACCTGCTGAATTCCACTAGTTTTGTATGAGCAAAATCTGAGCCTAACTATAATGTGCCCGTAACCTTTGTTTTTTTCAGTGTATTTCTAAGTTTTTTTAAATTCTATATCTTAACCATAATGTTCCTGTAACCTTTGGGTTTTTTCCATGAATTTCTATGATTTTTTAAAACTTTTTAGTCCTAACTGTAATCTGTCACCTTTGAGAGTGTGCGAAAGTAGCTGTGTGGGTCTCTGAGTGCCTGTTTGAGTGGGTGTGTGAGTGTATATGTGGGTCTGTGAGTAGGTGTGTAAGTACCTGTGTGAGTGAATGAGTGGGTGTATCATAGCCTGTGTGTGTCTGTGAGTCGGTCTGGGAGTGCCTGTGTGGATCTGTAATTGGGTCTGTGAGTGCCTGTCTGAGTGGGTCTGTGACTGCCCACTCAGGGACATTGCTGTTTGCTGTGCCTTTGCAGGAGCTTTGATAGCTCGTGGTAAGTCAGAACAAACACTCAGCTTCCAGCAAGCAAGAGCTGACAAAATGCTCTTGTTGCTGGAAGCATAGGTTTTGTCTGTTCCAGCAGGTAGGGAAGCAGATGAAAGGTTTCCTCTTGCACAAAGGGAGCTGCTTTTCAGCAGCTCCTCCATGCAGCAGCAATGCTGGCTCCCGCAGGTGGTGGGGAAGAGGCAGGGGCTACTTGGGCCTTGAGTCTTCCCCACGGTCCCCGTAGAAAAGAGCAGCAGGAGGCAAAATAGAGGTAAAACTAAGCAGAAAGAGGAAGAATAAATGTCAGAAACGAGCAGCAAGAGGCAAGATAAAGGTGAGAAACAAGCAGAAAGAGGCAGAATAAAGGTCAGAAAGAGGCAGAATAGAGATCAGAAATGAGCAGAAAGAGGCAAAGATAAAGGTGAGAAATGAGCAGAAAGAGGCAAGCTAAAGGTAAAAAGTGAGCAGAAAGAGCCAGAATAAAGATCAGCAATGAGCAGAAAGAGGCAAGATAATGGTGAGAAATTAGCAGAAAGAGGGAGAATAAAGCCAGAAGGGAGCAGAAAGAGGCAGAATAAAGGTTAGTAATAGCTGAAAGAGGCAAACCAAAGTTCAGCAACGAGCAGAAAGAGACAAAATAGAGATCAGAAATTAGCAGAAAGAGGCAAAATAAAGGTGAGAAACGAGCAGAAAGAGGCAAAATAAAGGTCTGATCAAGGTATTATAACGATCTGACAAAGGTAAGAAACTAGCAGAAACAGGAAAAATAAAGATCAGGAACAAGCAGAAAGAGGCAAAATAAAGGTGAGAAACAAGCAGAAAGAGGCAGAATAAAGGTCAGCAATGAGCAGAATGAGGCAAAATAAAGTTCAGCAGTGAGCAGAAAAAAGGCGCAGAAAACAAGCAGAAAATTAGCAGAGGGCAATACTTTTACTATTAATAATATTATTAAAGCTGCCACTGTACGATTGATGTTGCCAACTTCAATGAAAAAACAACCATTGTTTCAGGTGTTCTTGTTGGTACCTTTTTCAGCACAAGCACATCCTGCTACACATCCTGTGCCTTTTCAGATTCTTTGTGGGAACTGACTTCAAATCTTCATACTTCTTGTCTCCTGCAACAGATGTTTGCAGAAAATCCAGATAAACCCGATGTCCTATTACCAAAACAGTGATCTTTGGAGAAAGCAGTACTTTCATGGCCTGTGTCAGAAAAATAAAATATAACTGCTTGAGGTCATCATGATAGTCATTGTCATACCTTAAACAGGAGTGGACTGAATTCACAGAGTTTGATTCCATGAAATCATGTGGAATTATATTAAAATTCTGCCGGATTCCATGGAATTCCACAATGGGGTAAGAATACATTTTGCACTAAGAAAATAGCAAAGCCAAATATCCCTTAGTGTCCTTGCATACCCTGCAGTGATCAGAACTTTTATTCACAACAGTGTATGTAAGGGTGCAGAGTGGTATGCTGTGGTATGGAGTGGTTTCTAAACTTTAGAAACCATTGCATATCACCCTGTGCCCTTACATTTTCTGCAGTGATTAAAAAGTTTTAATTCATTCAGAGTATGCAAGTGCACCGAGAAGTACGCAGTGGTGTCTAACTTTAGAAACCATTGCATAATTTTTAATTTCACAGGCGGAGCTGCGGAATTTTAATTTATCAGTAATTCTGCATTACAAGAGTAACATGGAATTACCATAATTCCTCCAACTCCACAGATGGATTTGAGATGACTCACAGTTCCCCAATTCATTCAATCTGAGAAGCATCTAGATCTACGTGTGCAGCATAAGGGAAGCCATACTAGCTATGAGGCAGATCTGAATGGTACACAAAATACCTGTATGTCTTTCCTCGGATCTACTGGTTTATCCTGACATATTATTTATTGAGTTGTTGAGAGATGGAAACAGTGAGCAGGGAATAGGGTATGTCTCCTTTCATAGCAGCAATTCTGACAGATATTCTGACAGATGTTCTGAATTCAAGTTTGTATTTATGTAACATGGACCTAGCTGAAGAGCAACAAAGTACTGGTAATTTTGGGGCAAGGGGTTGTAGGGAGAAGATACAAGTTTCTTAATTTACATCTTAAATTATACATTTATTTAGCATATTTTTCATTTCCTTATTTAGACCCTTGGAAATATTCCAGAAATATTGTCAGACAAGTGCAGAGAGTTTAAAACTGGGATTAATTCCAGGCATCAAGGTCCAAAGTTGGCAGTATATTTACTAGACCAGTGTTTCTTAACCTGTGGTCCAAGGACTCCTGGTGGTCAACGAGGTCTTCTCAAGCAAAAGTTTAACAAAATGAAATAATATTAAAATTAATCAATTAAATTAATATAGTACATATATTATAGTACATATAAATAAAAAAGCAACATAGAAAATGTTAAAAGTTTTTTCTGTGCTAGATTGTAAATGGATGGATGTGTTAGGAGATGGGGAGTGGGTGAAAGTATAGATGGGGAAGGAATGGATGAATGGATGGATGAATGGATGAAAGCAAAGATGGGGGAATGCTAGATACGTGTCTGGAAGGGACAATAGATGAAAATATGGATGAGAGGATTGATAAATGGGTAGAGGGAATGGAGACAGGGTGGAAGTAGGAGTGGATAAAGGGGGAAATGGATAAGTGAACAAGTGGATGATAAGAAGAATGGAAGATTTAGGTGAACTGTTCTAGGAAGGGTCTGATTTGCTCACTGCTCTGAGTCTGTTTTATTTGATGTGTATTTTAATTTTATAGCTATTCGTTTGCCTCTGTGTTTGGGTCATGCATGTCACAGTGGTTTCATTCCTTTATCTTCCTTTTTCAGTAAACGGCATGTAGGACATCTTGAAGTCACCACACGATAGATGAAAGATCTAAGAATTGGTAAAGACAGTAGTTTTACCTATATGAGATCTATTGGCTTTGTCTATGTTTTGTTAGACATGTTGCACAGGAGCGTAAGTTGCTGTGCAACATGGCTTAAAGTAAAAAGAAAAATGGTATGACGCGGCTAGCAATGACTGTATCATAGTGGTTTTTGTCCTTTAAGCCATGTTGCACAGCAGCCCATGCTGTTGTGCAATATGTACTAGGCAAAGCCCAGGCAAGTGGGAGCAAGCAACATGAGGGAGGAGGGCCGGGAGCAGGACCAGGCTGGCTGTAGCGGGCACTGGCCATTTTCCCAGTGGACAGGAAGGGTGGGCCGATTTTGGTCCAGTGGGGGCCGTTTTTTGTTACTGAGGGCCTGTTTTGAAGCAGTGCTGCAATTTTGCCTCCTTTAACAAAAGTGAATCAGCAGTGGTACTCACTGGCACCCCCTCCCCCTGGGGCTGCTTGGATGTAATTGCCAGAGCTGGTTTGCATTCCTGGTCCAGCCCTGGCGGGGAGTGGGGCAACAAACAATATACAGCAGGAGGAGGATGGGTGTGGGGTAAAGAATCAGTGGGAGGAGAGTGGGGGGAACAACACAAGTGTGCTGCGGGGGAGTGGGAAGGTAGAGCAGTAATGGACAGCTGTAAGAGGGCATGGGGAGGGAAGACCATACAGTGCCAGGCACTCTTATAGAGTGCATGGCAAAAAACAAACAAATACCTACAGGAGCCGACAGTTAGTTGAAGGACACTGGCAGCGAACAGGAAGCTGTGATAGGTCCATAATCCATGACAGGGATAAAAGCTCTGGGAAGTGTGCAGGAGGAGGTGGGCAGTCGGAAGGAAGCAGGAGGCGTGACCAGTAAGAAGCAAGGAAACTAGAATTATGTGGAAGCCAAGCAATGGTAAGGATTGGTAGGTAATGGGCAGGCTCTAATCTCCTTTTCAAGCTTTTTTTAACACACGTGTTATAGGTGTTACATATAAATGGAAGGTTGAAAGGATGAATGTAGTGTGAATAGGTGGATGGATAGGTCAATGCATAGCTTGGTACTAAATGGATGGATGGTTGAAAGACTGACAAACATCAAAGATCTGGTGCACTGTCAACAACCCTCTCCTAAAGACACACTGTATTGGGTGCAATATGTTGTTATTTTTAGTCCATAATTTCATTTGCCCTAATATTATTCTTGCGAAAACTTTCTTCTCAGTATCAATGTGGCTAATGGATCTAAAGAAACCTGTGTCAGACAATTTGCCTCTCTTGCATAACAGGATGATCAGACTTATATGTTTTTGAGGCACACACAACATATATGTGTATTGACACAAAATTAAGTTGTACTTACCAGACCCCACGCCATCTGCAAACCGCTGATGGGCCTACGCCAGCACAGTGACATCTAAATAGGCCCAGTAGAATTCCGCCGGCCTGACAACGACAAACCCGGCTGAGCCGGCACACATCTAAATGCGGCAGACGGGACACTCTCAACTCAACGGAGTACTTGAAATCAGGCCTTCAGTCTTCAACCTTTTTTTATTTCTGATTGAACCAGTGGCATGAATGTTTCCGCCTACACTTGTTATTGATAAGAGAGGTGTCACATGTCACCCAGGTCTTAAAGAACTTGATCAATGCCTCGTACCCTTCGATAAGATATTATGATCATTGATCTTGATAGAGTCCCATCTAGCTTGGTTCTATTGCGCATTTCTATATTTGAGTTACCTGATGTTAGGTCTTCGTTATGTGTCAGATCTAAAGCGAGGAGTAGAACATGGAGATTATGATCATTATCCATACACCATTCATTAGCCATTTATTCTAGCCGGTGCCACCATTTAATTCATTTCTATTTTCCTTAGATCAAGAGGGTTGTGCAAAAATCATTTAATTTTGGTAGGCAAAATTATGCAAAATTACTTGAAATGCAAACCTGACATTTCATGTTATATTTTAGAGCGAAATGTGTCCTTGTCTGTGCTTAGTTTGTAAAATAATAAGTGCCAGGGCCCTGACCAGAAGGCCACTGCAGCTTGCACCACCCATCGCCCCTGTCATCACTGCCAAACAACTACTAACCATCTCTCTCGCCTGCAGGTGCGATAGTTTATATTATTACTGGTCCCCAAAGCTAAGGCAATGGCTGGGTAGGCATGTATCAGTAATTTTTTTATTTATATTGTATTCATAAACAATCGTTTTTCTGCTCATCTTTAAATTAGATGAGCAGCACCGACATGTGGCCAACTGTCACAAGTGCATTGTTGACAGTTAAGTACTGGTGCCGAGCACTGGAAAACCACCGGCTCAAATTAATCACTGGTCCTTGTGCCAATTTTCAGTGTGAGGGTGGATTTAACAAAAGCACCATGAACAACAACCACTCGCATTCTGTTGTTCCTGTGTATTCACAGTACATTTTTAGGGCGACTGGCACGTAATAACATGAGGCATCATAATGACATAAGTAGGGGAATTCCGCATAAGCATAATGTGAAATTCCCAAAAGGATACAAATTACATAGATTTAATATACATTTTGCCCAGGCCTAGTTTACTGTGCCTACACAAAACATTTACTGTATATGCATCTTCTCTCTAGTGTTTTACGTGATTTGAGTGTGCATAAATTAAAGTATTTTAAATTACACAAATGGTTTTACTCCAACTGGCCAGCTAGTGGTCGGTATCAAAGCACGTAAGTGGAATGATGTGAAGTATCTGGTGAGGGAAATTTTAACTTCACCAACAGGTGAGCAAGGAAGCAATTCCTTTTGATTTAGGTACCCTCACACACCCTAGTGGTGTCATGCTTCATCATCGGGTCACCCCGACGCCTAAAAGTCGGGGTGGGCTCAACCACAATGTTGGGAGCTCTTTGAAGATATTGTAGGCCAGGGGGGGCTAAATAATAAAAAACCTCAGGCAGATCCCCAGTTTCCCTTTATTATTGGGTCTGTCTGGGTTAATAAAATTGTTAAAATGGGGTCTTAATAGGAGTATTATGGTCCTAAGACCCTAGTGCCAACATGTTTCAGTCCGTATGCGGCCGTGAAGGTCCAGGACTTTCTTCAGGGCAAGAGTGGCCTCCCTGGATAGCAGAAAGGAAATTCCCTATTCTGTTTTTGAGGCAAGGGCAGAGTAGCTGCTCCTTGCGTAGATGACTGATAGATTAATCCGTCACGCGTAGTGTTCCATCTGTAAGAGAAAAACATGGACAACAAACAAACATCTTATACTTGTAGGTTTTTCTCATGGATTTTCCAAGGTGATGTGTCCCATAACGTGCTAAGGACAAAAACGACACCAAAAAGTGCCAAGTAATTCTATGACATAGTGGTGCTCGCATGTGTCCAAACATGTGCCACTCGCAACTGTATCTGTACACAATTCATCAAAGTGACAGATGTATTGTGCGGTGGCGATTTTGCTCGCATCCTAACTGCTTCTTCATGCCAGTTAGTGAGTACTATCAATGTAAAAAACTCTCATATGTCCTGCTCTCACACAACACTCATCCCGTTTCTGTGCAATAACATAGTATGCGTGATTTTTAAAAACATCCTTAATGCACTTGTGCATCGTTATTTTCCAAAGTGCATCCATGCATCCTCTCCTACCCGAACTTCGGATGAGATCCGTTCCTCAGGAGATCATTGGGCTAATGGGGGTAGCTCTATAGTCAAACCCTGTCAGCGGGGTACCCCGAACGTAAAGGAAGGAAAAGAAAGGGAGAGGAGGAATATTGGGAAACTGGGGATCTGCCTGAGGTTTTTTTTATTATTTAGCCCCCCCTGGCCTACAATATCTTCAAAGAGCTCCCAACATTGTGGTTGAGCCCACCCCGACTTTTAGGCGTCGGGGTGACCCGATGATGAAGCATGACACCACTAGGGTGTGTGAGGGTACCTAAATCAAAAGGAATTGCTTCCTTGCTCACCTGTTGGTGAAGTTAAAATTTCCCTCACCAGATACTTCACATCATTCCACTTACGTGCTTTGATACCGACCACTAGCTGGCCAGTTGGAGTAAAACCATTTGTGTAATTGATTATATAGGGAGGTGTTACTCTGACTCAGAATCCTCTCCACCCTCTAGGCAATGACATTTTTTTTTTCAATAGCCTATTGTGTACTAACATAAATTAAAGTAACCATATACATTTTATTGTCAGAATACATCCCCTGGCATTTAACAGTCTTCTTAATATTTAGTTTATAAATAACATACAAACCATGCAAACTGCCAAAAGAGAAAACCATACCACCTCACAAAACAGTGCAACACATCCTTGAAAATAAGACACTGAAACCCCTTCAAACTTTAGCAATACTATTATTCCAGAAATGTGTGCTCCTATACTTTCACAAAGGGAGTGAGCCTGATTTAGATATAAGTACAGTTTCCTAAATAATTTTTAGGTCTCGCCTAGCGTAGCAGCGCATGCGCTGCACGCTCGGCGAGACCTATAGTGAGAGAGTAGATTTCTGAAGGGTACTTGAAGCCCGCCCCTCTTTTTCATTGGCTGGCGTCACCGTTTATGCTAAACGGTGGCCTGCCATTGAAAATGAGGTTTATTTGTTGCTGTCCTTTCCCCTTTTCGTCTGGCCATCCGGACAGGATCGTCTGCTTTGCGGCTGTCGCAAAGCAATTTCTTATCTTTATGGGTGCCATCTGTTTTCACTCAGTCCGTGTTTATTTTTGCATCGCGCTTTCACTTAAAGTGAAAGTAGAAGCGCAATGCAAATATAAACAAGCAGCTGAGTGAAACAGATGGCGATCGCTTGTTTAAGAGGGAAGGGGGCCTGGAATTGAATTAAGTAGTTAACCAGATAAACGATAACTTGGGGCTCTTTCCATTAATAAATGTCAAGCCTAATGCTCAGCTTCACTCAGTGACTGCTCCAAGCAGGGCGTACTGTCTCTGGTCAGTGATCGATGGCCGCGGAACAGCGGTGTCCGAGAACGCGCTTGCTGCCCGCAACACAAAGCAGACGGCGTCCGCTCCGAGAGGCAATTGCAGGGGTGGCAAACACGAGAACACTAGGTGGCGCAATAACCAAAGCAGACCGCCACTGCGTTACTTTTTAATGCTTTGTGTGTATATTAGAGTTGCAAAAGCCAAGCAAAGTACACAGACAGAATGTCATTCATTCAGGTGTAGGACCGAACAACCAATGTTGAGATGGCGAGCACTTGTTTAAGAGGGAAGGGGACCTGGAATTTAATTAAGTAGTTAACCAGATGAAGGATAACTTGGGGCTTTCTCCATTAATAAATGTCAAGCCTGATGCGCAGCTTCACTCGGTGACTGCTCCGAGCAGGGCGTGCTGTCCCTGGTCGGTGATCGATGGCCGTGGAACAGCGGCATCCGAGGACGCACTTGCTGCCCGCAACACAAAGCAGACGCGCTCCACTCCAAGAGGCAACCACGTGGGTGGCGAACACGAGAACACTAGGTGGCGCAATACCCAAAGCAGACCACCGCTGCATTACTTTTTAATGCTTTGCGTGTATATTGGAGTTGCAAAAGTCAAGTAAAGTACACGGACAGAATGTCATTCAGGTGTAGGAATAACCAATGTTGCTGTACTATCGAATAAAGCAGGCTGAAACACCAACATGACCCACATTTGTTATAATCTTCATTTCCCACAATAGTGGTCATTCGGTTAAAATGGTGTTTGACTTCTCATTAATATAGATTTGGTAAATTCAGGGAAAATGTACTTTCTGATCATGCACTAAAGTGCTTTGTTATTACCTGCGCGTTTCTTTAATTTCTGTTTGGCGATGAGAAGATGTCAGCATAAACTGTTGAAACAGGAGTATGTATGGTCTGTATCAGACAGCACATTTTTGGTGCGGTGATAATGTGGCCACCGTGGGTGGGCGGAGGTATGCTGCTGATCTTGTGTTGAAGGAGAACAATTGATGGACAGAATGTTGAACAATGTCATACATTCATCCCAGTACAGAGATCTGGGCCTAAATCCATCGTTGTTTTGGTGCAGGAGCATCTGTACATTGTTTAATAGGCAGCGACCATTTTGCTATGAACATGACTCGTATGTCTTGTTCTGCTGAGTGAAAGGGTGGAGGGGTGCTGTACATCTTAGGAGGATCCAACCGGCTGAGAGGCCTGTGGTCCGTGAGCAAGCCACGGAAGGCGCCCATCGTGGCCCCTTAGTTGGTAATGCTACACGGAGGAGTTGCATGATATTGGGATGCGGAACTTTGTAGGATGGTGTACTACTGTACATTCATATTGGCTAAACATGATTATTTTTTGTGTGACCTTGAACTTCAGTTGAAGGGACATTCGGATTAAGATCCAAAAAGCCTGGAAGGAAGTGAAGATTTATTTCCCTGCTGTGGTTAGCTACGGGTCCAGAACTTCCACCAGCCCGTACTCTGCCATTGGCCACATAGATGGCTCAGATTACTTCATCAGTGACTTCACTGACTTAGCAAGTACACTTACCCTACACAGAGTCAGATGGCAGGTTGCCACAGTTCTACTGACGAATAAGCTATGCTCTGGCAAACATTAAAGGCAGAGGCAAGGCCGCAGTGCCACTGTCCACTTGTTGATGAGGACAAAGGAAGCTTCACCCTCTCCTCTTGACCCCATGGCATTCTTTCTCCTAGTGGGCAGTCTTCAGCTGTGCCCTCCAGGCTTCATGTAATAGGCATGGTCTTCATCATACCAAATGAGAAATGAGTGGTGGACCAAGCTTTACATCAGTTCATATTTGTGATAAAAATGATCCATTCAGCCGTTTTTAGTACTGTGGAATTCTGAATGGGTAACAAGGCACATATAAGCACAGCAGTAGCAAAAAATAAGTTGTCATTGTTTCAAATGACAATACGAGCTTGAAATGTATGCAGTAAACTCCCTACTTTCCTGACCTATACCAAACATTTGTGTTGATTTATGAAATAAACATTGGCAAATCCAGTAGGTCTAGCCTTTCTGCTTTGCCAATTTTTTGAAATACTGTTTAGCATAGGCGAAGAGAAACACTGTGGTTCTTGCCAGTACTAAAAGCAACAGAGTAATTACTAGTGTCTCAAAATAATTCAAGAATTCTTTCCTTCACTTTTTTGTATTTTTTTCTCTATTCTGCTATGCTGAGTACATCATCAAAAAAAAGTGTGAAGATGTATGTACAGGTGTGTCATTATGCATGCACATGTGTACATGATGCTAGAGGTTCTCCGGTGAGAAGATGTGTAAGCATATGTTCGTCACTACGCATGTACACACATGCTTGGTGCAAAGGCCACCACTTTTTTTGATATACAGATTCAAGATGCCCATCTTGGAGTGGTACATTAAAAAAAAAGTGTGCAAATGCACATTTTAGAATTGAGCAGCATGATAGTAAATTGCAGATACATTGCGCTCCATAAAAGATTTTTAAAACATTTTTTTGAAGGAGGACCTGTGGTTGTAACCTCCCTGAGGCTGGCCCCTGCCAGGCCGGGTCCCTGTGAGCACCCCTAACCTTCCTGAGGCTGTCCTCTCCCAGGCCGGGCCCAATGAGCACTCCTACCCTCCCTGAGGCTGCCCCTCCCAGGCCAGGCCCCTGTGAGCACCTCTACCCTCCCTGAGGCTGGTTCATTCCCAAGCCACCCCCATGTGGAGAAGTGCACCCCTACCCTGCCTGAGAATGCTCCCTTCCTAGCACTGCTGCAATACATTTAATAGGAGAGTGCCTGCACTTCTCAGCACTACAGCAATACATGTAATGGGAAGATACCCACCCTTCTCAGCACTGCTGAAATACATTTAATAGGAAAGTGCCTGCACTTCTCAGCACAGCTGCAATACATGTAATGGGAAGGTACCCACACTTCTCAGCACTGCAATACATGTAATGGGAAGGTACCCGCACTTCTCAGCACTGCTGCAATACATGTAATGGGAAGGTACTCGCATCTCAGCACGGCTCCAATACATTTAATAGGAGAGTGCCTGCACTTCTCAGCACTGCTGTAATATGTTTAATGGGATGGTTCCCGCACTTCTCCAATACATTTAATAGGAGAGTGAATGCACTTCTTAGTAGGAAACAGGTACTGTAAATAGTGAGTATCTACAGTCCTATATTTCCATTTAAAGCACTGTCCACACAAGCAAACATGGCTTTAAATTGGGGTGCGGCTGACTGTCCCCAGCAATATCGGTTTTCCAGAAAACCTTCTTTGGCATATCTACCAGGGCGTCTCTAAAACCTCAAGCCAGGTGGGAGGCTCGCACGGTCCAGATTTCTTTACATGCCTGACATTTGTAGTTCTGTGGTTCCTATTCTTAAAAAAAACATACGAATACAAGTAGCAGAATGCAATAGGAAAAACGCACCTGGGCTACATATGGCACAAGTTATCTGGTTGCGGGGGTCAACAGGGGGTAAAAGACATTGTCATTGACAACGCTATTACTTGATTAATGCTTCACGAAGGAAAAAAAACCCAATAAGATTTTCAATGCCAATAGCTCAAAACAATGTCATTGCGAGACCTATTGCATTGTAAATGCTTGTTATTCTTCACATTCGCTACCATAAAGAGCCTCTTTTTTTCTACTCTGGCTGCAAAAGCTTCATTTCCACCTCACATGTAATTATGAGATTATAATGTTCTTCTTTCTATTACAAGGGAGTATGCTCTAAGGAGGAGACGGGGCACCTCTACAAATAAAAATGTTATTTAAAATCTTAAGCAATGGTGGTTTAAATTTTAATTTGTCTGCATAATTAATACAGATAGCAGAAAGCCTCCAGGTTACTCTTTTGTAGGAAGTCAGATTTTAGACTCTAGAGGAAACAAGTGTCAGCTAAAACACGAGATTTGAAGAAATAAAAAGCTAAAAAAAAGACTCATTTCAATTCAAAAACGAAAATCATATAGGCTGCCCATTGCCAGTTGAATTGTTATAGCTTCTTTATATGATCTGGAATCATTCCAATGTTTTCAAATAATTTGCTTTAGCAGTGGGGTGCATGCCACGGATGGGGCTTCAAATCCTGCCCTCAGGGGTCACCACTCGCCCCCCACACAGTGTTTTATGAGTTTGATTTCTTTCCATGTCTGGTCCCTAATGTCAGAGCATTTTATGGGAGGCAGCTTCTCCCACAGACCTTAAAAAACACAAAAACCTGGAACTGAAGGGTAAATCACAAGGCCATTATCTTGACACATGGTTGGTTACACACACTGGGGGCCTCGTGTAGCCTACACGATGAAATCCTGCCCCCTCACCGCCACCACACCAGCCTGCTCTTCAATCTCCTTTCAAAGGGCCTCGGGGTCCGGCTCTGGCGGATTTCACTGAAATGAGACAGAAAGCATTTTAAAACAATTTCATTGAAATTGCCTGTGTGATAAATGTGCCATACGCTGCGGTTCTGCAATAATATCACTTTTTATTTTGTGAAGCTGTGACAGTGCACGCTGGCACCGCCAGCCTTGGATGCCCTGACAGCTTTCAGAGAACATCAATATTATTCAAACACTGAACACTGCAAAAAAAGGCAATCACTTCCAACTGCTCACAATGTACAGCTTCCATGTGACTTTTACGCCTTTGGAGAAAAAATGCCTTGTCAGTTAGAAAATTTCCGAAAATTATACTATAGCCTTGTAGCGGGCTATACCGGCTATTAAAGGCCCGCTCCAGCGTTAAAGGCCCGAGCCAAAGGCGAGGGCCTTTAACAAGGGAGCTGGACTTTAATAGCTGGTATAGCCCAGCTAGAAGGGCTATAAGGCTATTAGAACATTCTGCCACTAGAGAATGTTCTAACAAATAAAACAAAGGCGTCTGGGATGCCCGAGGGGATTTCAATCCCATCGAGCTCTGCGAGGCCTTTTGTTCACAGCAATAGCTGTGAACAAAAGCAACATTGGAATGTTGCTCTGGGGGCCTTTACCGGCCCGTAGAAGCATGGAGCTCTTCATTGCATTCAATGGAGTGCTCCACATTTCAATGTTCCACTAAGTAACATAGTACGTATTTTCATTTATTTGATATATTTATCTGCTAAGCACTACATTCTCCCAAGGACATGCTGGCGGCAGGAACCAGAAACCCTCCTGGAGACAAAAGAGGTGGCATGGGGCGATTAAACAAAACTAACAATGTAACTAAAAGGTCTCAACTTTTTGGACCTGTTGGCTTTGCCTATGCTTTCATTGCCAAATAAAACAAAAAATGGTTGCAGCTGTATTGCTGATGCTGAACAGCAGCAGCAACAATTTAAAGAAAAACCTTGGCATATATGTGCACGTACATCATCACGCATGAGCATGTATGCATCATGATGCTACATTGGGCCACAGCTCATGATTTGTGTGCACAAATGCATAATAATGCATCAGCCATTTACTGTTTAATTTACCATTTCAAGATGGCAGGTGCCCATCTTAGAACGGCAACTTAAAAACATAAAAAGCATGTTGAACCGCATGTTTGTTAGGAAGGAGTGGCTCAGCAACAAATTGCAGCTGCCCGCAATTCAAAAAGCTCGTTTTTTTAGAATAGTACAGGAAGATAATGAGCATTGGGGAGTATGGGGGGTTGAGCAATAGTGAGGAGGGGGAAGTAATGGTAGACAAACTGCAGGATCAGCAGACACAGGTAGAGTAGCAGGGGAGCTGGGCAATGGAGGAACATTAGGAAAAAAGAGTTAAAAATGGATGGGGGGGGTGAGAAAAGCAATGTCCAGCGCTGGCTGCATCATAGCACTTTTTTTCTTCTTTCGGGTAAGACTGGGCAAGACCAGCAACAGGTGGGAGGAAAGGGGCAAGAGAGGATGTGTGACACAGAATGAACAGGGCAGTAAAAGAAAGCCCTATGACCCGGCTACCTCAGCCACATTTTTCTAAAGGTGGTGGGGGGGCCCATATACTATGGGAAAATGCTGAGGGAGGGATGAAGAAATATGGACATTGGGGACAGGGGATCAAAGGGAAAGACGCAATGGTTAAGAAGCAATAGGAGCACAGCAGGTGTGAGGAGAAGAAGCAACAGTAGCACGGGGTGGGAGGGCAAGAAGCAACACAGAGCACAGGGGTGGCTGGGGAAGATGCAACATGGAGCGGGGCGTGGGAGGGTAAGAAGAAACACAGAGCAGGAGGAGTAGGAGGAAAGGAAGCAACTTGGATAATGGGTACAGGGTGGGAGGGTAAGAAGCATATGCAGAAAAGAGTACCTGATTCACAGCGCAAGCAGTGGATGGACACCGGAAGGAAACTAATCAAGCTAAAGTAATCAATAGTTGGTCCATGCTTCAGACGAAAGAAGAGGAAGTGAACCCAGCATGCACTGGTCAATTAGGAAGCAACAAAGAACAGTGACAATAAAACCGATGTATAGTAACCAATGGGCAGGCTCAAAGCCCCTTTTAGTAAACAATACCCATCTCAGCAACAGCTCCTGCACTGTTAGTAGGCCACACCTCAAAATGAAGAAAATGATAATGACAAGAAAGTTAATCAAGGGAAAGCCTAAAGCCCAGTGCATTTATTGGTATTTTTCATAATAGGTCTTCAACCACATACATCTAAAAGCTATCTGTAGATGAGACTTATCAAAACAGACATTAGAGCTCTACGGAACTGTGGAATTCTCAATCATGTCATGATATTTTACAGCAGCTTTTTAATGTTAAATTTCGTCAGGTGTGCCCTGCCAAAATTTAACTCTGACTATTGGTAAACTCCAACAAATTTATAGTATCAACCCTTCACAAACAGGTATTTTGGCAGTGGCAGAGATTTAACGCTCCAGTTGTAATGAGAGTCTAATTGATGGTGACTTTTTTTCTTTTAACTATTTATGACCTTTCCTGTTTGCATTAGAAACAAATTTGTGAAAGAGATGGTACACACAATACCATTTTGGAATAGCTAATATGTTTATTTATACCAAAAAGATGTGTTTGTACTACACTGTTTCTTTCAATCTAGATACTTCAAGGTCTCTATTCACAAAGATAAAATTAGACTTGAAGTCTAAGTTTAGACCTGAAGTCTAAGGGCCCAATTTGCAAAGGTCACTTCAGGTCTAAATTTACCTTTGAGGATTGGGTCCTTAGGCTTCAGGTCTAAACTTAGACTTAAGGTCTAAGTTCACCTTTGTGAACTGGACCCTTTCACTTTTGGAGTTATAATGAAACAAATGAAGCAAAATTAAAACTCCAAGCACCAGAATGCAAAGAATTAAGAGGGCAGGATGAAATAGCAACATTTGTCAGGAAATAACTATGACTTGCAGACACTACTGAGATGCAGAACCACTCATGTCAGGCAGGGGATCTCATATCATCATTCTTTTGTTTTGTGCTCTTATGCTTGCAGTTCTGCAACTCACAAAAACTGTAAATACAAGGCAATTGTAAAGGAATCATCTGTACATGCGTAACTACTCATGTGTGCAAAATGATTAAGGTTACGCTGCTGCCGCTTGTCCTATTCCTGTTGTGTCTGATGTAGCATTAGCTCTCCCTGTGCTGATCTGGCCTGTGCATTAAGAGAAACTTACACTTCTACTGTCTCTGCTGTAGTGTTACAGTCCCATTCAGATTAAAGTGCAACAAGTGTAGGGTGTTGGTAATGCCCAAATGAAGGTATAGCATTCCTGTTCAGATGTTTTAAAACTACTTAAACATAGGTTGATGCTTAAAAGAGCTGGCAGAGCTGGAACTCCCGCAATGAAGGAATGTCAGTGATACTATATAGTGCTGGTACTCTGAGAGCGGAAATCTTTTGAAAATGTTCCACCTTAAAACTTACTTAGAGAGCCCGGAAGTTCAGCACTTTTCTAGGTCGATGAATCTTTGCCACCGTTTTAGACTAGAGCTTTACACAACAATGATAATAATAATTGCATTTGACAGTCAGTCAATAAAGAGAGGGTTGGTGAAGTTTTAAAAGTTTATTTGCTCTTTCTAGTAGATTAGTCTGTATTTTTATTCTTTTTATTCAAATTAGTGGCAAACCCATTACAGAAATAATAAGAAATAAGATTGGTTAGAACAAGCATTGAGAAATATAAAAAGGGTGTTCCTTTCAGAGTATTGTCCCTATTCTAAACTTAAGGACCTATCCTATCAAGAACCCATAAAGAGTTCCTTCTGGAAAACAACAAGCAGATTTTTAGAGCAAAGCCAGATATCTAAGGGAAAGATCGAACTTCCCATAAAGGGTAGATCTAGAGGCTCAGCCGAGTTATCCAGACAATTGCAGTAACAACGATTTATGCAAGCGAGAAGCAGAGAATCACAGCTGTAGCTATGATCAGCATGAAACAGAGTCTCATCTCAAAGTATAAGTAAAACAAAGAAAACACTGTAAGCACTAGTTTATGGAAAATCTAGCTAGTAAAGTGCTAAAGGGCATGGCAGGTTAGAGATGCATTGAACGCCTCAAGATGAGTAGAGTAGTGTGGTGCCTCTCTAGCTAGGAACACGTACTAAATAGGAAGCAGCTAAACATGTTGCAAAAACCGATGAATGAGTCATCGGCATCCAATGGTTAATATTCATGTCAGCATAAAGTCAGCTAGAGATAGCTACAATGGATTACAAAAAGTTGCATCTATGAAAATTCTCATGAGATCCTTTCGCCAGCCTACTTTGTTAGCTGTCTGTTGTCCCATCATACAACAATGAGCTACTCTATTAAATGAAACATTCAAATTCTGGTATGCACTGGTTAGATCACAAATTGTAATTGGCAGTGAGCATTTTCTTTTCATTAATGCAATTTTCATTCTGTATATGTGGCAAAGAAAACAATCTAACTACAGTGAAGTCAAGTGGTGTGAGGATAGATAGAATAATTTTTTTTAGGTACCACCACATTTAACAAAAGACAAGCCCTTGAGTTCGATTATAATGTTAATTCACTATTTTATGAAAAAGCATGTATTTTCTTAAAAAGATAGAGTAGAGTAAAAGAATAGTGTAGCATAGTAAGTGGAGAACTATAGAAATGGGCCGAAACCGGTCCTAGGATGCTTGATTCCGGTCCAGGGAAGACATGGCTTGGCAGTTCGGGCTGGACTGTTTCCATGAGGTACAGGGTCAAGACTGATTTGCATATGGCCATGTCTGAACTGGGGTGGTGTGGTGAGCAAAATAGCGATGGATTAAACCCAGATCTGTGACTGGGGGTGAATGCTTTGCCAATGTGAAACATTCCATCCATCATCTTGTGTGCTTTGCTGTACGCCCTATGTGGGAAGGGCAGCCGCGGTCGGTAGTAGGAGTAACTGCAGGGCGGTGACGTGGGAAGGGGAGGGGCAGGGTGGGGGGTAGTAAACTATGGATTATGGAGGTTTACAGGTAAGTTAACATATAAATGAATAAAACAAATTTCGTTGCGTGCACTGCAACTCATCACGGGTTTTTGAATCTTGGTGTTTGGTAATTTTGTTGAATTTATTTGCTACCTGCATGGCTAGATATAAAGTAGGGAACGATAGGCAGAAGCATGTTTTGTCTTAATTGGGGTCTGTGACTCAGCGTTTTAATATTGTTTGGAGATAAGCTTGTAACATGCTTTATGGGGATTTATGCTATTTGAGAAGACTAGTATTACATAGGATTGACAAGTTGAAGTATTCTTAAATCACGATCGTGTCCTGTGATCAAGCGCTCCAGCAGTATTTGGAGATTTATCAAACTCCAGAAGGACCAATTTTATTTGTGACTACTAGCACTGTGGATATGCAAATTTTCATACTTATAGTCATTTATTTTAGTTTGAGTATTATTTTTCTGCTTTCTCGTTTATTGCTGTTTTTCACTTCTTTGTGCTTTTCCTTCGTTCATCGCTTTCCTCTTGCTTTGTTTACATTCTAGCGCTTTGGAATGTTCATATAACATTAAGATTTATGCCACTTGGCGTCATGACTCAAAGGACATACTCGTATTTCTTATCGACGGTCTCATTTATATTTTTCAACCGAATTCCCAACACTATTTAGGTGAGCTATTATTTGATACTATGGTTCAGTATGACCATAATATGTTCTAATCAACTTGATATCTCTTTCAAAATACACATTGGCATGCTTTATATAAATCGAATCGCCGGTAATGTTTCATTGATATAACATATGTTAGTTTTGTTGCTTATTATTTTTTGTTGATTATTGACAACTATTTTGTTGAATACCTTCAAGCAAAATTTATTGTTCTTGTTTATTTTTCATTTTTACGCTTTTTCCATTAGAAATTTTTCTTTTTCCTCCCTTTCTTTCTCGGTTACCAATTGTCAGACCTTTGAAAGACATCCTTATTACTCATTTGAATACACATCTTTGAATTCTATACCGAATCGTATGACAATACTGATCTATTGATCGTGTGGAACCAGATTGATATTTGCAGGTATCCCACTTCGTCATAGTAGAGGTGAGACCCCTTTTACTATAAACTTCTTCCCCCATTTAATCCTTACTTTTGGGGCACATTCGATAGGCTGCACACCAATTAATTTTATGGGTAATTGATTTCACTATATATACTCTTGAAAAATATAAATATATGAGTGTCCAAAATGGCTTAGTAGTACTTACAATGCACTTCATTTTTTGAATCAATGGTTTCTATTGGATTTTATACTATTCATGATATTTGAATGTATTTCCATGTTTTTATAGTACAATGGTTTGATGTATATTTGTATATATATATATGTATTGTATTAACATTTGTGTATATATCAATGTCGTTCCGTATGGTCCTATGTGTTTTATTGTCGTTTGCAATATTGTGTATGACTATATATTTTTTATATCAATGTAGTTATGTCTGTATATTTGTTTGTTACTTGTTTCAGCCCTGAAGAAGTTCTTGTCTTTTAGAACGAAACGCGTTGGCTGATGTCTGTTTTTAAGAATACATACAAGAATTAAAGAAACGTAAAAGGACTTTCTATTATGTTTGGACTTCTTACTGGTGCACCTTCCTCTTTCGTTAAAAAAGTCTTTACATCTGTGAATCAGTGAAGTCCTTCTGCGGCGGACTTTTGGAAGAATTGTGCACAGGACTTGTATTTTTTGTATACACCAAGACTGAGGTGCAGAACCAGTGGTCAGCCGTGGTGGTGCTTTGTGTTAAGTATTTTCTATTTTGACCGTTCTTGCACTCGTCTAATATATAAATTGTTTGTGACAGTTTGATACCAATGTCTAAATTTAATGATGGTTGTGAGGAGATGGCACATAATCTCTTTGGGACAAGTACCTCTAAGGAGACAGTTACTGAGGAAACTACACATAGGACCAGTCTTAAAACCCTGTTTATCAGACTAGAACGCCTTAAAAAAGCGGAATTAAGCAGGTGGTGGGATGGCGTAACCCTCCAACAATATATAGAAAATGGCAAAGTGCCAAGAGGGTTACGCATCCTGATTTTCCCGACATTTGAGGATCTAAGTGATGCCTTACTTCAGGAATGGGAATGCAATCTGGAGGGAGCATCACAGATTATGATGAAAATTTTGGTGAAACATGCGAATGAAAAGGGGGAAAAGTTGCAGGAGGAGATTGCAGTGATTGAAAAGCAGATCAATGATATGGCTGAGAAGGATCTAGTTGAGAAAAATTATAACATCTTGAAACAGGTTATAGATAATCACCAGACATACCTTAGAGATAAAAAACTCAGAAAGATCAAGAGGGACGACCGAGACTACCGTGATGGTAGAATTTATACTTTTCACAAGAAGTTTGATAATGTACAAGGGTTTGAGGACAAGAAAAGGAACAGAGATGATAAGGGAGAGAGTGATGATACTGGATCAACTAGCAATATATCTATCTCATCACAAGGGAGTGTTGCATCAACCTCTGTAGTGCAGGAAATCCCTTTAGGGGAAGGGGCCTCGCCCTTTCAAAAAGAACTTGCGAAATTACGCATTTCCAACAGACTACAACAAAAGCAGGAACAGTTAAGATCAGGCGCGGTGGGAGGAGGTCCAAAAGGAAACACCAAGGCTACAACAGGCAAGGGGGATACATCGACCAAGGCCAAAAAGTGAAACATGATTTAATATCTGATGATATCATTGCTATCGATGATGAACATACTTTGAAAATTGTCAATCTCTCCAATAAAATCCTTGATAACGATGAGACTCGTATCCTAAGTAAAGGTTTGAATTTTTGTCCTACTCAATGTGGTGATTTGGTCAACATACATGTGGATCTCTATAAATTTGTACGAAATCTTAAACTTCGTGACTATTTTTCGAACAAACCACATGAACAGGACACTAATGTAACAACTACTGAGTCTAGTTCTCATACAATTGCGGACATTAAGAATATCCAATGTCTTCTGTCTATTTGTGATGATTGTCCAAGTGATATACCCTCTCTGTTGAATGAATTTAATGTTTGTCAAGATGCCCATAATGATAGTGGTTTGCGTCCTAAATCCAAATTTGTACCTACATTTGGATACGATCCAAATATTGATATCTTCTATAAAAAAATGACTGAAGAATTCTATGCACTCGAAACACCTAACAAATATAAACCACGTAAAACACAGAACATTTCCCTTAAAGAAAGACAGGCCCTGCAGCGTTTAAAAGATGATGAAACCATAGTGATACGCGAGGCAGATAAAGGGGGAAATGTAGTCATTATGAACCGCACAGACTATCTTGATGAAATCAACAGACAACTAAATGACAACACATGTTATAGGCAGGTTAAAAATAATCCAATACCTGCTCTCTCTACTATGATCAATTCCACACTGGTCGAATGGAGGGATATCTCATTATTATCAGAGGATGAATATAGATTTTTAAAGGTTGAATGTCCATCTTTCCCTTGTATATATATTCTACCAAAAATACATAAGGGGGGACCATTCCCCCCAGGAAGACCTATTATTTCGGGGGTTGGTTCACCCACAGAAAAACTCTCACACTTTGTAGATCTTCAAATATGCAAATATGTATTGGACTTACCATCCTACGTCAAGGATAGTAAAGACATTCTTGTCAAACTCAAAGACTTTCAATGGTCTGAGGAATTACTTTTTGTAACATTTGATGTTGAAAGTCTCTACACGTGTATTGACCAAAAATTTGGTTTAATGGCACTACGCTCTTTTTTGGACCGGGAAGGTGCAGAGCGCTACGAACATAACGAGATGGTCATTGAGATGGTCAATATTATACTCATGAACAATTTTTTCCTACATGATAACCACTGGTATCAACAGATCAAGGGCGCTGCGATGGGTTCCAGGTTTGCTCCTTCGTACGCCTGCCTCTTCATGGGGTGGTACGAGAAGGAGCATGCCTGGGCCCGATGTGCCTCCCCCTGGACCGAATACATTGTATTCTGGGGGAGGTACATAGACGATATCATCTGTCTCTGGTCCGGTTCTGTTGAGAAATTAGAGCAATACCACACATATCTAAATGATAATGTGTTCAATGTAAAACTTACTATGTCCTACCATAACAGCAGTATTAATTTTCTTGATATCAACTTTTATGTTGAAAATGATAAGATCCAAAGTAAACTCTATAGAAAGGAGACTGCATGCAATTCAGTTCTACATGCCTCTAGTGCCCATGCAAGTTCAGTAATTAAGAACATCCCCTTCGGGGAATTTGTACGCATTAGAAGGAATTGCAGTGAGGAAAATCATTTTCTCTCAAATGTCAGTGAAACTAAAAAAAGATTTCAAACCAGAGGCTACAGTAAGAAGATTCTAGATAACGCTGAAAAAAGAATTTTGTCCTCAACCAGGGATGCGACACTACTGGACAAATGCAAAACTGGTGACAAATCTAATAACATGGCAAGATTTATTACTCAATATACTAAACATAGTGATGGTATATTTAGAGCTTTAAGAAAGAATTGGCATCTTCTGACTTCCGTTGATGGACTCAAAGACAGTATTTCCATAATGCCTAGTATTACATACAAAAAAGGCGTCTCCTTGAGAAATGAACTGTGTCCCAGTTATATTACCACTCCACAAACAAGTGGTACTTGGCTTCCAAAAAAACCTAAAGGATTCTTTGTTTGCGGTAGCTGTAATGTATGCCCCATGGGTAGAAATAAAACCAAAAGTTTCTCTTACAACTGTGTACGAACATTTAACATCAACCAATTCATCAATTGTAATACTACCCATGTTGTATATATCCTGGGATGTGACTGCGACATCATTTACGTGGGTAGTACCATTCGCCCTTTAAAAACACGTATACAAGAACATAGGAGAGCCCTATTAAATAATGATACCAGATATCCCATTACTGAACATTACAGGATGAAACATACAGACTGCCCTTCTTTTTGGTTCCATGGAATTGAACATATTCCTGGAGGCAAAAGAGGACAAAATAGAGAATTGATACTGAGACAATGTGAATCTAAATGGATTTGTCGTCTACGAGCTGCCATCTTGGGACATAATTCTGATACTGAGATGCATTATTTTTTATGATGGTTGAACTATATTTTCTTTCATCTAAGCTGAGCCTCTGTTTTATGTTTGTGGTGATACACGGTCATTATTAATATTTGTATATAATCATTTGGATATGATCTGGGATCAGTTCATACCTGTCTGACGCATCCCTTACATATATATCTTTTGATCTTATTTTTCTATTTTTTGTGTGTGTATGTCCATAGTGCTATTGTCTATTTTCTCACTCCCAGTATATATTTAGGATGTGGTACAAATAATAAATATATTCTTTTCTATAAAGACATCTATTTCGACAATATAGGTGGAGACATATTACCTCCAATCAATTAAGATATATACAACATTTACATTGCTCTTTCAGTCCTGAATATATTACTTTTGTTGGTTCCTTAAACACTGCATATACAACAATGTCAGATTTATACATCACTTAAATATGGCGCATTTCGCTCGACTTTACATTATATGCGCCCGTATTTTCAGATATCCGGTCTATTAGTATTATCCCGGCCATGCGATTCGCATTCACATTTGTGATAAAGTGTGATTATTACATCACTTAAATATGGCGCATTTCGCTCGACTTTACATTATATGCGCCCTTGTTTTCAGATATCCGGTCTACTAGTATTATCCCGGCCATGCGATTCGCATTCACATTTGTGATAAAGTGTGATTATTTCACTGAGGTCTGGGTAAATGTTGGACGCGATATATATATAATTATGTATATCTTCTCATGCTATATATTTTTTGGTATCTTTTCCTTTTTGTCTACATATTGGCAGGAGGTAATACCTTAGTGACTTTTTCACGTAATTCTTCAGTGTTTTCTTTACATTTTTTTATATATTCAAAGCCGTTCTTTGGTGTTTATACATATCGATGCTTGTTTTACGCCATTCCAATATGGCGTCTTTATTTACAGGCCCCTTTACTTATGTCTTGGGAGGCGCCACCACATTTCCGGTAATTGATTCAAATAGCAGTTCCGCGGTAACCTGTGAACACACAGGTGTGCTGTCTGACCTCGTTACTCCTTTCTCTGCTTTTCGTATTAGGAAAAGGTAAGCTGTTTTTCACCTGCATCACGGGTTTTTGAATCTTGGTGTTTGGTAATTTTGTTGAATTTATTTGCTACCTGCATGGCTAGATATAAAGTAGGGAACGATAGGCAGAAGCATGTTTTGTCTTAATTGGGGTCTGTGACTCAGCGTTTTAATATTGTTTGGAGATAAGCTTGTAACATGCTTTATGGGGATTTATGCTATTTGAGAAGACTAGTATTACATAGGATTGACAAGTTGAAGTATTCTTAAATCACGATCGTGTCCTGTGATCAAGCGCTCCAGCAGTATTTGGAGATTTATCAAACTCCAGAAGGACCAATTTTATTTGTGACTACTAGCACTGTGGATATGCAAATTTTCATACTTATAGTCATTTATTTTAGTTTGAGTATTATTTTTCTGCTTTCTCGTTTATTGCTGTTTTTCACTTCTTTGTCCTTTTCCTTCGTTCATCGCTTTCCTCTTGCTTTGTTTACATTCTAGCGCTTTGGAATGTTCATATAACATTAAGATTTATGCCACTTGGCGTCATGACTCAAAGGACATACTCGTATTTCTTATCGACGGTCTCATTTATATTTTTCAACCGAATTCCCAACACTATTTAGGTGAGCTATTATTTGATACTATGGTTCAGTATGACCATAATATGTTCTAATCAACTTGATATCTCTTTCAAAATACACATTGGCATGCTTTATATAAATCGAATCGCCGGTAATGTTTCATTGATATAACATATGTTAGTTTTGTTGCTTATTATTTTTTGTTGATTATTGACAACTATTTTGTTGAATACCTTCAAGCAAAATTTATTGTTCTTGTTTATTTTTCATTTTTACGCTTTTTCCATTAGAAATTTTTCTTTTTCCTCCCTTTCTTTCTCGGTTACCAATTGTCAGACCTTTGAAAGACATCCTTATTACTCATTTGAATACACATCTTTGAATTCTATACCGAATCGTATGACAATACTGATCTATTGATCGTGTGGAACCAGATTGATATTTGCAGGTATCCCACTTCGTCATAGTAGAGGTGAGACCCCTTTTACTATAAACTTCTTCCCCCATTTAATCCTTACTTTTGGGGCACATTCGATAGGCTGCACACCAATTAATTTTATGGGTAATTGATTTCACTATATATACTCTTGAAAAATATAAATATATGAGTGTCCAAAATGGCTTAGTAGTACTTACAATGCACTTCATTTTTTGAATCAATGGTTTCTATTGGATTTTATACTATTCATGATATTTGAATGTATTTTCATGTTTTTATAGTACAATGGTTTGATGTATATTTGTATATATATATATGTATTGTATTAACATTTGTGTATATATCAATGTCGTTCCGTATGGTCCTATGTGTTTTATTGTCGTTTGCAATATTGTGTATGACTATATATTTTTTATATCAATGTAGTTATGTCTGTATATTTGTTTGTTACTTGTTTCAGCCCTGAAGAAGTTCTTGTCTTTTAGAACGAAACGCGTTGGCTGATGTCTGTTTTTAAGAATACATACAAGAATTAAAGAAACGTAAAAGGACTTTCTATTATGTTTGGACTTCTTACTGGTGCACCTTCCTCTTTCGTTAAAAAAGTCTTTACATCTGTGAATCAGTGAAGTCCTTCTGCGGCGGACTTTTGGAAGAATTGTGCACAGGACTTGTATTTTTTGTATACACCAAGACTGAGGTGCAGAACCAGTGGTCAGCCGTGGTGGTGCTTTGTGTTAAGTATTTTGGATTCTCTTCCATGCCTGAGGTAGAATGACAGTATCGAAGGAAAGGTTAAACAGTGCTGTAATAGTGGGGAGCAAAGGATTGGCAAGTGCCACCATTATGTGAGAAGGAAACGGGTCTGAGGGGGACCCTGACCTGACCTTGCTCAACCTATCTAATACTAACTTCAGAGTGATAGATTCAAAATGCTCTAGAGTAGTGGAAGTATTGTAAGTAGGAAGAGTGATGGGCAAAGAGTCAGTAGGAGGGGATCAGTTGGTGAGGTTCCTGAAGATATTCTTCATTTTGTCCTCAAAATGATTCACGAAGGCATCGCACAGTTCCTATGAGGCAGGAGTAGGGGAAATGCAGGCCATCGGCCGCATGAACTAATTGAAAACTTTAAAAAGTTATCCAGTTGATTGCTGAGTCCTGGAGTCCTGCGGCCCTACCACGGTCAGCCAAGAGTTCATGGTCAACCGTGTCAAAGGCCGCTGACAGATCGAGGAGGACTAGGGCTTGAGTGTTGCCTTTATCTACTTCCTCTTGCATGTCATCTATTACCGAGAGGATCACTGCCTCTGTAGATTGAGCTGGGCGAAAGCCCACGCAGCAGGGATGAAGGAAATCTCCAGCCTCTATAAAGGAGCGAAGATGGAGATCTACATGCGCCTCAAGCAATTTTGCCAAATAGGAGAAGAGAGAGATTGGCCGATAGTTTTTCAGGTTAAGGGGTTTCCCCCTGCATTTTTTTTGTAAGGGGACTATAACTGCCTTTTTAAAGGAACTGGGGACTATGCCTTGGTTGAGAGACAGATATAGACGAGATAATGCCACGTCTGGAAAAAGAGTCAATACTGATCATAGAATACTCGGAAGACAGGTATCATTGGGCGACCCCGATTACATTTTAAGTCCTCTTTATTGATCTTAGGGGAAGGCAAAAGATCTGTGTAGGTATATTGCAAGGTGCAGGAGACTGCATGCACTGGTGTTTGCTGTCTCAATGCCTGTGGTAAAATCAGAGAACTTAACAGTAAAAGGCCCACCTAATCCTACAGCAGGTGCATAAACTCCTAAAAACCTGACCCACACAATGATCTGTAAGACCAGCCCATCAGACACTGTCTGACTGCTCTATAGGCCAGTTCAAACCTGGTGTTTACTTTTGTCATTAACACTGTGACTAGCCACTGGTCCCCTCACGAAGTGTGCAAACATGCCTTCATCACTGTGAACTTCTGTTGTCTGTTGGAAAGATAGGCAAAGTATGATGACACACGTCTTGTTCCTCTGGTGTCACTAGTGCTTAATTTGAGATGGCAGTTGCAGGTGGGATCCACCGGCACTCTATCTGTGGGACCACAACTTATTTTTAATCCTCACACTTTAGCCAGTGGAGAAAGCAGGGATGAAAATGAACTATGAGAGTGTGCTATAGTGGCAGCGAGAGTATGTTAGTAAATAAAAGGGGCATGAGGTGTAATAAAGACTAGAGGCCGCATGTATCAAAAAAATATTTTGTGATTACCAAATAGCAATCTTTACCAAATCGCTATTTGGTAATCACAAAATACTATGTATGTAAGGAATCACCAAAGACTCCTTAATATTACCAAATACCATTTGGTAAATAGGTAATCGCTATTAGGTAATACTTCTCCATTTCTGAATGACGTTGCATTAGCTAATATGTGATTACCTAATTGGTATTCACAAATTAGCTAATGCAAAGTCAAGGCTGCATTTTTTCAAATTTTGCATATGGTTACCATCGACTTGAAGTCAATGGTAATACCATTTTCCTAAATGCACAGTTTGCAGTTACAAAATGTTTAATACATGTGCTAAAGTAATCGTAATTTGCGGTTCCCTATTTGTAGTCACAATATTAGGTAATTGCAATTTTTAGAATTAGCTAAAGTTGCGACTACAAAGTCTTTCATACATCATGAAAGCCTATTCTGTATTCGTAAACTGACAAATTTTGTGATTTGAACCATTTGCGAATGCAAAATTGTTTTATACATGCAGCCCTAGATATCCTTGGTATTCGCAACCCCGACATTCGGCAACAGACTAGAGGGCTTCACAGAAATATTTGGGCCACAGCACTTATTTTTTAACAAATTTAGCACTGCAGTTACTTTTTCAATTCACACTTACTGCTATGAAGTTGAGAACCCTTGGAAACAAGGGTGCACCCAGTGAACTCCCTTATGGCAGGGTAGGCGAAACAAGGATTGCATAAATACAACCATAGAAAAGTAAATTATCCCTGGCAGAATGAATGATTGGTGCCGAGAACAATCACAATCTCCATGAAAGCGACAGGTAAAGCCACTACAAAATGATTCTATGAGAAAGGAAGATACAAGCACGTTAAAAGAAGTTCAGTTCCCTGCAGCTAGTGTAAATGGCTGGAGTAACTATTTACACAGACACGGCCATGATACACATGAGTAGTTGGATTTACAGATCCTCCTCGGCTCATAGCATAATTTAGCATATTTTATTTTTCAGAAAGCTGGCGAGTAGAAGAAACTGGGATGTTTGCTCCTGGTATTACCCCACGGGCATGTTTTCAGCATGTAGGCTTTTGAAAGGAAGCGATACCAAAGGGGATGATGGATGGAGCGTTTGAGCAAATCAAACACTCACCCCCAGTCAACTGATCTGGGTTTAATCCATCATCATTCTTTAGCTCACTCCACCACCCCGGTTCAGACATGGCCATATGAAAATCAGTCTGACCCTGTGCCTCATGGCTTTTGAAAGGACCCACGGTTCTGCTGTACATTTACATTGTAGCAGTTACACCCGTGAATACATTATGTGCTTAAGTGCAATTTACATTAGCCATATGGTAATATTTAATTCATATTTTTCAATCAAAACTCTGGGCCAGATTTATCATTCATTCACGCAGAGCAATTCAGCAAGCCACTTTGCTGCGCTGCTTGAAAGGGAATGTGCAGGAATGTACCATATTCACCATTATATGGTGCATTCCTGTCCTTCCCTAGTACTGGCGCACTTTTAGCTGCCTAGCACCACCACAGGCACACTTGCGTCATGATGCAAGAGTACCTGCATGGTTGTTTTTTGTGCTTTTCTGCAGCACATGTAGAAAGAGGAAAAAATGAGGAGAAATAAAGATATTTCTCCTCCTTGTGTCTCACCTGGGGAGGCATAGCATTTTGCTGCATTCAATGGTCTACCACAAATGCTAAATTTGGGAGTGTGCCAAAATTCATAGGTGTATGCGCGGAAACACCTACACTCCACCCCTGGAATGCCACCCTGCCACTTTGGGGCAGGGTAACCCAAGGCAGCGATTTGCGCTGCGCTGCATTGCTCCAGATTGATCAAGTCATGCAGCGCCACGCAGTGTGGCCTTGCGTGGCTTGATAAATCTCCCTTAGATTTTGTGTCGCCCTTGAGCCCCCGTCGCTTGGCGCAAGAGCGATGCAAAACCCTGATAAATATAGGCCTCTGTTTGTAAATGTAATGGTGCTCACAGGGTCGAAGTTTTGGTGAGGATTTGAGCAGAACCAGAAATTAGCAGCACCTATTTGGACAGTGTTTTTGTTCCAAATAGTGTAAGAGTTACATTCAGATAAGCTGAGTACTTCACCATCATTTGAGGATTGAGAAGGTGCCACCTTGAAGTACTTGTGTTGTTTTCTCTCGGTTTCCCATTGGTGCGGCTGTGATGGGAAGTAGGAAGTTGCCTCAGACCACTGATACAAAGGGAAATGAGATGCAAAAACACACAATATGGTCAAAATGAAGCGATTTTGGACATACATGCTCATGTACTCTGCAAGCATGGAAGAGTAAGCAGCATAGAGGTCTGCTAGTGTCCTGTAGAGTGCATGACAGTAAAACACCATAGCAGTCCTTCTGAGCAGTGCTTCATTTTTCTAAGTAATGAGCTCTGTTTGCTTTGCTAGAATCTCTCAGACGACATTGTCTAAACTTCTCAACTATTTTGGGCACTTTATGTGCTGATTTAATAGGTGCACTAATTTCCTGAACACTAGCAGCGGAATTGTGGCTAAAAAGGACAACTTTTAACAGCGTTGCCTTTTTTCCAAACCTGCTCGTTCTTAAACACTGCATCAATATTTGCATTAGAACTTCAAAGCCCCAGAAGCAGATGTACCAAAATAAAAACAAAGTGTCCTGCTTTTTTTTTGTTTCACAGTAACCCACTGCAGAACACATTTCTCGGAATCGGCTTATAATTACTGCATAGTTCTCAGCATCAGCTTTCCTCAAACAAGGAGGCTCTGCCTTACAGGATGGGTAGCTAATAGGTCCGCGGTTTAATTGGAAATTATTTCTGGAATTCATGTCTTCAAGCCTATTGCTTTGTGATAGAACCCGGGCCGGGTAGGCGAAGCCGGACCCAATAGGGGCCCGGGCAAAACGCCATCCGGGGGCGGCGCCCCTCCCCCGGCCACCCCCTTCAGGCATTTACATAAGGGCTAGGCCGACGGGGGCCAGGATTGGCCCCCGAGGGCGCGAGCGAGCCCCCCCCAATCAGGGGACGAGCTCAGGGGCCAAGGGGGGCAATAAAAGGGGGTCACCGGGTCCAGTGACCACAAATCCCCCCCCCCGGGCCAAGGGCTAACCACGAACATATTACTACTAGAACTTTTCCCCATAGTTGTAGCCTTCCACATCTGGGCCCCCCAACTAGCGAATAGGCAGATCACTCTGTGGTCAGACAACCACGCAGTGGTGCAGGCAATCAACACAGGAGCGGCGCGTTGCCCAGCGGTAGCGGCCTTGCTGAGGAAGTTAGTGGGCTGCCAGTTGAGAGGGAACATTGCATTAAGGGCCAGGCACATTCCGGGCGTGGAAAACTTAGTGGCGGATGCTATTTCTCGTTTCCAGTGGGAAAGATTCAGGAAGCTGGCCCCGGGCGCAGACAGGAAGATGACCCCGATGCCGGAGGAAGCGTGGGCATGGGTGGAAGCGGTTTGAGATGGTTGCTGGAGAATGCACTGGCCCCAAAGACCAACAGCCGGTACCGGAGGTGCTGGGAAACTTTCAAGGCCAAAGCAGGTCTACAGAGGGGGCAATGGGCCGGGAAAAGGGACATTCTAGATTTCATCGACTGGGCCTTCAAGGAAGGGAAATCAAAATCCTGGGCACAAGCGCATTTAAGTGCGGTAGCATATTACACGAAATTGGCAGGGCGCGTCGACCAAACAGGGGCGTTTGAATGTCGCATGGCCATGAAAGGGTGGGGTAGGTTACAGCGGGCACCAGAGGACGCGAGGCGCCCCATCCACTTCAGATTACTTCAGGCGATGCTGGGGGCCCTGGCCGGGATATGCTCCTCGAGGCATGAAGTCGCACTGTTCCGGGCAGCGTTTGCAGTAGCATTCTTCGGGGCATATAGGGTCAGCGAGGTGGTAGCCCCTTCAGTGGTGGACGCAGGAGCAGTATGCATTCAGAGAGAAGGGGTGGTCATGCAGGAGGGACACATGGACATACTGCTAAGAAGGTCCAAGACGGACCAGACGGGCAAGGGAGTATGGACCAGATTGCACTGCACGGACAATGCAGATCATTGCCCGGTATGTCTACTAAGAAGGCATCTAGAGAGCAAGCAGGGGAAGAAGGGGCCGCTATTTCAGCACAGAGATGGATCTTTCCTCAGCCGTTTTCAGTTTATAGCGGTAATGAGGAAGGCGGTAGAAGCTTTGGGTCTCCCCGCACGGGAATATGGGTCGCACTCATTTAGGATTGGGGCGGCCACCACGGCGGCAGGGCTGGGCATGGGGGGGGCGCTATTAAGGGGATAGGGCGGTGGGCATCCGGCGCTTACAAGCGTTACATACGCCCAGCAATATGCTAAGACCCCCCCCCTCTCTTCCAGATCCGGACGCTGCACACAAGAAGGTGTGGATCGTGGGGCACTCGTACGTTACGCGGGCACAGCGGTGGGCAGCGGCCAGACGGGACTTTGGCGGGATCTGGCTACGGGACACTGACATAGAATGGTGGGGGCGCCCCGGGATGAGATGGGGAGAGCTGCTGTCCATGGTGCGGGATGCGCTACAGCGGGGCAGCAAGCCAGATGCAGTGGTGGTCCACTTGGGCGGGAATGACTTGGCAGCAATGGGGCGGAAGGCACTCCTGGAAGACATGAAGAAGGGCCTCACAGCAGTAGCACGAATGGTACGCCCCGCAGACATAATTTTTTCAGAAATCATAGTGCGGAACGCCTGGCGGGGGGCAATCGACCTGGGGGCGGTGGAAAAGTCTAGGATGAAACTCAATATTACTATGGCAAAAGTATGCAAGGCGAATGGCTGGGGTTTCGTACGTCATGGGTTCATAAACTTAAGATCCCCGGGGTATCACAGCGAGGATGGAGTTCACCTCACAGGGGTGGGGATGGATATGTTCCTGCTGAACATTGTAGGGGTTCTGGAGCAGAGGGGTTTCCTATGACAGTCAGGCAGGGTAGGAGTCGGCTAGGGGGGAGCTCCCTCTGATCGAGAAACCATAGGGAGCGTGGCGGAGCTAGACGGACTAAATTAACAAAAGAAAGGGGAGAACCCATTAGAAGATAGATGAGAGGCTCTCGCAGTGCCTTGGGGATGCCGCACGGCAGGGGCGCTGAGGGAGCCAAAAGGGCGGCACGCCGCCAACAAAGATTAGAGACAATGCTCTCCCCATGACCCTTGGGATGCCTCACGGCAGGGGCTCAGAAGGAGACAAAAACAAAGGACCCAGTCACAAGACATTAGAGTAGATACACAAGAAAGGCCCTTGGGATGCCAGCCGGCAGGGGCCTCTGGGAGAAGGGAGGGCCCATGTAAGGACACCAGGCGAGCGGGACGGCACTTGCGGCCCGGACAGGTCCAAACGGAGACCCGCCCAAACGGTAGCAAGCTGAAGCCTAAACCCGGAAGCAGGAAACACAGAAAAGGGTTCCCTCCCCTCCCAGATGATTGATACAGCTGGGGCAAGAATAACCATGCAACATGTACATAACCATGAACAATGTGTTACAATTGTATAAAATTTTATTATATGAATAAACTGCGACCTTTTCAGGCACCCAACATAAGTTGTCAGTGGTGATTTGAGGTAGCAGAGCATAGCAGGATGGTACGACGGGGGGAAGCAGGGAGGGGAGATCCGCCGCCTGGATGGGGTTAGAACCCGGGCCGGGTAGGCGAAGCCGGACCCAATAGGGGCCCGGGCAAAACGCCATCCGGGGGCGGGGCCCCTCCCCCGGCCACCCCCTTCAGGCATTTACATAAGGGCTAGGCCGACGGGGGCCAGGATTGGCCCCCGAGGGCGCGAGCGAGCCCCCCCCAATCAGGGGACGAGCTCAGGGGCCAAGGGGGGCAATAAAAGGGGGTCACCGGGTCCAGTGACCACAAATCCCCCCCCCGGGCCAAGGGCGAAGAAAGAAGAATCCCACCCACCCACACCTAAGAGTCGGGCGTCGCAGCTGCAAGGTGGAGGGTAGCGGCGGAGCTAGACGGACTAAATTAACAAAAGAAAGGGGAGAACCCATTAGAAGATAGATGAGAGGCTCTCGCAGTGCCTTGGGGATGCCGCACGGCAGGGGCGCTGAGGGAGCCAAAAGGGCGACACGCCGCCAACAAAGATTAGAGACAATGCTCTCCCCATGACCCTTGGGATGCCTCACGGCAGGGGCTCAGAAGGAGACAAAAACAAAGGACCCAGTCACAAGAAATTAGAGTAGATACACAAGAAAGGCCCTTGGGATGCCAGCCGGCTGGGGCCTCTGGGAGAAGGGAGGGCCCATGTAAGGACACAGGGCGAGCGGGACGGCACTTGCGGCCCGGACAGGTCCAAACGGAGACCCGCCCAATCGGTAGCAAGCTGAAGCCTAAACCCGGAAGCAGGAAACACAGAAAAGGGTTCCCTCCCCTCCCAGGTGATTGATAAAGCTGGGGCAAGAATAACCATGCAACATGTACATAACCATGAACAATGTGTTACAATTGTATAAAATTTTATTATATGAATAAACTGCGACCTTTTCAGGCACCCAACAAAAGTTGTCAGTGGTGATTTGAGGTAGCAGAGCATAGCAGGATGGTACGAGGGGGGGGAAGCAGGGAGGGGAGATCCGCCGCCTGGATGGGGTTTGCACCTTGTAATGTTGTTCATTTTAGTGATAATTGATCACCATTGAAAACTTGATTATTTACTTTGTTTATTCATTATTTTTATAGCATGCATTACCCACAGATCGTTTAAATAGCTGGTGTAATGCCAGAATGTGTAAGTTGTAAAGTTCAGGAAGGTATAGTCCAATCATGTAAGCTTCATTCATGCATTCTTTTACCCTAGCTAAGGCCAGATGGAAAGTTTAAGGTTTCAGATTTTTCCTAAGGGCACATCATTTGGTTCTGTTCCTAGGTTATGTTTTAGTAGAACATTGGAATGTTGGGAACTCCAATGAAAACAATAGAGTGACCTGGGCTTCTAATGGCTGGTAGACGCCTGGAGCACTAACATTCAAATGTTTGTTCACAGCTGTTGCTGTGAACAAAAGGCCTCACGGAGCCCGAGGGGATTTCATTCTCCTCGGACTCTATGAGGTCTTTGTGGTACAAATTAGAACATTCTGCCCTCTAGAGGCGGAATGTTTTAATAGACTTAGAACCCTCCATAGTGGGCTCTACCAGTCATTAAACGCCCGCTCCCTTGTTAACGACCTGTGCCAAAGGAATAGGCATTTAATGGCCGGTAGAGCCCGCTATGATGGGCACTAAGGCTATAGTACATTTTTCAGCCTGGGCCCCATGATGCCAATGGTGTTTCAATCATTTGAAGCTTTGTCAAACAATTAACAATAGTAGCTATTACTCATATATTCCCAAAGTCAATAACAGAAAGCTGGTGCAATCCCTTAGGGCCAGCTACTAAAGACTCAAACTGATCAGAAGAAAAATGGATAAAAACTTTTATTACAGTCAGTTTTGATAGCTGACGTCTTTCATCCCCAAAAACACTTCCTCAAGGCGTATACAGTAACTGATCTTGTTCACTATGAACGCATCAAGTACATCTCTTATTTTCACTTTGATCGATTGATGGATTTATTCCACAGGTGCAATATTTGAAATTCAGCCCCAATTTCATAAACTTTGTTGGAGGTTTGTGAAAAGTTTTTCAAATCGGTATGTTAGCTTCAATTATTTGAAGGCTTGTTGGGTGATTAGCTGTGTGGTCATTGAGCACAAGTTTCTGTTAGGAGTGTGGTGTGGTGCAGGTTCCTGTGCCTATGCTGCCACTTTTCCTCAATCAATTGTGTGTAATATAGAGAACTTTAAATTTGATCCAAGATTCACCTACAACCAATGGAGTCATTTAAGAGCAGGTTTTAGGTAAGGGTGACAATGTCACAAGTTAAGGCAAGTTATGGCTGACTGGTCTTGAAGTAATGGTAATATGACAGTGAGTTTCTTTGAGAACCATGTGTGAGTGATATTATAATAATCTAAGCTAGCCATACCAAGGCTGCTTCAGTTCCAGCTATTGTCCAATTTAGAAAAGTCTGAAAGTATTACAGAGTCAGAAGTGTGTTGGAGTTCTGCTGTTAATGACTAAATTCACTGAGAGCGCGAACGATAACTAGGCCTGGGCAAAATTTCCGTTCCTCTCGCGGAAATTGCGATAATTTGACATTTTCGCGTTCCGCGGAGAGCACGAAAATGTCAAAATTTCCGCATTCCGCAGCTTAGCGATAATTTGTTTCTTGCTCGCGCTGTAAAATAATACATTCTCGCGCGCGCGCTATCGCCTTACCTGAATCCCCGCGTTCGCCGACAAGTTTTCCTGATCCGGTCGCGTTCTCCACGAGATGTTGGATTGTAGGTAGCCATTTGCGCTGTCTCGCGAAAGTTCGCGCCCGCAGTAATGTCATTCGTCGCGCGATCACGTCTTTCTTCTCGCGATCATGCACCGCGAGAAGAGTGAAAACAAGATGGCCGCGCCCGCGAGCAACCGCATGGGTAAGTTGGCGAGCCGCGACCACGCAGAAAATACAGCGAACAGGCAGGAAAAAAACTTCCACATCTTTGCAATATTTCCGCTTGTTTGCGGAGATTTTTAACATTTTCGCGATAATTTGCGAAAGTCACTTTCGCAAATTCCGCCCACCCCTAACGATAACCCAAAATCCAAAAAGGTTTTCAGGTTCATCCTTTCAATACAGTGGATGGAGATGCCCTAACATTAGCCGAGCAATCAAGGGGTACTGAGAGATAGTGAGTGAGACTAGGCTACCACTAGCACCAGCATCTCAGTGGCTTTATTCACGTGTAGGGACTTCTCTTCCATCCAGTCCCACCTGTGGTCTTGGCATATGAAGATATTGTCCTGGCTTGCTTCCAACTAAAAGAAGATTTAGAAGTTGCCAGTGAGCAGTTGAAAGTTCACCTAGTATAGCTGTAAGAGATGTGGCATGTAGCATATTAGTAATTGAACCGTAGTCACATATAAGGTGATCCATGTGGCACTCTGCGTTTCACCAGGCCTGATGATGATTTCAAAGATCCAACTAGAAAACAACAGCTGTTCTAGGAAGGAAAGGAGTTTAATTTTTTCATGGCAGCCCAACCCTCAAGACTTTTCTTCAGAATGTTGTTGAGCACCGTGTTAAAGGATACTGCTGGGGCAGCAAGCAAGAGGACCGACTTTTTGTGCAAGATTCTACACCCATAACACAGACTTTGTTTTGAAGCACAGGAGAAATACCACATATGTCATATCCACGTGAAGAATATAAGTGAAAAAACATTTGGACTTCTAAAGTGTCACTTCTGTTGTCACTGCTCTTCTTCTGGGGGTTTAATGTACACCCCAGAAAATGGCTGTAGAATTGTTGTGATGTGAAGCTTCCTCCACAAACCTGAGATATAGCAATGCATTGGGAGCCAGCTGACTAGAGTCAACCTGCTAACCATGACCTGGCAGTAGCAGATTTGTCAGATTAATGCACACACCATTGCTCATGACAAACTAGGGCAGGACAGAATGGATGGCCCTAGGGCCAGCTAAAGTTTTCACCTATTCTGTCATGAAGGATGCCCTGATCACTAGGTATGGTCTCGCCCCAGAGCAGTACAAGGACAGATTTAGGGGTATAAGAAGTTTGATTCCCATACCTGGCTTGAATGTGTTGATTATTTTTGCAGAGCACTGGGTGGTTGGGTAGAGGGCAGCCAGGTAACAGACTATCAGGGGTTGTACAATTTGATTGCAATGTAGCACTTGTATAGTCTTTGTTTTCCAGAGCTAAGCCAGCTTCTGATTGACAGCAAGCTTACTGACCCCAGATATCTTGCTCAGTAGGCGGACCAAACGTATCCCAATGAGTAGATATTAGTAAATATGCTGATCTGTAGTTATTAACCTGCCCATAAAATGGAATTGTTAAAGAAGTGAAGTTATTTTATAATCTTTTTCCTTAATTTTGAACAAACGCAAATATTCACAATTAATTTTATGCATAACAGCCAGTAGTGGATCTGAAAGAGTGTACTCTCAGATGAGCCAGCCAGTGTGCTTAAGAAACAAGAATTTAGACAATTAGTTTTGGTACATTAATGTCAAGAACAGAATCATTTATGAAGCAGTGCACAATGGTAAAAAGGCTGCTGCTGAAAGTCTTTTGTAATGCAAGTTTCCCTACTTATAATACTGACAAGAATAATATTATAATTCTATTTTGAGAACACTGATCATTTAGTAGAACAAAAAAAGCAAGATCTGCTAATGATGCTAAGGGGTAAAGATTCAATAGGTTTAAGTATGCAAAATGCAGTGTTTAGCAATCTATGCAAGTATAATGTTTGAAGAATGATTCAATGTTTTAAATTTCAGAGTTAAATATATTTCTACATATTTTAGAATGACTTGTATCAGGTTTTTATCAACTTGGGCTAAAAGCACTCTCATCAACAAATAACCCAACAAGCCACTTACCCGCCTCAGTAGCATCACTCATTATTTTGCTACTTAAACCATAAGCACTGTCTTGTTGAACCCCATGATTTTGCGAGCGGATTTTGTGTCTCGGAAGGCTCTACTCTCCTTGCTGTTGTATTGCGTGTGTTTAACAAGCATCTGTAGTGTGGGATTCGCTGCCTCAAAGTCACTGACACCTTATCTATGATTGGAGACTATAAGGCTGCTAGCAACTGCCCACTTGTTTTTCTAAATCTTATTAACGATTGGGGCTATTTCTAAAGGTAACATAGACTTACAAGTAATTTACATGTGTAATTCACTCTTACATTGTTGAGTAACTTGGGTGTTGAGTGTAAGGTTACTCAAAAGTGTAGACTTGCACATCTCCAGCCCACTTGCAAAAAGGGGTGGGGCCAAATTCAAGAGTGAAATTCACCTTTAATCTATGAAACATCTGCACACATTTGATCACTCAAACACTCTTTCATACATGAACTGAATCTATAGATAGCAGGGAATTCATAATCCCAACAACAGAAACCAACTCACAATAGATGAACCTGTTGACATAGAAGCACGCTGCCGTCTTTTCACTGGCAGTCACTTCCATCTCTCCTTTTTGCTTCTGGTCAACAATTTGCCACATGGTGCAGAAACTACAGTGGGTTAAAAAAATATTTTCTTTAGTTGTGTTTATACCACTTAACATGATTATCATGGTGTCCAGAGCCATCATAAATCCATAAATTGCAATTTAATGTACAGGTAGCAAATAAAAATATGAATTCAGGTATTGACTTTCCTGTGTGCACAATCATTATTCACACCAACTGCATTTCAAAGTAAGTGTTTAGCTTTATTTCTAATGTGGTCATTATAGTTTATTAAAACATATACATTTCTGGGATCCCAAAGCTGACAATAAGGTTCTGCTATAGTTCTCTCTGCTAGGCATTCTTTACGACTTCAATATTTTACCTCTTACCCTCCAGTTTTCTTAAGTAATTATATATCAATCCTACTATTAGTGAAGGTCTTCACCTTGAACATGTTCTAAAGTCTTCAATATCAATCAGTCTCCAACCGTTATCTATCAATGAGTTGCTACAATATTCTAGAGTCTATTCTTGGTAAAAGAAGGAGGCAATTTTCAGGCCAGCGAAAAAGGTTACTTACATACAGAAGGATATTGAACTGGAGCAGTGCACATCTCTAAAAAGTGTGTGTGAGAAACAGCGCAAGGGGCTACGCCTGTATTTGTTGTGACACATTCAACACTATTTCTTACATTCTAGTCTGGCTAATCAAAGAAGAAAAGATATGCACACACAAACACACACACACACACGCCATGCACTATCCTCAAACTGTATGTTTTGGAATGAATGGCAAAACTCATTTACAAATATGTTGTTTGTTATTTCACTTCCTTTCTAAGCCCAAGTAACTTTTTTATTTATTGTTTTTATTATGGTTTTGTAAGATCATGACTAGGTATCACGGTGCGAGGAGGTTCCCGATAATGAAGCATGCCACCTTTATTGGGTGAGGGAAATTGCCCTTTAAAAGGAATATTCCATCTCAGCTAGGCTACTTTGTTTCTTGTTTTACTTTCTCTTGTTCAGACCCAGGGGTTCTATAGTGTTATATAGTGTTGAACTGGGGAGTTAATTTATGCTGTTCTTTAATTCTCCTCTGGCCCTTTTTTTGTGTTTCAGTTTGTTTGTTTTATACCTGTAGAGCTTGATTTCACCTGATCACACCATGAAGCTCTGAGTACTAAAATGGGCTAAACAGAAATAGGAGAATACAACAAAAAGATTGGTCTTCAGGACTTTTTAGAAATGTGCTGACCAGTCAATTTGCATAGTTTACCAGAACCTTGGTCATGACACTATGAAAGCTCTGACATCACATTTGAGTGGTTTAAAGTAGTCACAATGAGCAGAAGAAGGGAACGTTAGCTAAAGTATCTATCGGAAGGGCACAGAGAAGGACATTGTTCATTATACAAACGGCTTCATAAATAATATTTGGAGCTTTGTCCTTGATGCTCTGCTTCGCTGGCCACAAGGTTAGTGATTGACGAGAAGATACTACATAGCCATACTTTTGTAGATCGCAAACTATTGTGGAGGCTATATTCTGTATACTCCTCAGTTTATTGGTAAGAATTGTTGGAAGGCAGAGGTAAATGGTCCTGCAGTAGTCCAACGTTGAGAGGTAACCCAACCAAAGAAGAGAAGTACATTGACAATAGCAGTAGAAGGAGGATTTTTCAGAGACCTCTGAGTTGTAGAAAGCACACCAACCACTCCTCCGTCAATAGTACAAGGAAGTATTGGTCCTTATCAAAAAGAATGTCCCACATTTTAGCCTTCTCGAAGAGGACTTGAAAATGCCCATATTGGGCTGACCATCAAGTTTCAGACCCAAATGGCTTGACAAGGAAATCTCAGACTTATCTCCACTGAGCTTTAAGTAATTTTCAGTTATGGGATTTCTGGCTCACACTCAGGCAAATGTCAAACTTGCCAATAAAATCTGAAGAATGCTGCCAGTATAAGCAGGAACTGGGTGTTGTCAGTGTATTAAAATGTTTTGAATGCAAAGGAGCTGGCAAATTCCCTCAGAGACTGGATATAAAGATTGAAAAGGGTGGAGGAGAAGGCAGAGCCATGAGGTACTCCACATGTGACAGGCACCTTGGTATATCAAAAAGGGGGCAAAGAAACAACCTGAGTGTACCCTGCCAGGAAGGATGTTAGCTATCCCAGTACTGCATTTGTAATACCAGAGGGACTTAAATGATTTAAAAAAATAGCATAGGTCACTGTGCGCAGCAGCTCATCCTCAGTTCCACCAAACAAACTTTGTACAGTTTTGGGATGAAAATGGGCTGCATCATTTTGAGCAGTCCCTGAGAGTCTAGACACTCCACTTGCGAGCTGAACAGATACCTTTCTAAAATTATGGACAAGGGAAGGACAGAGAGCAATTATACAATAAATATTTAAGTCTGTCTAGTCCTGTACCACTTCCATCACCCAAAGAGTGACTGCACCTTATGGTCAAACAGTAGTTGATAATCTTCCAAACTCACACTCCACTGACAATTGGGCCAGAGTTTCCAAGATTACCTGTGTACATAGTTATCTGTGCAGTCCAATTTCAGGCTTTGCAAAGCTTGACTCCTTATTTCTTTTTTAGATGGTATGGAAGACAGAAATTTGAACTTGTAATGTACAGGCTAGACTGATAGAGATAACAGGTTTTTTTTTTTAAAGTAAGTTGCAAATAGTTGGAAAGGGCCTAAATGAAAACAATGTCTGAGACAAGAGTACTTGGATAAAATAAAAATGTGAAGAAGGAAACAATTCCCTACATTTATTGGGAGATGGAGTAATCCAAGAGGCAAAGAAGGAAGCATTTGTCTCATGCAATGCTGTTTTAGATTGTGTAAGAAAGGTGTTCTAGGCCCTGGTAGGAGGTAGGACAGACATTCTTGACATTAGAACTACACTACCTCACAATTTAAATGTATATGTTTTTTGTGGGACATTCCATTACAAAGTTAGTTTAATCAGATCTTAGTTCCAAATCATATTTTACCAGGGGATGTAAAACTGAGCTGATTCAAACAATAGTAACACAATGTTTATGAAATGACCTTGTTGAAATTTCACAACCAGGCATGCCCATGACTATTCTAATTTGTCAAAACTGGCAGTGCAATTGGCACCAGAGCAGACTACAAAAAACATTGTGGAGTCAAACAAATATGGGGAAACGCTTAAAATATATCTAAAGGCAATACAAAATGAAAACATCCTTTACGGGGCGGTCACAAGCATCTTTAAGTCTTACACATATTAAAATGGCCTAATTGAAACTGTAAAATTTCTGATTAATCTACCATTACATGACACAAAACACCAGAATCAAGTTTTGTTTAATAATTAATATCACATTCACATTCAGGATAAAGTACAGAAAATAAAGTATGGTTTTAAGAAGACTGTTGAAGCTGATGCAAAACTAAATTGTTTGATGTCTTTGAGTTGCAAAGACAGAAAGGTCAATAAATCTGTGAACTGTCCATGAAATCTGTCTGTTTTCCATACAGCATCTGTTAGGAAAAGCAAAATCAACTGACAGTATTTATTGATTAGAATATGGTAGTAGGGTGGTCCATGCTGCTTTACTAGAACTGTTTGTTGTAGCTCTGCAGAAAAGACTGAATGCATCCTTAAACAGAGTGACGTTGGATATTGGGAAAAAATGACTAAAGACTGACCGAACCATTTTTTTTAAACACAATTTTATTGAATTTTTACATTTCTTAGTACATTCGTATCCCACAATTTGGCAATAATGTACATAATGGTGACATAGCAATCCAATATACAACTGAGACATCTAGGTAATAAGTTTAAATATAATTCCTTATAAATAATGACTACAGGCGGTGTAACAGTCTATGTGATGTAGGATTTTTGGGATCACTCAATTAGGTAAAACAGCCAAATATAGTAGGATACATATTCATATAATGATCTATAACTTGATGGACTGACCGAATCAATCATTATGAGAAACCATAGAAAGGAATTCAGGAAAAGACTGTGGAATCAGACAGAAAAGAAAGGCTTATTTAACTAGGACTAGCTTCAAAAAGCCACTGCATGCACATGCTAGGGAAGAGTTAAACAGGAATTTAGAAGTCAGAAATTCTGCAACAAAGCAGCTGAAAGTCAAATGAGGTCTTGGCCAAGTAGAATTCTCTTTGACTGGAAAACAGACACAATACCATGCTGAATGGCTAACAAGAATCTTCCAGCGCTGCCAAATTTCCAGTAGAGGGAGAGAAGCGAACGGAGCTACCTAAAACCCAGAGTGTGAGGCAGGCACCATCTTCCTTCATTGTGATCCAACGGACAGACCCCGACCACTAGTATGTGTTACTTACCCAAAAGCTTAGGTACCTCAAATGCCGTAAAAAAGAGATCGGTCCTTAAAGGGATGTCTAAAAATTATGGAATTCGGATACATAGAATGACAAAACCAAGGGAAATTGCCTCTATCAATATTCTCTATTAATCAAGTTGGTTTCAGTGAAACTAGAATAGCAAAGCAATATATAGACGTAGGCAGGAGACTGTAAACAATAAATGCTGTTTTGAAAACCTTTTTTGAAAATACAAGAGTATGTTTAGTTGTGTATTTACTTCCTATGGAGATGAAGGCTCTCCACTGTCAATTCACAAGCGAAATATGAAAGTACGATCTGAACACATGAAGACTTCAAGGGAAATGCTTGCCAGAAGAATAGGCATAACTTGAAAAAGAGTGAACTAATTCCTCCCTCCACGACCATGGTACGCCCACCCAATTTAAATTGGGGAAGATCATAGTTTGACGGTGGTTGAGACTACTCTGTCTCTGCTGTCTTCAAATTCCACCGAGGGGCCTGATAGAGTAAGGAGCATCAGATGATTGCTATATGCCTGCCCACTTAATATAGATGGACAGACCTATAGCCATTTTTCAAAGCCCATCATGGTAATGGTCCCTGAAAAGTGCTCAAACCCCACCTCTCCATGAGAATAAAATTCCATGGCAAGGGGGGTTAGTGTGTTTTATTTTCAGAAAGAAAGTGCCCACTTTCAGATTTTCGTTTTGAATATAATTGTTTTTTAACTTTGACCTACGTCTCCATTGTTTTTGAAGGAGTCGCCTAGCAAAGATAAAATGCATTTGCTGAAACTGCCGTTATGGTGGCTCCTGTTAAAACTTGAAATGTCTGCTGGCCCTGTACACATTTAATAATAAGGCAGGTGGCTCACCCTCAGGGCGACTGAGTATTTTAATCCATCACCCTGACGGAGGACAGGCTGTCAGCCAAATTATAAATCAATCCCTTAGACACTATTCAAGATTAAGTTCAATTAAAGACTTTACCAGCTAGACAGGCCAAAGTAAGGACTTCTAAACACCAGCTGTAGTAACTCCAGCAATACTGCAAATCACCTGTGTGGTAGCCACAAGAGAACAAACATAAAGCAATAAAGATACTGGCATCTACCACTACATCCAGCCAGATAAACATAGTTGCCTATAGAAGTAAAAGTAATCCCAAATAGGAGTTAATGTTGCTCACTTAGGAGTGGAGTAATGGGGCAGGTGAGAGTAACCAAAATATCAAACTACAACAAACGTCACATTATTTTGAATGTTGTCAGGCCTATGTACTATTCAGACAAAGGTAACTGAATCCATCCGCTCAAGATTATGTGCATGATCACAATACAACTCAAAGGTGGCAAAGATCAAATACTACAAAATCAGACATTAAGTCATGTGATAACCCAAATGTATACACGTTACATGAAGAGCATAAGACATCACAGGAAGTTATTGTGGTATCACATGAAGAAATATACGATTTGCTGAAGGTAATTGGATGGATAGGATGACCATTTTTGCCATGAACCAAATATGGGCCTTAGGTCATACTTATTTGAACCTTTTTTAAGTTTAAAAGAAAGGATTATTTCAAGAAAGATGATAATGAGTATTCAAACAATAGTAAGAATATACTGTCTATTCTGTTAAATTTATCATAAAAGATATAAATTCAACTCTGTAGATGCAATCAATATTATTATCTACATTTAGTGAAGAAGAAATAAATAAGAATAGAAAAATGAAGGAAAAGTAAATAAATATAATCTATTTCATGAAACCTGTGTTTTGGTATGTTAAAATGGCCAAGGATAGAAGGATATATGAAAAAAACATTAAGACAATGCAAATATTTAAACTGCAGCAATAATTAACAATATATTACACTATGATGAATAATCCTTAAACTTTTTGAGGTGGCTTGGGAACCTCTACAATTAATGGCTAATAGGAAATAAATGATCAAGATGTATTATCAAGATAAAACAGTAATAAGTGACCGTGGGGATTCCCTTCTGATAGCTCAAAAATTGGTGAAACATAAGCCCTGCCTTATCTGTGTTTATAACAAATATCGTACCACCAAGCCTGAAATGATGACTCTTTGGAATTTTTCCAAACTTTCCTAAGTTGCTGGAATTAAACTCTTAATAATAAGTAAACAATTGCTGTCATAGAGAACATTGGGCCTGATTTAGAGTTTGTGGACAGGGTACTATGGGCCTGATTATGAATTTGGCGGAAAGGGTACCACCGTTGAAACAGCGTCAGATTCCCTGCCAGCTAGTTGGATGTCTGCTCGCCCTATTGCGATGTATGCAGTTCCATAGATGAAAGATTGTCGTGGCAGCACCATCAGGAAATCTCGACTGAGGTGGCGGCGGGATAGGCCAATGCATCTGTTGGAGGGCAGATCGCCAGTGTTTCCGCTGGCCCAATCACCATGTGCCTTACCGCTAATGTGACTGTGGTGGTCAAACCTCCACACCTGGGCTGGCAAAAAGGGTGGATATAAGGCTGAAACTCACCTGTACTCAGTTTCACATGTCCTGTGCTGCCATAGAGCCGATGGTACATGTCCTGCCGCTGTTGCTGCTGATTGATGACGTCCAAAACCAACACCATTGTGGACTCAACCAATGTTATATTACAATATAACCCAGTTTCCATTACTTTCCAGTTAACAGATGGACAGGCAGGGACATCTTAAGGTGTTTGGGTGCCCGGGCCCAAACCTATTTTGTGGATTCCTGTTCTGAACAGCTGTGAATGTATGATCTAAATCCACTTATTTGATGCCCTCTTTGGCCAGGTCACTGACAGAGCACAGACACACCCTTCAAAATTCCAAATGTGTTTCCATATAATATTCATGGTTACTGATGTATGTTTTTAATACTGTAACACAACAGCAGCTCCTCACTAGCAATACATCAAATAGGCTTTGTAACACCCTCCCATTTCTGTTTTGATATAAAATATACCTAATTGTGGATGTTTCATGAAACAGAAACACACCTTCTCTGGAAATTTTCTGTAATGGACTCTCACATATAACCCACATTAAAAAATAGTTTCTGGAAAATGTTAATTGAACCCATCTTTTGAAGAAGTATTTCAAGGTTATCATTGCAAGACTCTGTAGAACACAGTTGGCTCAATCAGGGGGCACCCCGAAAGTCTGGCTCCTTGGGCCAGAGCCCACTTTGTTCATGTCTCTGTGCACTGGCCCCTGGCTTCAAGTATATCAGGGATAACCTATAGCATCACCAAGTGCCATGCATATATGTGTAATGTGTTAGTGCAAGATATAAAAATAAACTCATCAGTAACAGCATTCTTCTCATATAACTAAAGTAGGTGTAAGGTACACACAAAATAATGGACACATGTCCAAAAATATAACACAAAAAGTATGACAACTAACCAGTCTCCAGGTGTGGATAAGCAATTAACTAACTTGCACACATTAAACACATATTCAACATACATCATAGGGAGAAGTGCAAGCAAAATGATGTAGACATTTCTCAAGACACGCTGAAACCTTAACATGTGAAATACCACCTCAATCAATGTCTGGCCCAATTTGGAATCATCCCACATATCAATCCATGGAACATTTCCCCTTGTCATGTGACTCCTGGACTTGTTCCTAGCTGTAAATATACAAACCTGTTTATATGACCATCAATTAGCTTAAACAAACACAACTGTAGTCACACATTCCAATGAATCAAATGGCAAGACTGATGTGTTAAAAAACAAAGCAGACTTTAATTAGTCCAAATAAACCACAGGGACAAAACATAACAAACTGCCAATGGCCAGTACATAGAGAAATGGTGTGGCTTAGCACACTATAATGCCACAAAACTTGCCTCGACTGACACTGCTAGGGTAACCTTCTCACAAAGGAGCATCCATTATGCAGGGCAGGCACCTCAAAGATATTATTTGGGATGGGGACATTTGCCTTGGGAAGTAGAAGGGGTGGATGGGTCGGTAAGAGGCATGGATTTGGAGGTGGAAGAGGTAGTCTTGATTGTGGGAGGGGTAGTAAGGTCCTTGGAAGTGGTGGTTGGAGGTTTGGGAGGGGTGATGGCAAGGCAAAATGAAGGAACTTCGATAGGGTATTTATTAGTGGGAATGGTAAGGAGTGGGATCTTGGAGGTAGAGGGAGTGATGATGTGTGATGTGCTTGGGTCTGTTGTGAGTGCAGGTGCATGTGTGTTAGGTGTATGTGCTGCAAGTAGGGGTGTGTCTTGTCTTTGCCATGTTTGTTGAGTGCTTGATTGTGTGTGTCTGTATTTCTTTGGTATGTAGAATGTGACTGGTGTATCTGTGGATGTTGCGGTAGTGGAAGTGCTGGGTGTGGGTGTTGTGGGTGCTGATGTGGTGGTGACAGTGGGTGTGGTTGTCTGTGGTGTGTATGGAAGAAATGGTGGTTGGGTGTGGTTTTGTTTGTGCTGGTGGGTGTGGTGTTGTCAGTGGTGGTTGTGGATGTGATGGTGATGGGGTGCCTGTGGTTGTGGTGGTGGGTGCGGTGTCTGTCTGTTTGGATGTGTGTCTGCTTTTTTTTGAGGTTTTTGCTTATGTGTGGATGAGCTGCTTGGGCCTGTATGAGTGTGTGCGCTCAAATGTTCGTGTATGCTTTGTATAGGTTTGGGAATAGGGTATTGGTATGGGTAAGGAGCAGGAACATAAGGTGAGGGGATGGAAGGCCGCACTGAGGGAGGAGGCCAGAGCCTGAAAAGATCTCTGTACACCAGTCATTGCACTTTGAATGCCTTCCAGGCAGGCCACCAACTGCTGCAGATGGCTGCCTTGCCCCTGGAGGCCATTCAGTAGTACAGTCTGACCCACTGAGGTGTTTCTCAGGAGGTCAATAGTGTGCTCATCCTGCAAAGCTGGGGAGACTGGGGCTAGGGATTAGGTGCCTGGAGCGAAGGAGATGGCTCCCCTTTTAGGGAAGTGGTCCCGGCCAACAGGTTGGGAAGCACAAGGGAGGGTGGCATTGGAACTGGGGTAGTGGACAAGAATGAAGTTGAAACAAATCCTGTGGGGTCCACCACCACTCGAAAATGCCACTGGAGGATGACTCTGAAGATGACGAAGTAGAGCTTGCGTCCTCTGGGGCACTCCCCACACCCTCTCGGTCACTGGGTCTCTCCGTGTCTGTACTGTCTGGACCAAAACCACTGTAACTAGCTGCATCCCTTTCTCCTTTGCTTGCCTGGAATGAATCTGAAATGACATATACAATTAATTTATTGCAATTGTGTTAACACACCTGACCAACAGACTTGAACACAAAACATTTCTAAAGTGCACAGATTACACCTGCTTCATGGTTCGCTATATAGGCTTCCTCATTGGCATGAGCACATGCATGCATGCTACATTACCCTGAAACAGTTGGTCACAGAGATGTCATTACCCCAGACAGCTCCAATATCATTAATGACTTGTCTGCACTCCATCCTTATGTCTATACTAAGATAGTTAATCACCTTGTATACGTTGGCCCCTGTAGTATAACATAGGAAACTTAAGTCACCAAATAGGGTGGCTCCTAAATATACATTTCCACACTGTTCACACAAGCCCCAGAATTCAGCACATATTCATTTACCTTAAACAACATCATGATGTCATGAGGGTCAGGTTATACAGTAATGTAGCTGCAATATTTGTTGTAGCAGAAATAATGTCACATGCAAATGCTCATTTCAAACTGATGTCACTTTTTACATGAAACGTCAGCATATGTGTACTTTAAGAAAAGTCAGATGAAAGCTGTACTGTAGTAGTGTTGCTTTGTATGACATGTAGCATAGAAAAGTAGCCCGGAGACATTGAGGCCAAAGTGTTGGGAGATAGATACTCCAAATGCACACAGCATAAGGGTTTGTATAGTTCTATGCTCATTCCCAATCCTGCTTTGTACTGGTGGCAACACCATTCTTAAATTGCATTCCTACAAACCGATAAACCTTTGAAGATTGCTGTGTGTCAGTGACAGAATATGACGGCAAGTTTTCGGATATCTGTTTTGTTGACCGACAATTTGAATACATCTAGCACAAGCATAAATCAAACGTTAACACACAACATGTGTAGTTCTCACATGCTAAGCACTACACAGATATGAATGCATAATTTTGTGGTTATCTGCTGACTATACTCATCCCTGGTCATGTCCTACACTGACTAAGCCAGCCCACTAACAACTTGTAGCCCAGGGCTATCCGACATGTACTGTGATGTGAGCTACTATGAAACATGATACACCATTGTGACCTTTTGAAGGTTAAACTACTTGTGCATTATTGTACAGACAGGCTCATTGACTTGATGCATACGGTCCATAGAGCCTGATACCATAGTATAGACTATATCCTAAGACTTAGGTCACTATGAAAGGGCCGCCATGTGTGACACTGAGAGCTTCCTCTCTGGGGATGTGTTGGTATGTGGACTACTTAATGGGATATCATACTACACTCTGTTAAAGGGATGACATCAACATACATTGTATTTCTTGTTGGATTCTTTCAATGTAAAAAAGCTGATGATCCACACATCAAAACCACTTCTGAAGTAACTAACTATCTGCACTGTCAATGTGTCACATGTGAAATAGGCCTGTACAATGCAAGCATGACTTTTGAAAAAGTGAAACAGACCTGTGGTAGTAAGAGGCCTGTCATAAGTAAATGGCACACATTGACACTGTGGGTCAATGAAAAGAAGTATCAGGTCAGGGGGTTGCCCCAGTCACAATTCCAAATGTAGTCCATGTAAAAGTAATCAGGGCTACTATTGTTTCTGAAAACATATTTTGGGATCATCCAAGGATCTGTAGGTCCACAGGGATATTACTCTGCACATCAGTTGTATTGCCACAGAAACTCTGCCCCAGCCTGGCCTATGGTCCAGGCTAGACACAACTCATTGTCAGGCCTTGCTCTGTGTTGGCTGAACATACTGATCCCACATGAACATCACATTTCCACCCCTTCAATATATAAAAGTACATCTTGTTGCCATCTAACAAGTTACCTCAAGGTTGTGTGGCACTCTGAAGGGGTCTGTGAGGTATTGCTGGTTCCCAGATAACAATTTGGCAAGCCCTGATCTAGGCAGAGTGATATGTGGGATTGTACACATAGCTAAAATCATCCTCAACTGCTTTATACAGAATGCATACGCAGCTTATGATGTAAAGCCTATACAATTGTTTTCACATTTAGCATGATCTGAGTAGTAAATAAATCATAGGTACCATGAAATGTGCAGATGCATAGAGTGTACATGCATCACAAGTAGAACCTAGGGCTTGCCACACATCACACATTCCAAATGTGATGTTAAGTATGCAATGTACAGTGCTCAACAATCCCTGACATGATTGTCTTATGTAGGAACCGCAAAATGTTACAACAGTAATCAGACTTCACTCTGGAACTCAGAGGCACATTGTCATGTTTGGGAATGGAAATGATGGAGTTAAACAGAGTAAAATATGTATGTAAAATAGTTCCCTGTTCCAATGGTGAGCCATAGAGCTGGCCATACAGGTAAAGTATCTCATCAGCCAGCAGCTCCAACTCCTCTGCAGAAAATTCACGGGGCCTCTCACCTGTGTGGCCTGGCATGATTGCTCCCAGAGGTGACAAACAGCAGCTACAGTCAAGGAGGTCTTGATAGCAGCAGTGTCAGGAGCAAGTGAGATATTTTTCAAACTGCTGCATACATATGTGCAATGTACGGGGTCCAAAAGGGGTGTGGTGATGGACGGAGCATCAGAACCAATCAAACACTCACACCCAGTCAACAGATCTGGGTTTGATCCATCACCATTCTTTAGCCCACTCTGCCACCCCAGTTCAGACATGGCCATATGCAAATCAGTCTGACCCTGTGCCTCATGGGAACAGTCCAGCCCGAACTGCCAAGCCATGCCTTCCCTGGACCGGAAACAAGCTTCCTAGAACCGGTTTCTGGCATTTCAGCCGTCTTCAGCCAGGCTTGCTTGAATCCAGTGGCAAAGTGAGCAAGGGACTCACGTCTGAGCATACCCTGCCAACTTATGGCGAACAAAGCGGTACAAAAGGGGGGTGGTGATGGACGGAGCATCAGAACCAATCAAACACTCACACCCAGTCAACAGATCTGGGTTTGACCAATCACCATTCTTTAGTCCACTCTGCCACCCCAGTTCAGACATGGCCATATGCAAATCAGTCTCACCCTGTGCCTCATGGGAACAGTCCAGCCCGAACTGCCAAGCCATGCCTTCCCTGGACCGGAAACAAGCTTCCTAGAACCGGTTTCTGGCATTTCAGCCGTCTTCAGCCAGGCTTGCTTGAATCCAGTGGCAAAGTGAGCAAGGGACTCACGTCTGAGCATACCCTGCCAACTTATGGCAAACAAAGCGGTACAAAAGGGGGGTTGGTGTACGCGGTCATCAGCATATACAGACGCAGCCATTGGCCCTTTACGGTCACAATCACCAACTTTAGCGAATGGCTATGTCCGTCGTGGAGTCACCCATCCACTGCATGGTCGACTTCCACTGGAGGCTTCAGAAGCACAATGTGCTGGATGCTAGGTTAGGCAGCCGCCATTTTAAAGGTTGAAAGTACTGTATTGGTGACTTTTAAGTGCATCACCACCACTCCAAAACAAGTTTAAATATCTACAAATACATTGCCATGAAATGTTTTGATACACTTTTCCTTTGTGAAGCATTAAGGCTATATTAGCGTGGTGCAGTGTACTCTGCTGGTGACAGTATTTTGTTCAAAATAAATTTCAAAAAACATACAAAGGTGCAAATAATATACCTGAATTATATGTTACACATTATTGGTCAAGACACATGTCAAGGCCACAATGGGAATTTTTGATGGATGTTGCACAATATCCTATTTGAAAGTAATATTTGTATGTTGCAACTTGAAACATTCATGTACTGTCACATGAGCTTTGGCTTACTCTTCACGTATGTTACTGTGGACATTGTGACCAACGTTCAAGAACTGTTTTCAATTCACACATAGGTACCCTGGGAGAGGGAGGAGATGATCGCCTCCGGTGTACCTTCAATTTCCAGACCTTCAGACCATGGAAGAAAGGGATATCATCAAGAAGTTTTGTTTGAATAGGCAAACCATACTGGATTGATGTCATCAGTTGGAGCCTGATCTCCTTCCTCAAAACACTAATCCCACATGATGTATCCCATCAACTGTGAAACGTATGGCAGTATTGCATTTTCTGGCCACAGGTTTCTTTAAATACACTGTGGCAATATCTGATGGTATGCCACAACCAAAGTTCAGTGGTGTATTACAAGACGCGCTTTCAGCATTGATGAGACACATTGATAGGCCTTGGTGTGAAATTCCGCTCCGCTTGAGTAGTTTGCCGAGTTTTTCCCACATGTAATGGAGAGGAGTTGTTTCTGCGCTTGCCAAGGTTAAGTTGGTGAGAGCAAGCAAGGAAAATCTTACTCCAGACCCAGCGAGATTTTTCAGCGCGGACGGCTGCAGATGCCCGCCACTGCTCACATTGAGAAGCCTTCCCTTCGTGTTGAGGCAGCTGCCGCTCGAGTAGAACATCTGCATGTGCTGCAGAAAGAAGCAGTGCCATCTTGCGCTGCGCATGGTGCAGTTTGTGCTGATTTTCCTGCACGGGACAAACACCGGGCACTAAAAACCAGCGCGAATGGCGCAACCCAGTGCACTTCACCCGCTTGTGTAACTCAGCGTAGCGCGGCAGAGTTTTTTGGTCACTTCACATAGTTGCACGTAGTGGAACTCCATGAACTCCGCTCAGGCTTACACATTGACAGCTACATCCAGTTCCCCAGATGTGAGGATTTAGCCAATGTGAAGATTGATTTCTGTGGATTTGGTTGCCTCCCACATGTGGTTGGAGCCATTGATGGCACCCATATTGCCTTAGTACCACCGCAAGCCTGGGAACCAGTTAACCGTAACAGGAAACACTTACATTCTATCGACGTGCAAGTTGTCTGCTTACCTTATTTGTATATCACAAACGTCTGTGCCCAGTTCCCAGGAACAGCCCATGATTCCTTTGTACTGCAGAAGAAGCACCATACCTAAAACTACTACCGGAAAGGACCAGGTTTGTTGGTCAGTGTTATCTGTCTTTACTTTGTGTGGATAAAGTCAGGTAGTAGAATCAGAAAGTATGTAAATTATTGTTGCACTAATATCTGTCTTCCATCTCGGAGACTCAGCGTATCCCTACTATCAATGGTTGTTGTCTCCACTGAGGAATCCAACATCGCCAGGGGAAGTCCGCATCAATGAGGCCCATGGAAGGATACGGGCAAGTGGAGCAGGCTTTTGGGCTTGTGGAGGCAAGATTTAGATTTCTGGGCAAAACTGGGGGAGCCCTCCTCTACTTACCTGGGAAGATGTGTCAAATCAATGTGGCCTGCTGCATGCTCCACAACATCTTCTTGCTACGGGAAACCTCTTATATCGCAGAGGATGAAGACCATGAAGTTCCACCGGAAGAGGATCCTGAAATGCCAGATGATGAAGATAGTGGTAATTGAGGAAGGAGCTGACTTGAGTCAAGATCTCACCAACAACTTTTTCTCATGAGTGTAAGTATTTTGTAAAATGTCATGACTTTGACTGTCACAGCAACTTGTGGTAATATAGAAACAAGTCCTGTGCACAAGCGTGAGGGTGAAGGTTTTAGTGTAAATTTAGTGCAGAAATTATGATGGTTGACATCAGGAGTATCTTAATGGGGATTTATATATCAATCCAGATCAATACAGAATCAAAAGACCAGCCGACACGTGTTTCTTCACAACGTGGTTCAATTGTGAGTCTTCAGGGCTGTATTATGGCAAAATCATGGATATCGAGGTACTGGTGATAATTCCGTCCCGGTCGCGATGCTGGTTACTCGAAAATACTGCAACTTTTGTGGTAATGATGAGAGAAGTATGTTAGGGTCAAATATTAGGAAGGTCAAGCTCCGGGAAATCCAGGTGAAAGGTGTTTTGTTGAGAAAGGTTTTTACACATGGTCATTTTGTTTGTGTTGCTTTGATTTTTAACATGGGCTGTGTTCTCCAGCAGTTGATAATGTGAATTGCTTTGTATGTATGGTTTGATAGCTAATTTCTTTGTTGTGTTTTCGATACCTTCACAATGGCATCTTCATTTGGACATTTCAGAGTTGTGACATTTACGGGTATAGGATGCTGTTTGGAAGTATAAAGGGGACATTGGTTGTTCCTGGGAATGACTGTCACAGACTTTGGGTGTACAAATCCAGTTCAGATTAAGATGGTCTAAAACATGTGACTGTTGTTTTGAATGAGTACGGACACTATATATAAAATTTAAAGATAGGTATGATATGTGTCTGTAACTCAGTTTTAACCTTGTCGGAGAGTATATGTAACCTCCTTTGTACAATGGGGCTCTCAAGTTTTTTAGATTGATATCACTTTATTTTGATACACATCTACTCTAATCACACTTAAATTGCGAGGTTGGTCATGTTACTTTCATGTCAGTTTAGTGCCGATGATGACATAGTAAGCCAACTGGTGAGGACCTACCGATACCTCCCTTGGTGTTGCTTACGTGAGGCAATTCCTGACCCACCTTACTCTTTTTTAGATCCACATAGTTATTTAAGTGCTGTGGGTTCACCGGCCTGTTCTATTTTGTTTAAAATGACACATATGGGCGGGTATGAAGAGATAATGAACCCTGTCCCACCAACACGGCCAGACTGGGAACCAACACCGGCCCTGGCAAACTGCTCGGCTGCCTTTCCTCCTTGATTTTAGTTGATTTTGTTACAGGAGGGTGATATTGCCGGCCCCTGGTAACAAAAATGGCCCTCCAGGGGCCCAAAACTGCCCCCCACCCTGGCAGCCCACCGGGGAAACGCCCGGTGCCCCCACCAAGAAAGAAACGGTGCGATGTTCCCTTGAAAATCAGATTTTAATGTGTAGTATGTAACCAGGTCTTGATAGTTTGGCAATCTTGAGTGGTAGTTTGGCATTCTTGAGTGGAGGGCGTCCTGGTTCATTTTCCCTCTTTGGCTCCCCGTTTGTAACAAATTCAGTACCAGATCACTTCCACAGTGATAGGATGGAAATTATGAGGATTCCATTGGACTTGTTGTGTAGGGGTAACAATGCAATCGTGTGCCATCATGTGCTCCGACAAAATGTTGTTGTGGGGCCAAATCATGCTATTCACCCTTCACATTGGCTAAATCCTCATTGTGTGTAAAGTGTATGTAGCTATTGATGAGTCTCCTTATTGTAGACCAAAGTGCTTGTGGCAACAACAAAAATGTGGTTGTGACATTCCACCAGATATTGCCACAATGTACTGGAATGATTCTGTGATCAGAAATTGAAGAACTGCCATGTGTATTTCTATTGTTGTTATTGATCTGGGATTCCTTTTGTGAGCTAGGTAATAGGGCTCCAGCTGATGACATGACCAGTTGCTCCTATTCAATAGGAAACCGATGTATCCCCTCCTTCCATGTTAACCCCTTCGGTGCCCGCCCCTTTCCCCGCCCTGTGCCGGCCGTTGCATTAGAGGGCGGGGTTTGTGACGAGCTGGACTCGTCATGGGCACAGCGCCACCGCGGCCCATGACGAGTCCAGCTCGTCACGGGCACCGAAGAGGTTAAGGTCTGCAACTGAAAATGTGATCACTGGCACAGAATATTTTAGTCATGTATGATTTGCTGTGTTTCTGACATAATGCCAGCCTATTGTTGGTACACTGGAATAAAGATGGTATGTGAGAATACACTTGTATGTATGTGTTGTTGAGACATGCAACATATCCATGCTTGCACAAGTTGATATTGTTGCCATTGTAAATTTCAGATGGGAGTACATATGTGCATTGCTAGATGTGAGATATACTACAGAAGGCAATGAGTTTCAGACTAGTGGATTTATTTAAGTGAACAAGGAGAAAATAAACATTGTGCATACAGAAAATTGAAGAAGTCACTTATGGTGAATGAAAACATAGTTGTAGATGCCAAAAAGTTTGAAGTCCAATGTCCAAAATACTACTATCATCAGGAAGGTAAATTTGTCTAGAAATATTCAACAGAGTGAATGTGTTACAAACACCTGAAACTCAACCAATTTCTAGTGACCTGACTGAGTGGCTGCTTAGGCTGCCCACCACCAGACATGTTTCTGGACCCCTGGGTCGAGATCCTACTGCTCTCGGGGGACCGAAATTATGCATATCCTGGGACAAGGTGCCAAGCCTCCTCCCCCAGGATGGGCAGGGTTTACGAAGGAGAAGCTTCAAATGCATGCCGCTTTTGTGAGCCTCTCCAGGCCATTTGCTGCTTTCTCCATTGGTCAACCCCCCACTTTGGCGGGAGAACCATCGGGAAAAACAAGTGAGGAGGAGAGGTGTGCCCACCTCTGCCAACTCCACCCCTCAGGTGGGGGAGGCGAGGTGAAGCACAACCTCTTGAGGATGGGGGACCCAGCCAACCAGGGACAGGCTCCTAACCCCCTCCCCCTGGAGAGTGGCAGAATAGGGGGTGCCCACTGACTTGGCCCTAGCTCTACAGGCCTGTCTCCCCTCGAACCTGCTCCTGCGAAATCCTGGTGTGTCCTGCAGCCAGCAACCTCACAAACCCCGGAGAACCTGCCTGCCTTCACTTCATAGACTGAATCTCCCATGAACACCGGACTTGTTCAAACTGCAGCTTCTGGCTCCGGCCGGATACAGCGAATCCAGCCCACTCTTCACCTGCCGAGCCCGGCCCGAGCACGAGTGAAAAACACCACGAGGAGGTCACCCCGGTGATTCTGACCCGAGATCTGGCGACTCCTGACCTACCTCAAGCCTCCAGACGACGCCTGCAGCCTCAATCCAGAGGATCCCCGACCAGAGCGGGTAAGAAAATCCGACCCTAAAAGGCACCCCTGCACCCGATGCCCCACAGCCTTGTGTTCCCAAACCAACGGTGCCTAACCAACCCACGACATCCCAACTTACCCCTCGAAGTGGTGGGTGCACCCAGAAGATCCTCGTCCCCGAGCCTGCAGTGTTTCTTCAAACCGGAGGTTCTCCATAGAAAACAACAGGCACCCCAGTGCCGCTGAGGGTGCGATTTTTGTGCCAACTTGTTTCCCCATTTGCCCTGAGCTAAAGTCCAGGAGCTTTTATCCCACAACCCCGTGGCCTGCTCGTCAGCAGCCACCAACCGGAGACCCCCTATCCTCCATAGGATAACATTGGGCCTCAACACTCTGCACCCGGCCGCCCTAGTGCCACTGAGGGTGCAACAACAGTGCATCACTGACCCTGGGGAACCCCTGAGTCTAACCCCAGAACCTTAACTCCCACAGTCGAATACTTAGAACCGATAACCTGTTTTTCCTCTGCAGGATAACATTGACACTTTTTCCTGAAAAAGTTTTTAAGTGTAGAGTTTTAAAAACTAAAGAAATGCTTTAAAATTGTACGATTTAACCAAAACGCTTTTACTCACCTGTCCCAGTGCTGCATCCAGGCATACAGCACTGAGTAAGAAAGGTAATCCAAAAGTAACTTACCTGCTATTTTACTGAAAATCCCATTGAAGTCTATGTGCTATATTTACAAGTGATTGCATTTCCCTGAAACAACACTGTAAGTCAAACCAAAGTACATTTACAATTGCAATACAACTGTATAACATTCAGCATTTATTACTGCAAAGTATTTATTGCTTACCTGTGCCAGGCTTGCTTGGTTCTAGAAATAAAATACCTAAAAGAATATTTTTTATACAAACACAATTGGCCTAGAGGTCAGTTATTGAGTGTGTGAATTCATTTGCTGACTGAGTGTCTCTGAGTAGAGCATTGCATGTATGTAGATTGCTCACTTCATGAGAAATGAACACCAGTTGTAACATCTCAGATAAGTGATAATGGTCAAAATCACAATTTCATCTTGTTTTGAGTTACAGAAGCAGGGCCTCATGGCAGTTGCAGGCATTATATTGGGGCACTGGGAAGACCAACACCAGTCTTCTGGGCCTCCAGATGATGCTTGGCGGCCATGGATCGCACCTTCCCCCTCAGGTCCTTCCACTTCTTCCTAATTTCCTCCTGTGTGCGCAGGGTGGTACCTACAGCATTCGCTCTGTTTAATATTTTGCAACACATTTGCAATTTCTCACTGAGAGTAGTATGTTAGACTTGGGCTCCAAACAATTGTGGCTCTACTCTTATGATTTAATCCACCATGACTGACAACTCTGCCTCTGAAAAATGTGGATTCTTTTGCCTTGCCATGTCCCCAAATTAAAGTCAGTGAAAATACAAACAGAAATACAGCAAGGGATGTAAATATACTGTGCAGAAAAAGTGTGTGGAGAGTGGTAAAACAGCTGGGGAAAAAAGCCTGCCTTATCTCACCAAAAGGATGGCTCAAAATAACTGTGCAGCAGTGGAGTGGCAAAGGATCATGGTCTGAAATGGGGTGCTTTTTATAGTGTGATTTGCAGGTGTACCAACTTGGCCAGTTGACACCAAGTGTGTTGTATTTGTATCCATCCAATGGCCACTGTTATGGTGCTTGACTGAGAAAATAACACAATGGACTACCGCAGTTGGGGGACCGCCATAAGGGGACCTCCAGACAATTATTTTCGTAATCGGCTCAGCAGGAACTCACGGCCCTGATGGTGACGGAGTACGAATCACCAACATTGCAGTCTGCCACGTCGCAAGTGGAACACACTCCCTCTACGCGGTCGGTGGTTCTGGCTGCATGCAACGTAATAGGGCAGGGGGAAGACAACCGGCTCCATGGTGTTCTTGGAACTGCTGCTATGGCAGTATGGTGGTAAGACCGCCAAACTTGTAATAAAGCCCTATGTCACAAATGTGACAGATTTGCCGTCCGCCGTATTACAAGTGCATTATATTAGGCCTGGGCCAAAATTCCGTTCTGTTCGCAGAAATTGCGATATTTTGGCATTCTCGCGTTCCGCGGAAAGCGCGAAAATGTCAAAATTTCCGCATTCCGCAGCTTAGCGATAATTTTTTTCTTGCTCGCGCTGTAAAACAATACATTCTCGCGCGCGCGCGATCGCCTTACCTGAATCCCTGCGTTCTCCGACAAGTTTTCTTGACCCGGTCGCGTTCTCCACGAGATGTTGGATTTTGGTAGCCATTTTGCGCTGTCTCGCGAGAGCTCGCGGCCGCATTCAAGTCATTTTTCACGCGATCACGTCATTTGTCGCGCGATCAGGTCTTTCTTCTCGCGATCATGCACCGCGCGAGTATGAGAAGATTGAGATCTCGAACATGTCATTCTACATCGCGAGCCAGAGAATGAGGACGCGGGCACATGAAATCGAACGCGAACAGGAGAAAGAGACCGCGAACACGTCATATCCAACGCGACAGGGACAAAGAAGAGAACGCGATCATATCGTTTTCGACACGCCGGCGGAAGTAATGTGAAGCTGGAGAACTCAACAACGTAAAATTTACAATTTGGAGAGGAATATCGGCTCTAGCAGCATGAAACCATCTGCAAATACTGATTTTGGATGAAAAGAACTCCTTACATTCACATTTGGCTTTCCTTTTTTGTGCAAGGACTCCAGGAGTCATTTTTTTTTTACAAGGTGGAGAGAGGGAGGAAGTGACACAGATTCTCCAACTTCCTGTTCCTGTCCAGCAGGCTCCTCCCAGTGCTTTGTCCATCTCCTGCTCATTCTGCCTTTGGATTTGGAGCTGGAAAGATCACTCTTTTTGTCTGCTGCATCATTGCAATTGGATTTCAGGATTTTTGGAATAGGATATTTTACAAGTAAGTGGTTGTTGTGTTTGATTGTGGGCATTGCAGTTGTTGTGTAACTACAATTTATTTTTGATAATTAATTATCATCATTCCTTTTTTTATTTTAAATTTATTTTAATTTTGTGGGTTGTAGTAGTAGGCCCGAGCTAGCCATGGGCATGGCCTCATGGGTGTGTGTGTGCATGATGAAGCAACTGTTCCTTTTGTTTTTTGAATATATTTCATTTTCAATCACATTTAGGGCATGGATGGCATTGGATTGAGTTGGGGAAGTGTGTTTTTTGGGGTGGCCTTGCTGATGTTGTTGGGCCTGGACATGTGGCTGGTGGCCATTTTGAGGCCTAGGCCTGCAAGCTTGCCTGGCCTTGTCTGCCAGCAGGCCTGCTTTCATCCACTGCTACCAGAGCAGGTAGCCACAGCTTTAGTAATCTACTGTTTTCTGTGTGCTCTGTTGAATTTAGACATCATTTAGGGCATGGATGGCATTGGATTGAGTTGGGGAAGAGTGTATTTTGGGGTGGCCTTGCTGATGTTGTTGGGGCTCGCCATGTGGCTGGTGGCCATTTTGACTTTTGAGGCCTAGGCCTGCAAGCTTGCCTGGCCTTGTCTGCCAACAGGCCTGCTTTCATCCACTGCTACCAGAGCAGGTAGCCACAGCTTTAGTAATCTACTGTTTTCTGTGTGCTCTGTTGAATTTAGACATCATTTTGGGCATGGATGGCATTGGATTGAGTTGGGGAAGTGTGTTTTTGGGGTGGCCTTGCTGATGTTGTTGGGGCTCGCCATGTGGCTGGTGGCCATTTTGAGGCCTAGGCCTGCAAGCTTGCCTGGCCTTGTCTGCCAACAGGCCTGCTTTCATCCACTGCTACCAGAGCAGGTAGCCACAGCTTTAGTAATCTACTGTTTTCTGTGTGCTCTGTTGAATTTAGACATCATTTAGGGCATGGATGGCATTGGATTGAGTTGGGGAAGTGTGTTTTTTGGGGTGGCCTTGCTGATGTTGTTGGGGCTCGCCATGTGGCTGGTGGCCATTTTGAGGCCTAGGCCTGCAAGCTTGCCTGGCCTTGTCTGCCAACAGGCCTGCTTTCATCCACTGCTACCAGAGCAGGTAGCCACAGCTTTAGTAATCTACTGTTTTCTGTGTGTTCTGTTGAATTTAGACATCATTTTGGGCATGGATGGCATTGGATTGAGTTGGGGAAGTGTGTTTTTTGGGGTGGCCTTGCTGATGTTGTTGGGGCTCGCCATGTGGCTGGTGGCCATTTTGAGGCCTAGGCCTGCAAGCTTGCCTGGCCTTGTCTGCCAACAGGCCTGCTTTCATCCACTGCTACCAGAGCAGGTAGCCACAGCTTTAGTAATCTACTGTTTTCTGTGTGTTCTGTTGAATTTAGACATCATTTTGGGCATGGATGGCATTGGATTGAGTTGGGGAAGTGTGTTTTTTGGGGTGGCCTTGCTGATGTTGTTGGGGCTCGCCATGTGGCTGGTGGCCATTTTGAGGCCTAGGCCTGCAAGCTTGCCTGGCCTTGTCTGCCAACAGGCCTGCTTTCATCCACTGCTACCAGAGCAGGTAGCCACAGCTTTAGTAATCTACTGTTTTCTGTGTGCTCTGTTGAATTTAGACACCATTTAGGGCATGGATGGCATTGGATTGAGTTGGGGAAGTGTGTTTTTTGGGGTGGCCTTGCTGATGTTGTAGGGGCTCGCCATGTGGCTGGTGGCCATTTTGAGGCCTAGGCCTGCAAGCTTGCCTGGCCTTGTCTGCCAACAGGCCTGCTTTCATCCACTGCTACCAGAGCAGGTAGCCACAGCTTTAGTAATCTACTGTTTTCTGTGTGTTCTGTTGAATTTAGACATCATTTTGGGCATGGATGGCATTGGATTGAGTTGGGGAAGTGTGTTTTTTGGGGTGGCCTTGCTGATGTTGTTGGGGCTCGCCATGTGGCTGGTGGCCATTTTGAGGCCTAGGCCTGCAAGCTTGCCTGGCCTTGTCTGCCAGCAGGCCTGCTTTCATCCACTGCTACCAGAGCAGGTAGCCACAGCTTTATTGATCAAGTGTTTTCTATGTGATCTGTTGAATTTTTAGACATCACCTTCCTGAGAGTGTAGTGTGGCTGTACACAGTACTAGTAGTATAACATAGCTCTAGTTAAAAAAAAATCATAAATGGCTAGACTATCTTTTGTTTGCACTAGTACAGTACTAAGTAACTGAACCACAAAAACAAATGCAACATTTCACTGATGTTCTTCTCCTGTCTTCTTTGCTTTTAGGTGCACAAAAGACAGAGTAGGAGGTGTCATCGGCATCACCTGGCTACCCATTGTACTGCCAGCCAGACAGAAGTCCTGCTGCGCATCACGCCCACGTGTGACCAGAACTTGTTGTGCATCTGCCTCCTGCCTGACGTCGGAATAAGATGGCCCCAAAGAAAGGTACCAGGTCCAGTACCAAGAAAGTTGCTGGTGAGAAGAAGGAACAGAAAAAGGAAGTGCCATTAACCACGACTGGTGGTGTGCGGGCCAAGGTTTTTTTTGGCACCAAAGCGTTGTCCGGGAACCAAGCTGGGAGCAGCACAGCGGTCCAGCAACCCCACCAACCTAGGCCCAAGGGCTTTACTGTCGCAGAGGTAGCCAGTCTACTAACGGGCAGCGATGTTGAAGAAATGTCATTACCGCAAAGTAGTACACAATCAAGTTCAACGCAGGCGCAAACTCAGCAGATCAGTGTGCAGCCGCCGCAACCAGAACAGCAGCAGCAGCCGCCGCAACCAGAACAGCAGCAGCAGCCGCCGCAACCAGAACAGCAGCAGCAGCCGCCGCAACCAGAACAGCAGCAGCAGCCGCCGCAACCAGAACAGCAGCAGCAGCCGCCGCAACCAGAACAGCAGCAGCAGCCGCCGCAACCAGAACAGCAGCAGCAGCCGCCGCAACCAGAACAGCAGCAGCCGCCACAACAGCCCACCATAGTAGTTGTTGCTCCTGACGTAGGGGCATTTCAGGAAATCGAGCTTCCTGCAGACAAAGCGAAGCGAAGTCAAACCACTGTTTCAGAACATCTATTGTCTTCCAGACCACCAGCAAGGAAAAGGAGGCTTAGTCCATCATCTTCTTCTTCAAGCCCCGCTTCTGATGATCGTGATGACACTTGGGTCCCACCAGCTCGGTCTGAGAGTGAAGTACGCCACAAGACATTGCTTCTGAAAAGGAAGGTCCCAGAAAAACTTAGAGTTATGGAGGTAGATGTAGAAGAGGGGGTGATGATGTTGATGAAGACGAGCCAGTCATCACGCACATTACTCCCGCACCAAAGGGATTGGAGACCGACATTCTAACCCTATCCAGAAAGGCTGCTACTGAGCGGGATGTAGCACGGATCTCACCAACACAGGTTACACCACCACTACCTCCAGCTGCCATATTTTCCAAGGCCCGGCAGGGACCTACATCCAGCTCAACCACCTCAGTAGGAAGTGGTAGTAAAAGTCACAGTGTAGGTGGACAGGGTCACATATTTTCAAGGACCCCCTCAAGTTCATCTGGTGTTGAAAGTGGCACATCCAGCAGTGCCAGAAAGTTCTCCTCCCCAGTTTGGGACTTCTTTTCTGTTAGCGCCAAGGAGGAGAACATTGCTATATGCGCAATTTGTCGGCAAGGTGTTCGGCGTGGTAAGCTTGGTACAAACTATGGTACCGGAGGACAAGCAAGTCATCTCAGAATACACCACACTATTGTGTGGGAGGATCACCTACTTAAGTTAAAAGAAAGTAGGAAAACTAAACCCTTTGAAGTTGGTCAGGAATCAGGGAGCGATATTATTGTGGTGGCAGGTGAAGAACAGGGAGGCATTTCTAGCCCTGTCTCCAGTAGTGCAGTCACTGCAGTGGTAACGCCCACATCCTCCTCAGTAACATCAGAGTGGCACCGCAGTAAGAGCCATACTCAGAGTGTGGGTGAGACACCAAGGCGACCGGCGGCGAGTACCTCAATGAGACAATCTGTGTCGTTGAGCCTTAGTGGGTTAATGGCACCACTAAGGAAAGTAAGCCAGCCTACCATTGACAGCATGTTTAGGTTGGAGGGGCAGTTCCAACGCAACCACCCAACGGCACGATTGTACAATGCGAAGCTGGCTAAAATGTTAGCGCTGGACCTTCTTCCTTTTTCATTTGTGGAAGGGGTGGGTTTCCTTGAATTTGTGTCTGCCATCTGCCCGAAATGGAAAGTTCCAAGCCGGTCCTATTTCGCAAGAATTGCTGTCCCGGCACTACATCATGATGTGCTGGAATTGGTTGGACAAGCTTTGCAGAAGAGTGCTGTGCACAATATCCACCTGACAACAGACATGTGGACCAGTTGCCAAGCCACAGATTACATGTGTATCACTGCACACTGGATCTCTTTTGTGGGGGTTAAAGATCAACTATCTGCACGAGGTGTTGTTGACACAGCTGCGATTTTTGAAGGTACTCGGAAACATGCAACTGTAGCCATGTTCGCCATGGAGAAATCTCATACGGCTGAAAACATTTTAGAAGAGTTTCGCACCAAGGTTTTGGAATGGCTGCAGCCCAGAGGGCTTGGTATTGGTTTTGTTGCCACAGACAATGGCAGTAATGTACTTAAGGCCATGGAACTTGGTTCCTATTTCAGGGTTCCGTGTTTGGCACACTGCATAAACATTATAGTGCAAGACTTTCTGAAAAAAGAACCCATAGTAAGCAATTTACTGTCCATCTGCCGAAGAATATGCACTCATTTCAGCCATTCTTTTAAAGCTCGGAAGCAGCTGAGGATCATCCAACGTGACCGTAGGGTGCCAGTCAAGGCACTCATCCAGGAGGTGGCAACACGTTGGAACTCAACGTATTACATGCTTGATCGTCTGTACGAACAGCACAGGTCACTCAATGATTATGTCTGGTACAGAAGCAGTGATGCTAGTGTTAAAGGCATGACCCTTCAGAGGGAGCAATGGACCCTAATTCAATGCCTGACTGAGATGCTGTCTCCTTTTGAGGTCTTCACACGTGAAGTCAGCAAGGAGGACTGTACAATGGGCCAAGCTATCCCATTGTTGCAAATGCTAGAGCATGAGCTGAATAATGTGTCTGAATCCTACAAAGGTGTAGAGGACAGAAGGCAAGCCCATGACTTGGTGGAGAGCTTATCCAGGTGCTTATCAGAAAATGTAAGGATACAAAATAAAATTTTGTCACAAGACCATTACATTTGTGCCACAATTCTGGATCCACGTGCAAAATTAGGACTATTCCGTTCTTTTTCCGACACTGATGTTGCCCGCTACAAAAGTTGTATAGCTGAAGCAGCCATCAAGTTTGAAAACGAAGGGCTGCTAATTAAAAGCCCGCCACATCAACCCACAACAAGTACTGATACTGAAGCAGGCCATGCAGAATCAAGTGCAACTTCGTCGGCTGAGGGCAGTGCGGTTGGCTCACAATCGCAACACTCACCATCACCATCGACTACAAAAACAATAACTGGATCATTCTGCCGAGTACAATCATTATCAGATTGGTATGTAAAGATGGGCCTTAAGCACAGTGCTGATGCACAGAAAAAACAGCACAAAAGCTTACCAGCAGCAACCCTGAACATTGAGCGGATGGTCCAGGCCTATCTGGACGACCCAACAGAGGTGTACGTTGATCAAAACCCAGTGCAGTATTGGCATAGGAAAAGGTCTGAATGGCCACAGCTCAGCAGGCTGGCGATAAGCTATCTGGCTTGCCCTGTCGCAAGTGTCTCTTCCGAACGTGTTTTCAGTGCTGCAGGTTCCATTGTAACCTTGAGAAGGACCAGTCTATCTCCCAAAAACGTGGAGAGGTTAACAATGATCAAAATTAATCAGCACTTCATACCACCGAATTACACAATGCATGAATCAACAGAGGAAGATGAGGACAGCGGCTCAGGTGACGGAAGTATTGTGTCAGATGATTACCTACTACTGGAAGATCCCCCAGAGTTTGAGGACGAGCTATACTTCCCTGACAATTAGGCTCGCACTTACTGTCTTCCTCCCTTTTTTCCCCCTTTGTTTGTGTCTGTTGTTCCGGTTATAAACTTGTGAATCGCAACCAATGCATTATCACCGTCTTCTAATCTTCTAATTTAAGATACAAGTTTCAGGTGTCTGCCATTTGACACTACAGTCCTCAGAATCCAGCTCCTCCGCTCGATCATACTGCATCTCCTGGTCAATTCCATTTCCCTCATGAATGATGATTGGATGATGGTAACAACAAATTCAAACTTTCCTCGTCCTTCCAAAACAAGTGGACCATGAATCTGATGACTTCTATAGCTATCCTCCTTCAGAGCCGAGAGAGACTGGCCATTAACTGAAAATAAGATGCAACAGGTAATGATTGATGCCATGCATTGTCCGCAGAAAAGCAGACTGAGTGATGTAGATTTTGTTGTGTGTGTTGCGCATGAATGAATTGATGTAATTGTGCACTGCCACTAATCAACATTCTACAGAACACACTAATTTTCCTCTTCTGGCAAACAAGAAATGTGTACTTCTCCTGCATCTTGGTGATACATTGCTTTTAATTCAATACAGGAAGGGGACTCACTACATCTGCGCAATGCAAATGACTGTGACTTAACAGCACCGTCCATCATGATGATGGCGAAAGAGACGGCCTGCAGCGTTAACGAGATGAGATGCAACAGGTAATGATTGATGCCATGCATTGGCCGCAGAATAGCAGACTGAATCATGTAGATTTTGTGGTGTGTTGCGCATGAATTGATGTAATTGTGCACTGCCACTAATCAACTTTCTACAGAACACACTAGTAATTACTAATTTTCCCCTTCTGGCAAACAAGAATTGTGTACTTCTCTCCTGCATCTTGGTGATACATTGCTTTTAATTCAATACAGGAAGGGGACTCACTCAATCTGCGCAATGCAAATGACTGTGACTTAACAGCACCGTCCATCATGATGATGGCGAAAGAGACGGCCTGCAGCGTTAACAAGATGAGATGCAACAGGTAATGATTGATGCCATGCATTGGCCGCAGAATAGCAGACTGAATGATGTAGATTTTGTGGTGTTGCGCATGAATTGATGTAATTGTGCACTGCCACTAATCAACTTTCTACAGAACACACTAGTAATTACTAATTTTCCCCTTCTGGCAAACAAGAAATGTGTACTTCTCTCCTGCATCTTGGTGATACATTGCTTTTAATTCAATACAGGAAGGGGACTCACTCAATCTGCGCAATGCAAATGACTGTGACTTAACAGCACCGTCCGTCATGATGATGGCGAAAGAGACGGCCCGTTAACTTAAGATGAGAAGTAACAGGTAATAAATGATGATAATTAATGGCATGCATTGGACACCTGACTCTGAGCTATTGGTCTTTGTGTTTGCGTTGTTTGTTGTGCACAAAGTGATGTCAAAGTGTACTAGTGTTAATCTATCTTTCTGTACACAATAAAGAATGACTCAAGTCAGTAATATTTATATTTCTACTCTTGTTGTGTTATAAAAATTACACTTGTATTGCAGGCCGATCTTCAGTCAGTAGAAGTATCAGAGCTGATGATGAAGTCAGGAGGATGTTTCATGAGTGGCATAAAACGGAAAAGCCTAAAGGTAAACACGTGAACCACAACCACAGCACACCCAAATGTCTGTGTAGAAGTTGAATAGAGTGTAGCGGTGGGATGACTGCAGTGCATTGATTTTACTAACTTTAACTGTAAAATGCTATGTCTGGAATGGATAATGTGCTTTGCGTTTGTCCAACTCTTTGAGAGAAAAAAAAAAAGGACTCTAAAGTGTTAACGTAGGATGTGCTAATGGTAAGCACTGTGGGCCTGATCTCTCCTGTTACTGTTGAAGGTCTATGCTGGAAACAGACTACAGTAGAGATGATGCATATGCATACATGCCACTTCGGAAAGTGTTCTTGTTGCACTACACCATCACTTGTGCATTTGTTTTCACTTTCTTTCTGAATATCCCCTTTGGTTTTCAATCTAAAATTACAGGCCGGGCCTTGTCCAAAACTTTGTAAAACATTACAATGCATATTAATTACCTTACCAATCAATCACCTTTTTATTCCAGCCGGGCAGTGGCGAGTGGTGAGGCGACACACCCAAGATTGATGGACGAGAGGAGCAAGAGGAATGCCGAGATGCAAAAAACCAGTCCACATTTTTGACCAGGATAAGACAGTAACAGTATCCACTTTTCACTTCTTTTAAATAATTTGATTAATATCTTGTATACATTCTTTACAACAGTGTGTTCTTGGAGTTGTTGTTATCAATCATCATTACGTTTGCTCTGTGTTTAGGATTCTTCACTACCAATATTTTAAATTTCTATTTGCTATCTGTTAAAGTATTAAGGCCGGAACAGAACAAGAAATAGAAGTGTATGTAATCCGGGTCTCATCATGCATGCATTTCCTTTTTTATACCTTAACATATGGAATGGATATGGTATGGTAGTCTTCAATGATTGTCGTTTGTTTGTCTATGTATGCATACTGTTTTTCTATGTCAAACCTTTCCCAAAATCCCCCTTCCCATCCAATCAACGGACCCTAACCCTCTTCCCCCGGGCTGTGTGACTTATTGTCGAGGTGTAACTAAATTAAATGTACACCAATACTTAATTACACACTTGCTGGGGCGGATGTGGTGAAAGCAACACTACTTCAATTTCAATGCAGAGCGATGAACTTCTTCTGCTTGCCCACCCATGAGTAGGATATTTCACAGGTTCTTTTATTTAACAAAGGAACATATACCTCAGCATGAATTGCCGGCATTGATTGGATTTGTTTGTTGTCATTCCTCATATACAGCACTAACTGTTAGACTGTAGGCATAGCCAAGTCGACAAAACTATAGTTTGTAACTCTGTCTAGTAGGCTATCCTCAAAATAACCAGCATTCAGTTTTTTTGGCAAATATTTGAGCATATAATTGTTGCTCGGTAAATTCTGTGATGTACTTCATTCAACTACTCCTCTAACAGTCTCTCAAAGGCGATTGACTATCTCCTTTTCTTTTTTTGGAAATGCTGCCACCCTGCCAGTGTATACTACTACTACTATACTACCACCACCACCCCAATCATGGCATGTATGAAAAAGGAAACCATCTTCACCATGCAGCCAGTGCTGTGCCACAGTTGGACATAAACATCAAGCACCGGTAAGAGAGAAGTTTGGGGGAGGCAGAATCAATAATGGACATGTTGTCAATGATGTCAGTTTCAAACACCACTCCAAAGAATGCATAGTAGGACCAGTCAATGAGTGAGGTGTGTCGCATCTATCTGTTTGTGTCTTATACAGTCAGCAAATTATTGAAATCAAACACACGCTATGGGCGGCCATGCACCAGCAAAGAAACAGTGTGATGTAAAACAGTTACCCCACCTACAAAACATTAACAACATTGCATGTAACATAGAAAAATATATTTAATTGACCCTAACAAATAAACTAAACCCACAAAAGCTAACCCACCCACCTCCCTAACCCCAACGACTGTCCATAGAAATAGAGAACGCCCAAACGAGTCAAGAACGAACAGGAATTAAAAAAGGGGCAGTGACAGGGACTAACTGGTGGGGCGGGACTGGAGGAGGACACGAATCTGGTCCTCTAAATGGGCGACGCGGCGTCTAAGGCCGCGGCAGTTGCAGCCACAGTGGGGGGGGGCACCGGAGATGGCACGGTGGCGGCGGGCAGCCGCCAGACGGTGGCGCCGTACCGCTGGAGGGCGGTGGCTGGGGCCCGGGGCACTGGAGGAGGCTTGAATTGCTGCTGCAGTCTCCTCCTCCTCCTCGGCTAGGACCACCAGCCGCCGGTATTCATGCTGGATTGCCTCCAGCTTCCGGCGCCGTGCCTTGGCGGCCAACTCCTTCCGGTTGATTTTTGGAGTAGCTGTGTATCAAAAAGAAAAAGCAAGACAATTGTAAAATATAGTCTTAATAAAACAGTAGGACAAGGTAATTATTTACACACATAGTGGCATGGTAGAGTAGCACTATAAAATAAAGCACAGTAGTACATAACATTTTAAATGTCGCCCGTCCTTCTTCCTTCCACCTGTCTTACACTTTTTAGTTGAACAGTGCACCAGGTGCTCTTCTCCATAAAACTTTCAAAGCGGAGTTGAAATCAGATAGATGAGGCCATTGGTTACTCAATACTCTGGCTCCTAGTCCTATACCAATTAAAGGGAATTCTAGTCTTCTAGTTCACTCTTAAAACGTCCCCAAGAACTCATACTTACTTACGACATCGGATAGCGGGCGGACTTTGTCCGCCCGCCATCCGACTGCTAAAAAAGGGTGGGGGTCCCGTGGGGACAATTAATTAGGATGATGCGCCCGGCACAGTGGCGGGCGCACCCTGTTATTTTAAATTTAAATTCTGGTTGGCTTTGCTGAAAGCAATGCTAAAATGTTGTGCTGCTTTTCCAAGCACAACATGACGGGCCTCGCACGGAGCCTGTCACGTTTTGCTTTGAAAGTCGGGGGGGTACCATAGCATCGGTAGGTACCCTCCATGGGGGCCCCCAAGCATACTCTGCAATGTGTGCATGCCTTTCCTGGCGGACGGTAATGCCACCACGCAAAGGCATTCCAAAATGCAGATTATATGGCTGCCGGTGTGGTGAGAGAGACACCACCGCCATATTGAACCCTTTTCCGCCTAGACATGTCTGAATATTTTCTACAGGGATGGCGGGAGGTTTGCCCCTGCTGTGACGGCAGTGAATTCCAGCCAGCCCGGCGGGGGCAATACGCCCACCATCCTAATGGGGCCCTAATTCACAACTTTACAGTATACATATACATACAGTACACCTTTGCAGTGAGTGTGCTGTCAAGTTAAACAATAGTTAAAGATTATGAATCTAACTTACCACCGCCTGCCACTGGTGCTGCCACTCCCCCTCCGTTGCTATCTGCAACTGCCGCATCCTCGCCCTCTGCGTCGCCTTCGCTGGCCCCAGCAATGGTGGTCGGTAGTGCGCCTAGAAAACATTACACATTTATTAGGCAACATATACACCTCCCCCCTATTGATCAGTAGCAAGGTTGAAAAATGAGTTAATACTAACATAAATCACTAGTACAAATCAGGTAGTAGTAGAGTAGACACTAAGTTATATGATCATTGTAGCATTTGCTTGATTAGCCCTAGCCATGCACATGTGACGTTACCTTTACCTTGCAGCTTCTTAAGACACCTTTGAGCCCACATGACCTGCCTCACACTGCTACTGTCTAGTCTACGCGCTGCGTACAGGCGGTCAACAAACATTAACAAGCCACTTTTTTAGGAAGAACTGGTGTACTACTGTTACTGTTAGTCCATATTGCTTATCCATAGATGCTACACTTTTTGGCACGGCTGAGAAATGCTTGCAAGTTGCAATATACTAACGCACACCATTTCTTTTTTCGCATTACAGACGCAAGATTCGCTTCTACGAACCAGAGCTTCTGAACGATGCACCAACTACCAGTACTAGGTTCTTCTGAGGTGAGGGGTCCCTTCACTCACATCTTCATTTATAAATGTATATAAACTAAATTGCTATGGGATGGTGGTGCTGCCTTCCACCACTTCAGTTATCATGATTTAATTCCCAACTGTATAAGTGTAACAATGTATATTGTTTTAATGTTATTTATTTGCCGGTTGGTGCTGCTAAGAAAACAGTGTACAGACCTTCTCAAATCGAAATAAAAATTTGAAACTTACATAGACTTTGTGGTATTTGGTGTGGAGTGGACTAACTTACACGATTGAGCAAATTAAAGTAAGGGTGTGCATGTGAATAGCTTCCACGACAGAGGTTGCGTGTGTTAATGTTCTGGGTTGTCTACTTGTTGGTTATCTTGGGGGGAGGGTTCCGAGACCTAATAGGTATGACAAGACAGTACTATAGTCAAGCAGTGGAATTGTGGTGGGTGCGGAATTTCTGATTGAGGTGTGCAAGGAAGGTCCAACCTACCATCACCAACATCCTATTTTCTGGTGCAAATGTATGTGCAAGATCCCTACAACAGTTGTATGTCCTATAGGGTATCATATCAAAATATTAAGAAATCTGGTAGGGCTGTTGCTGTGAATTTTCAAAGCCTAAACATCAACAAGAGTAAAAAGTAGTACAAGACAACAACCCAACGGATTGTATGAGCTACTGGTGAATATGAGTTTTATATTACAACCTTTCACAAAGAGTGGCACTGGCCAACTGGGCAAGACTAGCTACTACAGTACAGACAGACAGACTGATAGTATGTAGTGGTACTCAGTCATCATAGCGGAGGCAGAGATAAGCTTTTTGAAACCGTACAGATCGAAGGATAATTGGTGGTAAAAGAATAGCATTTGGAAACACACTATAGTTCGGGAGAAATGGGGCAGTAAAAGTTATGGAATAAGAAATATTATTAAAAACAAGAAGACTTACTGGGGCCAGCAGAGGAGCCCTCAGCGGTGTCCTCCTCGTGGTGTTCCTGTCCCGCCGACTGCCCAGTCCCTGCCCGTCTGCCCCTGGGTGCTGATGAACAGGAAAGATATAAGAAAGAGACAAACATTGATGGATGGTGTCAACTTAAGCAAATACAATATTTTTCAACAACGGTCAAAAAACACTTATGTAAACAATTGCAATAACTACATTGACCGATCTCATCTGGTCAACATGTAATATCGGGGGATTCGCAGTTCGACTACTTAAGTTACTATTTATCAACAGTAATCCATTCTTCCATTCTGATTCCAGAAAACTAAGTTACAAGTAAGCCTAAGAATTAGTACAACGTACCACCCAACCTAGCCCACCTATTCCAGGCATGCCAATTGTACATTAAGTATGCATTTCGACTGTATTCCTCAACAATGTGTATGATCCAATCATGGAGGACACATGAACATGACTACATTTTTTGTATACACCAAATTTTGGTTTGATTGATGCTGATCTGCTACTGCTAAGTAACTGCAAAGCCTACCTCCACTCATTGAACAAACTAGAAAGGTTCTAAAGACTGGCGTACTAGCAGCACGTCACGTAACTGAGTGAGGGGGGCATCACGCATACCACTAACCAATTAGAAGCTCATACAAAGTACCTAAACCTATGTATCAATCCGCCCCTATCTATTAGTGACAGGACAAAGTAAGGAGTGGACGTGAGTCACTGTAGCATTACGTAACTTAATTTCTCTAAAATAAACTCGTAAAGAATCACGCTAAGCAAGCGCAAACGGAAAGCTGCAAACAAGTAAGATTAGTAGTAGCGCAGAAGAGCACCTGTGTCATAATCACAGAAGACTTTTAAACGTTATTAACCTGGAATGTATTGCAAGCAGCAACATTCTAGCTGGTTGGAAGGAAAAAAAGATATTCGCAATATATAACATAGAGCAGAAGAACAGACACAAAGTTGTAATAATTAAATAGGTACTCACCAAGCCCCGGGACCTCCACTCCTAGCAGGTCCGGCAGGTCCTGCTCACGGTCCAGGATGTCAGACCACCGGTGCGTCAGCTGTGCCTGGGTGCGCCGGACCCCAGAGATGCGCGACACTGCCCGGCGCACCTTCCCCCACCGCTGCCGACGCTCCCGGAGGCCGTACCCGGACCCAGGCCTGCCACCTGCTGCCAGGGTTGAGGGGAGGTGGCGCTGCACAAAGAAAATTAGTGCAGCCAACTCCACCTCCCCAAATAAGGCCCGTGCATGCACCCCTTGTGGGCGCCGCCTTCCGCAAGGAAGGCGGTCGCGGCTCTGGCTGCGCCGGCGAACAGCCCTGCCCTTGGACATGGTTCTGGGGACGGGGCGGGAAAGAAAAGGTAAAATAAATAAAGGAGTAAAGGAAATAAATAGCGGGCAATACAAAGAGAAAAAGTAGCTAAAAAACTAAAAAAAAGTACACAAAAACCAAAAATATAGAGGCAGGAAAATAGTTAGAGAAATAATAAGTAATAAAGATCCAAAAAAAGTGGCTATAAACAAAGGATTGAAAAGATTTAGGGAGGATTGAAAATCAGGCCCCAGAACCATGCAATAGAGTGGAAAACAAGATGGCCGCGCCCGTTGCGACCACGTGCGCAAGTTCGCGCGATATTTTCTCCCTGAGCAAGCAAAAAGCAACGCGATCAAGTAAAAGCGATCGCGAACAGGAAATATCGACCGCGAACATGCATTGCGCGACCCGGAACAGGAAGTAAACAACGCCAGAGGGCGGGACAAGTGAAAACAAGATGGCCGCGCCCGTGAGCGACCGCATGGGTAAGTTGGCGACCCGCGAACACGCAAAAAATACCGCGAACAGGCGGCAAAAAAACTTCCGCATCTTCGCGATATTTCCGGCATGTTTGCGGAGATTTTCTGCATTCTCGCGATAATTTGCGGAGGTTAATTCCGCAAATTCCGCCCACCCCTACATTATATCCAATGGCAATTGGCGGATGGGATATCTTTCAGGTTTGTCATGGAGTAATCTGTCCGCCAAACTCTAAGGTTCATATTAGGATGTCGGTGGGACATCCTAAAAAATATATAAATATGTAAATTATGGAATGTTTATTTTTATTTTTTGACTTTTTTTGTTATATTTTAGCGGCAGGCTTCTAGATTTGAAGGGGTGTAGAGTGAAAAGTTAATTAGTTAATCATTGAATAACAATTATTTTTTTAATTAATTTATTGACTAGTAATTATGTAAATTGATTGTTTTTAGTGTTTTATATATATATATATATATATATATATATTCACTGAAAAAACCATAGGTTTCACACATGTTATAGTTAGCAGGACATTTCACTCGTGAAAAACCAATGAAATTCCCCCGTTATAGTTAGTGCAGGCAACTATAACTCACGCGACCGCAATCCTCTGCTGATGACGTCAGATATTACATCACTGTATTTAGACACTTATTTACCAATGTCTTCTTCCATTAATTTTTAGCTATACATATATTACAAATATTTTTTTTCAGAAAAACACATATGTCATCAGTGATGTAATATCTGACGTCATCAGCAGAGGATTGCGGTCACGTGAGTTATAGTTGCCTGCACTAACTATAACGGGGGAATTTCATTGGTTTTTCACGAGTGAAATGTCCTGCTAACTATAACATGTGTGAAACCTATGGTTTTTTCAGTGAATTTGCAAGGTTTTTTAAATGCTAATTCCTAACTATAACGTGTGTGAAACCTATGGTTTTTTCAGTGAATTTCAAAGGTTTTTTAAATGCAAATTTTTTTGGGAGATTTTTGTTAAAAAATAATATCCAACCTATGTATAAAATAATATATGTACTATATCCTGCATTATGGAATGGTAAATTTTTTAAAAATTAATGTTTACATACAGTTGTACATCACAGTTATTATCTTCTACAACCCTTGAAGCTTTTAATTCTTTTTTTTTATGGATTTTTTGCCGTGCGTGTACGGTAAGCTGACGCTATGCGCTCCGTACGTCATAAGTACGGTGCGCTTACGTGATACGTACGTGACGTACGCGTACACGCATGCGCGTTGCGCGGAACCAACGTCGCGGTTACGCTGGTGCGTGTAATGCGCATGCGCGAGTGCGTCCTACGTACGCGCTCCGTAAGCGCTCCGTAAGTGCATGTTTACGTCACGTTTGCGCATGCGTACTTGTTTACGAGCGCGTAGCGTAAGCTTACGGAGCGCGCACGGTAGGTCATGTGATCCACAAAGAACACTTTTCATTGGTTGAAACTACTTTCAGTTCCAGAAACTTCCAACACCACACCCATTCCCCTCATTGCTGCTTGAGATCCCCTAGGAGAAGGAGCTGAATTGACATTGAGATACAATGGCAGAGCAGCAGTCCTCTTCTGAGAGTGAGCCTAGCAGCACCATCATCAGACAGAGAAGGAGGAAACAAAAGGATTCTTTTGTGTGGGAGTATTTTACTTTTCCAGAGGGGCAGAAAAAGGTCAATGCTCCATTGGTCACTTGCACACTTTGTGACCGTGTTTTATCCAGAGGAAATCCAAGGAAGAAGTATTCCTTTGGAAATCACTCTATGATGAGACACATTAGACACATTAGGGATAAACATCCCAGGACCTTTGCTCGACATACTGAAGAAAACTCTTCAGTAAGTCACCGGAGCCCAACCTCAGAAGCTCAGCCGAGTACATCATCGGCAGCTCAGCTGAGCCCTTCCTCTGAGGTGGGAGCATCACCTCTTCAGCTCCTCTGGACATTAACCCTCGATTTCGGAGGGTTTCAATGAGGTGTACAACGTGTTGTGGTCTTATTGTTTTTGGGGAGACCAGTGTTTCCCTTATTAACAATAAGATAGACCAGCACATTTGTAGACGTTCATAATATTCCCATTCTTTCTTTCCTCTATCCCTGTATTAACACAACGGCTCTTTTAAGAGCCAACCTTACCTCACAATTTTTTTAATTTTTTTTTAATCTTTCCTTTTTCAAAACATTTTTTTGCCGTGCGCGCACGGTACGCGTAGTCGCGGAACGGTTACGCGAAGTTCGCGGAATTTTTCCGTTTACGTCGTGCGCGTACGCTACGCGCATTCCGCGATTTTTCGAAAAAAAATTACAATTAATTTTTGCCCTTGGGGGTCCTTCTGGGACCCCCTGACAAAGGCTAGGGGGTCAGGAACTGTCCACCCTGCCCCCTTTTCACGTTCTTCACCTTTGTTTTTCACCCCCTCAGACTGCGAGAGACAAAATGGCGGCTGACACTTCCTGGTTTCGACCGATTCGAATGTTTACTAAGATCTAACATCCAATCAGAATCGCGCTCGCGCACGGCGGCGTGCGCGTACGGTAAGCTTACGGTACGCGCTCGGAGCGCGCCTATAGATATATATATTGATTTAAATGCTATTTTCTCAGGAAATACTGAACAGATTTACACGAGACCTTCAAAAGGCACATCCCTGACCTGAGGGCTACCTCTCTGCCAAATTTCAAGTAATTCTGTACAGCCGTTCGGGCTGTAGCTCGGACTAAAGGTCCTATGGAAAAATGCATGGGGAAAACGCGTTTTGGGACCCCCCCTTTTTCTCAGCCCCTGCTTGACGAATCCCCCCGAGACTTTCAGGGAAGGAGCGGAGCGGATCGCCCCACCTATTTTGAGAATTTCGCGAGGATTCGTCAATCGGCGCCAAAGTTATTCCAAATAGAATGTTGCGGATTTCCTATGGAAACACGGTCCTAACTATAACTATTTACTTGCGACTGCCAGTAGATAATATATATATGTATATATATATATATATATATATATATATATATTTATATATATATATATATATATATATATATACATCAACATAAAGTCCCGTAGTGACTGCAACCAGCAAGGAACACACGTGTACAAACCACAGCAGCAGGTGAAATCCAGAGTTTATTTACAAGCCAAGAATGGTCCACATAACGCGTTTCGGCCGCCGACCTGCGGCCTTGATCACATATATACATATATATATTTTTTTCATTTTAATTCATATTTTTAACATTACGAGTTTAGGGGCCGATTATGATGCCGCCCGTAAAGGCTGTAATCTGCGGTCGGAGCCTTCAGGGCTGCATCGTAATGGGCCACGCGGTTTATTTTCGACTGACTCATTATGATGGAGGAGTTTGGAAAGTAAACCGGACGGTCATTCTGGCTGGCTTCTGATGGGCTCAGAGAGCCTTCCGGCCAGTCGGAAGCCAGCCAGTAATCTCAAGGGCGAGCCTTTCCGCCATTGACATTATGATGCATGTTTTCCGACATAGGGAGTCATTATGATAGCGGGCGGATCACCACCGCCCATATGGCGGTGGCGATCAGCCTGCCAAAATCGACCACCCGCATAACTTTTCCCCCCACCACATTACGATGGCGGGGGGGACCCCGGCGGATGGGAGGACCGTCCGCCGGTTTTCCGTCGGTAGGCAATCCGCCCGATTGCCTACTGGGCGGAAAAGCCCAGGAATATGGTGGCGGTGCCTTGCAGGCACCGCCATCCATATTATCATCATGGCGGTGAATTGCCTTTCCATGGCGGAGACTCCACCTTGGAAAGGCATGTGTTTTTTTCTTTGGGGGCCCGTTTCGGGCCCTCAGGGTGTTCGGGGGGTGGGGGGGGGGTGCATATGGGGGTACCTATGGTACCACCCTGCATTTGCATGCACAAGGTGGCAGACACCGCGCGGTGTCTGTCGCGTTGTGCATTCAAATGCACAACATGCATTTTTCACATTGCGGCGGGTGCTGCTTGCAGCACCGCCCACCGCAATGTTTAAAATGCGGGATGCGCCTACCAGTCTGGCGGGCGCATCCTAATGGCACTTGCGGGACCGCCGCGACAATGGCGGGTGGTCCCATTTCCCGATATGGTGGCGGGCGGACTTTCGTAATAGGCCCCATGGTTTCTATGCCGGCCTGTCCAACATGGAAACCATGTCAGAAGGTGTGTTTGGTGGCTCCCAGCAGGGCCCCATTTGGTGCACGGCCTCCTTGAGGTGCCTGCCAAAGGGTGCAGAGATGAACTGCACCTCCCTTTTCTCGATGGGAGCTTGTGTCCCAGCTGGTCTACGACAGTAACACAAGATCCCAGTGAGGAAACGGAGCATGTGACCGAACAGTTTTCGGTCGCATTGTAATGGGCCGGTTGTGACCGCCGACCGGGCGTCGGTCGATCCCAGGACCGAGTCAGTGTCGGGCAGAAGCAAATCCGCCCACATCGAAATCAGCCCCTTTCTATTTTTTCACAGTCAGGCTGTTACTTATTAACCTCTTTGCAGTTCAACACTTTCCCTAATGTTGCCCTGTTTGGAGTGGGAATAGTAGATTTAACCCCTATGAAGTCCAACACTTTCCCTACTGTTGAGCTGTGGGAGTGAGAATACCAAATTTAACCCATCCAAAGTGTAACGCTTTCCCTACTGCTGCACAGACTGGAGTGGAAATAGTCAATTCTACCCCTCCGAAGTTCAAGGGTTTCCACACTGTTGTGCAGATTGGAGTGGGAATAGTAAATTTAACACCTCTGAAATCCAGTGCTTTACCTGCCGTTGCACTGACTGGAGTGGAAATTGTAAATTTTACCCCACAGAAGTCCAACACTTTCCATACTGATACACTGTTTTGGAGTGGGAATAGTTAATTTAACCCTTACAAAATCAAATGCTTTCCCTGCTGTTGCTTTATTTTGTGTATATATATTTTATGTTTTTCTTGTTTATGTATTATATATATATATATATTATCTACTGGCGGTCGCCAGAAGATAGTTATAGTTAGGACCGTGTTTCCATAGGAAATCCGCAACATTCTATTTGGAATAACTTTGGCGCCGATTGACGAATCCTCGCGAAATTTTCAAAATAGGTGGGGCGCTCCGCTCCTTCCCTGAAAGTCTCGGGGGGATTCGTCAAGCGGGGGCTGAGAAAAAGGGGGGGTCCCAAAACGCATTTTCCCCATGCATTTTTCCATAGGACCTTTAGTCCAAGCTACAGCCCGAACGGCTGACATGAATTACTTGAAATTTGGCAGAGAGGTAGTCCTCAGGTCAGGGATGTGCCTTTTGCAGGTCTGGTGTAAATCTGTTCAGTATTTCCTGAGAAAATAGCATTTAAAAGCATATATATATCTATAGGCGCGCACCATGCGCGTACGGTAAAGCTTACCGTACGCGCACGCTGCCGTGCGCGAGCGCGATTCTGATTGGTTGTTAGATCTTAGTAAACATTCGAAACGGTCGAAACCAGGAAGTGCCGGCCGCTATTTTGTCTCTCGCAGTCTGAGGGGGTGAAAAACAAAGGTGGAGAACGTGAAAAGGGGGCAGGGTGGACAGTTCCTGACCCCCTAGCCTTTGTCAGGGGGTCCCAGAAGGACCCCCAAGGGCCAAAATTTCCTTTAAGTTTTTTTGCGAAAAATCGCGGAGTACGCGTAGCGTGCGTGTACGGTAGAAACGGAAAAATTCCACGAACTGCGTAACGTGGGGGCGCGGTGCGCGAAGCGCACCGCGCGCGTACGGTACGCGCACGGTGAAAAACCTTAAAAAAGAAAAAAAAAATACATAACTTAGCATTTAAAAAACCGTACAAATTCACTGAAAAACCCATAGGTTTCACACACGTTATAGTTAGGAATTAGCATTTAAAAAACCTTGCAAATTCACTTAAAAAACCATAGGTTTCACACGTTATAGTTAGCTGGACATTTCACTCGTGAAAAACCATTGAAATTCCCCCGTTATAGTTAGTGCAGGCAACTATAACTCACGCGACCGCAATCCTCTGCTGATGACGTCAGATATTACATCACTGATGACATATGTGTCTTTCTGAAAAAAAATATTTGTAATATATGTATAGCTAAAAATTAATGGAAGAAGACATGGGTAAATAATTGTCTAAATACAGTGATGTAATATCCGACTTCATCAGCAGAGGATTGTGTCGCGTGAGTTATAGTTGCCTGCACTAACTATAACGGGGGAATTTCAATGGTTTTTCACGAGTGAAATGTCCAGCTAACTATAACATGTGTGAAACCTATGGTTTTTTAAGTGAATATATATATCTATATATATATATATATATATATATATATATATATATATATATATATAGATTCACTAAAAAAACCATAGGTTTCACACACGTTATAGTTAGGAATTAGCATTTAAAAAACCTTGCAAATTCACTTAAAAAACCATAGGTTTCACACATGTTATAGTTAGGTGGATATTTCACTCGTAAAAAACCAATGAAATTCCCCCGTTATAGTTAGTTCAGTTAACTATAACTCGCCCGCCCGCAATCCACTGCTCATGACGTCACATATTACATCACTCATGACATGGTCAGTGGCATCACTCATGACATCACTGATGACATCATCCTTGTGATAGAGTGGCGGTCGCGCGAGATATAGTTATCTGAACTAACTATAAAGGGGGAATTTCATTGGTTTTTTACGAGTGAAATATCCACCTAACTATAACATTTGTGAAACCTATGGTTTTTTAAGTGAATTTGCAAGGTTTTTTAAATGCTAATTTCTAACTATAACGTGTGTGAAACCTATGGGTTTTTCAGTGAATTTGTACGGTTTTTTAAATGCTAATTTATTTCTGTATTATTATTTTTTTTATATATGTATTTTACAATAAACTACGTATTAAAAGTTTTTTTTTTAGTTTTTTGGGGTTTTCACCGTGCCCGCACGGTGTGCGCACCCCCTCGATTTTTTTTAAAAAGAATTTAAACATTTTTTTCTGTCTTCGTGGTCCTTCAGGGACCCCCTGACAAAGGCTAGGGGGTCAGGAACTCTCTACCCTGCCCTCTTTTCACGTTCGCCACCTTCCTTTTTCACTCTCGCACTGAAAACAAACAAAATGGCGGCCGACACTTCCTGATTTTGACCGATTCGAACGTTGAATAACATGTAACCACCAATCAGAATTACGCTCGCGCATGTTAGGGTGCTCGCACGGTGCGCGCTTATAGATATTTATATGCTTTTATATGCTATTTTCTCAGGAACTACTGAACAGATTGACACCAGACCTGCAAAAGGCACTTCCCTGACCTAAGGACTACCTCTCTGCCAAATTTCAAGTAATTCTGTTCAGCCGTTCGGGCTGTACCTTCGACTACAGGTCCTATGGAAAAATGCATGGGGAATACGCGTTTTGGGACCCCCCTTTTTTCTCGGCCCCCGCTTGACGAATCACCCCGAGACTTTCAGGGTAGGAGCTGAATGGAGCGCCCCATTACTTATGAAAATTTCGCGAGGATTCGTCAACCGGCGCCAAAGTTATTCAAAATAGAATTTTCAGATTTCCTATGGAAACTCAGTCCTAACTATAACTATCTACTGGCGACCGCCAGTAGATAATATATATATTCACTTAAAAAACCATAGGTTTCACACATGTTATAGTTAGGTGGACATTTCACTCGTAAAAAAACAATGAAATTCCCCCGTTATAGTTAGTTGAGATAACTATAACTCGCGCGCCCGCAATCCTCTGCTCATGACGTCACATATTACATCACTCATGACATGGTTAGAGGCATCACTCATGACATCACTCATGACATCATCCTTGTGATAGAGTGGCAGTCGCGCGAGTTATAGTTATCTCAACTAACTATAACGGGAGAATTTCATTGGTTTTTTACGAGTGAAATGTCCACCTAACTATAACATGTGTGAAACCTATGGTTTTTTAAGTGAATATATATATATATATATATATATATATATATATATATATATATATATATATATATATATATATTCCCCCGTTATAGTTAGTTCAGCTAAATATAACTCGCGCGACCGCAATCCACTGCTGATGACGTCACATATTACACTCATGACAAAGTTAGTGACATCACTCATGACATCACTGATGACATCTCAAATGATATCACTCATGACATCACTGATGACATCATCCAGTGAATATGTGTCTTTCTGAAAAATAAATATTTTTTATATATGCATATCTAAAGGTTAATGGAAGAATAAATGGGTAAATAAGTGTCTAAATGGATGTTTTTTTTTGTAAAATTAATTGTATAACTGACTTATTAACATTATCTTAGTGAATACAGTGATGTAATATGTGACATCATCAGCAGTGGATTGCGGTTGCGTGAGTTATATTTAGCTGAACTAACTATAACGGGGGAATTTCAATGGTTTTTGACGAGTGAAATGTCCAGCTAACAATAACATGTGTGAAACCTATGTTTTTTTCAGTGAATTTGCAAGGATTTTAAAATGCTAATTCCTAACTATAACGTGTGTGAAACCTATGGTTTTTTAAGTGAATTTGAAAGGTTTTTTAAATGCTAATTTCTAACTATAACGTGTGTGAAACCTATGTTTTTTTTAGTGAATTTGTAAGGTTTTTTAAATGCTAATTTATGTATGTATTATTATATTTTTTATATATATTTATATTGCAATAAACTACCTAGGTATATAGTTATAGATTGACTGTTTCCTGTAATATGGAATGGCTCGTTTAAAATGGTTTTTTTTTTTAAGGTTTTTTCACCGTGTGCGCACCGTGCGCGCACCCTGCGATTTTTCGAAAAAAAAAGAAAAAATGTTTTTTTCACCCTTCGGGGTCCTTCAGGGACGCCCTGACAAAGGCTAGGGAGTCAGGAACTCTCTACCCTGCCCCCTTTTCACGTTCTCCACCTTTGTTTTTCACTGCCACACACAAAATGGCGTCCGACACTTCCTGATTTCGACCGATTCGAATGTTGACTGACATCTAACCACCAATCAGAATTACGCTCGCGCACGGTGCGTGCCTACAGATATTTATGTACTTTTAACTGCAATTTTCTCAGAAACTACTGAACAGATTGACACCATATATGCAAAAGGCACATCCCTGACCTGAGGACTACCTCTTTGCCAAATTTCAAGTAATTCTGTTCAGCCGTTCGGGCTGTACCTTCGACTAAAGGTCCTATGGGAAAATGCATGGGGAAAATGCGTTTTGGGACCCCCCTTTTTCTCAGCCCCCGCTTGACGAATCACCCCGAGACTTTCAGGGTAGGAGCTGAGCGGAGCGCCCCATTAGTTTTGTAAATTTCGCGAGGATTCGTCAACCGGCGCCAAAGTTATTCAAAATAGAATTTTCAGATTTCCTATGGGAACTCGGTCCTAACTATAACTATCTACTGGCGACCGCCAGTAGATTATATATATATATATATATATATATATATATATATATATATAGATATATATATAGATATATAGATATATAGATATAGATATAGATATATATATATATATATAGATATAAAAACAACATCGTTGATTCATTCAAGCCATCGAACCATGGCGGGTGCCTTCGGACGGGGGATGAGTCCGCCTCTGTTACACAAAAACTACATTAAGAAGGGTCGAAGCACTCACGGGAGTTGTGAAACGGTTTATTGCTGCAGATGCATTTCGGCGTGAGCCTTCCTCAGTGCAGACCAAACCTGAACTTCAGCACAGCCAGTGTTCATTTTAATGCAAAATGTATTTCCCTATTGGTGGGATCACGACGAATTGACGGACGGCATCTCCTACGTCAAGAATGTATGCTTGGAAACAGACAGGCATCAATGTCCCACAATGCATTTTAAATGTAAAATTATTTTCCCACGTTGGTTTTGATCACATTGCCCTTTGTATTCCATTTTCTTCGCGCCGCCCGTTATGGTCATCCCTTTCCTCTCATTGTGTACACCGGCTGTGTTTAAATCCCTCGCCTGCTGCCTTCCCAGTATCTCTGCTGGTATCCCTCCTACGGCAAGGCACCATGCATTTGTATAATCCACGTCTTTTGGTCGACGGGGATCCGGTGGCAGCGGTTCTGACGGCAAACATAAACAACATCGTCGATTCATCCAAGCCATCGAATCACAGCGGTTGCCTACGGACGGGGGATGAGTCCCCCTCAGTTACACAACAACTACATTAAGAAGGGTCGAAGCACTCACGGGAGTTGTGAAACGCTTTATTGCTGCAGATGCATTTCGGCATGAGCCTTCCTCAGTGCAGACCAAACCTGACCTTCAGCACAGCCAGTGTTCATATATATATATCTCATTCCACATGTTGCTTCTTCTGCCCCACTCGGCCCATGATAAATGGAGCGTACTCTGGCGAAGCCCACCGGAAATATTATTTTTCTCCAAGATCCAAGTAATTACGCTCTCTCAGGCGAGTCAAAATGTAAAGTTTTTATTACCAGTTTGTGGAAATATGGATTTTTCTGGTCAGTTATGTCCCCTATCTTGGACCCCAACGGTTCCATGAGCATGTCACAAGTACATGTATGTTTCCTCCAGTTCCAGTTATGAAGACGCAAATACATGTGCGTCCACCGTCAACATGTCCTCTGTCAGATCCGCCATGAATAGGCCGGATATTCCATTCCTAAATATGAAAGGCCACCGGCTTTATATGGTTCACTTATGCCATTTTACAGTCCAGGCAAGTAGGCCCTGATTCTGTCATCAAAACTCCTCCTGCCTTCTGTCTCTGAAAGCTCCAGTCTGAGCCTGCATCTGTGACCATGAACTTTGTCTCATTCTCTGCGCGGCTCACGAAGCCTGACATCAGCCTATTCCCTGCCAAGAACTGTATTTCACCTTCGAATTATCTGCTTCCCCCTCAGCCGATGCATTCCTGCCTAGTAGTTTAAGTAAACATTCTTCCAGTTACCAAGCAAAAGGCCCGGCTTCTCTGTCCTCATACAAGTAATTCATAGCCCTGTTACCATGGAATAATTCCTACCCCCTCGCATTCAGTGTAGACACTTAGACGCTTGTACACGCACGCACAGTCAGTATAGAATAGATTCGGTCCGAGAGTCCTTCTTTTGTGGATAACATAGTTCTTTAAACATAGGATGTTAGATATGATTTGGGATTAGGTTGACTTGACCCCCCAGACTTTTCGTCTCCACATGTAGAGCTAATGTCAAGTCCCCCTCACCCCCTAGTTACACGTCAATTACACGTCATGCTGCTGCGCGCGCATCTATGCCAAGTATTATCTTATAGATCCACCTATGTATGACATCATAACCAATTATGTTCCTTTTTACTCCTTATTACACCCATTTTCGGTTACGCAGGTAAAACGTCACTTTCCTTATCAATTGTTACGCCTACTGTATTCGCTTCATTGTAATGTATGTACTATAAAAGTTACTTCTTGTCAATAAGGTATGTACTTCACTTCCTGAACCCCCGTGGTGATGGAACTTGGAGCATCCGATTATAATCGATCATTGGAATAAAGCCCATTCCGAAACTCTAATATCACGGATTCTGCCTCTCATTTTACTGAGCTATTTTATTATGATTCCGTATCAAATTCAGTCCCGGTAAAGGAATTTTATTTACCACATGATGGCGCCCGAACAGGGACACTTTCTCATCTCACGCGCCGGCGGTGAGTAGCAGGCCCGGTCTCCTGCCACAGCTGGACGGACAATAAACGCGTACCAGCAGGATTTCCTGTATCTCCCTCCGGTCAAGCGGGGGCGACTGAGACTGCGATCAACACCCAGACGAGGCGGTGAGAAGTGCGAAGTATCCCGACCAGAGCCTAGCTGAGAGAGCAAGATCCGAGGTATACAGAGACCCACCAGTTCGAAGTCAAGCCCAGTTTCCGACGAGTCGAGTCGAGTCCAGTCCGGTCCAAGTTCAAGTTACCGAGGCCTTCCGTTTCCGAAGCTACCCGGTGAGTACCATTACTGGGGAGGCATTTCTGACGTGCACATAGGTTGTGCCGGTCAAGACGGGTTTGGGTACACAAATCCGGTCTGCACTGTTTTAGCAGTGTATCTGTACTGTTTAGCAGTATATCAAGTATTCCGAAGTATCTAGTTGGTGTCAAGAATTAAGCGTGGTGATTAGTTATGCAGACGATCATCATTGTTGTTTCAGTTAAAGGTTTAATGTTTTAATGTTTAATGTGTTAAACGTCCTGCATATTGTGGTATGAATGGTTGTTCATTATTGTGCTTTTGTATCAAGTGTGTTCAAGATTAAGTATCAGATCAGATTGTCAATATGCCGCTCTTTTCGAAATTAAGACAGATCACTACTAGAAAAGAGGTACTCGAAGAAGCCGTCCCTATTCCTCCTAGGGATACTCCAGGGCACTTCATGTATCACAAACATGGCTTAGACGCTATATTATTTCTTGATTTATGGGTAGACTACACCAAGGGATTACCAGAAAGTCAGAGGTGGCCCGCAGCGGGGACCTGGGATGCGGAGTGCATCATGAAAGTCGAGGAAGAGTTATGGAAAAGGAAAGTCAGACAGTCACAGAAAGACGCCGTCGAGTTATGGCGTAAAGAATCTCATAGACGTACGGAAAAAGCACGTAGACAGGAAGAGAAGAGTAAAGAGAGTTCAAACAAAGATCGAGAAAATCTATTAATTGAGGAAGGTATCCGAGTGAAATCAGAACAAGTAGATAGACAAAGAAATGCCCTCATGAATGGTATGTATCCCCTTCTAGCCGAAGGATTACCTAAGGCTACTCCAGAGATACCGAAAGACTTGCCAACCCCATTATTCCCAATCAAGGTACATCCTAAGGGGCATCCTAGAACCGCAGAAGATGTTTTTCTTTCCTCAATGCTAATTCCGCCCCACATAGACCGCATACCAGGGAGGTCCAACGCCAAGATCCAGCACCCGTATCCCTACAGCAACAAATCGAGTCACAAGTTCCGGCAAGCACATCTGTTTCTGCATCCGTTCCTACAGCTACTTCTATAGCTGTGTCCACACCTATAGTTGCTGTGTCACGTTCGACGAATCCTTTCACACCCGACGCCCCAGATGGGGCCACGGGAGGTGCTACCAATATTTTTTCTACGCCACCTAGAATAAATAAACTTATTTTTCAAGAGTCAGCGCATTCACGTACACCCAAATTCGTAAGTGATCGTACGCTTAAGGAACTTCTTATAGATTGTAGATATGACCCGGTGCTCGGTAAAGAGGACGAAATGATCCTGGCATCATTACGTATCAGACGAGCCGCAGGGTATTTAGCGAAGCTACCAGGAATGACTGCGCATCTAGATAAAATATATCATTTTGTCCAAACAGGGCGAGATCCAGAATGTATTAACAGAGCTATGGAATACCAGAAAGTAGAGATACAGGGGGAACTGTTACGTTTCCTCATAAACTGTGTGATTAGAAATCAAGACCGACCGGGGGTAGATCCGGATGCAATGCAAATTCTTACAAGATGGAGCCAGAATATATCAGAAGGGAGACACAATAAGCAAAATTGTATAATAGCCATGTGCCGAAAGATCCGTAAAGAAATAGAACGCCTACACGAAGAGAGATTAGAGGCAGACGAGTTCGAACAAAGCGAGGAAGAAGGGTCAGGACCGCCCGCGGGACAGTCGGACACCATAGCCTATGTAGGTAGAGGAAGATCTTGTAATAGGAATCAGACTAGATGTCATACTGACTCAATACGTCCGATCTGTCCAGATAACGACAGGAATTTCCAAATACCTATAATTAATATAAGGTCTAACGAGCATTCGTTCCAAACCGCCGACAAACTACTCCGAGAACGAAGGGGTTATCATTTTCTCGATTCTATGGATGAACAAGATTTAGCAAGGGCAGCTGTCCATTGGGTGGACAGTCCCGGAAAATATAGTGACGATACAGTAGTACGCACATTTTTGAATCTCACCCCAGATGAACAGAGGTTAGCTGGGATTTATATGATTCAACAACTCATTATACTATATCGGAGTCAGCATTCGGACCCTGGTCCCTTACCTGACATACTGACTGAATTGCTTATGAATAAATGGAGAGGTCCAGGTACTAAATTAATTAAAGAAATTCTAGTATCAAGAAAGCAGTATATTCTTTTTGTATGCTCAGAGCATGTCTCATTGCCCGGCAAGGAAAGAACCACGTATCACATGGATAGACAGAATCCCTTACGAGAAGTACACCCAATAAAAGGCGAGGACAATGAGTTTAGGCGCGTATTTGTATATACGCCCATATCAAAAATAGAACTGTTACAAATGAAGAAAGTGGTACCCAGTCATGACAAAGATCCAGCGGGTTTTCACCGAGAAATTAAAGACATGTTACTCATGGGAGAGTATACCTACCCCGACATTATGACAATATTAAAGGTGTTGATGCCTGCTGGCATTTATGAGAAACTCAAGGAAAAAGAGTGGGAGGTGGGAGACCAAAAGATAGAATGGGCAGCATTAGAAGCAGAAGAAAGGGCCCGAGGTCCAGGTTCGGGGCTTGGGGACAAAACTAAAGCACTACCAGGTCTACTAGTACAGGTACTGCCACGTTTATTAACTACGAAAAAGGAAGATTGGGGTACAATTTCAGCCTGTAAACAGAAGCAAGATGAAGACACTAGTGATTACTATGCCCGATTCGAGAAATGTTTTGGTATAAATAGTGGCATAAAAGCAAGTAGAGAATCATACCCGCATCTGTTTGTAACAAAATTAGTAGAAAATGCCCTGCCCCCAGTAAAGAATAGAGTATTAAAATTCGAGAGTACCTGGCAAGGTAACACTCCATCACAAATGTTACAAATGTTACAGTACCATCACAATAGAATTAGAGAGGAACAAGAACATGAACACAGACGCATGAAAGACACAAAAATGAAAATGCTAGTTTCCCAGACAGTTCCAGCTGAAGGACATAAAAAGGGTATGACACATTCCGATTCAGCAGGACCTGTAAAAGGGACATGCAATTATTGTAAAAAGCCAGGTCATTACGTACACGATTGTCCAGTTTTAAAACATAATATCGCCATAGGTAAAACACAAGAAAGATCACGGCCACTAAGACAAGATCAGAATGAACAAGGAGCTATGCAGCATGCCCAGGCCATGCCAGCAGCACAACAGCCAATACAGTTTGTACCAGCTGCACCACCGTTGCCTGTTGCTGCCACACAGACAACAACACGACAAATGTATCAGACTGCACAGTATGAATATCCTGAGTATCAGCGTTACGCATGAACTAGCCTAGAGAGGGAAGTTGACTTACCCCTTATCGAGATTCCTGTAGATCAAGAAGGACCTTATGTACATAGTGAATTATTAGGTCAAGATAGAAAATTTTTACTCGATACAGGGGCAAGTCGAACAACTATAAAACGAAGGGAAGTTCCAGGGGCACCCCTCTCAGGCTCTCAGAATATTTCCCTTGGTTTTTCGGGAAAACCTATTGTTAATGAAGTATCACAGCCTCTTCCACTTACGATAGGACCTCTGACCCGAACTACAGATTTATTGCTTACTAAATCATGTCCAGAAAACTTGTTAGGAATAAAAACGTTGAAAGCCCTAGGAGCCATAATATGTTGTTCTCCGGAAGGAGTAAGGTTATTTTTACGTGATTTTAAAGGTCACTATGTATCTAGAGACATGGATCCCCGACTGCAGACTTTACCTACACATCTATGGGCACAAGGCCCTACTGATGTTGGTTGCATGAATATTACACCATATCGAGTCACACTAAAGGCAGGAGTGGTGCTACCACGAATGCGACAATACAAGTTACCACCAGATGCTGTAGTGACTTTACTACAAATCATTGACGAGCTAATTGCCCAAGGAGTAGTTGTAGAAACAGACTCCAATGTATGTAATTCACCGATAATTCCAGTTCTTAAACGAACAGATCCTACAGCCCCGCCAGTATATCGATTGGTTATTGATCTGCGCGAGTTAAACAAATGCATTGTGCCACAATTTCCTGTGGTCCCAGATATCTCGTCATTATTGACAGCTATTGATTCCGAAGCAACATTCTTTACTGTAATTGATCTCAAGAATGCCTTTTTCAGCGTCCCAATAGATCCGGAAAGTCAATATTTGTTCGGATTTAGTTTAAATGGGCGTAGCTTTAAATTCTCACGCGCACCTCAAGGATTTACAGAAAGCCCCAGCATCTATAGCCAAGCACTGAAACGAGAACTTGACAGTATCCACATGCCAGTTAACACTGCTCTGCTTCAATACGTCGATGATCTGCTGATCACCGCGAGAAGCGAACCGGAATGTGAAAAAGCATCACTGACAGTTTTACAATTTCTAGCCGAAAAGGGGCACAAGGTGTCCCCTTCTAAGCTGCAATTCTGTGTCCAGCGAGTTGTTTATCTTGGACACTCGCTGTCCAAGGAGGGAAGGCAGCTTACACCCGACCGCATTCAGTTAATAGCTAACATGCCAATACCCAAGACACAAAAGGAAGTACGAGCCTTCATAGGCCTCACGTCATATTGCAGGCAGTGGATCCCTCAGTACGCATTTCTAGCAAAACCACTCATTCAGTTAACCACACAGGAGGCAGCCACATCGACTGTTCTCCCTTGGACTCAGGAACATACACAAGCTTTTGAAAGCCTAAAGAAAGCTTTATGTCAAGCACCCGTTTTAGCAACGCCATGTTACAGAAAACAGTTTACACTCTTTGTTACAGAACGCGAAGGTACTGCCTTGTCAGTACTCACACAGGAACAAGCAGGAGCACACAAACCATGTGCTTATTTTTCTAGTACATTAGATCCCGTAGCTCAGGCTTTGCCTGCATGCCTGAAATCAGTGGCAGCGACAGCTTTAGCAATCAGACAAAGCGATGCCATAGTGTTAGGACATCCATTGACAGTTCAAGTACCACACGCAGTAGAGGTTCTTGTAAATAGAACGCAAACACAACACTTGACTATAGCGCGACTTACAGGGTACGAACTTACATTGTTTCAGCCACATATAGAAATCAGACGCTGTAACACATTGAATCCTGCCACACTTTTACCTGTAATCGGAACAGACCCACTAGCTCATGATTGTATTGAAGTTATTACGATAACGACGAAACCCAGACAAGACTTAACCGATGTCCCATTGTCAGATCCAGACCTGACATTGTATGTAGATGGTTCATGCATGAGAACAAGTACAGGAGAGTTAGTAGCTGCTTACGCAGTCACCACAGATACTGAAGTCATTGAAACTAATCGTATAAATACTTTGTCAGCTCAAGCCGCAGAGCTCATCGCTCTGACACAAGCCTGTATTCAAGCCACGAATAAAAAAGTCAACATATACACTGACTCACGTTATGCATTCGGAGTTGTACATGACTTCGGCGTGCTGTGGCGAGAGAGAGGTTATTTAACTTCCCACGGTGCCCACATTCAGCACGGACCCCTCATTCATGCCTTATTAGATGCAATACATCTACCCACTGCAATATCAATTATGAAATGTAAGGCTCATACGAAGGTTACTGATATCATTTCCCAAGGCAATGATCTAGCCGACAGAACAGCTAAACAGACTGCTCAAACTCAAACCCCCGACATGACAAAGACAATAGTCCCGACACCGACACATTGTATGACAGTTAAAGATCCTACTCTTGACGTAATTGACATACAGACACATGCTACACCAGACGAAATAAAGAAATGGACTGAATTAGGAGGGATCCAAACGGACCAAGGATGGATGATGAAGGAAAAATCTGTATGGTTCCTTCCTGATTCAATGGTCCAAGTTATAATTAACACTATACATAGTCCAGCACATCTAGGAGAAAAAGCTATGCTAGACAGCATTCAACACATTTGGTTCAATAAACATTTACGAGCAGCAGCCAAACAAAAGGTCCGTACCTGTATGATCTGTTGTCAGTTTTAACCCAGGAAAAAGCGTTCCCGTAGAACAGGGTGGATTTCATCCTCCTCATCACCCTTTTGAAGTACTCCAGATGGATTATATCCAGATGGAACGATGTCGAGGATTCAAATATGTTCTTGTAGTTGTCTGCGCTCTGTCCCGTTGGACAGAGGCATACCCGGTTTCAGATTACACTGCCCCGACTACTGCCAAACAGTTGGTTCGAGAATTCTTCCCACGATACGGTTTACCACGTGCTGTTCACTCAGATAACGGCCAGCCGTTCTCATCCGAATTAATGAAACACGTTTCACTTCTGTTAGGATATCAGTGGAAATTCTACTGTGTCCGACACCCCGAGGCAGCAGGTCTCGTAGAAAGACATAACCAGATACTGAAAATCAGAATGTCCAAAATATGCAGAGAGACTGGGTAGTAGCGTTGCCCGTTGCACTCTTTTACATGAGAATGGTAGCACACTCTCGAACAGGGCTATCCCCGTATGAGGTGATCTTCGGCAGACCACCGAATATGTGGGGGACGCCTATACCACGCAAAATAACTGATATTGACTGTAATATGCTGACAGATTACTTGGCTTCCTTGATGTCTGCACTACAATCTTGTCGTTCACAGGTAGCTGCAGCCTTTCCCGACAACACTGAAGTGAAACCCCATGACGTTGTTCCGGGTGATCTTGTCTTTGTGAGGAATTTCGACCGAAAGACTCAGCTGGAGCCCAGGTGGAAATCACCCAAGTTGGTCCTGCTGACCACAAGGACAGCCGTGAAGATCGAGGGCCGCAAGGGCTGGATCCATTCAAGTCATATCAAGAAATTTCATAGACTATCCTCGGATATAGACATTGTGCCCTGCACTCCCTCACAGACTGATTCAAAACTTCCTTTTGTTGAACCAAATGACTCTGAAAACTACAAACTAAAGCTTAGGCCCAACAAGTCGAGCAATTTGATTGTTTAAGTCCTCTCCAAGGTGAAGCGGTCGAATTGTCTCTGACATGTATCCCTTGGACCTGAGTAGAGAAAATACCCGGAAAATGTTGAAACGACAGGCGTATTGTAAATCACTGCGTAGCCACTGTATAGTGACATTATTAATTTTGTTCTTATTGAGTCTTTTAATAATTATTACAAGTATGTTGTTGCACATATATTACCCTATTTCTAGACATGTTTATAATGTTGCTGCTGAACATTCTTTTAGTGACTTACCTCCGCATGAATTATCTTATAGACTTGCGCTGCGCAATAACACTTTCATTAGTATGTTACATCATTCCCATCAGACTAGTAATGCCACTAATTGTTGGGTGTGTGGCCGACTCCCTCCCTATCAGAATTATGAAGGAGTCCTGCCTTTCTTTCCACACCCATTTACACATAATGGCTCCTGTGGAGCATGGTTTAGTTTAATCAATTCCATAGACTCAGACACCGCAGTTTACCAAGATCATTGGATATGGGGAAACCTGAACCTAGTTTTACTCAAGGTCTGCTACCCTGACAAGGAGGGTCGCCCCAAAAGAACAGGAACTGATCTAGAAAATGAAGTATATGGATTAGGTAATTTTACACCTAATCTCATGATTCTAAATGTCGTATCCGAAGTTGAACTAGTCTTACCCACCATGTCAGTATTCCCAGCGAAGGGTGAATTGTGTGTAAGAAAGGTTGGTTCCATACATATGGGCCATAGTAAATGCACTACTATAGTAGAATTCAGTGATCAAGGCAAATCTTCATTTAGAGCTTCTCGCCACTCCTACTTTATATGTGGTCAGACTGCATATATGCGTCTACCTCTAGATTGGGATGGTACCTGCTACATTGCATTCCTTTTGCCACCTGTTTTCCTAGCTCCTCCTGACTATTACAGAAATATTCATTTAGTACACAACAGAGAGCGGAGAGATCTCCCCATTGTCGATTACACTGAAACGGCATGGGACAAGTATGTAGATTTTAATAAAGGTATCTTTCCCTATATAGGTACTGTTACTAATAGTAAGCTGATACGCAGATTAACTAGAACCCTCGAAGCAGTAGTGAATGAGACTATTTCCGCCTTAGGCAATTTAACGGAAGAGCAGTCTGCTATGCGGATTGTTGTGCTTCAAAATCGTCTTGTCCTTGACGTCATCCTGGCTGATAGGGGCGGAGCTTGTAGGGTCATCGGATCAAGCTGCTGCGTATTCATACCAGAAAATTCGCCATCTGTATATAAAGCCATCACTCGCCTTCATAAGATTGTAAACCAGATACACCAGAACCCAGGCACTTGGACTTGGTCCAGTTGGTTTTGGAATGTGGTATCAGCCTGGGAATGGAGAGTTTTATCCTTCCTAGGTATTGGCCTTCTCATACTATTCAGTTGCTGTCTATGTCTACAATGTGGACCAGCGATTTGTGGTCTGTGTGCCACATCGTGTATTCCACCACCAAGACTTCATTCGTCACGGAAGAAGAAAGAAGAACAAATGATGCTATATGAACAGATCAATGGATTGATGAAGATTGATATCTCTTGAAGGGCAAGTAGGGGACAAGGAGGGAATGTGGAAATATGGATTTTTCTGGTCAGTTATGTCCCCTATCTTGGACCCCAACGGTTCCATGAGCATGTCACAAGTACATGTATGTTTCCTCCAGTTCCAGTTATGAAGACGCAAATACATGTGCGTCCACCGTCAACATGTCCTCTGTCAGATCCGCCATGAATAGGCCGGATATTCCATTCCTAAATATGAAAGGCCACCGGCTTTATATGGTTCACTTATGCCATTTTACAGTCCAGGCAAGTAGGCCCTGATTCTGTCATCAAAACTCCTCCTGCCTTCTGTCTCTGAAAGCTCCAGTCTGAGCCTGCATCTGTGACCATGAACTTTGTCTCATTCTCTGCGCGGCTCACGAAGCCTGACATCAGCCTATTCCCTGCCAAGAACTGTATTTCACCTTCGAATTATCTGCTTCCCCCTCAGCCGATGCATTCCTGCCTAGTAGTTTAAGTAAACATTCTTCCAGTTACCAAGCAAAAGGCCCGGCTTCTCTGTCCTCATACAAGTAATTCATAGCCCTGTTACCATGGAATAATTCCTACCCCCTCGCATTCAGTGTAGACACTTAGACGCTTGTACACGCACGCACAGTCAGTATAGAATAGATTCGGTCCGAGAGTCCTTCTTTTGTGGATAACATAGTTCTTTAAACATAGGATGTTAGATATGATTTGGGATTAGGTTGACTTGACCCCCCAGACTTTTCGTCTCCACATGTAGAGCTAATGTCAAGTCCCCCTCACCCCCTAGTTACACGTCAATTACACGTCATGCTGCTGCGCGCGCATCTATGCCAAGTATTATCTTATAGATCCACCTATGTATGACATCATAACCAATTATGTTCCTTTTTACTCCTTATTACACCCATTTTCGGTTACGCAGGTAAAACGTCACTTTCCTTATCAATTGTTACGCCTACTGTATTCGCTTCATTGTAATGTATGTACTATAAAAGTTACTTCTTGTCAATAAGGTATGTACTTCACTTCCTGAACCCCCGTGGTGATGGAACTTGGAGCATCCGATTATAATCGATCATTGGAATAAAGCCCATTCCGAAACTCTAATATCACGGATTCTGCCTCTCATTTTACTGAGCTATTTTATTATGATTCCGTATCAAATTCAGTCCCAGTAAAGGAATTTTATTTACCACAAGTTACGCGTTTCGGGGAACACTGTCCCCTTGCTCACACACTGGGAAATGGGAAACACCACCATACATATAGTTGATAAACATAGTCAAAGGACAATCCAATTCCTAAAATGGATGAATTAATATTGGTTGCTGCAACAGTTCTACAAACGTTTCTATATACTTCACTTAGTACCACATGTAATTATAGCACAAACTAATATAAAAAGGACAATCCACTTGCCTAAATAGGAAATCACTGCGGAAAAAATGGCATCCATTTTGTAATGGTTTAAGTAACAGTCGGTAAGGATACCAACTGTAAATGTACATGTTATCCCTTCATACTATTTGAATGCATTCGTTGATTTCTACAAACATTTTGTTATACCAGATGAGGAAAGAAAAAAGGGGGTGGGAGAATGTAATCGATCTAGTGGCTTATGAAAACACACACAAATTGGTTGATTCACTGTACGGTCTATTACTATAATATACCAAAGTTTTCTAATAAATAAAGCTGTTGGCAATTTTTCAGTGAGGTTCAGTGAGTCTCAATTACTTGAAAATGTAGCCCCGGGATGCAATGATTGTGCAACAGTGTTTGACCAACCCCAAAGGACGCCTCTGGGTTGTGCTAATGGTGCAAAAAGATTCAACAGCTCAGAAAATCATCCGTTAGCTGCACTGATAGGGCAAACATTGTTTTATCAACTCACCTGTGATTTCAGCTTGTGAATGATTCTTTTTTGTGCATTCTTTTGCCTTTCCAGCCTTCATTCCAACTTAAGTTGTTATCATCTGTTAACTTCTTATACATGCAGGAGCCTGGAGCCAAAAACAGTTAGACAAAATCCTGTAATAATGACTCCATCTAAACTTCAAATTATAGTGCTACCTTTATATCAGAGGTGGCAACCAACAAATTAATAGGGAGAGATGAGCCAATGTCCACATATATGTGCCCTAGATTCTTATTATAGATGAAGAAACATTATTGGCTATTAAACAAACATATGAGTTTTTTTTACACCACATCTTGAACACGTGTATTTGGAGGTGCTCTCCTATGTTGTAATGAAAAAAGGAGGCCAGGTGAAATCAAGTATTTGCCTAGGACTACAAATTTTAGTCAAGAAGAGAAGCAGGTGTGAATCCCAGATGTTCCTGTTTCACATTGATCAATTCAGCCACTAGATAGGTATCTATTACCAACATCAAAGTTGAGAGTTTTTTCTTAATTCTTGGAAGGTGAGGTTAGAGCTTATATGATAGACATAATCTACACGTTATTTTTGGCAGTTTTTACGTAGCACAAACCTTGCCAAGGAAAGACACAGCGCTTCACAACAGACATCCACTATGTTACACCTATTTGTTTGGCACAGGGGATTTGAAGCTGGTTCCAGCAGCGGCCGGTGCAGGTAAGCAAAGTGGGGCGGGAGGAGGGAAGTCAGCAGACGACAGAATATGTCAAATTAAATGTTTACTATTTTGTCATCTGTCGACATCCCCCCTGCCCCACCCCACCGTGCTTACCTGCACCGGCCACTGCTGCTGGTTCTCCATGTTGCATGGTCGACAGCACTAGCCACAAGGCCATATCGCCTCCCATAAAAGCCCAGCTCCTTTTAGGCTTGAGGTTCAAATGCGATCTCGAGCTGAGTCACATCCAGGCTTCTTGTGCTTCCTTGAACTGGTGTCACTGTGATATTTCAAGGCAGGTTTCTGGCTGGTGGCTGAGTCAACTTGTATTTGACATCATGGAAAAATGAAGTGAAGTATGATGTGATTTACATTTTGAAAAATGATAGGCATTTGTTAAAGTGTTTAACTGCCTGTAATATTTATAATGGGTTGGCCAATTTTTAGAGAAATTGTGCTAACAAATCCACTGCTTTGCCTTCATTTGCTCAAAGATGTCCCCTGAAGGGTGAGCTTCAAGTGCCATGAAGGTAACCTGGCACACTCCAGAGTTTCTTTGATATTTCATGACTGACTCTTCCGAAGGCCTGAGTTGTAGCTAATTTATGTCAAAATGATGATGTCAAATGCCACGATTGAACCAGATTTGTTTTGAAAATTTCTAGAAAGGAGCAACCCATGAATCTCCTTCAAGGATATGGGGCTTGTTCACTTCACTCACTAACTTGGATCTAAGACAAGTTTACCAGCCACCACTGCTGTTGGATGTTGAATGATTGTCTGCAGTTGTCAGTAAGGAGTGGGTTGAAGTGGAAGGAGGAATTGATGAACATGTTGTAGAGTTACAGGACAACTCAGCACTCTGTGACAGGTTAATCAGCTTTTACTTTGTTGTCAGGAAGTGTTGGAATTGTAAAGTCCTCTGCATGGTACAGACATATGCACCAGCCCAGAGTGCCAAACTATACTGTTGTCTGGATCCCTAATGCTGATTTTTTTGTCATAGGTGAACACAGATCATGCGTGTGCCCCATGACATAGGCCTGGTTCACGGATTGCAGTTTTGTTGGACCGAGAGGGGCAACCAATGTGCTACTCTCCTTCACCAGGGGCTAAGCAGAACAAGCGTGGTGGTGGCAGCATACCGTGTAGGGATCAACAGTAATGAACAGGATCTTTTTACAGTGTGTCACTGGAGTGCGGCCTACAGGCTCACTCACCTTTTTTAAAAGTTCCACTAATGTCTGCTTAATTCACCTATGGTCTATATCAGGTAGATGTAGAGTGTTGTGTAGGACAGGAGTAGTAACCCTTACTGGTTGTTTATGTGCATGGGAAGGGTACAGTAGATGGATAGAGCAGTACTGTGTAGTGCATATGTGGTTCGTGCAGGTACTGGGTGTATGAATGCCTGTAAAGAATTTATGACATGAAATATGTAGTGCCCTGCAATGCGTGTGCAATGAGAGCATGTGCTGGGTGTATGTGTAATCCTGTGAAGTACAATACATGAAGGGTGAAGTGCTGTGCAGCACCCACATGGTGAGTGTGCGTGCTGACAGTGTGTGTGTATGTAAATAACACACCCTGGTTAAATATACAAAAGCTTAATTGCTTAACAGCACGTGCAGACTGTGTCTGTGTAGTGAATGCACATGTACATGTTATGGTACATGCATGGAGTGTTGGCCAGTAAATGTGCTGAGAATGTACACTGAGTAAGTGTGCATGGAATGGTAGATTATATGGAGAACACTGAGTTCCATTTGGGGAAGAACAGACTTGCCTGGTGAAGACACTAGGGGGAGAAAAATCCCCCCGACTGATTTATGCATTGCTGCATTCCTGCGAGCTGGGTGGGACACTGGAGAAAACAATAAGAGACTCCATTTAAAAATTCCTCGGGTGCGCCTCCAGAGAATGGGGGGGGGCAGATCTTTTGCTGTTAGGGCCGCGACGGCCTGGAACTCACTTCCCGTTTCTCTACGCGCTATTAAAGAAGTTAGTCAGTTTAAAAAACAGCTCAAAACTTTCTTGTTTTAATTTTCCCCTCTCTGGATCCTTACAGGCACGCACCAGGACACTCCTAGGAGTAGCTGTGCGCGTACTAAAACTCAATAGCATAACATAACAGTTACATTTTGAAAGACTGCTCCTTGACTCCGTGATAGATCACAAGGAAGGGGCCTTGACACATCTCAGTAAGGGAGATGGGGCTGATAAGGGATTCATAAAAAGTAGGGCTGGGGTCTGTGATTAAACTTTTTGATGCATGTTGGACTTGGCCATTTTTGCAGGGTCATCCCTGAACTTTTTGCCTTCCTCTTATATTTTTTCTGACCTGTTGTTGGCTGTTTTATGACTCTGGACACTTTACCACTGCTGATCAGTGCTAAAGTGCATATGCTTCCACATTGTAAATTAATGTATGAATTTGTGATTCCATGATTGGTTGGTTTGGTTTACCTGTCAGACTCTAGTACAGTGCACCAGGAGTGCCCAGGGCTGGTAAATCCAAATGCTGCTGGTGGGCTTGCAGCACTGGTTGTGCCACCCACAGAAGCAGCCTGTAAAAGTGTGTCTAAGGTCTGCCACTGCAGAGCCTGCGTGTAGTCTGGTACTGTCATGCTGACTGGGAAAGTGCACCCACTTGCCAGTCCCTAAACCTTCCCTTTTCTTCATATCAGACACCCCTATGGTAGGCCCAAGGGCAGGGTGCATTGTAAGTATAAGGTAGGACATGCCCTGGTGTGTGTGGCATGTTCTAAAAGTGAATTACAGCCATTTTCGTTTTTCACTATTGCAAGGCTACCTGTTCTCCATAGGCCAGAATGGGCAGTTTGATTATTACATCTTATAATCCTAACTGACTCAGGGAACATGGTAGAAATTCGAATTTAGTATGCCTGAACTCAGAATGATAAAATACATCTTTTAGTGAAGTTGGTTTTAACATTCTGTGTTTGAAAATACCACTTTTAGAAAGTAGGTATTTTCTTGTCTAACCATTCAATCCTGCCTCTGCTAGGCTGTGTATTCCTTGTCTGGAGTTTGAGTGACAGGGGCTGGGGAATTCTAGGGGGCTGGGGAATTCCCGGAGACAGCGTGAGTCAGCACAGGGCTGAATAGAGAGATCTCCATGTAGATAGGTGGGAGAAGTGGCACCTGGGACCTGAATAGGGCTGTGCTTTCCCTCCACAATGCTGGCTCCACCCCCTGTGGTGCGTCTGATGGCCCTGGCCTACACTGTCAAAGGAAAGAAGGAGTCATGTAAACAGAGTGCTCCGAGACTGACCAGAACTGGTTTGAACAAGGCAAAGGCCCCTCTGCCCTCAGAGGACAAAGGAATTTGGGGTATAAGTATTGGGACCCTGATCCCAAGAATTTAGATCACTTTGGGAAAACAAGAAGAAACCTCTGCTGAGGAGAGGAACCAAGAAGAAACTGAGGAGAGACTATCCCTGAAACTGGGGGATTGGCCTGCAGGGGTTGCCTACTGCCAAAAAGAGGAGAAAGGAACATTGTGTGTACTTTTGCTCAACTTGTAAAGGATCTCCAAGGGCTTTGGAAAAGAGCTTGCCTCCTGCTGAAGTCTCAGGAACAACAGACTTCAACCACCAGCTCCCCAGAGTTCTTTGGAAGTGCCTGCTGCTGATTTGGGGGCCTTCTGAGGGACTGTGTGTCGCAAGGAGCTGGAAGCACGACTCAAGAAGTAGAAGCGTGCCGCCGTCGGAGCCGCTATCGTCGAATCGCGTAAAGTGGTGTCGCCGCTGCAGTTATCGCATCGAGCAGAAGCGTCTCACATCATCGAAGAAGTGTCTCGCAACGCCGAAGAAGCGTGTCGCCATCGCAGCCATCGTAGCTGACACATTGCACCGCATCAAGAGAAGAGTCTCGCATCGCGGAAGAGGCGTGTCGCCATCGCAGCCATCGTAGCTGACGCATTGCACCGCATCAAGTAAAGCGCCTCGCATCCACAGAGAAGCGTGCGACCGTCGGAGCTGTTGTCGTCGAATCACGTAAAGGGGTGTCGCCGCTGCAGTTGTCGCATCGAGCGGAAACGTCTTGCAATGTCGGAAAAGAGTGTCGCCACAAAGGCTGCTGTCATCGCATCGTGTAAAGGGGTGTCGCCGCTGCAGCTGACGCATCAAATCAATGCCAACACCTGTTGGAGAGTGAGTTCTCTGACCCCAGAGAGCTCCCATTGGAGGCAGACCTTTTGGTGGATTCCAGAGGGTCTGGAGAGGCATTGGGGAGTGACCCTGAGGGGAATGGCTCAGGTATCTTCCAACCCAGATCTGTGGAAGTGGTTCAGGGTAACCCAGCTAGGTCCCATTGTAGTGGGAGGGATGTAGGGACTCACATCCTATCTCAGTGGAGAAGGAGTGAGTGTGGGGCTGCATGTCCCAAGGTGCCCAAAACCCAGTCTCAGGGCCTGGATGGTTCTTTAAGGGAACACCAGGTGGGGAGCCTAGTCTGTCCTGAGGGGCCGCCCATTGAGGGTGATCCCCTAGTGTCTGGTGAACTGGGATTTTCTGTAAGCAGGCCTCCATCCATTCTGGTGTCTGGCCTTGCCACTCCTAAGTGGAGGGTACAGAAGTCCAGACTGAGGGTTGAGAGGGGGAAAGTGTCCCCAGTGGAAGAACCAGTGGGTCAGGGGCCAGTCAGAAGGGCTGCGTCACCAGTGAATGACCATGGTGACACCACTTCTGTCCTGGGGGATCTTCGCGCACTGTTAGATGGACAAGGGTTGGGAGATCTGCGCCAGGCAGACTATCACACAACACATGAGTTATATATTACCCTCAGGGGGGGCATGCGTGCTCCCAAGGAAGTCCTGGTGCGCCGGGAAAGTGTTCAACCACTGGGTACAGACACTGGGTTGGAGAGCCAGGTTCAGGTGTTGTCTGACCTGGAGGAAGTGGCAACTGTAATCAGTGTCCTGACTGATGTAGCTTATAGGTGTACCACTCCAGGAGGGAGGGTACAGCACTCTGGAAGGGGGTGCAGAGGGAGGGAGTCCTTGCATCTGACCCCAGTGCAGTCTGAGGGTTTAGACCCTAGGTTGGAGAGCCAGGTTCAGGTGTTGTCTGTCCTGGAGGGTGGGACAACTGTAAACAGTGTCCTGACCGGTTTGTCTTCTGAGGGTCCCGCTCCTGATGGGAGGGGGCAGTACTCTGGAAGGGGGGACAGAGGGAAGGAGTCCTCGCCTCTGACCCTGGTTCAACTGGAGGGTTTAGACCCTAGATTGGAGGACAAGGTTCAGGGTGTCCCCCCTGACCTGGACGCCCAGTTGCAGGACAGAACCCCTGAACTGGTGGGTGAATTGTGCAGGACACCTGCCACAGGTGCCCTGGCTATTCTGGAAGGGGGTTCCACTCCAGGTGGGAGGGTACAGAGCCCCGACAAGGAGGAGGAGGAGGACCGGGTGTGGGAAAGCCCACCCCAGTCTCCTGTCCAGCCGCCGAGTACAGGCCTGGGGCTGGTAGGTCAGCATCAGGATTTTATACCTGACCTGACAGGATGGAGAGTGAACAAAGTGTGCCAAGCACCTTGGGTTACTGCCCCCCGCTCTCTGATGCCACCAGGTTTGAGAGCCCTGAGAGGCATATGGCCTGGGTCTCATCCCGGACCACTGTAAGTGGCCACTGTGGCTTGCTGTCTGTCTGTTGGGACACACCTGTGAGCAAGTTAAGGTTAGGTGCTGCACAGATGGTGTCCACAGAGGAAGAGAAGGGTTCCACATGGGTTAGCTTGATGGGCCCTGAAAGTATGAACAGAGGATTTGAAATGGGTTCAGATTGGCGTAGAACTGGAATATGCCCCTGCAGTTGCGTGCCAGGTCCAGGTTCTAGCGCCCAAAGCAGGGAAGCTCATCAAGGTAGTAATTGGTCTACCCTGCGCTTTGGCTGGAAGGGGGTTGGGTTGGACTTGGCCATTTTTGCAGGGTCGTCCCTGAACTTTTTGCCTTCCTCCTATATTTTTTCTGACCTGTTGTTGGCTGTTTTATGACTCTGGGCACTTTACCACTGCTGATCAGTGCTAAAGTGCATATGCTTCCCCATTGTAAATTAATGTATGAATTTGTGATTCCATGATTGGTTGGTTTGGTTTACCTGTCAGACCCTAGTACAGTGCACCGGGAATGCCCTGTACTGGTAAATCCAAATGCTGCTGGTGGGCATGCAGCACTGGTTGTGCCACCCACAGAAGCAGCCTGTAAAAGTGTGTCTAAGGTCTGCCACCGCAGAGCCTGCGTGCAGTCTGGTACTGTCATGCTGACTGGGCAAGTGCACCCACTTGCCAGTCCCTAAACCTTCCCTTTTCTTCATATCAGACACCCCGATGGTAGGGCCAAGGGCAGGGTGCATTATAAGTATGAGGTAGGACATGCCCTGGTGTGTGTGGCATGTTCTGATAGTGAATTACAGCCATTTTCGTTTTTCACTATTGCAAGGCTACCTGTTCTCCATAGGCCAGAATGGGCAGTTTGATTATTACATCTTATAATCCTAACTTACTCAGGGAACATGGTAGAAATTCGAATTTAGTATGCCTGAACTCAGAATGATAAAATACATATTTTAGTGAAGTTGGTTTTACCATTCTGTGTTTGAAAATACCACTTTTAGAAAGTAGATATTTTCTTGTCTAATTATTCAAACCTGCCTCTGCTAGGCTGTGTATTCCATGTCTGGAGTTTGAGTGACAGGGGCTGGGGAATTCCAGGGGGCTGGGGAATTCCCGGAGACAGGGTGAGTCAGCACAGGGCTGAATAGAGAGATCTCCATGTAGATGGGTGGGAGGAGTTGCACCTGGGACCTGAATAGGGCTGTGCTTTCCCTCCACAATGCTGGCTCCACCCCCTGTGGTGTGTCTGATGGCCCTGGCCTACACTGTCAAAGAAAAGAAGGAGTCATGTAAACAGAGTGCTCCAGGACTAACCAGAACTGGTTTGAACAAGGCAAAGGCCCCTCTGCCCTCAGAGGACAAAGGATTTTGGGGTATAAGTATTGGGACCCTGATCCCAAGAATTTAGATCACTTTGGGAAAACAAGAAGAAACCTCTGCTGAGGAGAGGAACCAAGAAGAAACTGAGGAGAGACTATCCCAGAAACTGGGGGATTGGCCTACAGGGGTTGCCTACTGCCAAAGAGAGGAGAAAGGAACTTTGTGTGTACTTTTGCTCAACTTGTAAAGGATCTCCAAGGGCTTTGGAAAAGAGCTTGCCTACTTCTGAAGTCTCAGGAACAACAGACTTCAACTACTAGCTCCTCAGAGTTCATTGGAAGTGCCTGCTGCTGATTTTGGGGCCTTCTGAGGGACTGCGTGTTGCAAGGAGCTGGAAGCACGACTAAAGAAGGAGAACTGTGCCACCGTCGGAGCCGCTGACGTCGCATCGCGTAAAGTGGTGTCGCCGCTGCAGTTATCGCATCGAGCGGCAGCGTCTCGCATCATCGAAGAAGTGTCTCGCAACGCCGAAGAAGCGTGTCGCCATCACAGCCATCGTAGCTGACTCATTGCACCGCATCAAGGAAAGTGCCTCGCATCCACGGAGAAGCGTGCTGCTGTCGGAGCTGTTGTTGTCGCATCGCATAAAGGTGTGTCGCCGTTGCAGTTGTCACATCGAGCGGAAGCGTCTCGCACCGTCGGAGAAGAGTGTCGCCGCCAAGGCCACTGTCGTCGCATCGTGTAAAGGGGTGTCGCCGCTGCAGCTGACGCATCGAATCGAGTCTTCTCGCAACATCAGAGAAGCGTACCGCATCTGGAAGATCTTCACGTCTTTATTTCTTTGCACCAAACTTTCATCACATCAACATCGTTGCAACACTTTTGTTGCCCTGTGTGTCGCATCTAAAGGTACATTGACTTAAAGTGTCACATTTAAGAACTAAAGAGAACTAAGCTAAATTCTACCATCTTAAAGTAACAGTATTGTGGATTTTTGTCGTTTGTGGTTTTGTGGTAAATCTATTTAAAGAATACTTATTTTTTATATAAAACCTGTGTGGTGTCCATCTGTAGTGTTGTCACTTGATTACTGTATGTGTTCACAAATGCTTTACACACTGCCTCTGAGATAAGCCTGTCTGCTCGTGCCAAGCTACCAAGGGGGTGAGCAGGGGTTATTTTAGGAGTGTAACCCTTTACCCTGACTAGAGGAGAGGGTCCCTATTTGTCAGAAGTGCATACCTGTGCCAACTAGAGACCCCCAAGTCTAACATTGGTGGTCAGCACATATCACTGTGGCTGACATCTAGTTGTGAACTCTGATCACTCCCATAAGTGGTGTTGTGTGGTGAGCACTTTCCAAGTCTTGCCTGCTGTGACAGACATCTTTCATGAGGAATGAAGAAAGGGAGAAATGTCCACTTCAAAAGAAACAGAAAACCAACATAAAAGTTCAAAAATGTATTCCCTTAATCACAGCTGCTGTCTGGAAAAGGACTATAAGTAGATATGGTTGAGTCCCTAAAAATGTGTCATCTGTCAAGCAGCCAGGATAGCTTCGTGAGAAGAGGAAGCTCTGCAAGACTTCTGCCTGTACCAGGACAGGGGGCGAGGCCTGCTACTCTCCCTGCTGGGTGAGAGGACATCACCCAGGAAAACCAAATCCACCTGCCCTGGAGCCCGAAACACTCATGCCTACCTGCTTGCCAAGACCAGTGTTCCCTGTGAGGAAGAGGAGAACTTTGGAGGGATCGAGTTCCACTGAGAAGCTCTACTGTGAGGGCTCTCTGTGTGAGGTTGAGGATTCATCTGTGCACCAATCAGGTCGTAGCCCATGTACAGGACGGTTTTCAGTGAACCCCCGTGTACCCAGAAAGGGACACCATAGACTGAGTCAAGTATCGAGCGCTGTGCAGAAGGCACCAAGTTCACATGCCCTCTTTGCGGTGACCCCGTATGCCAGAGGGGGCAACCATTGTTGACCAGTGTGCCAGGACTTGTGAATGTCAGAGAAGCAACTCCGTATCCCAGTTGGAACTGCCGTACTGTGGGCGACTGCACCTGAGGAGTCTACGTTATGTCTGAAAGGTACCATGGCAATCTTGTGTGCCAAAAGGTGCTTTCGAGACCAAAACACTAAAGACTTTGGGCAGTCGCCTGGCACTGGAGTGAGGCTGCGACCAGGAGGTTTAACCGCATCATGAGATCTGCCCTGACTGACCCAAGTGGATGCCGAGAAGCATGCCGCGCCCTCACGGGACTGCAATCGTGGCCCGAACGATTGAATTCCCCTTGGTGGGGAGAACTTGACTTACAGTATGTCTGTGACCAGGAAGCTGCTCTGATCTCTGTATAGAGCTGGCTATGCCACTCTGGAGAGTGAGCCTGCGTCTGCCTGATGCTGTTGGATGTACTGTGAGCAGCCTGACTTCTCGAGTAGGAACTGATCTCGAGTGTACGCTCTCAGGGCACCCACTGTAACGACGAATGCTTCTGTGTTACAGGAGAAGATAAGATTTGAAATGGCCTTCTGGTCCCCGAGGGATTTGCTCCTGAAGATGCTGAGGCACTATAGAGGCTTCTGACTGAAATCCTGAAGAGTCAAAGGGAACTCTTGAGTACGGCCTCCTAGTGAGCATTCCCTGGTCGCGGCCACCAGTGAATGGGGAATAACCCTGACCACATTACATGAAGGAGGATGGGTCAGGGATTTTTCTGACAACTACTAGAGCCCTAACCTCAAGGGGGATTGTGTTGTTGCTACTGAATGTTGCATTTCTTTGCATGTGTAGAGTTAGAAATAAAATACTATAGTAGTTGGCTGGATATTGATTTATTGTTCATATTGTTGGCACTTTGAGTTATGAGTTTTGTTCACTGACCTGTATCTACATCCCCTTGAGGGAGACTCAACTCCTCGACCACAGCTACAACTGGGCATCAAGTGCAAAAGGCGTTCTTAGCCTAGTTGAGCAGGATCCATAGTAAGTCAGGCTTCAGGACATCAAGATTAAAAGGCTTCAACCACCACGGTAACCCCTGCGTGCTCCATGCCCCTCTGAAAAAGGTTCTGACTGGAAGAATTCCAGCTACATTGTTGTGCCCATCTTGGATGGGAACAAATGAGATGGTAGAATGTGATCTTTCTAGAAAAGCAGAGGGGGGATGAGCAAGCTGGAAGCTTGTAAGAGAAGAATTGATGGAAAGAGTCCTTAGAATGTACAGAAGTTTGAAGTAAGTGATGCTGTCCGTGTCAAGTTGTGAGGATGGGTTGTTAAAGAAAGTTCAAATTTTGTGCTCACAAGCAGGTCAAAACTGTTTTTGGAAATACAGTTATTTTGGAAAATGGGGAAACAGAATATTAGAAGTTCAGCATTGTATAAGAGATGTAAAATTGGAATGAAGAGTGAAAAGGAACAGGAAGTGTGAAATGTGAAGGATTTTGATGTGTAAATGTGTATAGGATGTGTGATTTGTTCATAAAACTTATTTTAATAGGCACTACTCAGTCATATTCTGACTTTAGTTGTGTTCTATATATTCCTAGCCGTTTATTCACTTAATGTTTTGATCCAGCGCTCTGGACCAACACTCTTACCATTTTCCCCTCTATGAATCTTTTCTTCACTGCCTGAGAGGTGATGGGAGTTAACATTAAATTTATCAGTTTCAATGAACAGTGTAACCGATTTGGCTACACAATAAGGACCAAGAATCAGTGACTGTAGTTAAGAAGGTTTATTACCAATTAGCAGTCAGATTAAGGTACACAAATCTTAGCACAATGCTGTAAAGGTACAGAATAACAACCGGGATACCTAACCACATAAAGAAGTTTAGCTGTAGCAGTATGAGGCAAATAAGTAGTTCAGTGACAGCAATACAAACAATCGATAACAGAATTTGGTGCCCAATAAAGAGTTTCTGATTCTCTCTTCAATTCATCAGGGGAGTCTAAAACCATCTAAGTAAAGTTCAACTAAGAAGAGTGGTTTTAAATTCTAACAGATTCTCAAAAATCAGAGAAATACAGAAAAATAGGAGCTTGGTTCTAGGCCAGGGGGATTGAGTGTTAGCCTAAGCCACACTCAGGAAAGAATCAAAGGGACAGCATTGAGGTCTAAACCTTTCAAAGTTCAAAGGAAAGTGACGTAACATTAGCAGGCTGGGTGAACACTAGTCATTTCTACCAGAATCTCTGAGGTAGCACCCCTCTATTCACATCATCAGGGGTTCCATTGTCCTTTTCTATTCTCGTGTAGTCAGCTGCAACATTTACGAAATGTCCCACACTGAACATGGCAACGACATCATTCATGGTCACCCAAGAAATGTTGCAACAGGTCTGAATAGGACCCTTCAGTTGATACTGTGGCGCTCGATGTTCCCTATCAAGGTCTTCTTCTGAGGCTCTCTCTCTATCGCTAGTACAGTGTTGTATCTATTCTCAAACTTACAAACCATGTGAACGTACCTGCAAACAAAAAGACATGCAAGCAGAAAATGGAAAAACATATTACGCAGGGTGGAAAACAGGCCTAGCCAGGACAACTTTAAAGTATTAAATCAATAGTGCACCTTTAATATGCGTGTGTACTTTCAAACATAACTGAAGATAAAATGTAAGTATATTGGACTCATATTACATGTGGCATACAGTAAATCCTGACTATGTTTGTGTAAGCATGACTAAGAACTACATTTAAATGAAATATATGAAACAGTGCATACGTTACATACATCATTGTCATTTCTAAAGTAATCCCATTTTCATAGTTGTGAGGGTGGTTTCTACTCAACCACCTAAACAGTCAATATCATTTAATGCCCACAGTGTACATTAATTCTCTAATTGTTCGGTGAATGCACTTCAATAAGGATGTCCAGCGCAATGCAGTTAGGTCACACAGGAAACACATGCTAAGCGCAGGTTTACGTCATGTATTTGACACAGGTTAGGGTGGAGCCAACATTACGCTGCTCCAGTTTCAAAATGTTCAAAGGTGAGATGTGTTAGGTTCCATGTATCTCTCCATACAGTTCACCGATGGAAGGTAAAATGGCGAAGGCGGAGTGTTCCAAGCAGCCGGGTGAGAGTCATCTGCTGTCGAGGTCCTCTGCACTAGGATGGTTCTCCTGCGTATCTACAATAAATGACACCATTTCAGGAATATGTGCCTTTTTTCAGAACATGTAAAGAAATGTGTGCCATTAGGACCTGAGCTGCCGACTCTTGAACAGGGGAACACTGGGCAATCTCCATGTATCTGAAACAAAAATGAATCATACCACGTGTAATTTAATTTGGTGCCCATAAAAGCGCCCTAATGCCCATGGGCCAAGTTTGCGCACTAACAAAGGGAAGAATTCCGTTAAGTAAAGCAGACACGCACAAGAAATAAATGGATCTCACACCGGAACAATCGGTTTGATTCGGCATTTAATGCCCATCTGGAAGTAGTACACAAAAGAATGAACATTCCATCAATTCAGGAAGCCACCCCTCTGGGGACGTGATTTGCATAATGTGTGGGGTAGAGCGTGACTCATCGTCCCACTATGCGTAGGAGACCGGCCTTCCTCTGCCTTGGCACAGTAGTTGTTGATGACTGCCATATTTTACACTGTAAATTACATCCACTCCCGCATTATCCCTGAAATAAATTTACGCTGCCTTGCTTCCAACATTCTCTTGTCACGGCGTGGCGGGATTTACCATCTGCCCATGCATCAGAACTCCACTGAGGCGGAAAAAAATGCATCAATCCCAAATGGTGCCCTTTCCAAGAAGTTCCTGCTCTCCAGCACCTACTTCTTCGTCTGCATCCTAACATATTACCACACTGTACATCACGGCCTTATTAATCAAATTTGCATTCATGAAAATATGCTAATTTCAGATAAATGACCCCTTCTTTTCGTATTATACAGTTACCAGCAACCTAAAACTCAGGTGTTTTGCTTGCTCTGTTATTATATTTCCTGATTGCGCGTTGTTTTCAGTCCAGGAGTTTTCCTCTGTGGTGACGCGTCTGTTATGTCGTTATAGCTTCAAGGTTCATCAATAATCAACTCGATGTCTCCCGGCTGATCAATATATTTACCCACTGTGTTTTTTCTTTCAATGCCAGATCACCAATCAAGCGCTGGCACGTGCCGCCCCGTGGAGGCTGACGGGATATCTCAGGAGGGTGAAAGGATTCGGCACGTGACCTCAAATGGAGGTTGATGCTTCCTGGCCTTGCGCCGGCGCGTTTTTCTATTCCCCTGGCCACCGTATCAGGCGGGAAGAAGCGCAATCCATCATTGTAATTTCTCCATGACACAGGCTGCGTGGTACCTGTGGAATACTAAGCCAATCAGCACAACCAGACATGATAGCTTGAATGCAGGCCATTTTCACACATCTGTTGTTCACAGCAGGCACTTATCTCACTTGCAGTCACAGCTCAGCACCCCTCTGGTGGATTACTGTGCAGCCTGCCCCATGCTAACATGGCTCAGCCGAGGAGCTATTATTCCACATGCAATCAACACAATTTTAACTAATGCAAACGGGGTTTCTCATTAGATCATAAGCTTGCTTTTGGTTTTTTTTTTTTTAACTTCAATTAGCATTTTAGCTGAAAGAAACATGACAGTTTTTCTTTTTCTGATTGCTTGTTTCTAAAATTCTCTTGAAAATTCGATTTCGTGAATGCACCACATGAGCAATTCGAAAGTATCACTTTTAGGGTTTTCACAAACATGCTGAGTTTGTGGAAGATGTTTAACCTCATTTACAAGGATTGCAATGTAAATTTTAAGTAGGTAAAAATTGTTTGTTCTTTTTCATCATTGATAATCCGTACTGCGCAAAATTTAAATTTAGAAGCCCAAAATAGTGCAAGCCAAAAATACAGAAGCGGCTTAGTTTGTGTGTAGAAAAAAGGGGGTTGCTTTTTAAACTAGCTAGAGTGTCGACTTTGAAATATAGTTTGAGACGTGAAGGCTTTTAATGCTGGCTCAGTTATCAGTTGCTGAGTGGTGAGTGCGCCAGCAGGATCTATTTTAGAGGTGTCTTTTCCTGTGCTGATTGCATCTTTTAATCTCATGATTGTGAAGATTAGTCATTTAGTAAGCACTGAAAATCACATTTCTAGTTCTTTAAATGCTACGAAAAAGTTGGTGTATAATCTTTTTACAATGAATTTAGTGCCTAACAGACACAGCAAAGCAGACAGGACAAATATATTGACTACAGAACACTGATAAACAACTAATATAATAAGAGGTAACACAAGGCAAACATCAGAATTATGGATTATGGACCAGGTTTACTAATCCTTTGCATTGTCCTTGCATCGTGCACGGTGACGCAAGGACAACGCAAAGGCTTAGGTAACATTCACAAAGCCACGCAAGGAGTTTTTTGCACCGCCTTGCGTGTCTTTGTAAAGGAATGTAAACCGACAAATCGGCTTGTGCTGCGTTAAGTTACATTTCGAGCTGGGAGCCGTTCCATGGGTAGAGCATGGGTCTTACCTTGCATTTGCCCATGGATTTGACGAAATTCCAGATTTACACAGGTTCATAAAGCTCATATTGCATCATCTGAGAGGATGGCATAACAAGGAGAAAAAATCTTTTTTTTTTCCTCATTATTTCCTCTTTGGATTGTTCTTGTTCAGTAAGGTATCCTTTCTTGCACAAAAACAATCCTGCTCTTAACGCAGGCACCCCTGCACTAGTGTGCAAGGGGGCCTGCGTTGGCGCTATGCAGCACACAGTGTGCCAGCACAGGGAGAGAGCAAAAATGCTCCATACCTTTGTAAGTATGGAGCATTCTTCTCTCTCCCTTTCGCACCCTGTGTGAAATAATGTAAATATACCACAATATTACGGAAATCTATTTCTTACCCATCATAACAGGGCTACCAACAGACATAAATGGATTGTGTTTGCTTGCAGACCCAAGAGGCAGCCTGTTTGTATGTGATTGAGTTGATCGATAGTTGGCCTCAGCCCACCTACCATCATATCACCTAGATACTGCTAGAAATGGGGTTTCTGGTTGGCTAGGGTATGCATCTAGGTCAGGCAGAATCCACCACTCTAGTCAGGGCATGTAAGCGACACACCAAAGATAACCTGTGCCCACCTGCTGGTAGCTTGGCACAGAGTAGGCAGGCTTATCATCAGAGGCAATGTGTTAAGCATTTGCGCAACACACTCACTCAGAAACACAATGAAAACACCACAACTGAGATTCCACACAGAATTATCTAAAAATATAGTTTGTATATTGTACATAACTGCAGACCAAAATTACATGAATCATAACTACTGTGTATATGAAGCATTTACTGTAATATGACTCAGTATCCTGATAATGCAAGAATCAACACAATATGCATCCTAAGCTCAGTGAATACTTAGGCTATGGAATTCATCAGGTTATGAGAAAAAAGGTACATAAATCACCAGATTAGTGTGCGCAATGCAGCTTGGTTGTCAAAACACACAAATCACTATATACATTTATAGATCGCCAGGATACCTGCACTCCTACTAAGTCAAATACGATAACCTCTTTGCACTGCCGAAAACATATGCATTTGCAGAGGGCGCAGAAACCTCTGCACCTATATTAGGCTTTATTTGGTCATCCCACCTGTAGGGCGCAGCAGCCAGTGCACCTCTGCGATCAGGAATACAGTACTCCAGTGAAGGGAATGAGACTGCGATCACCATTGTGGATTGGCACCTGGTTGTGTGAGGCACAGAAGCAGGGAGACTCAGGAACCACAACATTATTATTATTATTAATAATTTATAAAGCGCGACAGCTACTTCCAACGGAAGTGTCCCGGCGCTAATGTCCTGCAGACGCATGAGATTAAGCAGAGAGCGGCCAGAGCCAATCTCTAAGGTAGTCTGAATAGCCAGGTCTTCAATGCCTTTCTGAACGGGAGTTCCTTGTCAATGAGTCTGAGATCATTTGGTAAGTTGTTCCATAACATGGCAGTTTTCACGGAAAACGCACGTCCACCTGTTCTCGACTTTCTGAACCTAGGGATGATCAAAAGATTTTGTTTGCTGGATCTAAGCGTTCTAGGTGGAAGATATTTCTGCAATCTCTGCTTCAAGTACCAAGGACCTACCCCTCTAGAGGCTTTATGAGCCAACACGATGGCTTTGAACTGCACTCTTTTTACTACTGGCAGCCAATGGAGGCTTTCCAAATGAGGCGAAATGTGATACCGTAGAGGCACATTCCTCAAAAGTCTGGCTGCGGCGTTTTGGATACGCTGCAGCCTTCTCATCAGGAAATCTGGGAGGCCAATGTACAGACTGTTAGCATAGTCGAGTTGGGAAATGATGAGGGCATGTACCACTGCCTTCCTACAATTCATAGGAAGGAAACGTAAAAATCTTCGTAATGTCTTCAATCTCCAAAAACACAAAGAGGAGATGTGCGTGATTTGTGCCTTGCCAGACAGTTGCGAGTCAAATCTGACCCCTAAATTCCTAGCCACCGGTACCGGTATCGGGGGTGGATTCAATTCTACTGGCCACCACAGCTCCGTCTGTGGAGGGGTAGGTTGATTGAAAAATAAGACCTCAGTCTTATCAGTGTTTAATTTAAGACAGTTTTCAGTCATCCAGGTAGAGATGTTTAGTAGGCATTGTTTAAAATTAAAGAAAGCTGTGTCATCATGTTCCTTGAAAGAGAAGATTAGCTGTGTGTCGTCTGCATAGGAGACAACTCGCACACCCCATTTCTCAATAATTGCCGCAAGGGGCGCAAGATAAACATTAAAGAGCGTCGGACTGAGTGCCGAGCCCTGTGGCACCCCCTGCGCCAAGAATCTGGGGTTAGAAACATGTGGGTGTAGAACCACCTGTTGAGACCTGCTTTCCAGGAAAGATTGAAACCAATTTAACACGGTCCCCGCCACTCCTATTCCAAGTAGTCTATTTAGGAGGATTTTGTGGGAGACCGTGTCAAACGCTGCCGATAAATCCAATAATACCAGCATAGCACAGCTACCCTGATCAAAGGTTTCACGAATGGATTCAGAGACTTCGAGTAGGGTGGTTTCCGTACTATAACCAGTCCTAAATCCTGATTGTGAGTCATGTAAGTGGTTGTTCACTTCTAGGAAGTCTGAGAGTTGTCTCTGGACTTCTTTTTCCAGGACTTTTGCGGGAGTTGGCAATAGGGAAATAGGCCTGAAATGTTTCAGCTCTGAGGGGTCTGCGTCCTCTTTTTTCAGGATGGGACGGACCAATGCCTTTTTCCAATCAGATGGGAAAATACCCGTTTCTAAAGAGGAATTCCATAAGGCATTCAAGGAGTCATTCAGAAGAGGCGCTAGTAATTTAAAAATTCTGGCCGGACACGGGTCGAGGGGAGAGCCAGACTTGATTTTCAGAAGTTCCGTCAGAGAGGCTGCCTTCTCAAATCTGCGGAAGGTTGACCAGTTATCTACTGTACTGATTGGAGGTATCACCTGATTTTCAGTTGAGGGGAAGGTGGAATAGATGGTCAGAATTTTATCCTGAAAAAAAGCGGCCAATTCCTCACAGAGATTCAGAGAGGGAGAGATGGAGCTCTTTACGGCCTGAGGATTCAGGAAGCCCTCTACTATCCTGAAAATCTCTCTGGAAGGATTGTCTGCATTCAAGATTTGTTTAGCCATATACTCTCTCATCACCTTGCGTTTTAGTGCGTGGAATTCTTTTAGGGCTAGCTTACATACTACTTTAGCCGTAGGTTCATATTTTTTCCTCCAGACTCGCTCGAGTCTCTTACATCGGCTCTTTTCACTACGGAGCTCCAAGTTAAACCAAGGTGCTGATGGTTTATTCCTTACCACTTTACATGATTTAATCGGAGCCGATTTATCTAAGGCTGCCGTAATCCATGCACTAACAAGGGAGGTATCGAAGTTAGGGTTCCCAGTCAATTTGGGGGAGGTATTGAGTAGTTCGTCCCTCATAGATTGAGGCGTAACTTTGTTCCAATTTCTCCTGAACTCTGTCACAGGCCTGCTGATGTTACCCTCATACTTCAGACTCATCCTAAACTGGACCATCATATGGTCAGACCATGTGACGGGGAGCAATTCTTCCATCTTTAGAAGAGGATCGCTGGTGAAGAGAAGGTCTAAGATATGGCCTGCACAATGAGTGGGGGACAATACTTTTTGCGCTAAATTCAGGCTCTTTAGGGAATCTTCTAATTGATTGGCTAGAGGTTAGCTTGCGTTGTCCATATGCACATTAAAATCACCCAACACGGTGAAGTTAGAATAGCGTAAGGTAGGGGCAATAAACAAAATGCTCAGGGTGAGCTCCAGCAAGCCCGTGACCCAATGTGGCCTCTCGGGCTTGCCATGTATCTAAGTTGACAGGAGGATCACCCCCAAGCTGCCCACAGGAGAGCACGGACAGTGGCACTGACACCAGGCATGCCTCCAACCCTGCAGTACTTTTTGTCAGGCGAGGGGAGGGCACTGGGGGCTGTGATGATGGTCGTACTGGTCTGTACCTTCAGAACGGGGTCCAGGCGGTACCTCACAACAGCGGCCTCCTACTGCCACTCACAACATTCTGGTTTGATGATGCGGAGCCACTCTTGGGGAAGGCTCTTGCTCTGAAGTACATATCAAAAGAAGAAACACGGGGCTTCTGCGGCCCACTGAGCGGCGCGCTGAGCCTCTCCAGGTGAAGCACACACTTCCTGCACAAGAAGCGCTAAAGTAGTTGACACCTTGGCTTTTGGACTCAGAGTCCCATAGCAGTACCGTGGCCCTGGGACTCAGATACAGGGAGGGCCCAGCAAACAGCCCTAGGAGAATACTTGATGCGTGGCACAAAGTATGGAAGCAGGCAGTAGGCCAGCACATAGGGTTACTCTCAGCAGAGTGGCAGTCCATTCTGCAGCCCAGCAATCAGTAGGCAGCAGACCAGCCCAACAAAGCAGGTAGTCCAAATGGTAGTTCCTCCTTGCAGGCCACAGTCCTCCTGGTAATGTGCAAATATTTAGTGCCAGCAGCGTCTGGTTTTAAGTTCCACACAGTGTCTGGTTAGACCAGAGTCAGGGAGCAGCTGGCAGCAGGGCAACAAGCAGAAAAGAAATCCAATGAGTACTTTAGGCAATGTGCAGGCAGCAGGGTAACAGCAGAAGAGCAGTCCCGGTGAATCTTTTAAGCAGTCCAGCAGTCCTTCTGACTAGGTTTGGTTCCAGATCCAAAAGTGCTTTCCAAACATGGGGTCAGTACTTATACTCTAAATTGTCTTTGTTCAAGGGGGAACTTCAAAAGAACCTTTAGAAGTGTGCAACAATCCCCTTTCAGCCCAGCCTGGCTCCAGATATCAGCAGGAGGGTAAAATCAGCCTTTTGTGTGAGGGCAGGATATAGCCTATATGATTGTAAAGTGTGAACGTCATCTCCCGCTCCCAGTCCAGGAAGACCATCAGTATGCAGATGAATGCAGATGTAAACCTGTCACATCCAACCCTTCCTGTGTGATGGCTGTCTGGAAAGTATGCATAAAGTGTAGCTGTCATCCAGACCCAGACATGGATTGGCGTCAGGCTGCAAAGCACAAAGAGTCACAAGCACAGAGAAACGCCAACTTTCTAAAAGTGGCATTTCCAAAATAGTAATGTAAGATCCAGCTACACCGTAAGTAGGATTTATCACTACCATTTCAAACATACCAAACATGACAATGCTACTCCTTTCAGACCAGGAATTGCCACTTAAATATATATAAGGGAATTCCCACTGCTGGCTTATGAGAGGAGTAGGCCTCACAGCAATGAGAAAAAAAATAGGCTGTTTGTCACTACCTTGACATGCCACACATAAAGGCACATGTCCTACTTGTTACCTACACAGCCCCCTGCCCATAAGACTTCTTAGGACCTAGCTTAGGGTGGATCTATGTGTAATAAAAGGGGAGTTTACGGCTTGGCAAGTAGTTTTAAATGATAAGTCAAAGTGGCAGTAAGCTGCCTACACAGGCCGTGCAGTGGCAGGCCTGAGACAGGTTTGAAAGCCTAAGTCACTTGGTGGCGCAAGCAGTGCTGCATGCCCACTAGTAGCATTTAATTTACAGGCCCTGGGTATAAGCTATACAACTTTACAAGGGACTTACAAGTAAATCAAATATGGCAAACAGATGTAAACTAATCATACCATGTTTTTGAAGAGAGAGCACATGCACCTTAGCATTGATTAGCAGTGGTAAAGTGCCCAGAGTCCTATAGCCAACAAAAAGAAAGTCAGAAAAATAAGCGGAGAAAGGTAAATGTTTGGGTATAACCCTTCAGAAAGGTCCAGGTCAAACAGATACTCTTTCAGAAATATTCTAGTGTACACCGCCTGCAGTTCAGTAACTTCTTGGCAAGACTTCAGGTTTTAGCATCGAAACAAATTGCAATTGCGGAGTTTAGGCTGCAAGGTAGGTTGATGTGAAAAAAATTGGGTTAGCATGTACTCATGATAGCTTTGATGTAGGCCATTCGCAGCAGGTCCTCATCTCACTAGTAGCCATAGTTCCGTTCCTCTGTGGAGGATTAATGTGCAACCGGTCAAGCTAACATGGCTCAGCTAAGAATCTATTCTATTTGCAATCAACAAAAATATAACGAACGCAAGCTGATTTTCACATAAGAACATAGGGTCACTTTTCTTTTCTGTTTGCTTGTTTCTACAATTCTATTGATAAAAAAAACAATATTTCATGAATACACCATTCCACGTGAGCAATTTGAAAGTAGTACGTTTACATCACTAGTTCTATCACCTATTGGCAACATTTCAGTTTTGTAGCACTTTTTTCAGTTCTTCTCAGACGCTTCATTACTAATGAGCAATATAAAGTGTCTTCTTTCATAAGTATCACTGCACCTACTCCCTTCAATGCTTGTGACACCTAGGAGATGATAAAATGTCAAAACATTCTTAGTGGTTACAATACTAAATTTAGAGAATACTTGCAAAAAGGCAAAACCATGGCACTGTTCAACATTGCATTTTCAGAGTTAATGCTTCAAGGGAGGTTGATGTTAATGGAATAAGGTTAGCATGTACTTTATGTGAGAAATTGGGATGTTGATTGACTGGGATGTGAGCCCTGGTCAAGCAACAGCAACAATCCCTTACAGGGTGAACCATTAGAAGTCGCTAAATTAACCTGTGCTTAACCCTGGGGAGCTTGGCACAAAAAGTAGTCAGGCTTAATTTAAAGGCAATGTGTAAAGTATTTATGCAGCACACAAGCCGTAATAAAGTGAAAACACTACACAAGAAAAATCCCAAATCAATTTAGAAAAATAGAGTACTTTCAATAAATTATTTCACATAAAAACAACAAAGATACAATTAGTAGAACTGGATATATTGAATTTTAAATGTTTTAGAGAAATAGCGACAAGAAGCACAAAGTGCCAACTGTGCATATCTGGTCACGCAGGACTGGAATTAAGTCACAAGTTCAAGCCAACCACGACAGCGCATGGGCCAGCTGCAGGAACCTAGTTAGACCTGCTGAACAAGTTACCTTAAAATCCAGGATGTGGAGTGTTGCGACTTTCTGTGTCAAAGAGGCATCATGCAGCTGAAGCAATGCGTCAATCTGAGGTGCGGTGAGGCTGAGTTGCAAGGTCCTAAGCTATCGTTGAGGATCTCGTAGATGAGGGATTGAGATGCGAAGCTCGGCGTCTAGGATGCAACATCCAGTCGGGGCGATGCGTTGGTTCCGAGGAGCTGTGAGGCTGCGATGCAGAGTCCAGCATCGTTGTCATCAAGGCTGCAATCGACTCTAGATGTGAGGGCCCTTGACAAAGTTGTGAGGCACAATCGGGGTGATGCGTCGGCTCTGAAGACTGTGGCAGTGATGCGGGTCACGCAGCGGTGGTGATGTGTCAGTTCTGCTCGGGGTTGCGCTGCGTAGCAGAGAGATGTCTCAGTTCCGCTGGATCCACAGACACTGGCAGAACACCTTAAGTCCACTTCCAAGAACTGGGGTGGAACCACTAGGCAGGGTAGCCTATTATGTCCCTGAGGCTTCCGACCAGAAGGCCAGCCAACTAGCCCTTGGAGTCACTCTGGGTTCTGGATTCAAGAGATGCAGGTCCAGTCCTTCTCACTCAGGCAGGTGGGCAGCAGGTTAGCACAGCAGGGCAGCATTTCTTCCAGAGCAGCAGTCCATCAGAGTGGCAGTCCTTTCATCAGCAAAGCAGTCCTTCTTCTGGGCAGATTATCCACAGGTCCAGAAGTGTAATGAAGAGTTAGGGGTCTTAGGTCTTTCTTTTATACACTGGTGCCTTAGATCTTGAAGGTGGCATTAAGGTACGAGGCAGTGGCTTTGAAGTGCTTGGGATACCCTACCCTCACCCTTTCTCCAAGCTGGCTGAAGTGACAATTCACGGTCGTTAGGCCCTTCATTTGGAGACAGGACATAGCATAATCAGACGTAAGTGATGCTGGACTAAGCTCCTCCCTCCCATCCTGTCATTGATGGCCCATCCAGACACACCTAAGCTCACATTGTGTGTGGCTGTCTAGGAGTAAAACACAAAAGGCTAACAGTCAGCTACACCCACTCATGTGACCCCAGACAGGCTACAGGCACAAAGGGCTAAGGGATGGAAAATGGCAATTTTCTAAAGGTAGCAATTTCAAAATTATAATAAAAAATCCTACTTTACCTTCAAAGAGAGTTTATCATTACAATTGCATAGGCAACAAACATAAGATATCCCCTTCTCTCAAATAGGAATTACAGCTTATTAAATGTAATAAGTAATCCCCAATGTTATCCTATGGGAGGGGTAGGCCTCAAAGTAGTGAAAATGAATTTAGGATGCTTTTCCCTACCAGGACATATAAAAAATTAAAAGTAAATGTCCAACCTTTTAATTATACAGCCCCCTGCCATATGGGCTACCTAGGGCCTACCTTAGAAATGACATGTATGTGATAAAAGGGGAGTTAAAGGCTTGACAAAGGGGTGTAAATGGCAAGTAAATATGGCAATTTAAAACTGCATTCAGGTCGCAAAGGCAGCCTTGGGACATGTTTTAAGGTGCTACTTAAGTGGGTTGCACACTAAGTACTGCAGGCCCATTGGTAGCATTTCATTTACAGGTCCTGGGTATATGGTACACCACTCTACAAGGGACTTATGAGTAGAATAAATTTGCCAATTAGGTGTATGACAATCAATCCATATTTAGGTGAGTGAGCACAAGCACTTTAGCACTTGTTAGCAGTGGTAAAGTGCGCAAAGTGCAAAGGCTAACAAAAGCAAAAATGATGCAAAAATCGGAAGTAAGTAGTCAAAACTTTTGGGGGAAGACCCCCCTAAGGCTGACAGGTCTAACACTTTAAATTCTAGTGGTTGCTTAAAAGTATTAGGGTCAACCATACAGGCTACTAAATGACAGTAAATATAAGCATTACAGGATATTTTTGGGCCCGGTTCAGAAATTTTATCCGGGCCCAAAAGTTTCCAAGCACAAGTTTGTAAGTTAAAAAAATATCCTCCTAGGAAAAAGAAATAACAGCAGCTTCAGCATCTAATGCTTTCTATTACTATAGCCATGAGATGTCTCATCATTAGTTAATAGGGCAGGCTGTCTTCAAACTCCATCAACACAGTTTGCATTATGAGTGGGGTCTCTGAAAAAGGATGTGGTATGGGGAATAATCCCACAACCCCTTTCCGACAGCCCAGACGAGGTGAAAGAAACATTCAAATACTTCCTAGCCAAAATCTGTAAAACTGTAATGATTCCTAATTGGTTGAATAGACACTAGGAACGCGTTTTACTAACATCCACCTTCCAGAACAGATTTTCTCTCTCTTCAGAACAACAATGTTTGTAATCTTTCTAGCTCTCTGATTCAAACACCTATCCATTAACTGGGCACCAGGAGAATTTACATGAGGCGACTAACTCCATTACTTCTACCATAGTAGCAGAAATTTATATCATATTAAATTCTTAAGAATTTCCTGGATTCGGGAACTGGATGAAATTCAGGCCTCTCTCTTGAAGAGAGGCATTATTGCCTGGGGCTCCATTTTACTAGCATTGCATCGCTAGTTTGCTACCAGATGTATTACCCTATTATCATGAAGAGGGAAAAGCATTGGGAATAATTTACTCCCAATGCTTAAAAAGGAGCGAAGGTTTGTCCATAGTCATATCACCAAATTGCATTACTGTATGTCGCTGGGTAGATAATCAGCAAATGCATGTTAGACTATCTCTTAAAATGGTTGGATGGCAGTGGAACATAAATTCTTAAGGGATTAAAAGATACGCTACATATTTTGATTTCTCCATGGCCTTTGATAAGGTTAATATTTCATTATTGAGGTAAACATTGGACATGCTTGTGTTGGACTGGACTCTCTCTGCTGGGTCATGCCAAATGTTCGCCTTCCTTTGCCGAACCCTTTTTTGTTGGCTTTGCACTTTTCCCTGCTAACCAAATGCAAAGTGATTATGCTCTTCCTTTTAAAGATTGTAAAATTGGCTTACACCGGGTCAGTACCTTTAATGTACTTATACGTCTCTAGTAAATGGTACTACATGTACCTATGGCCTGTAAATGAAATGCTACTAGTAGGCTGCAGCACTCATTGTGCCACCCACTGAGGTAGCCTGATAAAACGTGTCTTAGTCCAGACATTGATGACCGTAATACAGTATTAAACTGCTATTTTGACCACCCCTAGGCTAGGTTGTAAACACTCATAGGGCAGGGTGCATGGTATTTAAAATTGTGGGATATGTGTGTTTACGTGGTACATGTCCTGACAGTGTAAATAATCTGCATTCATTTTTCACTGTAGCAAGGCTATTGCTCTCATAGGCCAAAACTGGGTTACCTTATTAAACTTAATAAGTGATAACTTCAGTTTGGTAACAGATTGATAAATGATTCTTCACTCACTTGAATTGTAATTTAAAATTCTCCTCTTTAATGCTAGAGTCAGATTTTAATGTATTATTCAGAACATTCCACTTTTAGAAAGTCGTCATTATTCTGCCTAAACCAAATGTGCCTTTCTGACAATGTCCAGGGTCACATGACTGTGAACTGTTCTCTTGAGTATTCCTTCCAAGCATGGGGACAAAAGGGTCCTGGGTATAGAGTGGGTTTTGCCCTGCCCTGATTTTACTTCAGAGGATCCTGCCTGCAGTGCAAAAAAACTAAGCTGACACCAGGCCCTTGTCTTTTTCACCCTAGACAGTTTGCAGCTGAACGCAAGGGAAGGGGAAGAACAGACTAAACACAGTTTGGGAGTCAGCCAGGGAATGACACCCTCACAAAGGCCAGCATCGTCAGCCTTCAGAACTTCCTATCAGATCACTGCTGGACCTGTGAAAGATTCAGAAGAAGGGCTGTCCTGCTGTCTGAAGAAGGAAGACTGGACCTGCTTGCCCCTAAACCAGGCTCCCCAGAACTGACTCCAATAGTCATTTTGCTGTCCTCCTTTTTGAGATACAGGAAGACAACAAACTTCCAGAGGCCTCCCCGTAACTGCCCTGCTGACCAGCACTAACTAGACCTGCCTGAGCCCTGTTGCTGGCCTCTACTGGAGTGAGTTGCAATTCCCAAGAGGTGCCCCTCCAGGTCCTGGGCCATTGAGTGACATCTGAGTATACTCCTTCAGCCTCAAACCCACAAGTCCTGATCACCAGGTGACATCCAGAAGTTTTTGGGCACTTTGTGACTGCAAACAGACTCCTCACATCACCTGACGACCATCCACAGTGCCCTCGGATGGTAATCTCCAGCGACAACCTGCTCTTCAATCCACTGTGTGGCCCAGTGCCAAGAGCAACAGGCCATGTTGACAGGAAAGTTGAAGCTTCACTTACAAGCAACTCTGCACCAAACAGCAACCATCCGAGATGCCCGGCCTGTTCTTCTCACCTACAGAGGTCTCCTTGCATTCACCACCATCGTGAAGCTCCACTGCAGCTCCCCATGTGGACTTGGACTCAGATAAGGCAAAATCTACAGCAGGATGAACCTGGTCCCTGTATCCGACTGGTGCTCCATCGTGGTCAGCTTGAACTTGTGACTTTGACCCGGTCCAGCACGATCAGATTACCACAGTTTGTGCTTTGTGCTTTTTGGAGCCATTTTTACTAGAAACATTCAAACTTTATACCTCCGGTTCTACTGATACATTTTTGTCAGTTTGGTATTATTTTATTTACTAAATTTAACTCTAGTTTTCTACATTTGTTGGGTAATTTTCTAGTTTTGTGTGTTCACTTTATTATGGTTTGAGTGCTCCATCAATACTTTATTTTATTTATTTATTTTTTTCAGAGTTTTATATAGCGCGAACTTGACCCAAATCCAATCAGGTATCAGAGCACTTTACATAGCACCAGTTACGTTACATGAGGACACACGTTAATTTTTTTAGTTAGGCATGGGGAGATTAAGTGATTTGCCCAGAATCACAGGAAGTTCAGCGTCATTACCGAGACTCAAACCCAGTTCCCGAGGTCCGGGTTCGAGCGCCCTAGACGTTAGGCCAACTCCTCTCCCCACTTTACATATTGCCTCTAAGTTAAGACTGACTGCTTTTGTGGCAAGCTACCACAGGTTAATGCTAGGTTTAAAAAAATCCTTTATCGTTATACACCTGTTCTATGCTATATTGGGTTAGCAGTGTGCGGCTAAATTAGGCATCATTCATATCCCTTTTATGCAACCACTGAGTTATCCCTGCAATGTGTTAGCTTCAGTTAGCGCGTGTGACTCCATTTTGCATTTCGTAATCCCTATGAGGCTATGTCTGAACTAGGCCCCATTATTCGCAATTGCTTCCCTGACTTGTTTTGGTTCAGTCTGAGGACTGACTTGCCATGGTGCAGAGAACTGCTCTTGAGAGCTCTTTTGTCTGTGAGTGTGTTGTGTGAATATGGTGCACCATCAGTTTGTTTTTGGTACGGTCTAAGGACTGTCTTTAAAAAGGAAGGCACTTGCAATTGCTTTGCCAGGCAAAATAATGAATTTGGCTCCTTTTTGAAAATGCCTGGAATTAGTTTTTTTTTTTGTCATTGTTGTTCTGCAGATGCATGATTGGAAGAAAGATCAGCTGACGCAAATAAGAGTAATAATATATGTTTCATTTTTACATAGGATGAATGGTTTGAGAAAGAACGAAGGAGCGTGTAATGGGGCGAGAATGTGAAAAAAGACAGTTAAAGAGCATGCTGTGATGATAAAAAAATAAAGAGTGAGAGAAAAGAAGGGGTGCCCTGATGGCACCCAGATCTTACATTTTGCTTTGCACATTGCAAAAGGACTAAGGCTGTTTTTCATCTACAGACATGAAGTTGCATTTTAAAAGTGGAATGCAAGTAAAACAAGCATTTGCAATGCAAAGGGTCTCGCATTTGGGAGCCTTTGAGATATTGGCATTGTAAATGACAATGCCTTTTATTTATGTGTTTTGAAAACCAGCAGGCGGTGCATAAACATGCACTTTGTACCTATAGTTGTTGCAGGTTGGCAGTAACTGCACTTCTTTTACTGCCAGCCTAGCTTCTTGTAAGCAAAGACTATCAGTACAAAGTGCATGTTTACGCACCGCTTGCAGGATTTCAAAACACATAAATAAAAGATAATGCCAATAGCTCAAACTCTCGCAACTGCAAGACTTTTTGCATTGCAAATGCTTGTTCTATTTTATTAAAGGAGCCTGGTAAACTTGCAGTACTGCCTTCCACCAGAACACAATGAATTATCATTGAAGTATGTTCTGAAAGGTGCAAGAGGAATGTCAATGTTTGTTAGGATTTATAGACTGAGGTGAGAATATTATAGTGTGTATTGTGCAGGTCTGATACAACTCAGAGAAAAATGCAAAAGGATAGTTTACTGCCAGAGTGGCCATCTGCTGCAAATGTGTCATGTATGTAGAGAACAATATGAAAACGTTGAGGAAAAAAATTTGAGATTAATAAATAATAAATATAATGATAAATAATCGTCTATTGGCTTTGCTCTGGGAGGTGCAGGTGGGGTCTGGGGGGCCAGTGCCCAATCTGTAACTGCCTTCCCGCTCTCCCCCACACACACACCCCTTGTGCTGCACCACAGAGTGACAGCTTCGGCCGGCTAAAACATACACTGTCCTCTCAGCCTGGGTACTTCCTGTTTGCATTATACATTTTATTTTCTCTTGAATTCCATTAGGAGTATTTGATTTTTCCAGGATGCCTTTCTGTAGTGTTTATTTCATGTTAAATGTTTTTCATATATAGTGCGTATTGTGAAAAGAGTAGTTCCTAGATGTTTGTGTGAGTTTTTAATGTGCATTTCTCACAGTGCACGTCAGTGGGTCAAAAAGAAGTTCAAAATAAATGCTCATCCAATCCTGGGCGCCTCTGCAGAGCGCATAGCGCAAGAGTCATTCGTGCCAATTGTAAATGTGATTCTATGCGAAAGGGTGTGAATAATTTATGTAGCTGTCGAAATACTGACAGGGAAAGTTAAGGAAGAGACAGTACTTACAGGTGAGTGAGTATGTTGTGCGTGGGGAAGAGCAGCAAAGACATATGTACAGGAGAGAATAAAAAAAAGGGTGATAAAGAGGAGAGAGGTCAGGTGTGAGATATGCAGATGGAGGGATTGAGAAAGATAGCTGAAGAAAAAGAGCCAAATGTCTGATCGAGAGAGACTGCAGAAGAAAAGAGTGTGAAGTGACTGAGACAATCTGAACACCACTACCCCTTACACATACCTCAGTAAGTTTTAATTCACAGTCTGCTTAACACGTTTAAAATACTATATGTGCTTTTGTTTGTGTGAGAAGAAATGTATGCATTACACACGTGCACCATATAGTCACTATTGCCAGTTGTTGGTGACCCCGCCATTTAGCTATGGCCCCTTGTTTGCCCCATAAATAAGAACCGCCTGTAAAGATGCCACTGACTGTGTCCAGAAACAGCTGAAAGTTTCTGTGGCGCACACATTAAAAAAATGTCCTAGAAATGAAAAGGCTCTGCTTACCAGGCTTGACGGCATTCCAAGCTCCTCTATGTTTCTATGCCAAACGAGGTGGTTACATTCCAAAACACAGAAAAGTTACAACAGAAACGAGAAATCCAACATTCCGTGCAACAAGTGGAAGCATCCAGTGTTACAAGACAATTTAAATGCCTTTTCATAAAATGAATAGAAGTTAAAGATGATTTTAATAATAAAAGCGTACTTCCATTTGTGGGTTAGGGGATACCCGAGGAGACGGCAGGCAGGTTAAAAGTTTAGACCAAAAAGACTCAGACTGCTCCCTGAAAACCAGGAATGATTCTCAGAAAATTTCAGGCTAAAGTGGGTTTAAAAATGCTTCATTTAGTCAGTTAAGTCATTTTTCATTTCAAAAGAATTTTATTATTTTAAAAGCGCAAATATGACACATAAGATATAAACCAAAGTGATACAATTGATATCAGACAATAAGATAATAAATACATTAATATACAATTAATTGGTAGGAGAGCAATTCATTGTCATTCATTAATCTGCAGACATCAGATAAATAAATACTTAAGGAGGGAAGACCCAAAATGATGTCTGGCAAAGATATATATCAAAAGTATCACCTACAGATGGCAAATTAGGGAGAAGAGGGAAGAGAAGAAAGGAAGAAAGAAAAGACGGAAAGAATAGGAAAGAGAAGAGGAAAGAAAAAGAGAGACAAAGAGAAGGAAAGGAAGAGGAGAGGATTTCCAGAGGAAACACCCAACACACAAGACAACACTAACCAGACAAATCAAAGGGATATTGTTCCACCACCCCTTCAGAGGCCAACTTCATGTATGAATCTAGGGCTTCCCATACACCAGAGGAAATAGAAGGAGAAAGATGAGCATGATCCACTGACGTATGAGCACTTCGTAGAAAGGAAACCCAGGCCCACCAAGTATGGTAAGAGACAGACGAAAAGGATTTCCACTCCATGAGAATTACTTTGACTGCAATAGTTAACAAGAGGTCCAACAACTGGAGCTCCATGGGATCTAAAGGCAGAGGGACTGGGGCCGCCAACGGACCCAAAAGAATTAATGGAAGAGACAGTTGGAATTTGATGTTAAAGATGAGCATAAGGTGTTTGTGAACTAAATCCCAAAAGGGTTGGAGAAGGGAACAATCAAGGAACATATGTTGAAAATCGCCTGGTAGAAGCCCACAACTCCAGCATAAATTGTCTTCTTTGAGATTGAGTGAATACAGACGACTGGGAGTCCAATGAAGAAGATTAATAGAGAAAAACTTAGACTGCGTTAGAGAAGGGGCAATTTTGTTACGAAGAGAAAATTTACCAATATCTTGCCAGGTATCAGAAGAGATATGAGCAGTGACAGTATGATCAAAATGATGTAACCATTTTTGCTGTGTGACAGTATGGGAAGGGAGTGTAGAGGACGATAAAAATTTATAAATCCGAGACGCAACATGACCAGTCCTGATCCAAAGCTGAAAGAGCGTAATCAACGGGGAAGAAGGATGAAGGTGTACTTTAGCAAGTGCAACCTTAATCTTAAGAAAAGTATAAAAATCTAAATTAGATAAAGAAAAATGTTGAGCAAGGGATGAGAAAGGGGAAGGATCATTGTTGGAATCATAGAGATGTTTAACAAGTGAGACACCTTTCCCAGCCCAGTAAGACATCAACTCAGGGTCAATATTAATTTTGATTTTAGAATTGCGCCAAATAGATGACCATCTAGTTTTATGTATTGGAACTGCTACCCTCTTATCAACCTTACGAACCGCAGCAATAGTGTCTAAAATAATAGAGCGAGAAAATGGAATAGAAAGGGTGTTTGTGGTCAAAAAAGATGCAGTCGGAAGAGGGGAGGCCAGTTCCTGTTCTATTGTCAACCAAGCTGGAGCATGAATAGATGGGGAAGAAAACCAAAGGGCACCCTGGGACGCCAGAAAAGCAGTTTGATATTTCCCCCAATCAGGAAAATTACAGCCCCCCATATCATAAGATTTCCGTAAAAATTTATAAGCAATCCTAGCCCTTCTATCATTCCATAAAAATTTAGAAGTAAGCAGATCAAGTTCATGGAAGAAGGAATCAGAAAGCCTTACTGGAAGCATAGAGGAAACAAAATTAATAATAGGAGTGATCATCATTTTTAGAGTTTGCATACGGCCCCACCAAGAAATATGCTTCGGAGACCAATTCTCTAAAAGACGTCTCACCTTAAGAATAGTTTGGGATTCATTATAAGAAGCCGTAGCATATAGGGTGGAACAAAAATAGATACCCAGATACTTTAAGTGTTGGGATTGCCATTTAAAGCCCGCCGAGCCCATATGAGAGGAGAAGCAGTAAGCATTTAAAGGAAACATCTCTGTCTTATCTTTGTTCAGAGTGTATCCTGAAACTTTTGAAAAAAGAGCAATCGTATCCGAAATAGCGGGGATGGCCAGAGCAATATCATCAGAAAAAATGAGAACATCATCTGCATATGCCGCAGTTTTTATCTGATGAGACCCAAAAGAGAACCCTTTAATATCTGGATGCGAGTCAATCATTCTGAGGAGAGGATCAATGGACAACAAAAATAGGAGAGGGGACAAAGGGCATCCTTGTCTAGTGCCCTGACAAAGGTTAAAAAAGGAAGACGTAGCACCATTCACCCGTATATTAGCTCTAGGTCGGGAGTACAGAGACATAACCATACGAATAAAGGAGTCACCAAGATTGTGTGCACGTAGGACCGCTCGTAGAAAAGGCCAAGAGACCTTATCAAAGGCCTTTTCAGCGTCAAGGGCCAAGGCTGCCGCCGGAAGATTAGATCGTTTAGCGGCGCCAAGAATATGACAAAAAGTACGAATATTATCCCGTGCAAGACGCCCCTTTACGAAACCTGTTTGGGAGGGATGAACCAAATGAGGAATAAAGGACTCTAATCGTTTAGCTAAAATTTTAGCAAAGATCTTGGCTTCCATGTTAAGGAGGGATATGGGACGAAAATTTTTGGGATCTGCGTGATCCTTCCCGTCTTTGGGGATAACTACAATAGTAGCATCCGCCGCAGAACCAGACACAGAGCCATCCTTAATAAACGCATCAAAAACGGATTGGAGTTTCGGGACAATCACGGGAATAAAGGTTTTATAAAACGCAATAGGATATCCATCGGGACCAGGAGCTTTACCAGACCGAGTAGCTTTAATCGCGGAAATGATTTCATCAGCAGTAATCGGGCAGTTTAATGATTGATTATCTTCCTCCGAAACAACTTTCAAAGGAACCGACTTCAAGAACTCCTGACATTGTTCAAAAGAAGCTTGAGCCAACGGGGTATACAAATTGTTATAAAAATCGCGGAACACCTCAAGGATTTCTGCAGTTTGAAATTTTTTCCTACCAAGCTGGTCAGTAATAGAAGGAATTTGGAAAGTGTTACAAGAAGATTCCTGGAACTTTAAAGTGGCAGCAAGAATCTTGCCCGCACGATTTCTTAACAGCAGTCTCTTAGATTTCTGAGCCTGCAGGCCAATATGAGCTCTCTTAGTGACTATAGAATTGTATGAATATTTTAGATTTTTAATAGATTGGAGGTAGGTCTTGTTCTGAGAGTGGCGGAAAAGGGATTCCTGACGTTTGATCTCATCTGCTAAGTCCGTGAGTTCCTTTTTAATGGCAGCGTTTCTCTTCGACATACATTTAATGACCTGACCACGAAAAGTACATTTAAAAGAGTCCCAGAGAACAACAGGGGAGCTGACTGACCCAACATTCTCAATAAAAAAAGTCTCAATGTCATTGGAAAACTCTCGCACCAAGGACTCATCATGTAAAATTTCTGTGTTGAGTCTCCACGAGCGAGCTCGTGCCCTAGGGACAAAGGAGGTAAGAGAAAATGTGACTGCGGCGTGGTCAGAAACTAAAATAGGATGAATAAGCGGAGAAGAAGAAAATTGAACCAGAGAAGAATGAACCAAAAGATAGTCAATGCGTGAAAAGGACGAATGAGGGGAAGAAAAAAAGGAAAAGTCACTACCAGTGGGATTATGAAGACGCCATACATCCTGAAGATGGGTAAGAGAGCACATATTAATCATTTGTTTGTGTGCTTTAGGGGGACGAAAGTTAAAGGCAGAATTCCTATCCAAGATAGGGTCCATTGGCAAGTTAAAGTCACCACCTACAATAAGATTACCAGAGTGAGGAGTATCCTCGAGCTTTTTGGTAATCGCATTCCAAAAGGCCGGGTCATCCTTATTGGGGGCATAAATATTCATGACAAATAAGTCAGCATTACCATCGGACAACTTAGATAGTAACCAACGCCCCTCCGTATCCTGTTCAGAGGAAACGATAGATAAGCCAGAGTGTCTAGAAACTAAGGTAATTACTCCATTCCTTTTACCACAAGCATCTGAACAAGCAACATCAAAGACCCACTCTTTCTTCAGAAACAACGCCTCCTTGGCAGAGAGCTTTGTCTCCTGAAAAAGGACGAGATCCGAAGAAAGAGATTTACAGTAATCCAAAATCTTTGACCTTTTGACTGGATGATTTAACCCTTTAACATTAAGGGAAAGTATATTTAGTCCAGACATAGAACCATTATCAGGAAAAAAAGATATTCCATATGTGGCAAATGAAGCGCAACAACCAGGAGGGCTAACCAGCAGACATCAACAGCCAGCACAACACAGGGTGAGACCAAAGAGGAAATCCGAAGAGAAGAAAGGAAAGAAGAGGAAAAAGAAAGCAGGAGAGTACAGAGAAAGAGAGAGAGAAGAGCCAATCCGGCAGGTCTGAAAAAGACCAAATTCATACAAGGGGGGACATGGAGGAAAGAGCGAGGGGCCAACAGGAGAAATAACATCAACAGCATAAAAAGCCCCAGAGCAGTGCATAACCGGTTATACATTTAAAAGGAAGGCACTATCTAAAAGCTAAGAACCGGAGATAAGTATCACTTATTAGAAGACAAAGCGAAATGAGAAACTGTAAAGGCAACACATTTGACCAAATTAATGTATAGATAACAACTAAAATAAATCATAGAGAACGGTAGGAGCAGAAAAGAGAGAAAAAGAAAGCACGATCAGGCATTAAGAGCTGGTGAAAAGAGAACTAAGAGAGAACAATAGTATTAGGTAAAACCAGACCAAAGCGGACTCCAACAAAAGAAAAAGGACCATAATGAAAAGAAAAGAAGAAATACACTCTAAAGCATACTGTATGATATAATATGGGAAAAATACGTGAAATATAATAAAAAACGGTATATAGCATCTTATCAATATAGCAATCAGTGAATCCCTATGGCAGTTAAATAAGAGGCCTAGTACTAAATATAAATATGTAAAGTCTATATACAAACGCATAGATGACTTGGCATGAATAAATAAGGCCATATACACGCAAACTGGTAGAATAAATATGCTTGGCTAAATAAGTAAACATGTAGATAAGAGAGGCATAAATCTATCAAGAACAAAGCATCTCTAAAACAAACTAACCTACTCGAAAAAAACAGTTAATGACACAATGTAATCAAATCACGCAATGAGAAAGTCAATAAAGTAGGTATCTATATGAAACAATATGGGAAAAATAAGTGAAACATAATAAAAAACGGTAGGTAGCATCTTATCATATAACAGACAGAGAAACCCTTATGGCAGCTAGATAAGAGACCTAATACTATATATAAATATGAAAAATCTATATACAAACTTAAAGATAACTGGCCATGAATAAATAAAGCCATATACACACAAACTGGCAAGATAAATATGCATGTCTAAGAAAGTGAACATGTAGGTAAGAGGGGCATATGTCTGCCAAGTACAAAGCATCTATAAAAAACTAACCTACTCGAAAAAAACAAATAGTAACACAATGTAAACAAATCACTCAATGAAAAAAACAATAAAGTAAGTATAACTAGCAACTATATGAACGACCAATACTGACTCTAAGTATAGCCATAAATAAACACTTAATAAACATATATGAATAAAACACCTAGACAAACCAAACAACAACACAATGAGAAAGCAAAGGAACAAGCAATGACCTACTCCATAAAGTACGAAGTAACAAAAAACAAACATGAAGCAAAAGGAACGACCACAACAGAACAAGATAAACCAAAATTTACCACAAAAAACGACGCACATACCGAAGACACACCCCTGGAAGGAAAAGGACCGTGACCTAATACGTCGAAAGACAAACTGGGGAGGCAATGAATAACAGGACGCTACGCGGACAAAAGTGAAGTCACGCCAACAAGAGAAGTTACCACAAAAAATTGAAAGGTTTATACACTAAAACTAACAACATTAAAGACCAAAACACCATAACGATACTAAGGGAGCACCAATAGACGACAAAAATACGTCAAGACCAATGGACATAAAGACCACTGCGCAGATCTAAAAGCAGCTAGACCTAATAGATCTGACAAAGACTAAAGACAATGCATTATGTATAGCCGCCTCAGGTGCCAGAAGAACCAGGAGCATGTGAAGCCCCCGTTTGAAGATCCATCTGTAGCTCCATTTGATTATCCAGAAACGAGGCCAAATCCGCAGGTTCGTCAAAAATTCTGACACGACCCTTGAAAGTAATGCGGAATTTTGAGGGACCAGCAAAGGAGAAGGGAATATTCATTTCAGACAAACGCTTCCGGAGATTAAGAAAGCCTTTCCTCCTCATCACCGTGTCTCTGGCAAAGTCTTGAGAAATTGAAATACGATGGCCATTCCAAGAGACAGCTCTAACCTTCCGCATATGCGCTAAAATCTGCTCAGTATGTTGATGACGCAGCGGCTTAAAAATTATCGCTCTTGGTTGCGTAGCAGACTTGGGGCGAAAGGAGGGGACACGGTGTGCCCGTTCCAGTTCAAAATCTTTGTGGAAAGAAATTTGTAGTGTTGACGGAATCCATTGATAAAGAAACTCAATCATGGAAGATGCATCTTTCTCAACATCTTCAGGAAGACCAAAAATACGCAGATTGGATCTACGATTACGATCCTCTTGTTCAGTGAGGTCTCTCCTCAATGCTGCCATAGAACGCTCTACCTGCGTGAGAGATCTAGAGTGCTTTTGCATGGTATCCTCTGCGCCACTAATCCGTGCTTCTGTACCTGAGACACGAAGGGAAAGGGCCTTGAAATCATTCCTGATGGCTAACACCTCCACTTGCAGTAGATCTGTATTGGTCTTAGTAGACTGCGCAATCTCATAAACCTCATTAAGGCGCGCCAGAATGGACTCAAGAGTCGAATTAGTGTCTTTAGGAGCAGACTCAGGTGTTGGGGATACCTGTTTGGACCTCTTAAGAGATGCTTTAGATTCCTTAACGTCTTTGGAATTCGGTGAAGGGGCCATATTTTCAGCCATAGGGCAGACCACCTCAGCAGAAACAAAATACACCTCCTCAGATAGAGTGAGACAAGGAATGCCAGGGGTTGTAAAACCCTCAATGTGTGAGAGGAAAAATGGGCAGGAAGGAATCATGCACTTGCATCAGAAAGAGCCGGGCATAAAATATCGCAGGCGATCCCAGTCAGAAAGAACACCTCACGAAAAGTACTACAGGCGCCAGTAGTCAAGCACCGACTCCGAAAACCACCAGGATCAAGCCAAGAGCAAAAAAGCCTCACATAAGGAAATGGCAGTGCGTTTGACGACGAGGAAAAGACCAGAAACCTCAAAAAGTTCACACAGTGGGTCTCTCAGCAATAGGCGATAGAAAAAAAGAACAAAATAAGCTCAAGAAAAGTGAAATAACGTCACCAGCTCCTGAATGCCTCCATTCCTGACAGGATAGACCAGTAGCGTCGTCTTGTAGAAGCGAGAGAAAAACTCCCTCACAGCAGAAACAAAATGGCGGCCGCTCGTGAAAGCCTGAAGCGTCACTTAAAAATGCCGATAAATGAACTCTGGCCGCTCTTCACCACCAGAGACCTCCCTCGTAGCATGCACGGCAGTTTCCCATGTAAGATAGCATCTTCTGCGCAGAGCGGGGCAATATTCAGCGTCAGCAATGCCTCCGTCGGCCCTCACTCTTTACGGAGCTCAAGCGCGATCCGCCATCTCGCAGCGGCGCGCAAGCCACGCCCCCTTAGTCAGTTAAGTCATAACCTGTAAAGCGCTCTGATACCCTCGGATCCAGCTAGCGCTACATAAAACAAAAAACAAAAAAGCAAAATAGCTGAACTCGGAGAAAATGTAGAAAATGTATGACTGCTGAAAAGGAATATTGATGGAAACGTCTGCACAGAAAATAAGGCATACAGAACACTTTTGTAAAAGTGCTTAGAACTCTAATAAACATTACGTTGTAAATCTCTCACTACCCGGAGTACAGTTGTAATTGAAATGCAGAAACCTACTTTTGTCAAAAATAAAAGGACATTGTTTTATTTACTGCAACATCCACGTACATAACTATAATGCACGCAGAAGTGCTGTGTCAGAATAAGTGAGCTGAAAGAATTGTATTCCACGGAGTAATGCCATGGGGTCATGCCACTTCTTCAGCTGTGGTCCAAAAGCTCCCAGAGCTAGTCAGTCATGGAATTCCTAGCGCAAAGAATGGCACTGTGCTGTCGACAGTAGTGCTCGGGTTGCAGACTTGCACGCTTGCAGGAAGGCAACACATGCTCTAATGCTGCAACATTTCCGAGTCGCACCTGTAGCTGGTCAGCACGCTCTTGTTCACGACAACGATCAGGAAAGAACTAATGCTTAAAAAGCGCCTGCAAAGAGCTTCAGAAATAAGGTTACAGTTTTGGCCGCCAAACCCTCATCCATGTATGCAGAGGATTTGGCGACATCTTCGCCTTTAACTAACTCATGCTGACACCTGAGAACTTCCACCATGGCCTCAGGAATGTAATGAGAGTTGTGCATGCGCAGTGATTGCTGTGGGAGGAGAGAGGGAGGGTGCCACGCAGCTCAAGCTCGGCAGGCTGCAGTCCATTTCCAATCCTCGTTAACCTTAGGATGTATGTATCGGCCGTGTTTGAAAAGAAATATTTTCAGGGGTTTACTTCACAGTCGACTACATTGGGAGGTAATAACATAACCACAATGTTAACAAAATATTGGGGCTTTATACAGGGATATTAAAACGTCACTTAGGAAGCGGATGATTGTGTTGTTTAACGTGTATGAGCTCCTTTTGAAATTAGAACATTTTTCTTTGTAATTTTGGAGTATCGTCTATGTGATCACTTGCTTTTTCAAAAAGGCACGTACCACCGGATTCATCTGTTCATAATCATTTTTAGTGTTTATGTATCGCAGACAAGATAGCTGTCTAAGAGGATTGCTTCATCTCATGCTGTGCTTTCATGTTAATGACAGGCACGCCCCTTTCTTAAGACGCGGCTTGACTAAAGAAAGGGGCGTGGCCGCTATAAAAGTGAAACCGCGGCATGAGGAGCTTGTTAACAAAAGAATGACAGAGGGAAAATAAGCATTTGCAATTCAAAAGGACTCGAATTTACGCGAGACCTATTGCATTACAAACAGGTGCGGGTGTGATTAAGGCACCAACAGCGGGAGTGAAAGGGGCGGGAGAGAAGGCACGACAGCGGGAGGGGGTGGCACGGGAACAACGTAGTGGTCAAGAAACACGCAGTAAAGGGGCCAATAGCCATGAAAGGAGACATGGCCGTCATAAGGAGGGACTAGCAGGCTCTAAACCAATCAGAAGGCAGCATTTAGAAAGGAAAAAGCCACATGCCAGTGAAAAAGTGGGCAGGGGAGTGGGCGGGGCTTCGCTCACTATAGTGTATACTGCATGCCTCGCAAAGCGAGCAACGCATGCGCTCCACCGCTAGGCGAGACCTAAAAAAAGAGGATTGATTTGAGTGTGTTGAATGTAGATTTTACCTCATTATAGAATTTGCATTTAATTTGAAAAACATGTTGTGAACATTCAAGGTAGTGTATATTCGTGCTGAACAGACACGCATTCTAAAAGTGCAGTAGGAGAGATGAAATACACAGTTTGGTTTGACAGGCTTGCTGTTTCGCATTGAAAGATAAGTAAGGAATTCCCAAGGAGGGGGCTCATCGCAGAGCAGCAGACCTAGAAGTGAAACGCTGGGAGAGGCAGAAGGATTTAGAAGGAAACAAAATATGATGGTACTGAGAGGGTTTGCTGAGAAAAGTTGCTTGCAGGGAATAAAAGAGTGTTACAATGGGTGGTTTTACAAGCAGAAATAAAAGGTGCTCAGGAGTTGTTCAAGTTCAGATGCTCCCTCAAAATATGGAGAAGGCTAAAATTAATTTGAATAAGTTGTCCAGGGCAAATGTGAATTATTTTCAGAAAGAAAATAAGAACACGTTTCAACAGGTTGCTGTGTTTAAAGATGAGGTTTTTGGCCCTAACATTTCTGGCATTACCAAGTCCATTGTGGCAACGGTGAAAGGTCCAGATTTCCCAACTTAGGAAAGAATATCAAAGTTGTAGGAGTTTTAAAAGAGAAAATAAAAAAATCAGTTTTAGAAAGGGTTGCAGCAACAATAGGTTCATTTGAGAAATGTTATCAATTTGTTATTTGTGACTTAGGACTGACAGGAAAAGGTTAGTTTTTGCAACAACAAAAAAAGAGAACACGTTACTGTACACCAGATGGTGTTAAATATCAGATTCCTGATGAGCATGTACAGTTTAAAAGGGCCCAGCAGGAGACAGCCGTAGTATTGTTTTCAGAAATGGCAAATGAGTTTGCGAATATCCCCCTGATTTTATTGCTTCAGAGACTGGATGCAAATGGAGGAACGTGTGTGATCTGAGGTGGGAAAAGCAGGAAAGAGGTAACGAGGTATTTTAGTTGCTGCTGTCAGGAGAAAGAGGAGAGAGAGAAGGTGGTTTATTTTAGATTCTAGTGGGCAGGATTTGTGTCTTCAAAGGGGGGATTTGATTGTTTCTTTGTAAATTTGTTTTGCCTGTGTTTTTGGCAATAGCGATCTGATTGTAGCCATTTGGAAGTATTTCGTCTACATTGCCTTTTTCTGTTACGTATTTAACATAGCATAGTGTTATGAGTGTTTTGGTGGGTGTTTCAGACGTCTTAGTTGTAACACATGTTTAGCGCTCTCTTGCCTCGATTATTGATACTTTTTACCATGGGTATTCTGTTTGCTCTTATGTCTAATTGTGGTGAGACTGTGATGGGTTTGGTATCTTACTGTTTCATTCTTGGTGTGGTTTTCCTGACCCTTTTGCTTCTACCTCCTATGTTTTTGATGCTGTGCTGGATTTCGTTATTGCTGGCGTAGATGCTTTAGGCGTTTTGCCGCTGCTGGTCAGTGTCACAGTGCGAGCGCTTCCTGTGTAACATGATATTGTGCTTGGTTCTCGCTGATTTACGTATTTCGTTTTGCCAGTAGATCCCTAGTGAAGTGCACCGGGTGTGCAAGGGCTGGTGGATCGGGTGCTACTGGTGGGCTTGCGGCACTGATTGTCCGCCTACATGACTGGCCCAGAAAAGATGTCTCGGCCTGCTACTGTGGTGCCTGCGCGCAGTTTGTACATAGGGCACCCCTATGGTGGGTCCAAGGCCCCTCCGTGGGTGGGGTGTGGTGTGTGTGAGGAGTGGGATATGTGCTGATGTGTGCTGGTGTGTGTGTGGCGTGTCCTGGTGGTGAAAGGATACCATTTTCCTTTTTCACTATTGAAGGGCTGTCCTGCTGATAGGACAGAATGGGGAATTTTGTAACATTTTACGAGTATATCCTTCATAGGGATAAGATAGAAAATAGGAATGAGCTCAGAATTTGATAATACATCTTTTAGTAAGGATTGTTTTTAACGTCTGTATTTGAACACAGCACTTTTAGGAGGAAGATATTTTCTCGTCCAACTTTTCTGTGCGTTTCTGTCTTTTTGTGGATTGATTGTCTTGTTTCAGTGTGACAGAGGAAAAGGATGTGCATTTGGTATGGTGTCCTTTTGTGGTGTCTTTATTCTGTTACTGTGAGTGTTGGTACAAATATTTTACAAATTGCCTTTGGGATAAGTCGAACTGCTCGTGCCAGCTACAAAAGGGGTAAGTATTGTCGACAGGAGGTCTTCTGCTTAGGTCACCTACTGTCAAAGGGGGCTAGGAGATTAGCTCCTTGGTGAATTAACACATTGAATGAGGTGCATGAGGTGCATGAAATAGTCTTTTGGGCAACTAACAAACTGCGCTTTTCTTTGGTTTCTGTGCTTGGTACATATATTGTTGGGTGCTGTTTTGTGTTGTAAGTACACAAGACGGTTTGTCATGCACGCTTTCTGTCTTTGACACTACCACAAGAGCCCTCCAGAGCAGTCTAGGAACGTTCATGGCGGTGGCCGTCTCCATAAGACAATCAGTTGGACTCGCTTTAGCCACTAATTTCACAGATATGGTACTCCATGCTGTGAACATGTCCCTGAATAAACAGAGACACAGCACCTCACCAGTGCACATCTAACAGGCTATAAAAAAAAGTACTGTTGGGAAAAATTGTCATTATTAGAAGTGTATCACCTTGAAGTCAGCTATGTTACTCCCCCTCCTTTCTGTAAATTGATGGAATTTGAATTTAAAAGGAGATGAAAGGACGGGTAGACTTGACTGATGTTCCCTTATCTGACCCTCAATGGGAACTAAATGTCGATGGCTCTTGTTTAAGTTCCCAGACGGTACCATCACCCTTGCTCATGCCACCAACAACACTGCATACAGTCAAAGAGACATCACGGGTCCCTTATCAGTTAGCCTGTGTAATTGAGCTGACAGTCCTTATTAGAGCTGGTGAATTGGTAGGCTAGAAGAAGAAAAAAAGAAAATGAATGTTGCTACATGCATATGTCTTTCCCCTGGTTATGATGACACATGGCCCAGTTGTGTACTGTATGGTGCACATGATGCACAATACTAGGAATGGTACCTGTATGCCCCGGTATTTCGCACTACACATTTTAGTGGCTAACACAGTTTGAAGAGCACATAGCTCTACAAGACCTATTTGGAACAACAAGTTTTGCAGGAGAACTCATGTACTTGCTATATTATGCTTAATTTGTCAGTTATTTATATAAACAGAATTTCTGTTAAATTAGCAATTTTAAAATGGCCTGCCACAACTATAAGTTGAGAGCATGGTCACATATGCAATATTTATGTTGGCTTCCTTGGAAATATAATTCTAGAGGTGTCTCCTGACCTACACAGCAGCGAAGCTTCACAAAGTAGAAGTTGTGTCGGGATCTCTATGACTTATTGAACACAAGCTTCCTAAGACGAGAAAGACAAAAAAAAAGCCTTTGCATTGAAATTCCCTTTTTGAGGTTCTTCAGATTAATAATATAGGAATGGACAGATGCAATGATGCAAAGTGTGTCCGGATTGTTCTTTCAGAGCTTAATAAATGAATTAAGGCTTACCCCACTGCTTGGTGTTGGGAGAGAAAACAATTGATTGTATAACGTTTTATCCTTGCCAGTTAATTAAATTTCTGCATTCTACCCACTAATAGGTCCGGGACACCCTGCAGTCATAGAAAGAGGGGCCCTGGACGTGATGCACAACCTGACTGCTTGTTATGGAACATCCATGAATATGATTGAGGCGAAGCTGTAGAGCAAAGAAGTGTTGGACGAGGTAGTACCACCGAAAAAAAAAAGAAAGAGGGGCTATCTAGGAGCCCCAGCCTGTTGGTCCTCCTGTGCTTGAGTCCCAGCCCATTTAGCCCTGCCTGTATTTGAGTCTCTGCCCCCTGGTCCTCTTCAGTCTGACCCCATTTTTCCTTGACCACCCTGTGCCCAGAGTATTGAGGCACAATTTGCGCCCCGACGGAAGGACAGTGCACCAGAGGGAAAGTTGAATGAGTAGGGATGGACTTCATGGATGAAGAATAGGGTGCAGGTACCCTGTCTAAGGTACCAGCGATAGAGTAGGACAAAAGAGATTGGTGCACTGGCCTGGACACTGGACAGGATTAGTTGAGGGTGTTCTCCCAGGAGGGAGGGTGCCCTATCCTGAGTGAACAGGATTTTTCCAGAAAGAGCTAGACGAGTAGCTCCACCGCCAGTGCTCAACAGCGCCTACGCCAGATGAATTATAGGAGCCTGCCAGTGATGGCTCTCTGAAAGACACTGGAAAGAAGAGTTTTGCCAATCCTCCTGTTCCCTGGTCACCAATTCCACTATATTGCATTTCTCTCCCAATTACCATGTATCCTTTTGGTTGTCCCATAATTGAAGAAGAACAGCTCTTTGCAGCCCGCTGACTTATAGCTTGCTTGATAACAAGTCTGCCTTGGATCTTACTTTATAATGTTTACTTTTACATTTATGTTTTACCTATGAGGGAATGGTCTGACAGATGTTGCCTCTATTTCCTTTTTCCCATTGTTTGTTGTCTCGTCTTTGCATCATACATTCTATCAGCTACAACGTGAAAGTAGGTTTCTGCCCTCAGCCAAAAGGGTTGCTAACGCAAAGAATATGCCACTGTATACACAGTCTCCCAGCTCGTTGTGCCTGCTGTGTAAGTACAACGTCTCCTAACAAAAGAATATCCATGCAAAACAAATGCTAAGATCATGCTTCAGAAAGAGATTGAAGGGTCGATGAGCATTAATGAGACACTTTTTAGATCAACTTGCCTCTTATAGTTTCCCTGCTTAATAGCGAGCATTTGAACATTTTTGAGTATTAATATATTGATCATGTGAATAGAGATTTCCCCTCCTGATTCGAATTCTAAAGACCCTTACCTGATAGTATCAATAAAGTAATTTAGCCTCCACTGCTAAAAGGAGGTTCTGTTAGGTTTGAAAATCCTTTATTGTTATACACTTGTTCTATGCTATATATTAGGTTAGCAGTGTGCGGCTAAATTTGGCATCATTCATATCCATTTTATGCAAACCACTGAGTTATTCCTGCAATGTGTAAGCTTCAGTTAGTGCGTGTGACTCCATTTTGCATTTCGTAATCCCTATGAGGCTGTGTCTGAACAAGGCCCCATTATTTGCAATTGCTTGCCCCAGCAGAACACTGTATTAAGTTATTATTTTCCTTTTCTGTTCAAGGTTGCATTCTGATTTACTAATGAATAGGCCATTCTGCCTTTGCATACCTATCCATGTGTGTAGCTCTACTCCCACGTCAGGAGACACTGATACCCGGCATCGCAACCTTGAAACTGTGATAGTGTGTACCCATCTAGCAGGTGGTAGCCCATCCTTCTGTGCCTCGTTTGTTCACGTTCCGCCTAAGCCTGTAACCTTCCACTGTGGACATGGTTGGAGGTTCTTGGGAGGAATGATTATGCGTTGCAGACCGTTTTGGGACCAGTCCCTCGGCATACATCTTAGGGTGCAAGTCAGATTTGACTCATCTGCAGAGTTTTACTAATAAATGCTAGTTTGTATTCTCTACTTTTCAGTAACCCGGGTGACTTTTTCGGGTCATTTCCTTCATTAAGCAGAGGCTTATATAATAGCTTTTGTGGTTCATCCTGATTATGATTGTCTTTATTATTTGAACTGGGCTTCCACCCTTTCAACTAATAACTCAGTTTCTAACTGCTTAGTATTACCTATGGACTGCTTAGAGAACTGATGGCACTCCATACAGCTACATTGTGTAAAATTCTGTTGTGTGCTTACAGGGGTCTGAGCAATCGGATATTAAATAACTGCCTCAAGCAGGTGTGCACTTTGGCCCCCTGCTCTTCTCCTTGTATACACATGACCTTCCATCTTTATTCAAAAAAGAGATAATATTCCTTTCAAATTTTGGTGGTAGTAAAATACACAACTTACATTTTGGCCAACAATATTATATTATTCATTCCAATGGCAATAACCTCAGAGTGAGGACTTCAGACTTTAACAAATCACTCGAAGACCATTTGCTGAAAATCAATGTTAATAAAGTCAAAGTGATATCTTTTTCAGAAAACTATCAAAGAAAAAGTGCAATTTGATTTGTAAATTGAGTCCACCCATCTGTAAAGAGTTATGCCTGGCTGGCGGTGACAATCTGTCTCAATTCGTCTAACCTAGGCAATATAAGTTAAATACAGGGAAACACCATAATGCCTGCAGCTGGGCTGCAAGAATATATAATGCAAACATGTCAAAACTTACACTAGGCTTTAGGTACAAGATGTGAAGAGTTATGCAAAACCTATCAGTGGAACCAAAGCACAGTCACTTTGGTCATCCCCTGATTTGAGCAGTGAGTAAGTACCAGAGCTCAGGCAGACATCAACTGGAACCACCAAAGTTCTTTATAGCAAATGAGGACTGTTAGAAATTGGCTTTCTGGTTGACAGAGGTATGCAACCTGTCCAAGCAGGAAACACATTCTTAGTCAGGGTAAGTAAGATACACACCATAAATTAACCTGTGCTCACCCTCTGGTAGCTTGGCACAGAGCAGGCAGGCTTAACTTAAACGGCAGTTTGTAAAGTATTTGTGCAACACTTCAAACAGTAACACAGTGAAACCATCACAAAATACAGAGTAATAGGTCATAAATGTACAAAGAAAACAAACCAAAATAACGAAAATCCAATAAGTAGAAGTCAAGGTATGAATTTGTAAAGAACAAAATTGAAAAATAGCACTTAGAAGCAATAATTGTGTATGGGGTTGTCTGGTCGTCCTGGATCGGGGCAAAGTCAAGTGTTCAGGCCGACTGCAATGGAGGGTGGGCCTGATACAGGAGCCATGCAAGGCCTGTTGAACAAAAGAACCTTGATCCTGGTTGAAATAGCGAAATGCAGGGTCCAACTGAGCGATGTGTTGGTGTCCATCCCACAGTCAAGTTGATGTGTTGATTTTCTCCATGCAACAATGGTGATGCTCTGGTTCCGAAGATGAATCACTGGGTCCAAGATGTGTTGGTTCTGAAGCCAATGCACCGGGTTTCTCCACTCAGTCGAGGGATGCATTGATTGTCTCTCACTACAGCAGCAGCGATGATGTGGTTCCAATGGTGACACACTGGTTCAAAGTGCAATGCGCCATTCTGTTCCCACTATAGAGCCAATGCATTGATTCTGCGCACACAGCGAAGGATGCGTCCGTTTAACTGGAGCATGCACCTGGATCTAATTCCATTGCACCAGGCACAGGAGCAGGGAGTAGACTTTGGTATCCTTGAGTCTTAAAACAGGAGGCAAGTCAGAATGCGCTTGGAGATCACTCTAGGTTCAAGTCAAATAGCCCAGTTCGTCCTCAGCAGGGAAGAGGGTAGAAGGCAGCAGGTCAGCACAGAAGAAAAACTGCTATTCCAGAGCAGCAGTCCAGGAGAGTGACAGACCTTGTAGCAGCACAACAGTTGCTTCCTCCTGGCAGAGCTCTTCACAGGTCCAGTAGTGTCTGATTTGGTGGGGAGTCAGGGACCCAGTGTACTTTTAAAATGGAGGTGGTTTCAAAGAGGAGCTTTGAAGGGCACAGAGGTCCTCCCTCCCAGCTCTGGCTCCAGATTCAACCCACGGTAGGGACAGGGAACATCCTATTCAGGGTCTCTCTCCAATCCTGCCCATCATGGCCCATTAGGATGTGGATGGCCACTCAGTCACACCTAAGTTCCCTTTGTGTGTGGCTGTTTAGAGGGAATGCTCAAAGTCCAGCTGTCACCCACCCCAGACGTGTATTGGAGACAGGCTGCAGGCAGAAATGGCTAAGAGCAGAAAAATGCAATCTCCACGTCAAAAATACTCCGATCATATTCCTAGATGACCTTGATTACAAAAGAGGCTTTAGCTTTATTAATACAAAATGTAGTCGGGACCTAATGGTCCATACGATAGAGACGGCCCAAAGATTGTGCAAAAAAGAATTAGACGAATTGGAACAACTGACTCAAGCTATTAAGGAGAACCAGTCAACATCAGAAGCAAAGGTACTTTTAGAAAAAAATAGATTAAGACATCCAAACCTTTAAAGATAATACAATCAACATAAAGACTGCCAAGTTTGAGTGCTGCTACCAAGGCCGCTCAAAAAATCGTTTTCCAACATTTTAAGAGACCTCGTCATCCGGTTCCTAAGGAGACACTGACCCTAGAGAAGGCACATCAAAAAAAAAGTGTCTTATTTAGAAAAAGGTGCACAGAAGCCAAAAGGATGGTACAAACCATCATGGGAAATGCAAACTGGGAACCGATTTTACAAATCATAGAACCAACTTCGATTGTCAATCTGTCCCAAAAACAACTAACTAGAGAGGTTGTACTTAACTTAGGTCTCAATTTTGTTCTTAATAAACCAACCGACTACACAAAACTCAAATGGGAGGCTATCGAGTTTTGTCGAAAGATCAGGTTGAAGGCTTTCTTTGGAGGTAAGGAAGTCACAAACTCTACAGAAGTGACACGCTTTAAGAATAAATCAAAGTTTGTTCCCACTTGCAATATTCCCAAAGAGATTTATGTGTTTGAACAAACTGTACTATCATCCATCAACCAACTTGAAAAAAAGAATAAATATGTACAGAGAAATATATCTTCAAAACAGCAGGCTGCCATAACAGACCTTAAAGATGACACCTATGTGGTTATCAAGCAGGCGGACAAGGGGGGTGCAGTGGTAATTTGGCAGAGAGACATGTATTTGATTGAGGGCAGGAATCAAGTCAACAATCAAGCATGGTAACGAAGTGTAAATGAGGATCCAACACAATCGATACAAGAAATCATATCTAAGATATTATCATTTGGCCTAGCAGAGGGCATTTTGGGACCAAAGGAGTTTGAATTTTTGACAAAGAGGTTTCCGAGGACTCCGGTATTGTATTTTCTGCCAAAAATACATAAGGGATTGAATGACCCCCCTGGGAGACCAATAGTCTCGGGGTGTGACTCTGTTTTATAATATGTTGATTTTTTTCTAAAACACTTCCTCTCGGAGGTCCCCCCATATTTGAGGGATACCACGGATTTCATCACAAAACCAGAAGGATTACCATTTGACAAGCAGACTCAATTGATGGTGACATTTGACGTCACATCCTTGTATACACAGGTACCACAAGAGGAAGCCCTGCAGGTGATCGAATGGCACCTAGAGAATAGAATGCATCCACATAGGGTACCCACATAATTTATTCTGGAACTAGCTGAAGTTGCCCTAAAGAAAAATTACTTTCAGTTTGAAGATCAATTCTACATCCAGGTGAAGGGGACCGCCATGGGATGTCCCTTCACTCCAGAGATGGCGGTCCTCTTCATGGCTCAATATGAGGAGAAATTTGTTTTTAACAACGACCCCTTTAAAGGAAAAATACAACAGTGGCTACGATACATCAACAACATCTGGTGCCTGTGGCAGGGGGACCAGGAAGAGTTAATGATGTTCCATGAATGGTTGAACACACGCCATGAAGACATAAAATTCTCGGTTAATTCCAGTAAAAGCAGGTTGACCTTTTTAGATGTTGAAATCTCTCCTTTTGAGAACCAATTGATAATGTCCTTCCATTGAAAAGAGACGGATAAAAATACCATCTTGCACCATAGGAGTGCTCATCCAAGGAGTCTTAAAGAAAATCTTCCTTATGGGCAGCTACTAAGAATTAGAAGAAATTGCTCCGGAAAATCCGATTTTGAGGAACATGCAGATATCTTCTGTAAGGAAATGGCCAAAAGAGGTTACCCTAGAAAATTGCTAAGACATTAAACGAAAAGGGCCAGATTCACACCGCAAGAAGATCTCCTCCAAATTAAGCAAAAACAATCATTGGAGAAATTAGTGTGTGTGTCCACATATAGTCCAGACACCAATAAAACCTCTTTTTACCATAAGGAGAATCCAAAGCATAGGATAACAAATTGTGAGCGCTGACATCTTCTCTACTAAAACAAAAAGCAGTTTATAGACACAATGGCATCTAAAACCCACCGCAGACCATCGGAAGTGTGGCACCTGTGTAGCCTGCAATACAACTATTGAAGGAACTGAATTTATGCATAATAGCGTCAAATGGAAACACACAGATTTTACCAACTGCAAAACCAAAAATGGGGTTTATGCAATCGTGTGTCCTTGCTCTAAAATATATATATATATATAGGCAAGACGAATGCGCAAATCAACACCAGGATTACACAACATCAGTCCAGAATTAAAAAGAAAATCACAACTGCACCCATGGTTGAACACTTTATTGAAAAGGCACATAATGAAAACCAATTCAAATGGACAGTCTTGGTTTCTTTGAATACATCAAAACACTTGATGGATGTCGATAATGTATTGCTTAAAAAAAAAGCTTACCTGATTCTGAAGTTCAATAGTGTAGTGACTGGGTTAAATAGCATGTCTGAGTTGTACAAATTCTAAAAAAACTACAACACCCATAATGCACTAATCGGGTCAAATAGCCAACCAAAAATCTGCAACACTATTATGGGCCAAGTTCCCTTAAACTACAATTCCCAAGCACACCAACATGGAACCATATGTAATAGACTGCAGGAGGAAATGCCTGGAGTTCGTTTTTCAAACGGAGACAGCTGACAGGAAGCAGGATGCAGTGAAGGCTAATACTAACTTAGGTAAGCCTCGTAATGTCTAAGGAGTAAATTAAAACTAATTGAGAAGAATATGCCATACTTATTCTAGTCTTTCCGTGCAGATACGCGAGGAGCGACTAGAATTCATTTGGTGTTCGTGACGCGAAGCGCTTCCTGACACAAGCAACTCGTGTTCAGGTACGCTTGTTTAATGTTTTCACGATGTTAGCGTGGTGATTTATAACGGTTGCTGTCCCATTCAACATTAAATAAATGTTTTCATTTCCCACAGATAAATTTTGCAATAATTAGCCGTGCGCTTTGCAACGGACTCACTTAAGATCGAAGCGGAAGCTGACGAAAGCACTCTGTGTTAAGGTACGCTTTAAAAATCCTAGAGTGACGGAAACATGCCGATTTAAAACAATGACTGTAGCTCTCACTTATGAAGCATGCCTTTGGACAAAGTCCATTTCCTACAGATAATTGCACAAGAACCGGCTAGGACACAGAAACCGACAAATAATAGGATTCTATTTACCTCTTAAAAGGTAGGAAGCAGTTGAGAAAGGCGATTGGTGGAAAATATTTAATTTTGGACCACAAAGCCTTACAGTTCTCCTTTCATTACCAACAGAAATCACTTCAACTCCTCTCATTGAAGCTAAAGTCTGATAGAAAGAATACCTTCTACCAGGTACATTCTATCATGTAAATAGAGCTATACGTTTTATGGAGATTAAGAATTGACTAGAAGGGTGTGAGCCTTGCTCACCATTAATATAAATCTTTTTACACTTGTTTCAGACAACACCATCACCTTTAAAATTCAGAAGCCCTGATGAGAGCCCCTATACATATTGCCTGGGACTCGAAACGCGTTGGCAAAATACAAAGAATTGAGGGATTGTGAACTTCATTTCTTTCTTGATGAAGGGTTATTTCATCTACTCCTGTTATAGATATTTAAGTGTTCCCCCTTGTTTTTTTCAGAGACCTCATTTAGACACCTTAAGAGTGTCCAGGCTCAAAAGAATGTATTATATCCTTTAAATTGGGGCTAGAAATTGATGTTGTCGTTCTTTGTTTATGTCTTTTAGATGCAGCAATGTTGCACTGTTTATGTCATTTGTAAATGTGTAATAATGATTGTAATGATTATGTTGTATTGATGTATGAAAACTTGATATGACTACATCGTGTTCTTTTTCACATATTGAATAATTTCTGAAAACTAGAGAAAAAATACTTTGAATAATAAGGTAGAATAAAAATACCTGATCAAACAACAGAAGGAATGTGTTTGGTCTTCATGTTAATTCAATAACGTATATAAATTGTTTAAGGTCCAGGTCACTCCCTTTTTGTTCACAATTGTATGGCCCTACCTGGTCCTTGTCCCCTTTGGGCCTAACTCCCGTGTTGAATATCTTTCTAAAAGTGGCATTTTTAGAAGGGAGATAAGAAATTTGACATTACCAGCAAAGAGGATTTATTATTGCCATTCCAATTATATGAAACATGACAGAATTGCTCCTTCTCAATCAGGAATTAAAGATTATAAGTGTAATAAGAAATTCTCAATGCTAACCTACGAGAGGGGTAGGCCTCACAGTAGTGATAAATGAATTTGCGTGTTTGTCACTGCCACGACATGCAGAATGTAAAAGTACATTAAGTGTGAACGTCAAACTCCGCTCCGGAGTTAGCGGGGTTTTACCACTCTGCGCCTCCGTTTATGATGCAGAGTTTTGGAAAAATTTCAATTCCGCCACATAGCGGAGTTTCTTTTACCACTGTGTCCACCATTGATCACTGTTGCCAAGGAAACAAACTGGGCGCCGGCAGAGGACAACCACTTCTGGTGCCACCAGATCACATGACTCACGTCACCTCCGGTGAAGGACTCGGGAAGGATCAGAGCCGGGCGGCAAGAAGAGCCTGAGGGGTCCGAGCGGACCTGTGGCGAGATCGGGCCAGGGCTCTCTGGCTGCGTGAAGCAGTAAGAGGGCCTGGGCAGGAGAGGAGCAGCGGTGGAGGACAACGCCGCAACCAAGGTCAATCTGCTTCATGAAGAGCAGTGGTGAGTGGCAAAAACATTGTGCATGTTGCGGGTTGAGGGTGAATGTGCGAGCACTGGGCCCTTGGAATATTGAAGATGTAAAGGTCAGTTCCTTTTTTTATTTTTTATTTTTTATTCTTTATTGATTTTTATAAATATGCAGTACAAAAAAACCAGAGTGACCTAAAATGAAAAATCAATGCCAGCGCCCCCTTCGACCCCCACCCCAAAGCTGAATACTTTAAAAATTGATCACAGTGAGAGAAACAAATTTAATTTGGACACTAGTCACTATTTTTCCCTTTTAAAAAGTTCCATATTGGTAGCAAGGCAAAAGGATAGCAGATGTTTGCACCCACAATAATAGCAATAAAGCCAAACACTTAGCATGAGTTTAAATCCAAATAAAAGAAAAAAACATGGAAATAGCGGGCCACTGCCATGAGTCTTTGAAATAGGCAAATAATTTATACTTTTGTGCAAACATCGCATGTGTATTGACCAAAAAAAAGATTAATAAGAAACCATCTCATTAGGTGCAGAATATACCAACAAAACTAAGATAAAACCATACAATAGGATAATATTTAGATAACAGGAGCTCTAAAGGTTTGTCTGGTTGAGCCACCTGATTGGTTCCCATATAACGAATCCCTTTCTTTTTTTGCCCGAATGCCTATTTGCTACCAATCGGGTTAACCACTGGGAAAACAATGGGGGATTCGGATCTATGCAAAAAGAAGCTATACAGATCCTAAAAATAGTCATGGCAACAAATATTAGCGCTCCTCCATACTTTCTGTTGAGCATTTCTTGTATACCCAACAAAATAATAGTGGGGATCAACTGAAAGTCCTTGAGTTAATACTTTACTTAAAAAAATTGTAGTTTATCAAGTAGTGGCTCTAGCTTCAGGCAAGTGGCAAACATATGCACAAAGTCCACACTGAACTCCGAGCATCTAAGAGCGTTCCTTTGCCTGTTCCCCATATAGCGATTCTGCTACGTGTAATATACAAAAAAAGCTGGTCTTATAAAATTGTGCCTGTAGTTTGGCTGACACCAGGTCACTCTGAGCAGATCGAAAAGCAAGATAAAAAGTATTGCAGGAAACATTCAATTTCTGCTGTCATTTGTTTGCAATCTTGTCCATGTCACCAGACATTTGGCTGTTCGATGCAGAATAAATAAGCCCAATACGGGGTAAAATGGGGTCTTTCAGCTTGTCAATAAGATCAATTTTTGCAAACCCAGCAGATCCACCGACCTTACGGACCAAAAAATCCCTAACGGCAAAATGTTTAAAGGCCTCATTATCGCTCAGATCAGTAAACGGCCGGACCCCTTCAGGAGAGAGCAAATCTCCCAACTTCGAGATGCCGGCTTTATACCAAATTTGAAGATATGATTTCCCAAAGATGGCTGGCAAATTTGCGTTGTTGTTAATGGGAGTATAAAAGTTCAACCTGCCTAGTCCGTAAAGTCTACGAACATTAGTACAAACCATATAGGCACTAAGTAAGGTCTTGAATCTGACCTGTTTATAGTATCCATATTTCAGCTGCCGCCACAAACAGACACGAGCCTCTGCCCCAATTAGCAATTCGAAGGGAGTCCTGTGTTAGTGATGGATGAATGTTTGTGTAGCAGAAATACTGTAATACCGTGGCTCAATAATACAATTTTAGATTGGGGAGTGCCCATCCCCCTCTCTCCCGGGGTAGAGAAAGCAGCTTAAAGGCACTTCTGGGCTGAGAGTAAGCCCAGTCAAATTGAGAGAAAAGCTGTCCAAACCTCTGAAATATAGTTTTACTAAACTCCAGTGGGATAGCCCTAAAAAAATTAAGTAATTTAGGGAAGAAGGTCATCTTAAGCACATTACAACACCCGACTATGGTCAGATGCAGAATGTTAATCCGTTTAATCGCTTTCTTTGTTTCTACCGCTAACGGAATCAGATTTTCTTCTACAATCAGGTCGGGGTCAGCTACAATATTGACCCCCGGGTATTTAGCTTTATGGACAACCCACTATCTTCCCAATGATTTCCTTTTAGAATGATCTGCGCCTTTCCTTTATTGAGTGTATAACCAGAAATCTTCCCAAACTCTTGAGCCTCCCGTTCCAGTGCCAAAATGGTTATCTCAGGATCAGGAGTCATTACAGCCAAATCATCAGCAATAGGCCATAATTTTGGTGTCCAAGCCAAATCTACTCACAGCCAGAATTTCTTGATTGTTCTCAATTTTGTTAATAAGCGATCTATATATATGGTGAAGAGCAGGGGAGAGCAAGGGCAACTTTGTCGTGTACCCCGTGAGATTTCAATTTGCTCCGTCAGATTCCCATTTATTGAAATTCTGGCTGGGGGATTTAAGTATAAAGCTTGAACGGCTTGGATAGCCCTAGGCCCGAATCGCATCCCCCTCATGACACCCTAGAGGAATTGCCAGGAGACCCGATCAAATTCTTTTTCAGCATCTAGTAAGATTAACGATATCGGGTCTCCTCAGATCTGGGCTGCGTCGAACAGAGTGATGGTCCCCCGAATATGTTCTGTGGTGCTTTTCTTAGGGATAAATCCATGTTGCCACTTAGCAACAAGGGGCTCAATTTTGGAAGATAATCTGGAAGCAATTTTTTAAAATAAATCTTAGAATCGCAATTGATGAGTGTGATTGGCCTATACGACTCCATTTCCAGTGGTGACTTGTCTTTTTTTGGAAAGATTGCAATCTTGGCTGTCGACCATTAAGCAGGTGGAGATGCCCCAGAGAAAATAGAGACTACTAGGGCTGTAAAAAGGTCTCTTATTTGGGGAGAAAAGATTTTATAGAACTCGACCGGGATGCAGTTGGCACCCGCCGCTTGCCATCTGGTAAGCTTGTCCGAGCTATGGCGATTTCTTCCCAGGTCGGAGGGCCTTCTAGTTGGTCATGATCTTCTGTATTGAGATGAGACAGTGAGATTGCATTAAGATATTTAAAGATCTCATCTTCTCTGGAATCTAATGATCTGCTGTCCTCTTCTGTATAGAGCTTCTGTTAGTACTCTCAAAATGCCCTCTGGATTTTAATTGGATCATCTGCAATCTCTCCTGTAGCAACCTGTACCGATAGTATTTCACTGGGGGAAACCTGTTGCCTAGTTCTCATAGCCAACTGATGGCTGATGAGCTCACTGCACTCGTAGGTTTTCTCACGTGCTGAAGCCCATTTTAAAGCCACCCTCTCTGCAAAGATCTAACCAATTTGGGCTTTAGTGGCTGCCACTTCAATCTGTGCTTCTTCAATTTCGACACTCAACTGAACTGTCCAAGTTAATTTCTCCTCTGCCTTTATCATCTTGTCTTGTAACTTCAAGATCTGCGTTTTTTCCTTCTTGTTTTTCCTTATGGAGTACCGCAAGGTCTCCCCACGGATACTCACTTTCAATGCGTCCCACACCACCATGTTTGAAGCAGTCCCTATATTTATCTCGAGGAACTCTTGGATCCAGCCCTGCAAATATGTCTGATATCCAGCATCGTATAGCAAAGCTTTTTCAGAGCTCCAATTCGAGATTACCCTTTTAGATCCCATCCCCGCAATGTTTAGAATAAGTGGAAGATGAAACCAAAAAATAATCCAGCCTCGCTAGAGAAAGACGCGGGCGGAAAAATATGTAAAACCCGGCTGATTAGATTTTAAGCTGGCCCACACATTGCTAAGCCCATGAGTGTGCATTAGATGTATTACCGCCTGATATACTTTGGGCTTCCTGCCTACATAGGTCCACTGGTCACTTACTTTCCAGTTACTAGGCAGATTAATATTAAGATCACCACAGATGATAATTGGAAGAGGCCAATGGGACAATTCTCCTGTGGTCCAATTAATTACTCCAGGATCAACCGTATTACTACCATAGATGGAACAAATAGTAAAGGAAAAATAGGGAGGTAGGCAGCATTCCGCTATGACCTATCTTCCAAGAGAATCAGATTTCACATGGATAGATTTTAGTGAGTGCTTCCTTTGAGCCATAATCCCTACGCCTCTCACCCGTGCACCCTGAGATGTCCCCCCATTAACTCTATACCCCAATGAGTTCAGGAGATGTTTCTGCGATCCCTCTATGTGTGTTTCCTGGAGGCTGACAATGTCAGCCCCCAACCGGCGCAGCCCCTGAGTCTTCAAAGCATTGTTCAGGCCACAGATGTTTACTGAAACAATTTTAAGATTGCTAAACTTATTCATGTTGAAATTTTAGGCAAATGGCCAGAATTAAACATATAAATGACATGCCTATCAAGATCAGAGCTCATCTGAGTTCTAGCATAAACTACTTCCCCTTTCTGGACATCAAAAATGTAATTAGCTTGTATGCAGTAAGCCCTAGAAAATAATTTTTCCTTTATCAACACAATTTGTCTCTTATTTTTCCGTCTTTCTTCCCCGTTCATTTCACCTAGCCCCCCTACTATTAGTGTCAGAGCTTCATATCCTGGTTTCAGAGTGACTAAAGCCAACAATATGTTAAAAAACACCACTAATCCCCCAACCTCTGTGCTGGTACCCCCCCCCCCCCAACCAAACCCACCCCCCCCAAAAAAATAGAACCATCAGGTAAACCCTTAATGATGGTCGTCACATGTGAACCCCAGCCATCAGGCCACACCATATATATCTTCCAGAATGATTGCAATTTACGATCGATAAAAGAACAAAGAGAAGTTGTTGCCATTAGATAAGCGTGCCAGGGCCCGCTTATTGTTCCTCCTATAAAGAAGATAATGACGAGAGTAACAGAGAAAAAAAATGAAAAAATAGCAGAAAGGAGAACAATAGAACTAATGCTGATCAGGTAAAGAACATATTAACAGAGTCCCTTCTTTGCCTTGATTTCCCACAGAAATTCACCAGCTTTAATCTCTGACAAAAAAACCAGAGAAGACCCGTTTAAGATAACTTTTAGTCTAGCCGGGTTCATTAAAAAATACCTGGGCACCTTGTTGCTGGCAGGGGACTATTAGTTGATGGAAAAAACAACAACAATTGATGGACGGAATGCAGAACAAATCAAAATATTCACCCCCAGTCAAGAGATCTGGGTTAAATCCATCATTCTTTTGCTCACCATGCCACCCTAGTTTAGACCTGGCCATATGCAAATCAGTCTTGACCCGGTGCCTCATGGGTACAGTCCAGCCCGAACTGCTAAGCCAGGTCCTCCCTGGACCGGAAACAAGCATCCTAGGACTGGTTTCGGGGTTTCACCCCTCTTCAGCCAGGATAGCTTGATTCCAGTGGCACAGTGAGCCCAGGACCCACGTCTGGGCATACCTGGCCCACTTAGGGCGAGAAAGCAAAAGACACACAATTGATGGACGGAATGCAGAACAAATCAAAACATTCACCCCCAGTCAAGAGATCTGGGTTAAGACTGATTTGCATATGGCTGGGTCCAAACTGGAATGGCATGGTGAGCAAAAAACACGATGGATTTAGGCCCAGATCTCTGTACTGGGGTGAATGTATGACATTGTTCTGTATTCTGTTCATCAATTGTTCTTTTTGTATTAATTGACGGAGGCGCCATCTCCGCTCTACTGTGACATGGCAAAAATCGGGTTTTGCGAAAAACATTACACCATTGGAGTCCCTTCTGAGAATTTAGGTGGGCTTGGTCATAGACCAGCTGCCTAAGAAGAAATTTCCCAAAAAACACCAAAATGGCCCGTGGTTTTCCCCCAATAGAGCTGCTGCCATCGCGTCGCTGCTTTATGTTAAAGGAGAAATGATGTGCCCGCTGAACCTCATGGTAACTAATTCCAATTTGAGTGTTCGGGGAAAGCGTCTCTCAGGAGTTTCACGATGAAGCCCCTGGGTCATCCCCCTCTGTCTCTTCAGGAATCCCTAGTAGACGTAGATTGTTCCTGCGCTGTCGATTCTCCTGCTCTTCCATCTTCACCATTAAATCAGTCAGGCTTGCAGCTTGGGAAGAGCCTTGATCTTTTAGAGTGGTTTCCTCTGTTTCTAAGCTTTCTGTACGGCCTTCCACCATAGTGACATGATCACCAATGTCAGTACAGATTTTGCCCCCTTGTAGCATTTTAGCAGCCCCTTTTGCGCGACGACTATCAGAACAAACTTCGTCTTGGAATTGTTTGATTAAGACCAGTATAGAGATTAAAGAAGGACGAGACAGGGACTGCAGTTGGCCCTGTCTCGCTTCGAGATCTTTTGCCGCGAGCATGAGTTGGAAATAAACGTTGGGAAGATCAAGTTTATGGTTTTTCGTGGCCCTCGGCGGGTTAAGGTGGAGGTGTGTTTGGGTGGTGTCAACTTATCCCAAACGGCAGTATTTACTTATCTTGGAGTCACTTTTAGCGAGACGTACAGCTGGTCTCACCAGCTGGATCTTCTCGCGCTCAAGCATGCCCAATTGGGAGGAGCTTTGTTGAAAGAGCACAAACACTCTTTAACAAAACCAATAGCCCCACTCATGAAGATCTACGGCTCCAAGATTTTACCTGCAATTTTATATGGAGCTGAGATCTGGGGTTTTAATAACTTGTCCGAATTGATAACTGCCCAGAATAAATTCCTCCGGTCAGCTATTGGGCTTCCCCAATCCACTCCACGCAGCCCTCTTTTGTTTGACCTGGGAATTCAGCCTATAGAGGACTGCGCAGGGTATAGACCCCTGGCGTTCTGGTGCCGCTTGTGGACGACCCCCGAACTATCTAACTATGCAAAAGCCCTTCTGGAGATCAAAGGGTTGGAGGGGTCGCATAGGATTCCCTGGTTGTCTAGCATCAAAACCCTGTTATATGATCTTGGGATGCGTGATCTATGGGTTAACCCTGATACAGAAGTTTTCCCGGCAAAAAAGGTGCTTAAGGATGCGTACTGGAATTACATTAAGAATAGGAGATGTGCTTCCCTTACAGGTTCCACAATGACTGCTTCTTTCCTAGTTTTTAAGGATGACTCTGTCTTTGAAAGTTACTGGGATACCATCTTGAAGTTCCTAGATCGTAAGTTGTATCACCAGTTCAGAGTGGGCGCTCTACCACTGCGAGGACTCACCAAAAGTTGGAGTCCTCTTGGTAGTGATAAATGCCCATTCTGTGTTGACAAGATTGAAACCATGGACCACTTCCTTTTTTGTTGCCCAACTTATCAACTTCCTAGACGTATCTGGCTTCGACCTGCATGCAGACTAATGAGCACTCGTTCTGCACAGGTCGCTAGTAGAATTTTGAAAACCGATACTTCCATTCCTATAGTAATTGGTGTTGCTAAATTTATTAGTTGGGCATGGATCCTTAGGGCCAAGAAACTGAAGCCGTAATCTTTGTTCCCTGCTGCCACACAATAGTATCTACTTTGGTCCATGGCATAAACGGCACGTCTCTCTTTGCACTTTATTGTATTTTTTAACATGATGTGATCATTTTTAATCTATTATTTTATCTACCATTTTAAAGGTTTTATAGTCTATTTTTGTATTGTACATGAATTGTTTTGTAGTCGAATTGTCTAATATGTGTAGTATGTCTTTTATGATGCAAATCGAATAAAGACTTTTTGACTGACTGACTGACTGATTAAAGAAGGTTCAACCGCGGGTTCTGATGTATCTTTTATACTTTCCCAAAGTGAGGACTTTGCACCCTCTTCAGAGGGGAAAGAAATCTGGGAGTCTGAATAGTCCCACTTAAGCTGGCTGCGTCTCTTTGCCTTGCGTGCCTTTTTCTGGCACTGAACAGTTCCCGTGTCTTTAGAGGGATCGGTGTCATTATCATCGCTTGAGCTGGGTACATCGCCATCTGTCCCAGATATAGAACCATCCGATACTGAGAAGAAATGTTCACTGGTAAGTTCAGGGGCCCGAGGAGCCTGGAGGCCCAAATGATCTCCCAAATTATTGATATAGTTGGCAGCTCCACCAGTTTGAGGTTTAAGTCCCGGCTCTACTGAGCTGGTAGCCGAAGCAGAGGCTGGTGCGTCAGGGACAGGGACAGGCGGAGTATTTGAATTTAAATCCAATGTGGAGTCTATACTTCCATAAGTAGAGACCAAAGGTAGATCTGCAGATTGAGTAGAGACCGTAGAGGAATCCATGGGACCAGCCAGTCCCCCGGTTTCATATAGTTGGTCACTAAGTGCCATGATTTCCCCAGATTGAGCAAAGATATCGTCTCCTTTTGGATTATCAGCAAATTGCATAGTGCTCACATCCCCATGTTTTATCAGTGAAAGACAGCTGGTTTCTGCCTCAGGGAGCGATGTCTTAACTGCCTGAAAATGTTTAACAGTAGAGGGCTGGAGGCCTGCACCCTCCTTTAAGGTTCCTCTGTCCCCAGTTCTCCCCATCACCTTTTTGAGGCCGCCAGTCTCGCGTTTACCTTTAGGGAGAGTGTCCGGTCCCTGGAGGACTCCTTGAGTGGCGTAGGCTTGGGCAGCTTTTGTTCTGTTAATCTTGACTCCCCGAGTCAACATGTTCTGGCTCTGCTTACGCTTAGACCGGAGTGCAGGTTCAGGAAGAGCCGAGGCAAAGACAGGGCAGACCGGCCAGCAGGCAGTAGACATCCTGGATTGCTCTTAACAGGATAAACACCCCGCAGTCGCATACACCGTCTGAAACAGGCTCTACGATCTGATTGCAAAGACAGAACGCTCGCGTTCTGCAGACCGCTTGCTTCCTGCGCGCCTTTCCGGTCGGCATCGCGGAGTCAGGAAGCCAGTATTCCCATGCACAGCATGGCAGCTGGGTTGCATGAATTCACACTGACGCCATCTTGCTCCTCCCAGGCCGTAAAGTTGAGTTCCTGTGCGAGTATTGAGCTGGGCAGGGGATCCTGAAGTCAAGAAATTGAAAATGGTTCCATGGGGGTCACTGCAACCTCAGAGCTGCCAAGGCAATCAGCAGAGGAGCGTTGCCGAGTAGTGTGTATGCATGCTATCCAACTCCGACTGCTAGCGGAACTCCGGGTAGCACTGCGGAGTGGGTTTTTCACTTCACGCAGATCCGCATAGCATGACTGCGGGGACTCCACCCAGGCTTAAAAGTACATGTCCTACCTCTTGATTACACATCACCCTGCTGAATGGGCTACCTGAGGGGCATACCTCAGGTGTAACTTATGTGTAATTGAAGGGAAGTTTAAGGCTTGGCAAGGAGCTTTAAATACCAAGTCGACATGACGGTGGAAACAGCACATACAGGCTCTGCAGTGGCAGGCCTTAGATATGTTTAAAGTGCTACTTGTGTGGGTGCCCAATCTGTGCTGCAGGCACACTAGTAGCATTTAATTTACATAGTGCACATTCAGGATGAAGTAGGAGTGTTTCCCATGAAACAATGAATCAATGCCATATCCGTTAGTGGGTGACTTCCATTCTTTTATTAGAAGGTAGATGGTTTAGTATGCAATGCGGTTAAAAAACAGCCAACACGTTTCACCCCTTCGGGCTGATAAGCCTGGGGCTTTATCAAGGCTTTGAAACAAACAGATTAGTCTCTTCACGTCCTCAGTCAGTATTAAGTTACATTTCTGTAAGCATTTTATTGTTCGGGTTAAATCCCCCCTTTGTGTGTCATCGGCGTTGCTACCTTCTAAGAAAAAAATGGAAGTTACCCAAAATGGACACGACCTTGATTCATTATTTCATGGGTAACACTCTTACCTTATCCTGAATATTTGGGGGTACCTAAGGTCCAAACCCCGTTGGAGTGAACATCTGCCTGATATTGAAGGGATTTAAATCAACAGGAAGAGGACTCTGAACCCTTTTACCCTCGTTATAATTTACATAGTGCATCCCTGCTAGAGGCAGTTACTTAACATCCGATTGCTCAGACCACTTTAAACGCGCAACAGACTTTTACACAATGTATCTGTATGGAGTGCACTCTACTAGGGACTTATAGGTAAATAAAATATTCCAATTGAATAGGAACCAATGTTACCTTGTACCATGAGGAGAGAGCACATGCACTTTAGCACTGGTTAGCAGTGGTAAAGTGCTTGGAGCCCTAAACCCAACAAAACGAGGTCTAAAAAAGAAGAGGAGCAAGGCAAAAAGTTTGGGGTGACCCTTCAGAAAGGGCCATTTTTCCAACAAGGACATACAGGATGGGTGTTGCCTAAATACTAAGATGCACCCAAGATGGCTGCTGCTCTTGTGAAATGTTGAATTCTCATGATAGCGTTGGTCATTATTACCAACAGTATCCGCTGAGCAACATGTGCTCACTCCATGATCGTTCCTCTGGGCACGTTTTTGAGTAGATTTTACAGTCACTACTATATATGTTATCTGGTGGACAAGGCTGGGTCTGGCACATGGCAGGTCATGTAGGGTGAGACCAGGGGTGATGTGAATGTAGGCTGAGTCCCCAGCACTTGAAACTAAAGGGTCATGATAGTATGTCTCATCTTCAGGGTTGCAAGCATTATAACCTGGCAACTACAAATCAAGCTGTGCTAGTTATCAAGTAAGTAATGAATAATTTGAGTTTTATGCAAGACAAGAAACAGGAAATATCTAACAAAGCTTTACTCTACATTGGGAAATCCGCAAAAGATCAAGCAAAGTCAAACATACTTGGTCAATCTCATAGAACACAAATTATGTAGATTTTATTTGGATTTGCAGTAAAATGGGCTTCTTTTAAGATCTTGCACTGCAGGCTGGGAGGGCATGAATTATGAGACGGTACATCAGAATTGTATAAAGTAGCATGACAGGAGTTAGGATTTAGGGTATGTATCAGCTGCATACCCTTCTTTAAAGCATGCCTGCACCAAATTTTTGAAATATGTTTTTTATAAAGAATGAGGTATCAAATTATGCTCACGCCCTGTATTTCTAATTATCTCGGGAAGTTCTGCCTATAGTAACAGATTACTGCTATATTTACTAATATTTTAAATGTGTTTGAAATGAATATTTAAGGATTATTGTGCTTCACTGTAATGTTTTTGTTCCCATAGGTACTTTTAATGTTTCGGGATACAAATATCTCAGAAGCCCTGCTGGGCAGGTCTAATGTTTTTAAAAACTATAGGGTGAAGGCAAGACTTGTCTGTAGCACTGTAGATAAATGACTGCAGGCATTTAGCAATGCCAACACAGCTGTAGACATAGTAAATAGACTATAACCTGCTGTTTATCCAAGTATAGTCTTTTCTCTAAACCTACTGAATTTCTAAAGCAGGGGTGATGAGTACAGGCCCCAGCTAGGCCCGCAAATACAAGGGTTCGCCCTCCTATGTACGAAAACTAGAAGGAAGTTGGCACGGAAACTGCAAATACAAAGACAGAGTTTATTAACCCTTAAGGGTGGTCCTACAACCTACACAACACTCTTCAGTATTGCATAGAGTAGCACACAGAACTTGCGTACACGGTCCCCTTTTATACACAACAGAGGGGCTCATAAGTGGGTGGATACAACATAGAGCAAAATTCATTACCATTTATGGACATTTTCGATACAGGATCAATATATGGGCTGAGTTAACAATTTCCTGAGCCCGCGAAAACATGGTCAAACAAGGACTGACTGATAACAGATGTGGTCAAGTCTGGGCATGCGCCAGACGGACAAAGGAGCTATTTATAGACTGTTACTAGGCAGATTACAAAAGCAACTAGCGAAGAGGTAGGACTCTTCTCGTGCGAAGCACGTGGAGACATGGCAATACAAAATGTAGTCCGGACATTGGTCAACATAAGACAAGAAACACGTATTGACTGTATAGAATTCATGTCTTCAGTGAATGCTTAATCATATCGCTGTTTTAGTTTTCAACAGGGGGATTGTAAATTGTGTGCACATATTTCATGCTAGCTGCGGTAGTAAGCTGTTAAAAACCAGGTGATTGGTAAATTGGCTTGATTCCAAGTTAGCTTTCCAGCAAAAGGCCTCTTTTGGTTTGTGTAGTGCTTTAAGTCTGTCAGAATTCAGTTGAAATAAATGACGTTCTCAGGATTAGAGCAATGCCATCTTGTTTAATGTGTTTCTCTCTTTCCTCTTTGATTGACTGTTAAAACAGTGAATAGGTGCAATTGTTCCTCTTTTGTCATGTTTCTTTATTAATTGCTGTATTGGTATTTAAGTCTCCTAAAAATTTTTTCTGATAATCCTTTTATTATAGCATTTTATAATAGTATAGTAATTTCCTTATTGCATTTTACTCCCAGCTCTTCTCTCTTCTTCACGTCTCTGTCTCTCTCTCTCTCTCAACCTCTTGCATCCTCAATATATTTTCCACACATTCATCGCTGCTTCACAGAAAGAAACTCCTATGATTTTTCCTAGAAACCGGATTTAATTTCAGCCTTACGTTTTCTGTAAAAACATAACGTCAGCTTAGAAATGATAGCATGTCTTGCATTCAGCCTAATTTCCTGAACCAACGATTCCTCGCCTACTAATATGACGTCACTGTTTGCATCTAACACGTCCATGCCAGCATGAGACATAAACCTTGTTGTCACCACTTCGCGAACCGGTGCTCGGTGGTAAGCAGGCATGTTAGTATTTTGGAAACAAAAACAGACTCAAATGGTGTCATAGACGAAAACCCTGCAGGCGTTTGTTTAGCTAGAAGGTTAAAGTGTCATCACATGTGGACATGAAATCCAATCATAGGGTGAGATATTGATGGGCGTGAGGTCCAAGCGCTCTCTAATAAAGTCACTTCTTCCTCGAGAGACATGTTTCACCGTGGGACAGTGTCTTAAATTAGAGGAGAACGATTTATCTGAGAGAACTTCGGGTGAATTATCTAAGTGTTGAATTGAACTTTCTGCCTTTAACCACGTTCCACCTCACACATCTATTTATATCTGTTTTGCAGCATGTTACTTTTCCCTCCAGCATTTGACAGTTTAGTGGTGATTGTTGCATTGATAGCATTTCTGAGAACCGGGAGCATAAAACTTTTTTAATCTTGTAGATGTCAAAACGGACCTCAGGGGGCGTATCACTAAACCTGTATTTGCACTGGTGCAAATAAAAGGACAAACCAATTTGCACTACTAATTCGGGGCCTATATAATAAACAAAGTAAATGACACAGTCTGATAAAGTCCATGATACAGAAAGGGCAGATTGGAAAAAATAGATCTCAACGTTTTCTACATTTATAGAGCAAACATGTTTGAAAAATATAGAACGTTTCCGTGTGTATGACTTCAGAACTACAACCATAGTCTAGGAAAAAATACTAAACTGAAAATAAAAAAAGGCAAACGGTCTGGGCACTGCGTTTTTTACATGTGCAATAAAAATGAGATATAATGTTTTGCCTGCAAGATAGCTGGATCTTTTCAATTAGAAAAGTGACTAAATGTATTTTCTCTATTTCTTCCTACATAAGCACAATAAACAAAATATTACATCTCTTTGTGAAATGTTTTCACCCCAACGATGACGGTTTGCTCTAACCCCCTCCAGGTGACGAGTCGCCCCCTCCCCTTTCCTGCCCCCCTCCCACCAAACTGCGTTCCTGTACTTCTATAACCCCTTCAGCGCGGCGCGGGTACTTGGGCCTCCCACACAAGTGAGGCACCATTTTTACCGAGAGACCTGGGGGAACGCTGGGTGGTGGTAAATTTGTGTGAGCCCGGTGATGCCACAACTTTCCCACACCAAAATGTGTGAAAAAAGTGATTTTTTCAGCTAAAATTGAAGTTTGCAGGGGATTCTGGGTAAGGAAACGTTGGGGGATCCACGCAAGCCATACCTCCCTGGAAGCCGCTGGGTGTGTGGGTTTGGTAGGTTTCCATATGTGCCGGCAGAACTACGGTTCAAAAACTACAGCTAGTCACTTTGCCAAAAAAGGGTCATTTTTTACTGCAAAATTGAGGTGTGACCACGTTGCGTTTTGCGCCGTTTCCTGTCGTGGGCACTAGGCCAACCCGCACAAGTGAGGTACCATTTTTCTCGTAGGACTTTGGGGAACGCGGGGTGGGTGGAAATTTGTGGATCCACGCAGATTCCAGAACTTTTCATCACAGAAATATGGGGAAAATGTGTTTTTTTTTCTCAATTTTTTATGTTTGCAAGGGATTCTGGGTAACAGACCATGGTGGGAGGCACTCAAGTCACCCCATCTTGGATTCCCCTGGGTGTCTAGTTTTCAAAAATGTATAGGTTTGCTAGGTTTCCCAAAGTGCCGGCAGGGCTAGGGTTCAAAAACTACAGCTAGTCACTTTGCCAAAAAAGGGTCATTTTTCACTGAAAAATTGAGGTGTGACCACGTTGCGTTTTGCGCCGTTTCCTGTCGCGGGCACTATGCCGACCCGCACAAGTGAGGTACCATTTTTCTCGTAGGACTTTGGGAAACGCGGGGTGGGTGGAAATTTGTGGATCCACGCAGATTCCAGAACTTTCCATCACAGAAATGTGGGGAAAATGTGTTTTTTTTGTCAATTTTTTACGTTTGCAAGGGATTCTGGGTAACAGACCATGGTGGGAGGCACTCAAGTCACCCCATCCTGGATTCCCCTGGGTGTCTAGTTTTCAAAAATGTATAGGTTTGCTAGGTTTCCATATGTGCCGGCAGAACTAGGGTTCAAAAACTACAGCTAGTCACTTTGCCAAAAAAGGGTCATTTTTCACTGCAAAATTGAGGTGTGACCACGTTGCGTTTTGCGCCGTTTCCTGTCGCGGGCACTAGGCCGACCCGCACAAGTGAGGTACCATTTTTCTCATAGGACTTTGGGGAATGCTGGGTGGGTGGAAATTTGTGGATCCACGCAGATTCCAGAACTTTCCATCACAGAAATGTGGGGAAAATGTGTTTTTTTTGTCAATTTTTTATGTTTGCAAGGGATTCTGGGTAACAGACCATGGTGGGAGGCAGTCAAGTCACCCCATCCTGGATTCCCCTGGGTGTCTAGTTTTCAAAAATGTATAGGTTTGCTAGGTTTCCCTATGTGCCGGTAGGGCTAGGGTTCAAAAACTACAGCTAGTCACTTTGCCAAAAAAGGGTCATTTTTCACTGCAAAATTGAGGTGTGACCACGTTGCGTTTTGCGCCGTTTCCTGTCGCGGGCACTAGGCCGACCCGCACAAGTGAGGTGCCATTTTTCTCGTAGGACTTTGGGGAACGCGGGGTGGGTGGAAATTTGTGGCTCCATGCAGATTCCAGAACTTTCCATCACAGAAATATGGGGAAAATGTGTTTTTTTTGTCAATTGTTTGGGATTCTGGGTAACAGCCCATGGTGGGAGGCACTCAAGTCACCCCATCCTGGATTCCCCTGGGTGTCTAGTTTTCAAAAATGTATAGGTTTGCTAGGTTTCCCTAGGTGCCGGCAGGGCTAGGGTTCAAAAACTACAGCTAGTCACTTTGCCAAAAAAGGGTCATATTTCACTGCAAAATTGAGGTGTGACCACGTTGCGTTTTGCGCCGTTTCCTGTCGCGGGCACTAGGCCGACCCGCACAAGTGAGGTACCATTTTTCTCGTAGGACTTTGGGGAACACGGGGTGGGTGGAAATTTGTGGATCCACGCAGATTCCAGAACTTTCCATCACAGAAATGTGGGGAAAATGTGTTTTTTTGTCAATTGTTTACATTTGCAAGGGATTCTGGGTAACAGACCATGGTGGGAGGCACTCAAGTCACCCCATCCTGTATTCCCCTGGGTGTCTAGTTTTCAAAAATGTATAGGTTTGCTAGTTTTCCCTAGGTGCTGGTAGGGCTAGGGTTCAAAAACTACAGCTAGTCACTTTGCCAAAAAAGGGTCATTTTTCACTGCAAAATTGAGGTGTGACCACGTTGCGTTTTGCGCCGTTTCCTGTCGCGGGTACTAGGCCGACCCGCACAAGTGAGGTACCATTTTTCTCGTAGGACTTTTGGGAACGCGGGGTGGGTGGAAATTTGTGGATACACGCAGATTCCAGAACTTTCCATCACAGAAATGTGGGGAAAATGTGTTTTTTTTGTCAATTTTTTACGTGTGCAAGGGATTCTGGGTAACAGACTATGGGGGGAGGCACTCAAGACACCCCATCCTGGATTCCCCTGGGTGTCTAGTTTTAAAAAATGTATAGGTTTGCTAGGTTTCCCTAGGTGCCGGCAGGGCTAGGGTTAAAAAACTACAGCTAGTCACTTTGCCAAAAAAGGGTAATTTTTCACTGCAAAATTGAGGTGTGACCATGTTGCGTTTTGCGCCGTTTCCTGTCGCGGGCACTAGGCTGACCCGCACAAGTGAGGTACCATTTTTCTTCTAGGACTTTGGGAAACGCGGGGTGGGTGGAAATTTGTGGATCCACGCAGATTCCAGAACTTTCCATCACAGAAATGTGGGGAAAATGTGTTTTTTTGTCAATTTTTTACGTTTGCAAGGGATTCTGGGTAACAGACCATGGTGGGAGGCACTCAAGTCACCCCATCCTGGATTCCCCTGGGTGTCTAGTTTTAAAAAATGTATAGGTTTGCTAGGTTTCCCTAGGTGCCGGCAGAGCTAGGGTTCAAAAACTACAGCTAGACTCTTCGCAAAAAATGTGTAAATTTTCTGTGTGAAAATGTAGTGTGTTCACCTTAGGTTTTGAGCCACTTCCTGTCGTGGGCACTATCCCTACCCACACAAGTGAGGTACCATTTTTATCGGGAGACTTAGGGTAGTTCAGATTTGTAAAGCAACTGTTATTACCTATTGATTTTTGATGCATTTCTCCCTTCCAAATGAAAGACATTGTGTAAAAAAAAAGTCATTTTGAAAAATTACCAATAATTGTCATGCAAGTATGAGCATTCCCAATTTCGAAAATGTGCAAATATGCACTGTTTCTAAACTCTGTAATTTGTTCCCATTTCAGAAATACATAGGTGTCTTTCATACCAATTTTTCCATGTATACATTTTCACACTATAATTGCTATATACCCGGAACTAAAAAAAAAAACATTAAAAAATGCTTCTCAGTTTTTTACTCTGGGTTCGTTGGGCTCTTGGTGAACCTACAAGTCCTATATATCCCCACAACCAGGAAGGTCCAGCGGATGTAACGGTACATTGCTTTCTAAGAGATGTCATAATTAGAAGAAGTTACAGGTGAAAACGTTGACACAAAAGGCTGCTTTTTTCAACTAATTTTTAATTTTTCCTATATTTAACTGTTAGTTTCTATAAAGAAACCTTGATGGATCTACACAAATGACCCCTTGCTGAGTTCAGAATTTTGTCTACTTTTCAAAAATGTATAGCTTTCCAAGATCCATTATTGCTTTTCTACCCATTTCTACCATTATCTGGAAGGAGGTTGAAAGCACAAAAAATTGCAAAAATAGGGTATGTCCCAGAAAAATGTCAAAACTGTGTAAAAAAAGTTGGATTTCTGACAAAAAACTGTCATTCCCTAAAAGCTGGAGAAATTGTGATTTCAGCCCCACAAATCCTTTTTTGATATCATTTGCAGAGAAAAACCCAGACGCTTTCATTTGCAGCCACTTTTCCCCATTTTTCACCAAAAAAAACAAAATTTCGCTGTATTTTGACTAATTTCTGGGAACCCTCTAGGAGAATCCACAAACCCTGGGTACCTTTAGAATCCGCATGATGTTGGAAGAAAAGGACGCAAATTTGGCGTGGATACCTAATGTGGTCAAAAAGTTACAGGGGCCTAAGCGCGTACTACCCCAAATAGCCCAAAAAAGGCTTAGCACAGGAGGGGAAAAGGCCTAGCAGCGAAGGGGTTAAATTGAACTTTCTGCCTTTAACCACATTCCACCTCACACATCTATTTATATCTGTTTTGCTGCATGTTACTTTTCCCTCCAGTATTTGACAGTTTAGTGGTGATTGTTGCATTGATAGCATTTCTGAGAACCGGGAGCATAAAACTTTTTTAATCTTGTAGATGTCAAAACGGACCTCAGGGGGCGTATCACTAAACCTGTACTTGCACTGGTGCAAATAAAAGGACAAATCCAATTTGCACTACTAATTCGGGGCCTATATAATAAACAAAGTAATTGACACAGTCTGATAAAGTCGATGATACAGAAAGGGCAGAATGGAAAAAATAGATCTCAACGTTTTCTACATTTATAGAGCAAACATGTTTTAAAAATATAGAACGTTTCCGTGTGTATGACTTCAGAACTACAACCATAGTCTAGGAACAAATACTAAACTGAAAATAAAAAAAGGCAAACGGTCTGGGCACTGCGTTTTTTACATGTGCAATAAAAATGAGATATAATGTTTTGCCTGCAAGATAGCTGGATCTTTTCAATTAGAAAAGTGGCTAAATGTATTTTCTCTATTTCTTCCTACATAAGCACAATAAACAAAATATTACATCTCTTTGTGAAATGTTTTCACCCCAACGATGACGGTTTGCTCTAACCCCCTCCAGGTGATGAGTCGCCCCCTCCCCTTTCCTGCCCCCCTCCCACCAAACTGCGTTCCTGTACTTCCTTACCCCTTCAGTGCGGCGCGGATTACCGCGCCGTGCTGAAGGTTCGTTGCGCGGGCGGAGCCGTGACGGAGCGGTTCCGTCATCCGCACAGCGCGACCGATGCGCATGATGGAACCGCTCCGTCATGCGCATCGAAAGGGTTAAATCACCACTGACAAGCGTGCTTTGTTGCCATAACAGGTTGCAGTTTATTTAACATCACATATTTATTCATTTTCAACATTCATGGTCATAACCTCTGATGGTTTAGTGTCCATGTTACACGTTTACATTTGCTGGTCTTTGCCCTTCTGTTGCTCGCAGTATGGACCCAGTCTCCTCAATTTCCCGAAAGGGGAGGAACCCTTTGTCTGGGCCTCGGATTTACAGGTCTAGGCTTCAACTTGCTACCGACTTGGAGGGTGTCCGTCTGGACCTGTCCGGGCTGCAAGTGCCATCCCGCTCGCCCTGTACCCTTTCGTTGTCCCTCCCTGCTCCCAGGGTTCCTTGCCATGCGGCATCCCAAGGACCTTACTTGAACATCTACTCTATCTTTCCTGAGGCTGAGTCCCTGCATCTTTCTCCCTCGGTACCCCTGCCGTGGGGGAGCATCATATCTACTCTTTCTTTGGCGGCCCGCCACCCCTTGGCTCCCTCAGTGCCCCTGCCGTTAGGCATCCCAAGGACCCTGTGCGAGCCTTCCATCTATCTTTTAGTAAGTTCTCTCTTTTTACTACCCTCCTTGTGTTTGTTCTGCTTCCCCTCCACCCCTGCGGCTGCGACACCCGCTTTCTTTTAGGTGTGGGTGGGATTCTTCACTTCTCTCTGCTATGAGGGGAGGTGGATGTGTTCTACCTGTGCCCTGCTGGCCCCTTTTAACCCCCCCCTCACCCTAGCCTATTCGCCACCTGATTGGGGGGGGCCTGTGCTTGTACCTGGGGGACGTATCCTGGTCCCTGCTTTAATGTTAATGAGGAGGGGGAGGCAGGTCAGGCTTCCTGCCCTGGACGGCATTCGACCCGGTCCCCCATCGGGTCCGACTTCGCCTCCCGGGCCCGGGTTACATTTCGTATTAAGCAAGAAGAAAAAGTGATGAACATGGATTTGTCCTATTTTTGGAACTAGTGTTCTGGTTTTCATCTACGTCCTAAGAGACCTCCATGAGACTCCTTATTAATCATCATTCCTCGACTAAGTTTCACATTTTGTACAATAACAAGCGCTCATAATTTACACGTTACGTCTCACATATCATGCACTCACCTCAATGTTCACTCTGGTTTTTCTAAGACGTAAGTGACATAGATGTGATTGTTTTATAGACATTGATGTATGAATATGAAAGAACAGACATGCCCGCTGTGCTGAAGGATAGCCTGACAATGAGCAATTTAGGGATTGCGATTTCCTAGTTGCAATTTTTACCCAATCACAATTAGGAAATCGCAATTCCTAAAGTACAAACATGTACACGTGTTAAATAACGATTCCTAGTGGATTGCAAATCTACCTACCTCATGAATATAAATGAGTAAATGAGGCAGGTTGCAGTTTGCGACTCATTAGGAATTGCAGCCATCAAAGGGATGGTGGCCTGCTGGGGTCAGCAGACCACCATGTCTGTGACAGTATTTTTAATAAAGCAATCTTTTTTTTCTTTTTTAATACAGCCTGTTTTAACTAACAGAAAATGGAATGCATTTAAAAAATAAAATAAAATCTTTAAGTCCTTGGGACCACTGCCTGCTCTTAAAAAATATTTGTTTCAACATTCATAAAGGAGAAAAGATCTCTTGGGGGACCCCTTCTCATTTGTGAATAGTTGCCACCACCTTTGAGGTGTCAGTAAAAAAGGAATGCTTTGTGACCATAATTCGGTCACAAAAAAGTCATACGTTGCACTGCAATTCAGTTTTTGGAAGGGACACCTTAAACATGCCCCTTCCAAATACCGAATCGCTAAACACAAATTGCGATTGGGTAACATGTTACTGAACAACAGGTTGTGGTTTGTAAATTTGAAAAATAATTTTTGATGTCCAAAATGGCCTGAATCTGCAATTCAAACTGTTTCCGACTACAAAAATGCTTTGTACATATGGCCCTATAGTCCAAAACACCTACCTCACTTACACTGTTCTGGGACAGTCCCTGCAGTGAAAGAACTCTAGAAAGATTCAAAGTCCCTAACATGTAGCTGAATCAGCTAAAAAAAATTGCTGTCCAAGTAAATACTCCCTCCTTGAATATCTCACTAAATCTTGATGAGATTATATGGTGTGAAAGTAGACCAAAAAACAAGAACCTTACCACTGTATAAAGAATAAACATAAAAACAGATTTCAGATCCATCCATGCCCCACAACAATTTTGACTTTTTGATGTTGGTGCTACAGTGTTTATGCTTACGGCCAGTTCTTGTTGTGCTATATGCTCTATGCTTGCATTTATGTTACATCTGTATATTGCAATTGCCTTATTATCTTCATTTGAAGTCTGTATGATTTGGTGTTTTCACTCTGTGTGAGATACTTCACCTTCTTGTGATTTATGCTGACTGTTTCAGTGGGTCCCTTAGACAAATGAACCACTGGCAAGAGTTTCTTTTACTACAACCCTTTATGGCTCTGAAGTCTACTTGAAAGTGTTGGAGTGTCTAATATGGCCAAACATTGCTCATTTATCCCATGATTTTGTATTGTGCCTGATTTCGTTGTTTCAGTCTTGCTGCGGGTAGTGACCAACATTAGTCATGGACTAGCCTGTATTTATTCTCTGATGCATTGTCCAAGTGGACTTTGTTACTTAATGAAGTGCCCAAAAATATCCTGCCTCAGGGTGTTGAAAGAGTGCCAGTGCTTGGTTTGGAGCATTGTACAGGAGTAAAATAAAGTCTATGATAAATGAAAAATAGGGATTGGGTAATACTAGCTGATCTAGAAGTTGTGTGGATGTGTGCCCATACCTTATTCCAAAAGGAAACATTCCATGTTACCCCCAATACTCTCCCATAAAAGCTCAGTCTTGGATTTGGTTCAAGAAGGATCCGGACCAGAAAGACACATATAAATAGCCTATGCTCTAGGACATGTTTTTAGTAAAACAGTAAATCCAGAGGAAAAAGAAACTCAACAAAAAGAATGCGACAAAGAAAAAAAATATCAAGAACCACATTCATCAATAAAAATGAGAATAGAAAGATTTGGGGCAGTGATAAATATGACAAAATAGCTGAAAAGAAATAGGAGAATTATTATGAAAACGTTGAGAGACCCTCATATTACCCTTATCCTTCCAGGCACACCAAAAGAAAGGTATACTATTAATTTTAATTAAGGAGTTATACCATAGTAGCATTTCCAGGAAGACGGATGGAGTTAGGCAAATTGGGAGAAACGTAGATTTGATCAATGAAACTGTCTGAAGTCAAATAGGAAAATGAAGAAGTGACTTAGTAGAAGAAATGGACAACACTTCTTTAAAAGTAAAGGGAAGAAGAAAAGCATTTTCAAGTTCTAACCATAATGGAAAAAGATATTAGGTTAGGGCAGAGGCCCAAAGTGCAGCCTGACGCAAGACAAAAGCTGTATGATAACGATAGACATCTGGAAAATTCACCCTCCGAGCTGATTTTGACTTTTTTTAAGTGGCTAAAGCTAGTCTTGCTTTTTTATTTTGCCATAAAAATTTAATGAGTTGATTTGAAAAATAAGATTTTTGGGTTATGTACTGGAATCATAGAAAGATGATATAGTAAAATAGGGGAGATCATCATTTAAATAGAATCTAAGCGCCCCCACCAAGATAGAAATAAGGGATTCTAAGAGGAAAGAATATTTTCAACTTTGGTAGTTATCTCTTTAAAATACATTTTTATAGTTTCTGGAATAGAATTTGTAAACAAATACATAAATATTTGATTTTGGCAGAATGTAGAACATTGACAACCACTAATAAGAAAGGGATGACTGAAAGTATATTTATTAAGTGGAAGAATTTCCGTTTTACCTTCATTAAATTTAACTCCAGAAACATTAAAAAAGGACATTTCCTATAAAAGAGGAGGCAAAGAAATTTGAAGTGAAGAAATAAATAAAAGAATATAATTTGCGTAAGCAGCAAGTTTTAGATGACGATCACCATAATTAAAACCAGAAATAGAAGAATTAAGACGAAGTCGAGAAGAGAAAAAGTCCAAGTGCCAAAGCAAATAATAAGGGGGAAAGTGGACAACTTTGCCGTACTCCTCTATGAGGAGGGAAATAGGAAGATACTATACCATTAACCAATACTGACGCATGTGGAGCATGATATAAAAAGGAACTAGAGCCTTACATTTAAGAAAAAATCCTTGCCAGCTTGGCGACTGAAGCATAAAGTCCCAATTTATTCTGTCAAATGCTTTCTCACCAACTATTGATATAGCTGCAAGTGACGATTTAAGTAAAGGGGCTTTGTAAGACCATTAAGAAATAATTGAGTGTTATCCTGATTGTTCTTTCCCTATAAGATGGGGGAAAAAGGATTCCAGATGAAGTGCTCAGACCTAAGCGAAAATCTTATAATCAACGTTTACTGTTACTGTCATGGGGGTTTTCTCCATCCTTGTGCATAAGACATGTTATTGCTTAGTGAAATGGTACCAGAAGAGGATTCAACAAAATGATTAAACAAACAATAAAAATAAGGAAGGAGTATATTAGAGAAATGGAGATAAATTTCCACTCTAAGGTCATCGAAGCATGGTGTTTTCCGTACTTTTAATGTTCAGCATGCTTGAGAGATGTCATCAGAAGTAAGATTGTTTTCTCGAGATTCAAAGTCCAAATTTGGGGAAATATGATGTGAAGTATGACCTAAGTAATCTGTAATGTTGGAAGACTGAGATGATGATTCAGGAGTATATAGGGACTAATAGAATTTAACAAGTTCTTCCAGAATATCTTGATAATTAGTGAGGGAACGCCCCTGCGGAGTTCACACCGAATCAATGATGCATTTTTCTCTTGTTAATTTTAAGTAACTTGCTTGTAGTTTAACTTCTTAATTTTTTCCACCATAATAATGTGCATTTTTTCTAAGAAGTATAGAATTAGCTTCATTAGTATAAATTGTTTTAAATTGTAGTTTTGCCTAAAAGTAAGCCTGGGCAAAGCACTACGCTACGCTCGCGTAGTTTGCGAAGTTCGCGCTACTTCGCACTACGCGAACTGCACGTAGCACAGTGCGAACACGCGTAGCGTAGTGCCGCGGTCATTTTTTGCTTGCTCGCGGTCCTCAACGTCAAGTTGGCGACTGCGAGCAAGCAAAATGACATCCTGGCGAGACTTTTTCCTTGTTCGCGATCAGCAACATCAAGTTGGCGATCGCGAGCATGGAAAATAAACCTCCCGGCGAGATTCCCAACGTGAGGAGGTCAGGTTTCTCATTGCGAGTGGTCGCGTATGCTCGCGACCGCTCACGATGAGAAACTACCAGTTCGCGTTGAGAAAGCTGCCGCTCGAGTAAAAATCTACTCGAGCAGCAGAAAACTACAGCTCGCACTGTGCAAGATGCCATTTTCAATGATTGCACAGTGCCGGTTGCTTGTCCGCACTGTGCAATCATTGAAAACAACATCTGGCACAATGCGAACAAGGTACTACGCAGTTCGCGAAGTGCTACGCGTAGCTCGCGTAGTGCGAACTGCACTTTGCGTAGCTTCGCGAAGTGCTACTTCGCGAACTACGCCCAGGGTTACCTAAAAGTGAATTCTTAAAATTAGAATGCAATTTAGAAGAAAAAGTTTGCTGTTCCAAAAATTTAATTGAGGAAAGCAGCGCAGTATGTTCCGTGGAACGACTCTTCTTTTTCCTTGGAACATAACTTAAAATAAAATCATGCACAGACGCTTTAAACGTATCCCATAATAAGGAAGGAGAGATATTAATATTATCATCAAATAAAATAAAAGCACTAGAAAATTGAGCATTTTGCAAAAGAGAATTATTATATCGCCACCTATGCAAAGGAGAACAGGGAGGAACCAAATCCAAATCCGTAATAACCATAGCATAATCATCAATTATAATTGGAGGGATATGAGATAGTATGATGCACTGCTAGAGAGATTTGAAAATAAATATGTGATCTAATCATGACAGTGTACCATGAGAGGATAAATAATAAGTGTAATCTCAGGCTGTAGGGTTAGGTAGTCTTCAGGAATCTACAAAAAAGCCTTTAGAAATAGCAGAGTGAAATTGCTTGTGTATTCCACGTGACAAAAATTGAACTGAGGATCGTCTATCTAAAAAAGAATCCATAATTTGATTGCAGTTGCCACCTAAAATAAAATATGAATCATGGTATTGTGTATACTTTCTTGCTATGAAGGCCAAAAAGTATGGTCAGGCTATGTAGTAGCAAAAACATTTAATACAGTAATGGGAGCATTATCTATGAGAAGAGTAACAATAATCCATCTACCCATTTCATCTGTTTCTTGTGAAATCACAGTACGATTAAGAGATTTTTTTTCACAATATAACACAACCATTCTTTTTATTCAGTAATGGGGAAACAAACACATGTCCCACCCAACTCTGCTTGAATTTCAATGCTTTGGATTAAATAAGGGGAGTTTTTGGAGTAGTACTAAATCAGGATTGGATTTACCTAAATGGAATAATACTCTCTGCCATTTAACAGGATTATTAGACCCATTAATGTTCCATAACTTTACTTGGAATTATGCAAAGTAAGTAAAGATTAGATTGTCTTAGAACTTTAAGATATACAGTAAAAATCCAATAGAGGTCAAAAGATAGAAAATGGAAGAGAAATGGAAAAGAAGAACAAAGAGAGGAAAATGGAAACAGAGGAAAGCAAAAAAGGAAGATAAGAAAGTGAAACAGTGAGCAAGAAGAAAATACAGTACATGTCCCAAAAAGGTGACTGAAAAGACATACCTGAACAAATAATGAAAAATAAATGGGATGGTGACAACACATGAGAAGATGACACACCTAAAAGGAAAGGAGTTCACACCACACAGGACCATATATACTTAGGAGGAAACTCACACAATGAAAACATACTTGACGAATCTATAAAAAAAAACAAGAGAAACACATGAGAAATAAAAACTCAGATATATTAAAACTACAATGAAATACATATCAAATAAGATAATTCTTCAAAGAGCACACAGTAAATGATCTGAAAACCGTATCAGAAATAAAAATCAATGAGTAGACGGACCAACTTGGCAACCAATCTATAAGTTTGTATAAACGTTTTTATTTCAGCTGAATCCTTAAATGTAGTAGTATGGTTCTGGTATGCCACTTCAAAGATGCAAGGATGAAAAAGGCCACATCTGGCGCCTAAAGATCATAGAGAAGATAGAAGGTTGAGAAATTCTTTCCTTCTGTCGGCCGTAGGATTGGAAACATCCTGAGACAAGAAAATTTGTTGTCCCGACCAAAGGACTTGATGTTTAATCTTAGCCGCAGAAAGAACTGTCAATAAATCAGTAAACTTCAGAAATAGTTTGATAACGCCTCTTGGTTTAGCAGGAGACGCTATGAACCTTCTGAATATGAAGTGAGGTAGAAGATGGCAGGTCCAGCAGTTTTGGAAGAAAAGAGGTAAAAAAGGAAACAGGGTCATTTCCCTCTAGTGCTCAGGAAGACCATAAATATGAAGATTATTACACCTGTTCCTGTTTTCCAAATCTTCTGTGTGCTGTTTGAGTTGAAAAACCTCTTTTTCTAAACTTTGTCCATTTGTCATCTAGATGCTGAATCCATTTATTAGTCTCCTCAACAAAGGGTCATAGTGCCCGTATTTCCTTCAACAATGATTCCAAAGAGATAGGAGATAAAGGCTTTTCAAGCAAAGGAGGATCTTTTTTTAACAGGTTCGTTTCAGAAGTTGGCGGTTGAGCCTTGGTTGTGGAGGGTTGCATGGAAACAGAAATAAAAGTGATGGAATTAGCCATTTCACCAATAGGATCAGTTTACCCACCACTATTTTTTTTTGTAGGAGAACTAGAACTTGACGCATAAGTATAATGCAATGTAGATGTAGATGTAAAAACAAACTGCAGCTTTTTAAATCTACCCACATAAAAGGAGTCTGCCAGTACCATACAATTGAAAGAAGCCTCTGCTCTCTGCAAGGATGTGAATTATTCTCTAGAGGGTTAAAACTATATCAGCTGCTACACCTGATGAGGCCAGAATAATTAAATGCAAACAGCATCTACACAGCCAGCATGAAATTAGCCCAAACACCACAAGCGCCATAAGTATTATGCACCTTTTTAAAACTACAATTATATTATAGTTTTCAATAGAATAACACATTTCTAGGAAGGTACCATATCAGTGTGGAGCAACACAGAGCCAGTCATAAAGATATTTGTTGAAGTGCATAACGCACTATTTTACTTGCATGCGGGATCGGAAAATAATCCAAGATGACTGCTGCACCTGCAGAAGCTGCTAAGACGGTAAGAAAGAAGTCTTTAAAAACAACACACTTCATATAAAAGCGGCGTTATAGCTTCCTACCATGCTCCATTGTTTCTGCAGCAGAACCTCCCAAAAATCAAGCTGCAATATCAGCAAAAAAGCACTGGCAAGTCCGTGGCGCGGTGGACCTCCTCTTCTAGGCGCCCATCTCAAGTGGCGCCAAAGCCATGCCCCCCAATAATTTGAAATTTTGTGGTGTATTTGGGTTTTAATAGCAGTCTACTAAAGAGAAATGGGTTTGTAACATGCATGGAAAAGTATTTGCTGGGGTGCAGGTACCAAGGTTTTTTAAGAACAAGCATAGTTCCAGGTCGTTTTTGAAAAATGTGGTCTTTTAAAGGAATTTTGTGAAGGAATTCTACTTAAGTATTACGCAGTGCTTGTGGTGTACAAAGTCTCCCTGCTTTCAGATTTTATCAGTGAAACGTTCCATTGTGATTTGAATAAATTGTTTTATGTTGGTGCTATTGAAAGTGTAGATTATTCAGAATTGCTTTCTATGGCTATGCTTAGTCATAAGGCCGATGCTGGAATTAGGTTGTCTGCTGATCTTTGGGAATTTAAAAAAAACAATTTGAGTAAAGTGGCACATGTGAAAAATATTGCTGAATTTTAACCACGCCAGGCCCTGCAGAACAGCTTGCAGATCTTGAACTCTCACATTCCTATCACCAAATTCCATTGCACTTTGTTTGAGTAGCACCACCTCTAACCTAATACATGCCATTAGGAACAAACCGGTTCCAGTACATACCGACTGGATCAGTGTTAGCCTTGGCGATGTTCCAGGGGATGATTTCTCTAAAAACACTACTACAGGCTGAGTTCACAGTTTCACCACATTGCTGTACAGAATGAATACTGTTTGAGGTTGTATTCAAGTTTTATATTAAATAAATCAACACTATTTATTTCATTGACTCTCTTAAAATAGTTCAAGTTTTTTATATAGTTCTTTATATAAACTACTCAAATCTCACTACCAAGGAGTATGTTTAAAGACACATTATCCTCAGGTTCATAAATAATTTACATTAAAAGGGCATCTTAAAAATTAAAGATTGAATGCAGTGGCATTTATTTACACCCCTACCATAGCACAAAAACAGGTACATGCTGGAAAACCTCTGTTATAACGATGCCCATCTGACAATAGCTGAAAAACTTCAGTGTGAAAAGTAAATCCACTGACTGCTATATGACAAATTGAGAGAACAAGTAAGTCCATTTTTAGACAGTGATCGCTCTAAGAGAACCACAATCTTTAAAAAAAAAAGCTCATAAGTGTCATTAGCAAGGACCTAGCTGACTGGTTGCAACTTGAGTTACATGTACCACCAGCATCGGTAACTCCATCAGCCGAAAAATACTAGATCCATCTTCTGAGACACTCATAGTGAGGGACTAAGCGGGCACCATAAAGAAGTAACCTTAGCAAGACATATGGATGTGCCACACTCTAGCCTGGCATGTTAAACCACCATCAATCAGATAACATTCCTAACTCTACTTCCTTTGATCCAGCTGGTGGCTTCCATTGAAGGTACCTTATGGCACTTTCATAAGTGGAATGTAGTACCTTAAAGGGAAGCCGATAGCTATGCATTGAATCTGATTATCAGGAGTAAACTCATGAACATTAAATGAAGTAACAATATATAACAAGAAGGCCTTGTTTGTTGATAATGAATAGTAAAATAAAGCTCCGACTAACAGCAGAAATAAACAGCAGCAGCAGGTAAGGAAAATTCATTGCACGAGCCTAAATTGGGCTCTCTGACTCTCACATACACTGTCACACCTGCTGCACAAGTAGTCTAGCCAGGCCCATTGTACACATGCCAGCTGAAAGGTAAGATCCCACCAGCATGGCAAATTCACCACATACAAAAGCAATCTCATAAACCTTCAGTTGTTAAAAAAAAAGTCTGCAGAGAAGATTCTGCTTGTGATGTAAGATGTCATTTGCCCGCCCCAGTTCTGGCTTTTTTAGTCAATCACATGTGCATTCCAGGGGGCTTACTTACAAGCCCCTTGCGCCGCTAGTACGTCCCTTTTTCCCATATTAAATGTGACACACCGGCGGGGCAATGGGCTTGTAAATTAATTTCCCTTTTAACACTGTAAATAAGGCCTAACAATTCCAACATATAAAGTGGTTTTGCTTATAAAAGTCAGGATTGACTGAAGTTGTGACACCTGTCACGTGGGTACTAGGCAAGCAGCAGTTGTTTTGTGTGTGTATTACTAGAGTATGTTTGGGATGGGATTTCATGGTGTTAGATTTGATGTGGGTTGCTGGGAGGACCTAAGCCAGAAGTACTGTAGCTATAGGGATATGATAGGTATAGACAAAGTGCAGTTAGGTGATTACCATTTTCAGAATAAAGAGGGGTTACAAGTTATTGGTTGAAGTGTGGGCAATACAATAAGTAAGCGCAAAAAGTTACAAAATACAGAGGTCATGGAGTTTTGTATATGAGTTGAGTAAGGCAAGCAATTTCTAGTGGCAGTCAAATACAGAGAGCAGGGAATGTTGAATATGTTATTTACTGGGCATGAATCAGCTTATTTTCATGTAGGTTCAAGCTATATAGTGTCAGAAGGCTTGTCGAGTTAGTTATTCAATTATATAGTGAATTGGTGTAGAAAATAATGCCTACAGGAAGTACTGCTTTCTCTTGCGGTCTCTGATAAGAACTTAGGGCCTGATTTTGAGTTTGGCAGGTTGGGTTACTCCATCACAAACATGACGCATATCACATCCACCTTATTTATAAGTTTCTTATATCCTGTGAAATGTGCAATAATACTGATGGAAGATCCATCATATTTGTGATGAAGTACTCATCAGTCAATTCTACAGAAGGCCCTAGAACAACAGAGTTACCTTTCAGTAAGAAAGGTAGTAGGAACTGTGCAATAACTCTGAACAATATGAGGATCAGTTGAGCATTCAGAGACTAAGGCACAATTTGGTTCCACCTCTCATTTGTGACTTACTCGTTATTACAACCCAGGTGAAAATCGGTTGTTGGAGTTTATCAGGGCCGGACTGGGATCCCAAAGCAGCCCTGGCAATTTTGCTGGACCGGCCCCAAATCCGGGAGAGGCGGGGGCCAGTCTGAAACACTGCTGCTTAACAAAACTGGCCCCCACCACTGCTACATTTGTTACTGGGAGCCGCTATTGCAGCATTGCTGCAAAACCAGCCCCCTTTAACAATACCGCCCCCCCACTGCTCCAAAACTGCTCCCCCACCCTTCCAGGCTCCCGGGCAAATGCCTGACGCCCCCTACGGCCAGTACGGCCCTGGAGTTTATGCCCAGGCAATTTTAGACAGATGAAACCTGGAGCAAAGTAGAATGGCATTAAGCACACATGGACTGTTTGTGAATGAATAAAAACTAACCCACACTACTAGAGCAGCATAAATGAAGTAGTATGTGTCAGAAACTGGGCATTGGGTAGTTACTCAACCCAGTGCACACTTTCCCTGCATGAAGTCGCTCTAACTGCTTGGCACTCAAAATCAGGGCCTGGGTTTAAAGACAAAGAAACAGGGAAGTGTGTGTCCTCACTAGATTGACTACATTTTACTTACCAGACATTATTGCTATGAATCTATGCAAACAATAGGCACTGCAGATTCCCTGCCCTGCAGACCGGATTTTCATATTTGTATTTCAAGTGCCCGAAATGTATATTCCTGAAAAAAATAAAATATTTCCTTTTTATCTCTGTATACTGCAAAGTCCTATGAAAGAACTGACTGATGACACAGTAATTGAGGAAGTAGTATGCATGTTTGCATAATCCCAGGAAATCATCTTGATTTTCAAGATAAAAGACTTTTTTGAAACTGCAATATGTACCGTTTGTCTGCTAAGGAGAGTTAAACAGTCAGATTGATGAATAATTATAAACCAGTCCTAATAATGAACACCTTTTCTTTTGCACCTGGCAGGGGCTATTTATGACAAGCACTAAGGAAGAATGCCAGTCTAAGTATGTCTTTATGTCACTTTGCAGATAGGCACATGAAAGGCCCCATGGATAAGGACTCTCTCATCACTGAATCAACTTGCAGGTGCCCTTAGAACTCTTAGGTAAAGATTTTAGGCGGTCCATTTATAAATATTTTACCCGGTTACATATGGTTTCTATCTGTCACTGCTAATGTGCTCATTGACATCACCTGAATTGATTTACACTTTTATCCTCTAGATTAGTTTATAATACATTTGTGTAACTATACCACTGCTGTACTCCTTAACTTTGTGAACCAAGTGGGTGGCCCCATCTAAACAAATGTCCCTGCTAGGGTCTGTGGCAAGTCTGTAGCAGTAACTATAATCATGCACTATAACCAGGGGAAACAAAATACTTCTTCTCCTTGGTTGAAATCCTTTCCTCAACACCTTCACTGAGACTGGGGCTTTGGGGTTAATCCATTCCTCTTTTTATTCTGGTAAGGGAGTTACTCTAGCACTTTTCTGGACTAAAGCACTGTCAATTTTTTAGGGTGTGAAAGGGTTGTATTGATGTTTGCGAAGGGCCACAAAGCCACAAGTTTGTGGACCTACACAAACTTTCAAGCCAAATTTAATCTTGATGCTCCCACTCCTCAACCTTTGGGTGGGCTTTACAACTACAGACGTCTACTGTCTTATGTTTGAAAATTATGTAGGAGTAAAACCATTTGTGCCTGTCAGGAATCTAATTATGAATTCCTTACAGGAGTACACAGGACCTTTATAAGCTGTAAACATACATTTAGGACCATAGATAGCTTTGTAAATCAGACTGACAACCTTTATTTCTGAACTGACTACTTTAATGCATTGTCATGTATATTATTTCTTTTGTCTCCCTGGTACTCCGCTGCTTGAGTTAGACGTGTCAATCAACTAAAAGTGAATATGTGTGGTTAAAGGCCAGCATGTTTGCCTTATTTTATTACATTGTGCAACATCATAATCAAGTATTGCTTGAATGTCTTTGCAATATTTAATCCAACTGTTCTGTCTTGCATTATTTGTTATTGATTTCTGATGAGTTTCCAGAAGGGTGATAGCTACTTGTCTTGTTTATTGTTGTTTAACAATGTTGTTAAAAAGAACACAGTTTCAGAGAATGACAATGAATGGAATAGCATCACACCACTCTCTGCTAATTATTTGTTCTGAGAGTTTCTATAACAGTGAAATCGTGTTATAAAAGGCAATTGCAAAGAGAGACGGATAGGGAGAAGACCTTCACACCAGGCGACAGTGGGACAGGCCATGCAGAATCATATCACCAATTCTAATTGAAGATTACTGGGGAGGTCCTTAGCCTTCACCTCATCGCTAGCTGAAGTTATTAGTGTAGCTAAACTTGCACGACAAGAATAGAAGCCTTGCTATTATAGCAAACACAAGTCCTCTGACACTCGAAATAGTTTTTTTTATTGTTTGCTGTGCTAAAATTAGCTTAGCGAATAAAAAAATTTTCATCATCAATAAATATCTTTATTCGATCTTTGGATAAAAATCATAAAAGAGAGAAATACATTATTGAAAATGAATACAAATAGAATTGAAACAACTGCAATAAAGTGTGCCAGCTTAGCAATGTGGAGCCTCTACTCCAGGTACACCTCCATCAGTTTTCTGCTTCATATGAGGCAATTTGAGAGATGCAATTCATCACAGATTCACAAGAACAGGTCATATAAAAATAACTTTAAAACATTGCTACAAAATCTGTCACGTGCAAGGTGAACTGCTGCATAAAGTGCTTTTACTGAGCAATAAGCTCTTCCACTGCCATTACCCCTCCATTGATTTCCTTTTTCGTATAGACATTTTAAGGAAGCAACAAACACTAAAACAGATTTCGGGGCCGTCTAACATCTGGAGGTACGTTAGAGCCACCCTACATTTCTTAAAAGCAAATGATTTCAGGTTGTGCTTAAGGCAGAGTGGAAAAAACCACAGTAAAATTTACAAAAAAACATAACATGCAACAAGACTTGCTCAGCCAGCTGGTCACAAGGACATTCTGGTAGGTTGCTGTCCCACACATTCACACCACCAGAGAAGCACAGCAGACGGCACATGGTACCTGCCCTGAATCTAAAAAGAAGGGACCTCTCCCACCATGAGAGCTCCAAAGTTAGGTAGAATGCCATATTTCGAGTTGCTAGTGTGATAAAATAGTTACGCATGGAGTGCAGACTAAAACCTCCTCCATTCTTTCAGATAGGGTGAAATCTGCATGGCGAGACTTACCTGCCTCTTATCATGTGTACTTAATCTATCAGGGACAATAAACATTTCAGGGAGACCAATATAGACAAAGCACTTACTAACATACTTCAACCAAAGAATGGAGAGACCATTGTCTAGACTAAGACAATCTAAAATAACTTCTCTGTTAAAACTTGCGTCAGTATTTGTAACACACTCACCCACCACAGTGGCGCCAATTGAATTCTGTCTTAGGCATATTCTAAATTAAGTTCTGAGTGTGGAATAAAGTGGGGGCTGGTTGCAGTAGATTTAGTAACTGCCTTAGGATCCTGTTTTCCTCCACCTCTATGGGGGAAACATTATAAAACTCCCAAACCCCCACTCCATATGTAGCTGTAGGGACACACTGCAAATTAAAAATCTTAATGTAGGGGGAACACGTGCCCCTACCTTACCTCTGAACAAGATTAAATAGGGTCCCGGTCGCCATGCCTAATTTCATATGTGCTACATTCACTTGCAGTTGCCAAGAAATGGAGGAATCAAAGGTGACACCCAATCTTGCAGCTTTAGGGACAACAGATTTCGCCTTCTTGGTCCACAGACCATTAAGTGTGATTTGCCATAGTTAGTCAACATGCCTAAGTTTCCCATAAATGAGACAACACATTCTACCAGAGTGCGCAGGGCACAAGGCATCCTAGCCATTAGAATGGCATCACCAGCATTTAATAATGCTGAAACGAATGAATTGGCAACTTTAGGTACATTCCTGATAGAAATGGACAAATGGGTGCTCAATTCATCGATAGAAACAATGAAGAGCGCGGGTGTCAGAATGCACCCCTGACGCACCCCATTAGCTGAACGGAATACATCAGAGATTTCTCCTGCTTGGCCATAACGCACCCTAGCCCCTAAGTTTTCATGTAGGGAGTGCAAGAAATGTACCAGGGGAACTTCTACCCTCAGATTTAAAACAAATCATCCATAGCTTGGCCCTGTTCATGCAAACAAATGGGGAAGAGAAATCCATGAAGGACAGGACCAGCGGGCAGCACCTGGAGATGGTATATTGGACTCAACTTCCGCTTAATCTCCGCCACTGCACTGATTTTGCCAAATTTAAAAAACTCCTCAAGACCTGGCTATTTTAAGCTGTGGCGGGCCGCTAAACTGATGTAACGCTGAAATACACTTTTGGGTGTGATATGTGCGCTATATCACGTAGATATAACATAACATATTCTATGTGCTCACAATCAGGTGCAAATTCAGCCACTGCTCCAGTGTACCTAGCCAAAGACGAAAGCCGTACTAACAAGGGGACAGGATGTTATTGTAATTCACTCAGGTCTGCAGATGATTAAAAATAATCTACCTAGAATCTTCACTGAGCTATCGATAAGGGATGTTGGCCTATAACATTTGGGGGACCCTCTGTCTCCTTTTTCAAAAGTTGGAACAATTGTAGAAAGGGCCAGGAATTTGGGACCCTACTACACAAGGAACTATTAAATAAATTAGTGTGCAGGGGCCCTCAGAAATCTGAATAATATTTGAGTAAGTCCATAGGTATCCCAGTGGACCCCGGGGCTTTACCACTTGAACGCTGTCGGTTGGCCTCCTCCACTTCCTCAATGGAAATCTGAAGGGGGTGGTATTACCTAAATACACATGTAACCCGTCATTGCACGCCTTGTCTGCGGCCAGCTGATAAATAGAGATAAAATGCTTGACTGACTCCTTGCCAGAGATATTGCAGACAAGGAGTTGGTTGGGAGGAGCATCCCGCTGGCGAAACCTGTTGACTATATCCCAGAATGCCAAAGTGCTATTCTGAGTACCTGCTAGCTCCAGTTGTTCCCAGTCTCTTTTATTCAGGCTGTTCTTCCTGTCCATGCGAGACTGCTCACAGTCCCACCTAGCCTCCCGTACTTCCCTAACATCTCTTGGGCACCCCGCCAAGGCCTTCCTCAAATGGCGGTTAGACGCTGAGCAGTTTGCAGCAAACCAGCGTGGGTGCACTGGGGCAAGATTCAGCAGTTTCAACAGATGATTCTTAATGCAGGAGCAAAGGTATTGGTAACAGGTGGATAAGACTTCCCCATATTCCTCATCTAAACATCCCATGAACACCGACAAATGGTTTTTAAGTAGAAGGGTGAGTGTGACGCTAGGATCCTTGTGGTGCCAGACTAATCTGAGCCCATCTCTTGAATGTTGAGTCATTTCGACACACGCTGTTGGCGGGTTGTCCCTTCCTATGGGGAAAACCCCTTCTATTGAGAGAGCATTAGGATCCCCCATAGGGTTTCGCTGATGGAACTATTAGAGCACCCGTGAAAGAAGTGCCTGGGAGCACATATACAGACGACAACAGATGCCCGCCCCCCCTACAAATGGGTTTACTGAGCACTTAACTCATCACCCTGAAAGTAGTTAATTACAAGTTTGTGTGAGGCAACACATTTTCTCAACTCCTTCCCTCGAACATCTATCTGTGCTACTTCAGCTGCTGAACCCAGAAAACCTAGCTCTGAAGGCGAAACCCAAAGTTTAGCATTGAAATCACCGCATAACAGAAAACGAGGTCGTAGTGTGATGCCCTATACGTTTCAAACTAAAAATTAAGCAGAACTACTCCTCAGATAAAAAACAAAAGAGGTAGTAAAATCATTATTATAAAAGTTTACTAAATAAAACCAAAAGGAGCCATGGCCATTCTTAATGAGCAGGGCATGGTATGCAGGGCTAGCTGTATTAATAACTGATACATGATTAAGTATTACCCATTTAGAGAGACTGCAGCTCTCTCTCCAGTGATAAGAGGCTATAGCAGGGCATGAGAAGCAGGAAAACCCCCTGTATAATATCGATGTAGAAACCCAGGTTTCTTGCGTGACAACAAAATCGAATTCATCAATAAAGGCCAATTAATCTGGGTTAAGATTTTATCTTTTATCCCTGCCACATTCCAATTTACAAGTCAAAAAGAATAACCAGACTTTTCCGTCTATACCTCAAGCCCCTTCTCCATGATAACAGCTCCTTTAGGTACCTTAGTTAATGGACTTCTGGGGGGGAAAGTTGGCCCAGTCAATCAACTTCTGATAAAATATCAAATCGATTTCTTCCAGGTACATTAAAACATTCCTTAAAAGGAACTAAGGGGGTAGCAGAAGAACTGGATGGTAAAGAGACTGGTCTTATCCCCAGGAAAACATCATCCCTTCCCCCCCACTTACCAGAGACTGAGATTTCTATGGGTGAACACGTGCAAACTGTGGTTTGTAGAAAAACCCAAGGGAACAGGGACTATGGAGCTCGCTGGAATAGAGCTACTCATTCCCTACCCAATATCGCCAGTGCCACAAATGGGGATCTAAGATTAATGATAATACGTTTCCCTTGAGAAATTAAAGGGCCTGGACCTACCCAGCCAATCCTTCAAGTAAATAGAATTTTACCAGAAAGGGCAACAGAAAAGTCCCTGTTTCCTACTAAACAATCCAGTACCTTATTACACAACTCCCCATATGACTCCTCACAGTGTTTCTGTAGGGGGTACACTAGTCAAAACCACAACATAGGGACACACAGCTGGAGGAAGATTTATAATGGTCCAGTTAGGGCACAGATCAGGATTAACTGCACTTTCCATGGGACCACCTTCCATGGAAAAAATCACTGGTGTTTCGGTAATCGGAGGCGAAGGGTGAACTGGATAAGCAGCAGTTCTAGATAGAGGGCGAGACCCTACCAGCATTAGGGACTGCTCATTAGAGGGGTTTTGTTGTCCAATTGGAACAATGCAGCTCAGCGGAATAGCTTTTGAGGTGTTATATGGGGGCAGCGACTGTTGTGCTGAAAAGGACGGAAGATGAGTTTGAAAAGCTTCCAAGTGGGCAAAAATTGAAGAGAGCTCAGACTGCATCAAAACCTTAATTTTAGCAATGCAATCATCAATAGGTAGCTTTTTCCGACCAAGGTCGGGTATGGGTATGACAGTGCCTATCTCTGAGGACTACGAAGCCAGGGAATTCTCTTGAACCAGCACTGATGCATTGTTTATCTGCAAATCCTTCTAAGTGGCTGCATCAGATATTCCACACCATTGGCTCTTCTTGAGATTTTTACTCTCAGGAATTGCCTTGTGCCCTCCAGTATAGGGGTTATGTTGTGTTAATTTAGATTTATTGAGCTTAATACCAAAAGGTCTCTAAGCGCTGGTTTAGCAGCCTTTAGCAGCCTTTTCCCTTTGAGAGAATGTAACATTAGAACAGGTGGCTGAGGACTAGACTAAAGTTCCAATGATGTTTCATCCCCAGGCACTTAATAATAGCACTTAGGGACAATCTCCTCTCTGCCAGAGCAACTTCCATACTTATAACCCCCACTGCCCTCTCCAACATCCAATCGATGGAGGTGCACTACATTGGAGGAGCACAGGGGGGGGGGGGGCAAGTAAAGCATCAGATGCTTTTCTCTTCACCATGGTTGGTGAAAATACACAATAACCTGGGAACCAGCGATTGGTAAAGGGACACTACTTGGTACTCCTGCTTCAAACTAAGTAGGACATTAACAAAGATAAAAACGAAACTATGAAGTATCAACCTGGTGGAGTCTTTACCTAAAAATAGAAAACGCAGTATCCAATTTAAAACTGCCTAATTATAATGTCCCGCGTCGCTGAGGGCGTGCACTCTTGGAGGCTCTTGATGAACTCCAGCCCCTCACATCAGGTTCACTTTGGAAACCGGGGCTTACAGTCTCCTTCAGAAGTCCCTCTCAGTAACAGCAGTGCAGAAGCAGACTGAAGTGCGGATGGATAGAATTCTGTCCATAATAAAGCTATGTTATTATAGTCATAAGTCCATTGAAATAGGTCAGGGGCTCTTGCACTCAGCCCTCAATCCTGAGTCTTGGACCCTAAGAACATGGATGTAGATGCGACCCCAATGGAGCTCCAAGAAGAGGCACGGAGGGTGGCAAAATGGAAGAGTACCTGAGAGGGAGGTAGATCATGTCTAGAACTCCAAGCAGCAACTTGCCACAGAGCCCTGAAGGTGTGACCCTGCCTTGCCTCTTCCTGGCACTGATGGGTGCAGGACGGGCCCACCCTTGGCCCAGGCTTCTCCCACGTGCATCCCTTGACACAGGAGCAAGTAAGGCAATGCTTTTCAAGGGACTGGATGACTGGGCAGCAGTGGGCAGGGAAATGTGGCCCGTCCTCCAAGGGTGGAACACGATGCGATGTAGGGTGGGATATGAAAACCCACTGTTCCTTCTGGACAAAACAAGACCCACGCCGTGGGAGCAAGGCGACGCATTTCAAGGTGCTGGGCGGTGGCAGGCAGGGAGATGTGGCCACTCCTCCAAGGATGGAACACAATGCAGTGCAGGGTGGGATGAGAGGTCCCCATTACTTTTGCACAAGACAGGACCCACACCGTGGGAGAAACATGCTGCATTTAAAGGTGCTGGGCGGTGGCAGGCAGGGAGATGTGGCCGAACGTCCAAGGATGAAACACAATGTGCTGCCGGGTGGATATGAAGTTCCCCTGTTACTTCTGCACAAAACAAGATTAAAAGTAGCAGAATGGTGGCAGACGTACTATAAACATATAACAGCAATCGTGTTGCAGTATTTGAAATTGTGCATGGTTTTGGTAAATGTTGCTGCTGCTGTTTTATTTGTCTTCATTGTAGTTACCATTCATAGTGTGTGCCCTAGATTAGGGTTTTGATTTTAAAATAAACCTTTAAAATCTATCCCTTGTTTTTAGTATTCTTGAGTGTGTTATTCTTTAATGAAAGAGCGTTCAGGGTTCGCATAACTATCCCTGCGAAGTCTCTTAGGATTGATCATTGCCTGAAACTTATCTCACTCAATTATTGCTCAGTGGGCTGGGGGGTGATTGCAGTAAAACTCTTTCTGATTCAGGTTGGCACATTGATTGAGTGCCTGCTGCCATGGGCTGTAGAAAATCAAACCCTGCATTTCTAGAAAATTTAGCAAATGTATTAGCTCGTTGATGTATTATAGTCTTACTTCTATTTTTATTCAAAGTTTTCTCATGTATGTTTAATTCTAAAAACACATTGATATTTCGAAATTAGTGAAGCAAATTACTATTTTGCAAGGACAGCATACATGGAGCATGAACAAAAGTTACAGGGAATTTTTGGTGACAAAACTAAATCGGACTCTTTGCTTTTGTTCCTAAGCAAGCTAATTGCAGTTCCCTTCACCTCCCGCTTCTCCATCCACACTACTCCATGAGCGCCGCTCCCAGCCCCATCCAACATGAAACAGGGGTTTCTGATTGGCTCCAGTCCTTTTCAGTGCACGCAGAGATATCTAAGGTGAGCTCTGGTAGCACCTCTTCTGGAGGGCGATTCTGCTGGACCCGTTACTGTTTGAAATTTGCTAAAAAATATCTTGAAATGTGAGGCGATAGATCAGCTGCATAAGCCAGGATTACTTTATGCTCCTTTAAGTTGTTTTAGTTTTCTGATAAAATGTTTACCATCAGTTGTTCTTAGATTTTAAAGTAAAAGTTAAAAAAAATGTTAGATTATGAAACCTAGTGCCCGCTTTTTCAGAGGGTTTTACCCACTGTGGTTCTAAGTGGTAATAAGTTGATAAATAACATGAATCCCTGGATTGCTGGAATCCCTGGACACACAACCTCTCATTATATCCCCACTGCTGTGAAAACTCACAGCCATCACACAGCAGCCGGCATGGCAAGTCATCAAGGTCCAGATTTACTTTGATTTTGCATCAGGGTTGCATCACTTTTGTCATGCAGTTGAGACGCAAAATCATTTATGGCATTTACTAAGCCAAGTAAAGCCACCTTGTGTGACATTGCGTGATTTAGTAAATACAAAATATATTCAACTCATCACATAGCACTGCCTTGTGCAATTTTGCATCAGTTAGGCGTTCCATGGGTGTTCTCATGGGTGTTCTCATGCACCCACCCATCTGTTTTGACACAAATCTACACTTACAAAGACTTATAAACCTAGGTTTGTTTAAAAAATGGTGCGGATACCCAACAAATGCTTAACAAGGAGAAATAATTTAATTTCTCCTAGTCTCTTCCTCTCTCATGTGTGCTGCATTCTGCAGCGCATATGGCAATAGGAATATGCCTCTAAGGATTGCTTTTGTGTAGGAAGGCACTATGGCGCAAGGGTGCCTGCGTTGGCGCTAAGCAGCACACGCAAGGAGAGAGCAGAAATACTTCATATCTTTGTAAATATGCAGCATTTAATCTCTCTTCTTCTCACACAACACAGTGCAGTAAGTTCCCTTGCAAATGGACACCGCAGCCTATGTCAGGAGAGGAGGTTGCTGGGCAACCACAGCCAAGCATAGACTTATCATTTAGTGAGACCATGCAAGCAATGCCTTCTGGGACTTTGTTGGCCAGGACGTACACCAAGATCTGTCTCACAACCAATCCTGTCCAATCCACAAGCGGTTGACAACACCCAGGTGTTTGGAGGCATTGAGAACTCCATGTTACATGTTCTACGCCTGCAACAAAAACAAATAAAATTAATAAACAGGAAGTTATAGACCATGCAACAAACAATGACCTTTGGATTTGGAAATGTCTCCAGACAATTGTCAGAAAATCAAAAACAAATAAACATCAAGATGGACAACAGGACAGCTGCAATAGAAAAGGTGGGTGTCCAGCTAGCACGCACTGACACAAACCAAAAGCGCTGGGAGAAGCACAATGCTGACAGAATGGACACTCTAAGCCATTTAATTGGCAGATTGGCACATGCCACAGCTACCCAATGTAGGAGGACAGTTAATGTGCAAGCTGAAATGGGCTACTTCAGTGGCAACACAGCAAGGGGTTTGCAACTCATCACAACAGCCGTTGAGGCATTGCAAAGTGATCGCATTGCAGGTGACACAGCTGGTGAGTAAGGGGTGCGAGGACCACTCTAGCATCATTAGCCTGTCCACTGCTGATGCCAATCCCAAAGATGCAGCAGCAGCCGGACACATGCTGCCACACATCATGAGAGTACATCATCAGGCTGCAGGGCAGAAAGTGTTGATGTTGTTTTTTGTGTATTTCTCATATCTGGTAATGGTCATATCTAGTGGATTAACCAGCATTGCATAATTTGCTAAATCTTTGTTTTGTTAATGAAGAAATTAGCATACATACCAGCAATTAAAGGATTTTTGCTTTCAAGCATCAACAAATTTCAACATGTTAACATGTTCAAATGCATTATATCTGTTTATTTACTTTCCAAAATAATTGTTGGCAATGTGGTCCCATTGATGTCTTACCCCGTTGATGTCTTCCATCCACTGTGCTCCTTTCTTCTAGTCACTGCAGTGTTGGAGGTGCAATATTCTCATCTCCCGACTGCGAGTCTGACACTGTGATGTGTAGTCCTCTCCTGGTGGCAATGTTGTGCAGCAAGTTGCTATAGTATTGCATGATGTTTCTGGTGCAAACTGTAGTGCTCCTTCACTCTTATGTAAACACTGAAATCTGTTTTTCAACAGCCCAAACATCTGCTCAATTACTACTCAGGTGCATATATGAACAACATTGTAGGGCTGCTCATTGGAGTTATTTGGCGAAAGGTATGGCATTGGTGTCCAGGGTTGTAAGGCACACACACAGTCAACTGTGGAAGGCATGCACGAGTGTCTAGGTATAACATGAAGGTCACTATACAGCTCTTCACACATTGCAGTATGCTGCATTACCTTATTGATATCCATCATCAAACTCCCCATGTACTAGTCGTCGGAAGATGCCACTCTGCATGAACATGAAGGAATCGTGAGTGCTTCCCAGGTACTGGGATACAATGGCAGGAATGGTGTTATACACCACTTGCATGTTATGTGAATGTGTATTTTTGCGGTTTTGTAAAATATATTCCAGGTGCGATGGTGAGCATATGGCCACATGTGTACCATCCACACACCCTACCACATGCAGAAGTTGGCAATCCTATAGAAATCCAATTTTGTGTTTTGGATTTCGGTGGCATTTCTGGGTAGATAGATGTATTGCGTGATTTATATTAACATGACATTGAGGAATGCATGAAAAAAACATGACAATGCACTCTGATATAGACCACCGCAACAGCAATGACACCCTGGTAACAACCATATGCTAACCGGTGTAGTGAGCACAGCACCTTCATATGTGGCAATGGAATGACTGCACAGTGTGTTGCTTTCTGGGTGTGGTCTCAGGAGTGCAATGAAAAATAAAAGTATAGCACTACTCTGCATTTGTCATAGATTTCCTCCTCTGTTTGGTTGATGGTCACCCTGATTTGAACTTGGCCCTTCTGGCAAGTTCACCCCTGGAACTTTTTGCAGTATCCTAGCCTTTTTCGTGTGTTTTACTAGTGGTTTTAGGCCTCTAGGCGCTTTTCACACTGTGTCCCAGTGGAAAGCGCGTGCGCTCTGTGTATGGTTTGGTGAGACTGACCTGCCCTCCCATAGGAATGCATGGGGGAATGTATGTGTTCCTGGTAGTTCCTGATGTGTGGGGAGTGCAGGTGCGAGTTTGGTATGTGCGGACTCGTGTGATGAAATGCTGAGCGATGATGTGTGCGGCATCAATGTAGCTAGTGTAGAAGTGCCACTTCTAGACGCTGGCATAAATGTGCAGTGACTGCCTGGCGTGTGATTGGCTGGTGTGCCTGGCCCCAGGAGTCAGGATGGGTCTGCCCCAGTGGTGGGTGGAGAGAGCTGCATGTTGATGAGTGGGAGGAGTATACCTGGGACCTGAATAGGGCTGGGCTTTCCCCACACAATGCTGGCTCCGCCCCCTGTGGTGCGACTGATGACCTTGGCCTGTCCTGTGAATAGGGAGAGGGGCTTAGCAAAACAAAGCGCTCAGGAACCAGTTGCATCTGGTTCGCCCCTCCCCTGCACCTTTGGAGACAAAGGATTCTCTGTATAAAACAGGGGCTGTGACCCCATGAAAATGTTCTTGTGCCTAACTTGAAACAACCAGGGGCGTGCTGCTGCTGGGGCCCAGGGGAAGGCTTGCCTCCCTGGGCCCTGCCCATCCCCTGGATGCCTGATGGACTTCGTGGGACCTTTTTGCTGCTTCTTGGATCTATCAAGGACTCTGTGCTGTCCTTATACTAGCACCTGGCTCTTTCTGCGCACTGGGAGCGCTTTGTCTTAGGTGTTGTGATGCCTGCAGTGGCGGGTGCCCACCCCGCTTATTTTTATATTTTCCTCGTGGGTGCTGACCCCACCTGATCTCCTGCTAATTGTCTTGAACGCGGGTGCCCACCCCGCGGCTACGTTTATTTTCACGCTCGAGGGAGCCTACCCCTCATTGTGCCCGAGATTGTCGCTGCCGCGGCCGCCCCGGAAGTCAGGCAGGTCGGCCTATGACGGGGCGTGGCCGCGGCAGGACCGGAGGTAGTGTGACGTTGATGCGGGGCTCCCGTAAGCCGATGGGAGCCCCGATGTGGAGAGACGTGCAGCCGGAAGCGTGGCTGCGTGATGAGGAGGACGGGAGCCTACCCAGCCTCCTCGAGTGCCGGTAAACAAGTCCCGGGTCCCAGGCGGGGGCCCGGGTGAAGCTGGGGGAGAAAGGGAGCTTTGCGGGCTCCAGTTCCGCCCCCCCCCCCTCCTCGTCCTGGAGGGAGGGAGGCGGGTTCGCCATCTGAAGCCGTGCAGGCTCCACGCTGAAGTCCCGGGTCCCAGGAGGGGGCCCGGGCGAAGTGGAGAAGCCGCCCCCGAGAAGGCCGGAGGAGTCCTGCCTCTGGAGTGGCAGCCCGGTAAGTGGTGCTGCCTGAGGGGAGGGGGAGGGCGCGAGGTAGAGGCACTAGTGCCAGTGCTGTGCGGGCCCTGATTGACAGTGGGCCGCTCCAACATGCCCTCTCCCGTTTGTGTGTGCCAGATGAGGCACATAGTCCGAGCGGCCCCGTCTGCCAGAGGGCCGCTCCAGCGAGGGCTATGTTAGTTTCAGAGCCTCCGCCGCTCCAACAACGGGCAAAATTGTTTATATAGCCTAGAGGGCTCCAACGTCACCCGCATTGTTTGTTTTAGAGTGCTTCAACGTGACTGAGGCAAATTAATTGTTTCTAGAGCCCAGAGATGGCTCCAACGTTTGGCGCAGATTGATTTTAGGAGCCCCGTGTGGCTCCACAGTACTGGGGGACATGTTGTTTCTAGAGCTAGGTGGCTCCCACGTTGTGACAGTGTGTCAAGGATAATTTGAGAGCCCATGCCTCATTTTACTTCCACAGCTGCGCAGCACTTAGTGCCAGCTGCAGCGTTTAGGCCCTGTGCTTGTCCCCAGCTGCCCAGCAAGTAGTGGGCAGCTGCTACGTTTAGGTTCTGTCGCAACCTGGACACTAATGTGATTTTGGTGCTAGGAAATGTACTGTGTGTAGTATGTTTTGCGCAACCTGTGTTAATGCTTATGGTGTTAGGAAATGTACTGTGTATAGTATATTTTGCGCACCCTGTGTTATACCTCCAAATGTGGTCTTATGATTAGTAGGTTGTTCTACCTGTTTAGGTTGATGTTAGGGAGATTGTACTTCCCTGTGCGATATACGCCCCTAGTGTAGGTATACTTAGGTGGTTAGGTCTAATGCGTTAGACCAATGAGAAATTGCATAATGTGCTTATGCCCCTGTGATGGATGCAGGATAGGTTTTATACCTGATGCTAGTGTGATGACGCTGAGGTCATTATTGCGCCAGTAGTTACTGGTTGTGCTCTACCGTGCTAATTTGTGTTACAGTTAGTATATGTTCTATATGTACAATTGGTGATTTGTGCTGATTCTGACAGTGGCCCATGTGGCCCTGTCCCGTGTAAATAGTCCCTTGGAAAATTCTGCCCAGTGCCAGTTGGCAGAGTGTAAATTGTGTGAATATTATCTAATGTGTTTTGGTATAATACAAAGGCTATTTTTATATAATACCTTGTGTGGAGTTTCTTTTGTGGTGTGCCTTGGGTGTTGTTGCTGGGTGCGCGCGCAAACGCTTTACACATTGCCTCCGGGATAAGCCTGACTGCTCGTGCCAAGCTACCAAGGGGGTGAGCAGGGGTTATCTTTGGCGTGTAACTCCCCAGCCCTGACTAGAGTGGTGGTTTCTGCCTGGCTTTGCCGCAAGCCCTAGCCAACCAGAAATCCCATTTCTAACACCCTGACTCTGAATATCCTCTCCTGTCTCCCCCTCATCACCTGAGCCAAAAGGCTCATTCTCCTTGCTATACCGTACAATGCCGCCATTTTGGAAACGCCCTGCTGCATTTTGGGCCTTTTTTTATAGGTTGCAGTCAGTTACCACGTGTTCTGACTTGGTGCTAATTAGCACGTGCTAAATAGAAAATATTTTCACAATCGCTAATTGCGACTGTATTGCACATACCATTTGCGACTCGCTATTTGATATTTACAAATAACGACTCGCTAAATACTGTTGCAGAGTTTAGGAACTCGCACTCCATTTGCATCGCTATCCACAGCCTGTGAATGGGTTTCGAACATACCAATTTCTCCGATTAGCGGTTACAAAGCACTTAGCGACCGATTTGCGAGTCGCGAAAGCTGCTTACATTTGGCCCCAGGTCTCTTCTCAACACTATTTATGATTATATTGTATTGTTTTTAACGCCAGGCGATTATGTCTGAGCCTGTCAGTTGTTTGTTATCCATAAATCTGCCTATAGTAAACTGGTTCTACAGTTTTTTTTATCTTAATTGTCATTTCAAGCTTTTATATTTTTTAAATGTTTCTGAACTTAGCATTTGGCTTTCTCTTGGGGTTGAAATACGTTCATATGCAAATGTAGAACTCCTTGTTTTTCGGTGGTCAGTAAGAATTGTAAGGTGCCTGTCTTTGCACGCCATGGTCCAGCTTGCATAATGTGAAAATCACATTTCTGTTTCACATCCCACCATTTTTCGAGTTTAAGCACCGTTTCTCACAGCTTATAGCTGATGGATAAACTCTGCTTGGGCAATTTCAGTTTTACAGAGATGGACCAGTGTAATTACTTCTTAAGCGCTACTTTGGGTCAAGTAGATTGCTGTGCTCTATGCAAAACACTGTGCCGGGGACTTGTTTCTGCAGTCCCCCAGGAACCGTGGCCAATGAATTCAAGTAGTATTGGAAGAAATTCAAGGCTACTGTTACAAAAATGCATGCATTGGCTTTCTCGATTCCCGGGTGTTCATTCATAATTAACTGGTGCATTTTTCTAAATAACATGATTTTTTTTCCAAAGGATGAAGACATACCTCACTGTCTCTGAAAACCAATTTTGTATTCATGCTGAATATTTTATTAACCACATACAGAACACCGCAATCAGGGCATGGAATTTGTTTTAAAGATTTTTGAGAATACCCTCGATGCTAAGCAATTACTCACATAACCGAACAGTGGGAAACTGGGAGGAACAAGTGTGCAGGTGAAATGTAACACTATTCTTTTTTATTTTAAGAAAATCTAGCAAAATCATAATAAAGAATAGTTAAGGGTGTTATGCTCGCAAACATCATCTTGTTTCGGATTGGATTAGATAAAACATACTAGTACTAGTAATAATCGGAAATTATATCGTTTCTTAACAGCACACCATTCACAATTGCTGTGTCTTCTTTGCCTGGTGTATGTGCAGAGGCTCAATTGATCCACCAGACAAACCATTCTAGAGCGAAGAAAGTAAGGGAATCTAATTTACGTTTATATATGAAAGGCAGGGGCACTTGATAGAACAAGGGGCATATGTACAACGAGTTAACGCCGCGTTAGTGGCACTTTTCTGCCGTTAATGCAGCGATATTTGTATCGCCATATTAACAAGCTGTCGCTAACAGCCGTTAGCAACAGCTTTCAGGCGATACCTGCCGCTTTCAGCATCGCCACCCATGTTAGCGATAACTATCATTAATGACATGCAAGGTAGGCGTTCCCGTGCAAAAACACACGCTAACACTACTTCACGATATTTACAACAATCGCCCGGACCCGTGATACGTTAAAAAAACAGCCGCTAAAGGCTGTTAGCGGCTGGGACTTAAAAGACCAGAAAATAGCTGGTCTTAAAAATTGAGATATCACATAGGGCTTCATTCCAGCAGGTTATGGTACTGGACAGCGATGCAAGCAATGTTGCTGCGCTGCCCTGCGATGAAACTACAGGGCAGGAATGCGCACCATCAATAAGATAGTGGGCATTATTGGGCCTCAGTCATGAAAAGTGTTGCTGCACTGTGACAAGACAGGGTTGCAACACTTCTCACTACGCCCTTCTTGCGACACCATGGATGCGCTGTATTCACTGGACAGCGCTCCATGACGCAAGTAATGACAGATATGTCTGGAATCCTGAAGTATCTGTCTGCGCTAAAGTCACCCATTGCTGCAGTCATGTCAAAACCATGATGCAACTCCAGCAATGCATGGGGCCAGCCTATCCCTGTGGCACTGTGTCACCCTCACACCTGACATCAGGCAGGCGTAAGGTACTGATGCAGTACCGTTCTTAAGGGGTGCCCGGGTGTCGGCGCATTTGGAGATCCATCGGTGGCGGTTGTGTGGTGCAGTGTCATGGTTTGCAAGCGTTGGCAGAGTGGTGGTGCAGAGGGAGTTGACAAGACGTTCTTCGGTGGCCTTGATCCAGCTGCAAGGGGGGGCGATGATGGCGGTGGCGTCCGGTGGGCAAGGTGAAGACATGATGTATAAAATGATGGTCGGTCCAGAAGAGTTCGGTGTTGTGACTGTAGTTGAAGTTCCCACTGGCTGAGGTGACCCTGTGTCCTGCTATGTGGCTTGTTGCAGTGACTTGCTGCTTGTGTCTGATGTTGGGGACCTTCCCCAGGAGGGGTGATGTTCTAGCCATTGGGGTTGTCCAGGTGGAACTTGAGTTCACCGAGTAGGATGTCATCGGTGGATGGGAGAGCCTGGGGTGCAATGAGGTATACAGTGGTATTGGAGAATGGGGGGCCATGGCCCAAGGGCCCTACACATGAGGTTGCCTCAGAGGATGTGCTTGGCGTTGATCCGGATCTGGGAGTTGAGGTGGTCCAGGGTCGCCGTTGGGACATTTGAGTCCGTGGTCAGTCGCAGTGTGCTTCTGTAGGTGATGGCAACGCCTCCTCCTGGACAGTCAAGGTGGTCCTTGTGGGTGATACTGCAGCCGTCAGTGATGGCGATGGCGATGTCCGGTCCGGAGCAGAGGTTTGTCCAGGCGATGTGGCATCCAGGTTTGATGGCGATGAGGGTGCTGGCATTGCAGCGGTGGAGTGTCCAAGAGGAAGGGTCCTTGGTGCTGAGCGTGGTCCAGGGGCAGACGGATGCAGATGGGCTTGCCTATGTGTTAGAATCCGGGTTCTCTGGTTGGCACAGGTAGGTACTTGTGACAAGCAGGGAACCTTTCCTCTAGTCAGGGTAAGGGGTTACACTCCTAAAATAACCCCTGCTCACCCTCTAGGTAGCTTGGCGCGAGCAGACAAGGCTTATCTCAGAGCGTTATAGGTTAAGCATTTGTGAACACATACAGTAACCAAGTGACAACACTACAAATGGAAACCACACAGGTTTTTATATTAAAAATAAGGATTCTTTATTAACCCTGGGCGTAGTTCGCGAAGTAGCACTTCGCGAAGCTACGCAAAGTGCACTTCGCACTACGCGAGCTACGCGTAGCACTTCGCGAACTGCGTAGTACCTTGTTCGCACTGTGCAAGATGTCGTTTTCAATGATTGCACAGTGCCGACAAGCAACCGGAACTGTGCAATCATTGAAAATGGCATCTTGCAAGTGCGAGCTGTAGTTTTCTGCTGCTCGAGTAGATTTTTACTCGAGCGGCAGCTTTCTCAACGCGAACTGGTAGTTTCTCATCGCGAGTGGTCGTGAGCATACGCGACCACTCGCAATGAGAAACCTGACCTCCTCGCGTTGGGAATCTCGCCGGGAGGATTATTTTCCATGCTTGCGATCGCCAACTTGATGTTGCTGATCGCGAACTAGGAAAAAGTCTCGCCGGGATGTCATTTTGCTTGCTCGCGGTCGCCAACTTGACGTTGAGAACCGCGAGCAAGCAAAAAATGACCGCAGCACTACGCAACACTACGCTACGCGTGTTCGCACTGTGCTACGTGCAATTCGCGTAGTGCGAAGTAGCGCGAACTTCGCAAACTACGCGAGCGTAGCGTAGTGCTTTGCCCAGGCTTATTCTTTACATAGAGTTACCACAAGACCATTAAATGACACAAATACACAATACTGTTACTTTAGATGGTAGAAGTTTGCTTAGTTCTCTTAAGTTCTTAAATGCGACACTTTAAGTCAATATACCTTGGATGCGACACGCAGGGCAACAAAAGTGTTGCAACAATGCTGATACGATGAAGTTTTTGGTGCAAAGAAATAAAGACGTGAAGATCTTCCAGATGCGTTACGCTTCTCCGATGTTGCGAGAAGACTCGACTCGATGCGTCAGCCACAGCGGCGTCACCCCTTTACGCGATGCGACGACAGCGGCCTTGGCAGCGGCACTCTTCTCCGACGTTTGCGAGACACTTCCGCTCGATGCGATGCTGGAGCGGCGTCACCCCTTTACGCGATGCGACGACAGCAGCTCCGACGGCGGCACGCTTCTCCGTGGAAGCGAGGCGCTTTTCTTGATGCGGTGCAATGCGACAACTACGATGGCTGCGATGGCGACACGCTTCTTCCTCGATGCAAGACTCTTTTCTTGATGTGGTGCAATGCGTCAGCTACGATGGCTGCGGTGGCGACACGCTTCTTCGGCGTTGCGAGACACTTCTGGAATGATGCGAGACACTCCCGCTCGATGTGATGCTGCAGCGGCGACACCCTTTGCGAGATGCGACGACAACAGCTCCGACGGTGGCACGCTTCTCCTTCCTGAGTCACGCTTCCAGCTCCTTGCGACACGCAGTCCCTCAGAAGGCCCAACAACAGCAGCAGGCACTTCCAAAAGACTCTGGGGATCTGGGGGTGAAGTCCACTGGTCCTGGGACTTCGTTCAGGGGGCAAGCTCAGTACAAGCCCTTGGAGATCTTTTAAGCACAAGTTGAAATAAAGTCTTTGTAGTCTTTTCTCCTCTCATTTCAGCAGCAAGGCAACCACTGCAGGCCAATCCCCCAGGTCAGGGACAGTACTCCTCCTTACAGCTTTCCCAGTTCCTTCTCCTCAGGCAGAGGTTCTTCTTGTCAAGCAGGATCTAATTTCTTGGGAGCAGGGTCCCAATACTTATACCCCTAATTCCTTTGTTCCTCTGGGGTAGAGGGGCCTTTGCCCAGTCCAAACCAGTTCTTGAGCACTTTGTTCACATGACTCTGCCTTTCTATTCAGGGTGCAGGGCAGAGACATCAGCCACTCCACAGGAGGTGGAGCCAGCATTGTGTTGGCAGAGCACAGCCCTATTCAGAGTCCAGGTGCACTCCTCCCACCCATCTGGATGTCAATCTCTCTATTCACCACCAGGCTACCTAGCCCTGCCCCTCTGGGTTTCCCCAGCCCTGTCACTCACACAAACCAGACAGGCAGATACACATCATAGCAGAGGCGGGCTGAAATGATTAGGCAAGCAAATACCAACTTTCTAAAAGTGGTATTTGCAAACACAGAATATTAAAATAAACTTTACTAAAAGATGTATTTTATTATTCTGAGTTCAGGCATACTAAACTCGATTTTCTACCATGTTCCCTGGGTCTGTTAGGATCATAGGATGTAACAATTCTAACAGCCCATTCTGGCCTATGGAGAACAGGTAGCCTTACAATAGTGAAAAACGAAAATGGCTGTAATTCACTATTAGGACATGCCACACACATCAGGGCTGTCCTACCTTATGCTTACAATGCACCCTGCCCTTGGGCCTACCATAGGGGTGACTAATATGAAGTTACGGGAAGGTTTAGGGACTGGGAAGTGGGTGTACTTGCCCAGTCAGCATGACAGTACCAGACTGCACGCAGGTTCTGCAATGGCAGACCTTAGACACATTTTACTAGGCCGCTTCTGTGGGTGGCACAACCAGTGCTGCAAGCCCACCAGCAGCATTTGTATTTACAAGCCCTGGGCACTCCTGGTGCACTTTACTGGGGTCTGACAGTAAACCAAATAAGCCAATCATGGAATCCAACCAACAAATACATTTTAAATAGGGAGCACTTGCACTGTGGCACTGGTTGGCAGTGGCACAGTGCTCTGAGCAGCTAACACCAGCAAAACACATGATGCACAGCGACAAAAAGTGGAAGGTAGACTCACGCCAAGGTGCCAGGTCTAACACTACGGCTTGCCTTTGGCATGGGAGATGTCCATTACAATGCAGGCATTACATCGTTAACAACACAACTCCGACAATACAGGTGCCTTTGCATTGCATTAGTTTACAACGCATTGTGAGGTCAGTAATAGGGTAATTTTAAGTTTCTCGGGTGGGTTTGGGTTTCAGATGTCGGATTTGAAATTTGGGGTATGTTTTGGTGTCAATAATGAAAATGCTGGTGTGCATTTGGGTCAAATGTGATTTGTAGGGTGTGTTTTGGGGGCTCAAAAAGGAAGATTAGAGTTCACGGTTTGGTTTGGGGTGCAAAGGTTAGTTTTCGGGTTGCACTAACTGAAGTGGGAAAAGTATTTTTTACATCTCCGATATGCAACACCTTCCCTACTGTATGCCTAGTATTAGTATGCAATGGAATGCGATGTAATGGCATGCGTCATAACTTCGTATGTACCTTTGGCACACGAGTGGTACGCCCGCTGCGCATGAGCACACAGCGGCCACCATTAAGAAGTGCTGGGGGTGCTGGGCAGCTGGGAGGTGGTAAATGCCACAAAGAACACTGGATGGGGCGTGGGCGCGGGGTGTGTGTGATCGGGTGTTGTAAATATTTTAATGAGGGAAATCTTACCTCGAAGACGGGTCCCGTGTCTTCGTTGCTCCTGCTCTCCTGCGTCTGCTTCCAGGAACAGGAAGTAGGCAGCCAGGCTCCCTCCCCTGAGCTAATCACAACGCTGCTATGCGGCGGTGGGATTGGTAATAGGCAACGGGACAAGGCATGCAGCCAGGGGCTGGAGGGGTGGGCATGTTCAACATGCAGGCTGTAATGCAGCCTGCATTATGAACATGGAAGTGCGCATGACTGTTTTGGGTGGCCTGAGTGGGCCGAATAAACAGTCATTGTGCACTTCAGTGGGCATGCCAATCCTCCCATGCCCTGCTCCGTGCTTGGAGCAGTCCTAAAGCAAAGGAAACATAGCACAATTACATCAGTAAGTTATCATCAGGTTATGATTGTTCCTCTTCTGCACTGCTTGAAAGCAGTGGGGTGATGCTCTTCCGCCATAGCGGATGAGCCGCCACTGGGGCTGCGTGATCTACGTGTGCTAGGCCTGGGTGACTCAACTCCCAGGCATTCTGCCCTACGCGCTCCACCTTCTCATTACCTGGACATTGACACCGTGGTGCAATCCGCTGCACTCTCTCCAAATCTGTGACTCATCCAGCAGGAGCCTCAGCCAGGTGTGGTTTCCAGCATATCTTCCCATCGGCATAAGATGGAGAGATGGAGCTTAGTGTGCCTAAACTCAGAATTTAATGACACATCTTTTTGTGAAGATGGTTTTTAAATTGTGTGTTTAGAAACCACACTTTTAGAAGTGGCTGGTTTATTGTCCTAACCATCCTGCGTGCCTCTACCTGGTTGTGTATTAACTGCCTGGGTTTGGATCTGACAGGGTCTGGGGAGGTGTCCTGACACAAGGGAGGAGTAGGTGAGACAGCAACAGGCTGCCCTGCATTTGGTGTGGTGGGAGGAGTAGGCCCCTGGATGTGAAGAGATGTGCTGCTGCCACAAAAGGATGGCTCCACCTCCTGTGGAGCGTCTGAGGCCCAGACGCTCACTATCAAAGAAAGAAGGTGTGCACTGGCAGGAAGACACCCAGAACTGGTTTGAACCGGGCTCAGAGCCCCCTGAACACAAAGACTTCAAAGGCATTTAGGGGTTTAAATGTGAGAGCTGAAACCCCTGAACTCAAGACTGAACTCAAGACTGAAAAAGGATTGAAACTTTGTGATCAAGAGGAACCTATGCCAAATAGGAACAGCTGAAGAGACTGAAGAGAAGGACTGCCCTTGCTGTGTGTTCTGGGGCTGGCCTGCAGTTTGCTGATTTGACTAAGGAGAGGACAACGGACTTTGCTGTGTGCTGTGTCCCCCTGCTTGAAAGGACTTCGCTGTGTGCTGTGTCCTGAAGTAACTTGTCTCCAAGGGCCTGAGGAGAGCTGGTCCCCTGTTGTGGAAACTCAGGGACATCAAAGTTTCCAACCGTGTCTCCGCGACGCTTGGTGTGTGTGCTTTTGCACACCTGAGACTGCCGTGTAGTCTGTGGTGCTGTTTACGAGGAGCCCTGTGACGGCATTGCCCCCACAGCGTGAAACATCATCCACGCTGCTGCATTGCTGTTTGTGGCCAGAGCCGTCATCGTAACTGAGGCTGTGAGTAAGAATCGCCGCCACCGGCCCGAGCCGCAATGTGCTAAAGGATTTCTTGATGCTAAGGAAGCTGCAAGGTGAAAGGGATTGTGATCCTTGTCGCCAAGAGGAATCTGCCCAAGATCGTCAACGAAGGAGAAGGCAGCGCCGTAACCTGTCCGGCTACAGCGTCTCCTAGCAAAGGAACTGCAACGTCATCGGGACTGCCCAGCAGGACGTCTGACGAGCGGGGAGAGAGATAGAGCGAGGCAGCGCAACCCCAGGTAAGGCTTGGACTCCGGTCGGGAGCCGCAAGCGTGTGTGGCCTGGGTAGGCATGCAGGAGGGGTACAGGAGTGCTCCGATTTCTCTCCCGCTGCACCTCGCTAGACGCGCTGAGTCCCCGATTGGCCCGTACCTGCCCAGCAGTACCGGGACCGCCCCTTTAAGTTTACGACCGTTGTCTCTGTTGTTGGGGCCTAGTGGTGCCTGAGCTGACCATGCAAAGTGGCTTATAGCATTGTTCCTTGCATTACAAACTGCCTTATGCTTGCATTAAGAACTGCTTTATTTGTGCACTAAGAACTGCATTATTCTTGCATTAAGAACTGCATTATTCATGCATTACGAACCGCATTATTCTTGCTTTACAAACTGCATAATTCCTGCGTTACGAACTGCATTAGTACTTGCATTAAGGACTGTCTTATTTATACATTACGAACTGCATTACAAACTGCATAGCATTGCATTAGGACTGCATTAGATCATCGTGAACTGCTCATTAATACCGCAAGAACCTACAAGTGATTGTTGGCCTAATAACCGGCAAAGTAAAATATTACGAATACGCATATGTTGGATTTATATCGTTTGGTCTCATCATATTTCTTTTGATAAAGATACCGCTATTTTTATAAAATCGGTGTGGTGTCCATTTGTGGTGTTATCACTGTGTTACTTACTGGGAGTGTGGTTGCAAATACTTTACACTTTGCCTTGGAGATAAGCCTGGCACCTCGTGCCAAGCTACCGGAGGGTGACCAGGGGTTATAGAGTGTGTCCCTCTTTTCCCTAACTAGAAGCAAGGGTCCCTATTTGGACTAAAGTACCTACCTCAGCCAACTAGAGACCCCCAGTTCTAACAGTTGTCATAACTGTTGCCTGAGGGTTACTGCCCCCAGGCAGCAGTGGATGTCATAAGCAAGTGATGGTAGACTACCCCTGCTGGGGCCTGAGGTTTGTTGTTTAGATATTTTTTTGATGGATGGATCGAAACTTCAGCAATTAGTATCATGACTACTGAAATTGTTATGTAAACAAGCTATGGTAGTATTAGTACGCTAAATTGATATATGACATAATTTGCTAATTATTCCTACGGTCACTCTAAAATGTCTGAGCTTTGAAATTCTTTTTCCTTGGTTCATGGTTCCCCACATGTCTGTATAAATACATTTATATATTCATTGAGATTTATCTACACATACCTTATTTCACCTCTATGTTTCATGCTTGATTATTCTATAGTAAGGGAACGATTGTTGCTTTTTAATACTTGGACCCATGGTCCTTTATATATCTATGGGTTCCCTTGTTTGTTACAAACACATTTAGCGTGAAGTACAGACATCACATTGCCGGACATTGTTGTCGTTTGCTGTGGCACAAAGAGTTAGGTTCACTAAAACTTTACATTTGTGGGAGGCATGGGTGCAGGATCTTGCCATGGACATGCTCATTTGTGGTCGTGAAGAGCCTAAAATTTCAGGATTTCTTCTTTGTTTGAAGGGGGAGATCAATTGATCCCACACAAACGGACCGGAAACTGAGGGGCACTCCTTTAGGAATCAGGATCTCAATCCAGCAGAGGCCAGCAGGGCACAAGCAAGCTCACTTGCAGGTCCAGACAGCAGGTCAGCTGGGCAGATGCAGGGAGCCTCTGGAGTTTGTTATGACCATATAGCTCAGAACAGAAGGTCAGTCAGCAGACCTTTGTAGTCACTTAGGTCTGGGGAAAATTCGCAGGACCAACCTTCCTTCCCAGCAAGAAGGGCAGCAGAGTAACAAGGCAGCAGGGTAGCAGTCCTTCGGTCAGCTAAGCATCACAGCAGTCCTTCTGCAGGTCCACAGGTCCGAAGGTGTGCTGAGGACTTGGGTCTGGGAGTCCAATATTTATACCTGGTTCTCACATTGTATTAGAAGTTTCTGGATGTTTCCACCCCCAGAAGTGCTTGGAATTTCCTGCCTCCCTGCCCTGGCTCCAGCCTGTGTGGGGTTCACAATAAACTAGTGTCAAACCCTTTGTGAATGTGATCAGGCAGAGCATTTGTGGTGTACAAGTATGGTGGGTGACAGCTCTTCACCTTATTAAGTCAGAGATGGCCCATCCTGCCAACACCTATTCTCCTTTGTCTCACTGTCTGGGAGCAGTACACATAGAGCACCTGCCAGCTTCACCTAGTCATGTGACCCAGGAACCAAAACCAGCTGCATGCATGTTATACCTGCTGCACAGCCAGTGTGACTGGGGTGTGGAACATTGATGTGTGATGATGCTGTGGAATTTTGGATGTGAGCGAGTCAGTTGGAGAATGGGCTGAGCAGCAGGAAGTCTGCTTCTGGTGGGGCTCTTGATCTTAACTTCTATCTTAATAAACTTTTTTACCTAACTTACATCTGGATTACTGGACATTTATTTGATTACCACATTTTTGGTGACAAATTGATGTAAGAACCACGCGTGAGGAACTGTCTGAAGTACCTATTCAAGAAGCTAGAGTGGGAAGAAACTACTGAAGGAAATTTTCAAGAACCTGGAATAAGCAATGTAACGCCCTGCAGCCCCACCGGTGTCTTGTTTAATCAGACGGCCTACTAGCAGGGTGTGTTTCGGTCTGCCTCAATATTAATTTCTAACAGTTGGAAGCTTGTTTGCTGTTTGTTTCCAGCAGATCTCAAGTGGCTGTATTCTACGATTAAATTTGGGGCCAATGTGGATGTTTGGAAGCTGAGTTAAGCGCTGACCTTGGATTTTATTTTTGAGTGGAGGCAGCATGCGCACTGACAGTATCTCATATTTCTGTTGAAGGCCCGAATAGAACTCTTGTTGAGGGTCGCTGGAGTTCATTTGGGAGAACTATGCACACTTAGATGCCAGGATCTGTAGTGAGTATTGCATGTTTGGGGATAACTGTATTTTGACTGGCACTTTGTCTCAAATGATGGCTTCTGCTCGAACCCTAGCACAAGCCTACAAGCCTCTTCAGAAGAGCTAGCCCAAAGAGTCTATCTGACAGCATGGGTTCTAAGGGGCTGTTTGCATCGGAATGGCCTTATACGATGCGACTCCTGCAGCAGAAAACATTCAGGGTGTAATTTGCGATTGACTGTGGTGTTTATCATATCTAGCGTTTTATGTGTTGCTGGATGCTCATCATCTCATGGAGTAATGTTCTCGATCAACTCCTTATGGTTTCAATAGCTATGATTGCTATGTGCAGATTGTACTGAGTCCAACCTTGGAATAAGTACCTGGAATTCCTTGTCTGGAATTTGCAGATATCAGCGAGTATTATACAGTGGTGAAGAGTTCCAACGGAATTTGCTCATTCAAAATTCGACAGCTCTTTGGATTTATGGTGAAGTTCTGGTTCAGTGAAATGTCACTCACCAGGAACTTTAGGGGGCAAGTTTGGTCTCTTCTGCCATGGATTTTGGTCTTTATTTCAAGTTATGCCATTTGGCCAGAATATTTCATATAGTTTTACTTTTACCATGATGTCAGGATGTATATGTGTGTGAATTCCTACTCAATAGTGGAAGTTCACTGTGCGTGGGACTCATTTCTGACTTTGTCAGGTTGTTGTTTTCTGTCACTTTGGATGACTGTGTGGTGTGTGAATCACCCATTGTTTGTGTTACAATAGATGCCCTTGTCATTTGGGCATGACTGTTGTGTTTGAGATGACTGTGCATGTATAAGGCACTAACTACTAGGTGTTATGGTTGAGATGACTGTGCATGTATAGGTCACTCATTTCTAGGTGTTAAAGTTGAGCTGACTGCACGCTGATGTGTCACCCTTTTCGATGTCTATACGTGGTTAAGCCATCCAGTTCTGTGTGTTTTGTAGGATGTGTTGGTCATCCTTTTGCTTTATGTTCTGTATGGGTTATATGTTGGTGTGGTGTGATTATGAGGGCGTAACCCTTCTGTGATGCAAGTTTGTTCTTCGTATTGGTTCCTACGGCACCTTTGTTGGTTAGTCACCTGGGTGGTGTCTTCCATGCTAGCCTGGCCAGCTGGTATGTGTGTGGCATATGGGGTTTGGTAATTAAGTTGGGGTGTGGTAGAGTATGTGATTTGATTTTTGTATGGTGGAAAAGGAGAAGATGTGAGTGATTATTTCTTTAGAGTTGATTTTTGTATGGTGGAGAAGGAGAAGATGTGAGTGAAGTTGTGTTTATTTGTTTAGAGACATTGTGGGTTACTTTGGGTTATCTTTGCATGCATGGACTTTTCCATCCTTATGTTTATTAGATTACACTTAATATGTTGACATCTACCATCCTTACATTTAATGTTATTTATATTTGCATGCATGATCTTTTACCATCTTTACATTGAATATGTCAACATGTACCTCCCGTACGTTTATTATGTTAATGTGCAAGCTATGCATGCAGAAGTAGCAACGTTATTCTTGCTCCTGGATGTTTTCTGATTTGCATGCATGATCATTTTCCATCTTTACATTTTATAAGTTAAATGCATCTTTCCTGATTTCATTGAAGTATGTTTCTCGTGCATGGTCTCTTTTATTATCTTTACATTTTACATGTTTTATGCCTGTGCCTCTGATATTTCCATGCAAGGGTCTTTCCCTTTTGTTATGCATTTGTGAGATGAATGGGGTAGTAGCAATGTTATTCTTGCTCCTTTAAAGGAAGGAGAAGTGTTATACCTGCTACTCAGCAAGTGTAACTGGGGTATGGAATGTTGTGTCTGGTTATGCAGTAGAGACAGTTGGAGAATGGGCTGAGCAGCAGGAAGGCTGCTCCTGGTGGGGCTCTCGATCTTACCTTCTATCTTAATAAACCTTCTTACCTAACTTACATCTGGATTACTAGACCTTCATTTGATTACCACAAGGCACCAAATGGTTAGGGCAAGAAAATGTCATGTCTCTAAAAGTGGCATTTTCAGAATTGTGACTTGAAATCCGACTTTACCATTAAAGAGGGGTTTAAAGTCCAATTCTTTAGATATCAACATTGACTTTCCTACTTGCACTCAATTGAAAGTTAACACTTAAATGTAATAAGGCAATCCAATGCTATCCTACGGGAGAGGTGTGGCTTGCAGTAGTAAATAATTACTTTTGACCACAAGTCATGTAAAAGTTAAAAGTCCATGTCCAAATTTTTAAATACACTGCACCCTGCCCTCCGCGATGTTAGGGGCCTACCGTAGAGGTGACTTATATGTATTAAAACGGAATGGTTAGGCCTGGTGAATGTTTTATTTTGACAGCTCAAAATGGCAGTATATATAACAGACACAGGCTGCAATGGCAGTCCTCGGACATGATTAAAGGTCTACATAAGTCAGTGGTGCAATCAGTACTGCAGGGCAACTAGTGTCATTTAATTTACAGGCCCTGGGTACATGTAGTACCACTTTGAGAGGGACTTAAAACTACATTAAATGTGCCCAATGGATGTAAGCCAATGTTAACATGTTTAAAGGAGAAAGTACAAACACTTTAGCACTGGTTAGCAGTGGTAAAGAGCGCAGCGTCCCAAAAGCCAACAAAAATGGGTTCAGAAAACAGGAGGGTGAAGGCAAAAAGTTTGGGGATGACTCTGCAGAAAGGGCTCCAACAAGCATATTTTATCATAAAAATGTATTATGTTAAAACATCTCAGAATTAGACTTATTTGCCTCTGGATTTAATGCAAACAATTTATATAAATGCATATTAGATGGCGACCTGCTTCTAGATCTACTGGTGTGCAGAGCATGTAGTATGTATCTTATCACTGTGTCATGAAAGTGCATTGTCTTCAATAACCTTCCTGCACCCTGTAAGTACACCTACTAGTTGTATACACAAGCGTGTTATATATTGTTCCTCTTTCCAAAAAATCCCACTTTTTACCTTGACTGTTTTCTTGTGCTTACTGTATTTGAAATTTTGACTTTTAGATGTTTCGATGTTCTGTAAAAATTAAGTTGTGTTATGCAGTTTATATCCCCTACTGTAATAATGTGTCTTTAATACCTTACCGTTCATGTTCTAGATGCTGGTTCATGGTGCATCCATTCTGAATTTCCAGACCAAGCCGCAGTCCTCTCCATAAGCAAACACATATCAGGATACTCCTCTTCTGATCTTCTACAACCCTGTGAGGCAAACCTTTCTAACTCCAGAAACTGGCTAGTGATTAGTGATAAGCCCTCAATCTATCCTCAAAGTGTTCCCACGCTACAGTACACCTCCTTTGTAGCATGTCCTGTCATTTTACTACATGTGATAACAGAAAACTTTAATCTGGGGGTCTTTAAAATGGGAAGAGCAATGTGTGAAACTCTCACCAGGCCTTCCAGTAGCAAGGCTATGAAAATCAGTAGGACCAGGCCCAATTTCATGGAATTTCTTATGTGGAATTTATGCAAAATGTTCCAAAAATAAGCACATTTACATTAGATTATAATTTGAGAATGCCTCTTCTAGAAAGATCAGGAAAAAGAGAGGAGTTAGGCCCAAGGGGGTGAGGCACAAGCATATATCACAAACACTTTTTACATGAAAAAACATAGACATTAAAGAGTCTTAAGAATCATAACCTAAACCAATAGCGATATATGTATTGGATGTCTTTTTTGTTAAAATGTTTTTTCATGTAAAAAGTGTTTGTGATATATGTTGAATTGCACATTTATGTCTTATTTAAGTGTGTTTGCTAAATAGTTTCGAGAACATCACATTTATGTTTTATTTAATTGTGTTTGTAAATTGTTTTGAGAACAAGGATGCATTGATATGACACGACACGTCTTTTTTCAGATTGAAAGAAATAACTAAGAATAAAAAATAGTGATGATAAAAAGGTGAAAATAAATACACCGGTTCAAACTAAAATCAATGGGTTTGGCTATTTAGCAAAGACATTTAGCTTTCAAAATAATGCGAGTCACAAGCACATTCTTTTGTAACAAGTTAGAATACGGCCCTGCTTGTGCCTCGCCCCCTTGGGCCTAACTCCTCTCTTTTTCCTGATCTTTCTAGAAGAGGCATTTTCAAATTAGAATCTAAAATATGACTTTACTGTTAAAGATGAACTCCGTTACAATTAATCTGAGTGTAAACAGAAATTACCTATCTGCTTCCAATCTGAAGTTAGCACTTTTTAAATGTAATAAGGTAACCCAGTGTTAAGCTATTAGACAGATAGGCCTCACACTAGTGAAAAACTACTTCAGGTTCACAGCCTTGAATTGTCTCTCAAACCCCTTGCACTTCTACTGCTCTATGTTGGCCTATTTCTATGCTGCGTGACTAAGAACTAATTCAATACATACATTGGTGGACTTTCAGCCATTGACAAAGCTGCAAGAAGTCAGCTTCAGATCTGATGTGAGAGAGGAAAAGTTTTGGCTACAAGATCCTCATATCTGTTGTGTTTAACATCTAAAACACTTGTAATTTTTAGGCCCTGTAGTGACTAGGGGGTCCATTAGGATGGCGGGAGGACACCCTAGCGGTGCTGGGACCGGCCGCCATTAGTGTGGCGGTCCTGCACTGCCAATTGGGATGCGACCGCCACCGTGGCAGTCGCATCCTGCATATACAACATTGTGGCTGACGGTGCTGTGAGCAGCACCCGCCAAAATGTTGTAAACGCATGTTGTGCATTGGCATGCACAACGTGCCTGACACCTTGTTCATGCCAATGTAGGGGGTACCATGTTTACCCCCCCAGTGCAGCCCCCCACCCCCGGGGGCCCACAACGGGCCCCCAAAGCGATTCCCGCATGCCTTTCCAGGGCGGAGTCTCCGCCATGGAAAGGCATGACACCGCCAACATCCTAATATGGATGGCGGTGCCTGCAAGGCACCGCCACCATATTGTGAGCCTTTTCCGGACGGTCTTTCCGTCCACCGCGGTACCCCCCGCCATGCTAAAATGTGGCGGGGGGTAACAGGCCGTCCGGCGGGGTGTTTTGGCAGGAGGATCACCACCATGCCCACCATGCTAATGACCCCCTAGGTGTGGGAAGGAGTCAGGAGGGGACGATTTTGCTGAGAATTTCTGAGACATTTTGGAGAATGTGAAATGTGTGTCTAGCCCACAACCAAACCATAAATTATTAACTTAACTATACAAACATAAAATATACATTAAAAGTAAAAAATTACATGTATTAATAAAATGCCAATTAATCAAATAATCACGGTAGATAATTAGTTAACAAATGCATGTTTAATGAATAAAACAAAGAAAAACAATAATTTAGTATTTGAAGTACTTCCAACCCTATTCTCCAAGCCATTACTAAATTATAAATTACTAATTAGAGGCAAAAAAATATAATTACTTATCAAAATTTACAAACTATACCTAAAAACATTTAAAACAATTACATTAACACTATTAACTTCTAAAATTAATATAATTCTAATATATTAAATTAATAAAAAATATTGTATACAACTGTAAACAATATTACCTATAACAATATGTTGTCAAAACAATATTAAATACGTTAAAAAGTGATATTCCTAACTTCTATGTTTTGCCACTCCATATTTTTATAGTCACAATATTTTTGACTCAATATTCATATCACACAGTGGGGCATATTCTCAAGGACATATTGCCGAGTTATCTACACTTTATCTCAGCCAAAGTGGTGATAAATGTATCGCCCCATTCACCCGCTGGTGCTAACAGCTGATATCACCAGTTTTCCTGTGATAGCAGCAGCAAAAAACATCGCCACAGATGACACCGGAAAGTAACGCTAATGAGATGCGGAGTAGGCATTCCCGTGCAAAAGCCGCGACAATACCACTTTGCAACATTCTCAACGACCAGCCAGATCGGCGATAAGATCACAAAACATGCGATAAGGCGGGTCGGCAGCAGGGATTTAACACCTGCCCCTATCTGGTGTTAAGTTGGACGACAACCTGCACCATCAAAGGGAGCCCAGACCAGACCACACATGAAGAGCAACAGATGCCATGGAGCTACTGATCATGCAGCTCGGACACCCAAGAGGGCCACAACACCCACCGCCACCATACCCAGGACCCTCCCTTCTTCCCCCCGGCCCTATCCCGGTCACTGGGACAAAGATATCTTACAGCAACTTTGCAAAATCATGAACAAAACAATTCGCCTGATGTTGCACAATTACAACAATTAACACTCATGTGTGGACAGAAAAAGGAGAATCATTCATTCATCTTTGAAGTTCCAAACAAAATATTGCAATCAACCTTAACCCAAAACAACTAATAGGAAGAGCCATGGCGGGTCTTCCCTGGACAATCTGTAAGTCACAGCCTGAATGACAAAATTCAAGATAAGAGGGTGTTTCATGCGCTCATCAAAGGACAGAGAGAGAGAAAGAGAGAGGAAGAGTGGAAGAGAGAGAGAGAGCGAGAGAGAGAGGAAGATGGAGAGGAAGAGAGAGAGGGAGTGGAAGAGAGAGAGGGAGAGAGATGGAGAGAGAGGAAGAGAGGAGGAGAGAGAGGAAGAGAGAGAGAGGAAGAGAGAGGGAGGGAGAGAGAGAGAGAGAGGAAGAGAGAGAGAGAGAGAGAGAGAGGGGGAGAGAGAGGAATAGAGGAAGAGAGGAAGCGAGAGAGGGAGAGAGAGAGGAAGAGAGAGAGGAAGAGAGAGAGGGAGAGGGAGAGAGAGAGAGAGGAAGAGAGAGAGGAAGAGAGAGAGGGAGAGAGAGATAGAAAGAGGAAGAGAGAGAGAGAGCAAGAGAGAGGAAGAGAGAGAGGGAGAGAGGGAGCGAGAGAGGAAGAGAGGGAGAGAGAAGGACAGGAAGAGAGGAATAGAGAGAGGGAGAGACAGAGAGGGAGAGAGGAAGAGAGGAAGAGAGAGAGGGATAGAGAGAGAGAGAGAGAGAGAGAGCGAGAGGGAGAGAGGAAGTGAGAGAGGAGAGAGGAATAGAGAAAGAGAGAGAGAGAGGAAGAGAGAGAGGGAGAGAGAGAGAGGAAGAGAGGGAGGGGGAGAGAGAGAGAGGGAGAGAGAGGGAGAGAGAGAGGAAGAGAGGAAGAGAGAGAGGGAGAGAGAGAGAGGGAGAGAGGAAGAGAGGAAGAGTGAGAGGGAGAGAGGAAGAGAGAGAGGGACAGAGAGAGAGAGAGGGAGAGAAAGGGAGAGATTTTGTACAAGGAGCGCAAGGCTGCTCGGCCTCTTGGCTCATACGTGTCAACTGTTGTGTGTGCATCGCCAGTGGTGCACCATAAGCCTAATGCCTACCTTCAATGCAGCACGAAAGCAACATCACATTTCACGAATGCAAGCAGTAGTCAGACTTACATTAGGGATGAAAGCTCCTTTGTCTCAATACATAAGATGGAAGGACATCTGCACCTTCGACCTTCGTCTGACATGCGGCTCGCACCCCCTGAGAGAGATACCATTGCAGATGATGATGACTCCCACACCACGCACAGCGCACATGAAAGACCAACGTATCCACACCCCACACACAGAAGTCCTTGCTTGTGGTAATCCTGCATGGGATGCCCTTGACACTTACGTACACAAAAACCCAACCCATTCTTCCAAACGTTGCACACACATACGACTCATTTCCCCGAGCTGTGGCATATCATCCACATAACTTCCGCAGGTCAGAAAAGTGCCGGTTCTACGAGAGACAACAACGCAATGGCGGGACATCTCGGGCGCATGCACAACCCCAGTCACATGGAACTGTACTGTGCACGTATGCTGCATTTGTTGGGAGCACTGCCACTGAAAGTGTTGCACATCAGTTACCATCTGAGCTTCCGTCTTGCGTACGTCACCTGCGTCCAACTCTGGTTCAACTGTCGATCATGCACATTCGAGTGGCCCATGGATGTCTGCCTATCCAACACAACGGTAGCTGAACTGGATTACGACTTGTTTGTGTGTGCCCCCTGTTGACCTACGACCAGGAGTGTAACCGTGATACCTGTGCATGGGATGCCTTGATATTTGGCATATGTGCTGGCAGTTGGGCATGGGAGATTGCACAAGTCCTCGTGTGCAGTGACCACATCGAGGTGCTCACCTATTGGGCTGTTTTACGGATTGGTTAAACGGCGTGGACGGAGCACATCTGTCCAAACCAGTTAATGGATTGGCGATCCCTCGTGTTCGTTGAAGTCGACAACGACGTCCTCTTGGAACTGATTGCCCATTAAGCTGCGCTCGCATTCATGGACGAGTAACTACGTTCCTGCAGCCACAACTGATTTTAATCCAGAGCACAGGTTCCAACACCTTGTTTCATCTCAGAGGAATTGTCACATATCCCACAACAACAGTGGACATGTCTGCATTTGCCTGGACTCAGAATGCATGTGAGTGCACCTACGCATGTTGACACACACCTGTGCAAGGTGAGTCAGTCCCATGGGCGGAGCTGTAGAGCGTCGTTTGGCAATGTTCCTAAATCTGACATACTGCTGGAGGGAGAGTACACACATGGCAATGTAGTACTACATGTGACCTTGTTGGACCCATTCACCTGCTCACTGTCAGCAGAGCAGACAGTCAGCGCAGTCCGGTGGTACAGCACTATGCAGATTCCATGGGCTGTGTGACGTGTCCCCTGACACGGGGCAATGGGCATTCGACAAACATCACATGACTCGTCCAGCAAGGCAAGGTGGGCTGAGACCGTTGCCATCCGTAATGATTTGGTTCATTTTTGCCTCCCCATTTCTTGCACCTCTACATATTCCTATGCTGCCTGTTATTGTCTGAAGCATTGGTCTGAATGTTTTGGCCCTTGTCTTGCCCGTACTGACACGCACTTGCTAATAAAGTCTTGGCAACTTCACTAGTGTTCAACTGTGATGAGTGTTGACTAGAAGGACAAATCGTGTGCCTCAATGAGCATTGTCCGTACACTGGGAGGGACTGACTGATGCATTTCACTTGGGGGTGAGTCCCTATTGACAGCTCGACCTCTGTGAGCCAGACATTGTGTTTGGGATAGTTGCTGGTAGACCTGTGCTCTTATGTGTCTTCAGCAATGTGAGTATGGTGTCCAACTTCTTGCCATCAACGTAATCCATCAAAACAGGCGGTGGCCACACTGTTGAGTGTGAGTAGGTATGCGAAGAGATGTTCTGTTGCCACATGTGATGGGGGACACTACTTTGGGCCTGCTCTCAAATTTGACATTATTACATACAGCTCTATTTAATACATGGACGAGGGGCTACGTTGGGGGTTGCGAGATTGTTATTCATGAGCAATGAGGCCACAGCTAGTTCATACCATCACAGTCATCTAACTGGCCATGTGGGTCAGGCTCCAACATGCGCATTGATGTAATTTCACAGGGCGTACCTTTTTTGTGCAATCAATGTCCATACATTCATCCATACATTTATACTTTATTGAACATAGACATGACACATTTGTGTGATTCTGAATGTTTTATTCACATTCTGAGGTGTGTTGGAGCTGGAGCAGTACATGGCCATGCAAACCAAGCATTACATGGTTGCCTATTGGAGGGCCAACCAGAGTCCTTTGGGGAATGATGAGTTAATCGGAAGAGCAGGAGTTCGGTCCGCAGCCTGATTGCTGTGTCATTGGTAACCATAGCAGATATGGCAGTCATTGTCGGGGTCCAGGTGAATGTCGCAGAGTGTTTTTCGGGGGACAGTGGAAGGTGTTGTTCCAGGACATGATGCAGAGGGCTGAACCAAGCAGGAACAGGCCATACGGCGGGGATTAATGCTACAACCTCCTTTCGCACACAGAGTCATTGCCATCCACATCTTAGTCCTCTGATATGTCTTCTGTGTCGGGTGTCAATATTGGTGCATCCCCAAGAATGTGGGGTATGTCCCTCGGGCACAGGTAAAAAGTCCTTCCAAATGAAGGTTTCTCTTGTTGATGTGATTCTTAAACACTAAGACTTGCTGAGCTTTGAAAAAACAATTCGTTTTAATGAATATGTTGCTTCACAATTCATTTAAATTCATTTTATTTTGTGGTTCATACTTAATGAACTTCAATTCCCAGAATGCATTTGAACTTGATGGATTTACATCATTTATTCTTGTATCAGATGATCCCATCCCTATGCATTTCGGAGTAGTAGCCTTCGTCTCGGAAAAAGCAATAACAGCCGTTAGAGAAAACGTGAGCGTTCTTCTCGGTGAATCGGGTTCACATGGTGCTGCTATGAACTTATGGTGAGCTGCTGTGAAGCAACATATTCATTAAAACAAATTGTTTTTTCAAAGCTCAGCAAGTCTTTGTGTTTAAGAATCACATCAACAAGAGAAACCTTCATTTGGAAGGACTTGTTACCTGTGCCCGAGGGACATACCCCACGTTCTTGGGGATGCACCAATATTGACGTTCATCACACTCTAGTTCAGTGAGTGATACCTTGGTGCACGGCACATTTGGATAAATTATCTTCAACCTGGTAGTGCGCACACTACTCCTTTGACATTCTGTGTCGGGTGTATCATGTGTGTGTGGTGGTGTTATGGCTGCCTCACTGGGTGCCACTGGCATATCAGGGGGTGGGGGTGGTATGGCTGCCTCACTGGGTGGCAATGACACATCAGGGGGCGGAGGTGTGTATGTCAAAGTTCCTGCAGCAGTCATCTGGGACAGGCTCTGTGGCAGCATTCGCAAGATGAGGTTCTGCAGGGCATGGAAGATCCCAGCTACATCTCACTGGTGTACATCCATGGCAGTCATCCTTCCAGCCTGCATCCGCTCCATGTTCTCCATTGTCCTCCCCATGTGTCCCAACTCCCAGCGAGGTCAGCCAAGGAGTCCTGTAGAGCATGGTACGGACTGTGGGTGTCCATTAGGGACTGTAAGTGGTCCCTGATGGGACTCATAAACCCACGTATGGCATCAAGTTTGGCTGCCATGAGGTCGAAACCCACCCGCACCTGTTCAGCCAGCCCCCTCTAGCAGTCTAACATACGGTTTTGGAATGCCATGTGTCTTTCCGTGAGGTGGTGGGAGCCAGCCATGGTGGTGTGTGCTTCCTGCTGTGTGGTCTGTGCAGGGGTTGGGGTCACCTCGATGCAGCTGGGCTACCCTGCTCCTGGAGGTGGGGTGCAGAAGATGTCCACAAGCGGAGGGTTTCGGGGCAGATGTCCAGGGGGTCCTCATCATCATCACTGAAGAGATGTCTGGTGTGCTCTGCAGGAGATGTTGATTGTCCCTCTGCAATTTAAATGGGAGGTGCAGGTTAACAGTGTGTTCCATGTATGTTCACGCATTGTACATGTTTACATTCAGACTGCATGACAATGTACATTGTGACTGTTTTGGAGGAGCTGGATATTTGATGGGAGACAGTGGACATTATGACTACATGACGGATGTGAGGTTGTACTCATCTAACAGTTTTCTGCTATGGCAGATGTGATTGGGCAGTTTCTACGCGCAAGCGGCACCAGTTGTGTTCTCCGTTCTGTAGTGATAGTGTTGCACTTTGTACCACATTGTCGTCAATGTTGATGTGCTGTGATTGCTATGTGTGTGTGCTGCATTGTGGGAGAGTCACCCATGCAGCGCTCATTTAGCGGCCCCTTATCCCTTTGAGGCGGTGTTCCTTTGACTTGTGTGCTTTTACGGTGCAGAGATGTTGGCGAGTTGTGTCATTTGTGCTCTTGGACGGTTTTGGTACTCTTGTGCATTGTTTGTCTGCAGATGTGATTTTGACGTCAGGGGTTGCATGTGCACATGGATGTGTCAGAGTGTGACCTGCTCCTTTGAGGATGTGATCCACACTGGGCCACCTCAGTGTTGTGTCGTGCACTATGTCATGTATTTTGACCGCAGCCAAGCTATTGGTCATGCAATGTCAATTGCATTGTCAGTGTGGCTCATAGAGCCGCTGCTTTGCTGGATTCAGCACATGTGCATGGGTAGGTTGTGAGATTGGTGATAGGGAGGGAGCCCCTTTGTGCACATAGTGGACGGGGGCCTACTTGGTGTTTCTATGTGTGCTGCAGTGTGCCAAGGGTATCAGGGACATGTTCCACAATCATTGTGGGTGCGCAGTGTGCTACACATAATTGTGCATGTGTGCCATTGTGCCCATCTCCCACCGTCCCCCCAGTCCCTGGTTGTCACTCACCCTGTTGCTGTTGGGTCAGGTCATACCAAGCTGTGTCCGGACCCTCAAGTCCTGCCACGGTCTCCACACTGATGACTGTGGCCACCATTTCCTACAGCTCATCCAGCTCCTCCTGTGGCGCAGGACGCCCACCTCCAGTTGCCGTTGCTGCCTTCCGGTTGGCAGCGAGTTTCTGCTTGGTTTGGCTATTCACATCATGCCAGTGCCTCTTCCTCTCTTCCATTGACCTCCTCGACACTCTGACTGCTTTCACGTTGTTCACGATGGACTGCCATATTTCCGTTTGTGTTGCCAATGGCACAGTAGAGGTGACGAACAGTTGTTGGTAGTGTTCTATCACCTCCGTGACGATGATCCTGTTTTCCAGCGGACTGAAGCATGTCTTCCTCTTCCTCTTCTCCTTGCCCTTCCCCGAGCATGGGGTTCCTGGCTGGTCCTCCGTGGGACTTGTTGGGTTTGAGTTGTCCTCTGCACTTGGTCCGGGTGCATTTATGGTGCTACACAGTATATTTTGGTTTTGGTGTGTGTTTTTTGTTGCTTTTATAGTGCATTTTCCCGCATGACACGTGGGAACTGCAGGCATGTCGCTGGTTATTGCTGATTTTTGTATCGCGATTGGCCACATCGCAACCTTTTTCGCGTTTGTTTTTCACATTTTTTCAGCGTTGCATTGGTTTTAACGCGTTCATTTGATGCGTTATCGTGAGACTATCACATGGTGTCGCTGGTTTGAGAATAGTACGTTAACACAGTGTTATTTTACCGCGATAGACTGAGATATGTAAAGTTGCGATAAGGTAATTTTGTGATGATTAACACACGTTCTTGAGAATTTCCCCCAATATGTTTTAATCAATATTTTTGTTATTCTACTATAGGAAATAGTAGATGAAGCCATTCATCACTCTTCCTGATTCAAGGAAAAGATATATGGGATTATTTATCACATGGTTCTACATTTATATGACTAATCATTGCAGACTAATAGGAAATAAATCTAAATCCAGACCTCTCTCCCAAGGAGTATGTCACAATTTGATATTTACATTGAATCACTGAGAATGTATCTTGCATCATCTCAATGCTGATTATACTCAGCTATTCCAAAAACAACCTCTCCTGAAGATCTCTGTCTTCTAATGCATACCCTTAAGTACCTTCAACTGTTTATGATGCAACAATCTTAATCCTACAAAAAATTTTTTTTTTACTGATATCACCTCTAAAAATGCAAGGTGGATATTCTTGACTGCAAACGTTAGATTATCGAGTGTGCCAAAGCATTAGGTTTTGTACCCAAAAATAGACTAAATGTTTACATAAAGATTCTAGCTGGATACATGCAATTAAAGTTGGCAGCTCTTAGACAGACCAAATTTAATTTCATAACAGGATTTCAAAGTCATTGTTCAATCTCAGGAAATTTCAAGTTTTTCCTAAGGAAACCATTTCTGAAAGGTATACCTTGAAATTCATTTTACACACCAAGAGTGATTCAAGAAGTGGCAATTAGACCAGTAAGGGGGAGTAAGCAAATTATCTACTTTACTTCTATTTTCAGTGCACTGCATTGGTTGCCTTTGAATCCAGAAACGTCTTGAAAATGGCCTTTCTAATAAATAAAGATTTTCAATCTTCCCATCAAAGATTTTCACTCAAATTCACCTGCTCAACTGATGAAGAACCAGCTCCAACTGAAGGCATACACTCTATGCACAATTTAGAAATCATTAGCCCTGAGACAAATTCATTGCACATTAACTCCATCCTTCTCAGTCTCGCACAAGAGGCTCTTGCCATCTTCAAAATTGAGATCCTACTGAACTTTCTTCATTACCCATTCTCTAAAAATTGGTAAAAGCAGCTTACATCATACCACAGATAGGTGTCTCTGAGCCACCAATGCATAAGCCAATTTATGAGTAAAATTAAAATAATCCAATGATTGGTAAAGAACTCATGTTACTCTACATAACCTTGTGCAAAGTTTGAAATCTGTTTAACATCTTATGGAATAAGGAGTGCCGCTGTGTGTTGTCCATAATGCAAATTGAGATCCACCGCCTGTAATATGAGAAATAATTCTGAGCAGCAGTAGCGAAAGTGGGGGCAAGATGCCTGTTTCTTGGTAAGAAATAAGTAGTAGAAATTGTGATTCAGTTACGCTCTATTCAAAATTCTCAATTCCACAAAGTTAAAAAAATGGTTTGAAAAAATAAGTGCTAAGACGTCAGACCTACATATGTTGCATTGCATTTAAAATGCAAATTTTAGCTTTTTAGACTCACATCTATTCTCAACTGTCTTTTTCTCCCTCCCTTCCCCCGACTCCCTTGAACACTCCCTGTATCTATTTACCTTAGGCAATTCTTCAGATCTGATTGGCTGTTCTTCCTTCAGTTTGGTTGTCAGGCCTTCAAAGCGGAAGATGGCTGGATTTCCCCTTGCTCCTCATCTGACTCAACAAGGGCCTAAATTATGAACATGTCAGTACTTGGACTGCTCAAAAAACATGAAATTAGTTAGATATGCACTTTCATGATGTTGGCTCCCAAAAAGTTAACTAAATCTCTGAGAGCAATATTTGCGACCTCTCGTTGCACTGGGATTAAATGTTATAATATATATGCATGTTCAGGCAGACAAGAGCTGGTTACCAGTTTGCATCCATAGGTTGCCCAGGATGCACTCAATTGTGTTGTGCTATACTTGGAATGGCAATCATGGTGTCGTCCTTCCCTGGAGCCTCCTTGATTTTAGGCGCAGGTGCACTAAGATTACTAACAAAATGTGAGGAGATAAAGTAACTTATTTTCCAGTTTTGTGCCTATATTCAAATATGGTTTAAGCAGAACTGTTTTGCTACAGTGGAGATGCTTGAGGATAGCTGCTAATGTTTCACAACAAGATATCTGGCACAAGTGCCTTCTGGATAGTTATGTAGTCTAGTGCTGGAATTGAAAATATTTACTCTGGGAAACCATAAATTGGTGGTTAAGGTCTGGCAGTGGAAAAGGGGTGGAGTCACTACGGGCAGAGTCATAAAATGTGGAGTCTAGTGGTCAACTTATTTATTTACTTTTTTTTTAACTGTGCTGCAAAGAAGTTGTCAAGAAGGACAAACATGATAGTAAATCTGTCTTGATGAAATGGTCACAAAGAGGCTGCACTGTAAAATATCTTGTGGGTAAAGCATCTGCTACAGAGATATTTGTCTACCCAGCAAATTTCAGGTGATAATAATAATGGTAAGATAACTCAGTAGTTAATGCACTCGATGGGGAGATCTGTGTTTTGTCTAGTCACAGATTTGACTCATAAAATAGCACAGAGGGATAATGTAACTGCTGCAAAGCAAATAATGGAACACGCAGATCACGAGTTTTTATCTTTTGTCGATAGATAAGTGGGCTAATGCTTTTGTCACAGAGATCATTTTGTTACTTGCAGTTTATAAGTTGCAATCCTAATATCGAACAGTGAGCTATGAATGGACATTGTGGTGCTGCATGCATAGGCGTAGAACCCTATTGTTTATTTTTTCTCTAATTTGTCATTATTCTAAGATTGTTAAAAAATCGTATTAGTGTGACCAACCCCAACCACTGCATTACGTTTTAAAGTATTGACTTGTTTCTAGCAAGCATGCACTTGTAACATATAATGTCTGACAGTAAGGATGATATGTGACTCCTACATCTTGGAATCCTCATTGTCTTATGTAACATTTTCTGTACATTGATTTGCACACTTGCATGATTGTGTGTGTGTGAATAAAGTACGCTGACATCCTACATTGGGATGAGTTGTGCTATAAAAGAATTTCATGAAAATACATTAGTAAGAGGTATTTATATCCTTATTTGAGCCATACAGGTGCTTCTGACATTGTTACAGCACACCTTGAAGTCAAGGAGAGGGGCTCTAGGACCCAAAGAGATGGAGCTGCCAGTAATGTAAAAGTTAAAAAATAAATGTTCCCTTTTAGTTCAAATTTTCTTAATGAAAGAGGAATTAAACTAGATATATAACCACATTCACACTAGACACACAACCTTACACTCAGGATGTTTAAAGCAATTATGTTCACACAGGTAGAAATGCATATAAAAAAACCTTTAATCAATATAAAAAATATACAGTATTTATCCTTCCATGGATAATTTCATAAAACCTTTAAAATACATCATATTCTAAATAAAAATCTATTCTTTACAGCTAAACAATTAAAAAGGAGAAATCATGTAGACAATTCAATTTGTCTTATACAGGTTAATCTGGACATATTATAGACAGCACAAAGCATGAGTATACATTCCCTGTCTCAGAATAATTACTGTCTTTGCCAAATTTAACACCAATAAACACTGGGCATCGACGCGTTTCGGAGGTATATGTGCAATGAGACCACCTTCTTCAGGACAAAGCTTTTGTTCTCCTTACACAATGAATCTCCTATCGATTAAGAGTTTTACCTATATTAGAACAGAAAATATATATGTATACATAGCACTTGGGAGATAAATTGTCACGCATAGATTTCTTTTTTCACCACACTAATGCATGACATACAAATTAAGCAGATTGCATAATTACAAGCCTATAAGTGCTCCAATCATCCATCATCCAGAGGCCATTTATAGCGGACCTTTTTAGTCTATTCACAGACCATTTATTCACTGTTGCTAACCATATCACTCTTATCCTTTCCATTTCTTAGTTTTATTTTAGTCACCGGTGCAAAAGCACTCAGATGGTTGTGTCTTCAGATCATAAGTGAGTACATCGGTGTTGTTCCAAGAGAAACTAAAATAATGAAAAACAACCCACATTATTCGGCATATAATTTTATGATATGTCAGTGTCTACTCAATTGAAGCCCACTTTCATTACCTTTCGCCTTAGACTGATTGTGATTATGGTGATCTTTTTTGTGTTCCATATCAGGCGTTTCAAAGAGGATACAATCTCTCTCATTCCCATATGATAAAGGAAATTACAAACATTAATCTGAACAGCCTTATTGTTTTGCAAAAAATGTTTTACGGCCCACTTAAATTTATAGGATTACTCTTGTAGGTCTTTAAACATTTATAGCATGTTCTCACCTTCTGAGTAATTCTTGATGAGAAATTTTTATATTGTTGGCAAATAGTCGGGCCGGAACCTGAAACTATCTTGGGTCCTGGATTTAAAATATATATCCATTAGATTCATATCAGAGTTTAAGCCCACATTTATGTATAAATTAAGTATACACCTCACCTTATATATAGTGTATAGGCGGTATTTGTATCTCCTATTTTTAAAGGCACCCGGATCGCGCATCAGTAGCTCTGCATGACAAGCTATATATCACAGTCAGAGTGAATATTCACATTTCTGTTTCCTTTTATTTTGTTATTTTTATTATTTAACCCTCTTATTATGGAGACATTCCTCGAGTAGTATGGTAATGCTCTGCCTTCCTTTTGTGATGGTAATTAGTCATGGACATTTTGTATCCTTCCTATAATTATTCAAGGGGTCAATAGTGATTTGAAACCATACTTATACAGTCAACCCATCAATCCAGTCATCTATTGTGGTTTTCTATTTCTATGTTATACAGAAATTTTAAACATCTATTTCTGCACTGACAGTTTTAAATCCCTGTACTCCAAGGTGTTAAAATCTTTCCTCACAGTCATTCATGCGCTCACCTTTTTACTCTAACGGCTTCAGCAACTCCAGGTCCCGGCTCTCATCATGCTTCGCGAATAAATATGTTGGCCGACTGAGAGTCTCTTTTTATTTCGTAAATTTTACGTCTCATCAGCGCCCACGTCACGTACAAATGTACGTAACTCCTTGTATGGATACCAATTACGAGCCCACGGTTATCACTCCAGGTGCATTCTTGTGACATAGCCTGCCAGTATGGACATAGGCTGCGCCATATTTGTATTGCTATTCCTACTCAGATAATCCTTATAACTCGTTTTTAGTATCCACTTGCAATTATTGCAAGGGCAGCAATCTTTGCCTTTTGTTATTTTAATCTGCTACCTCTATGTTATCTTATGTTTAGTGTGATAACATACATAGCTAAAAGCCTACGAGTCTACGTTTGTCATTCCGGGCGTATTCTCATGACGTAGCCTGCCGGTATAGACATAGGCTGAGCCATATTTATATTGCTATTGCTACTTAAACAGTCCTTATAACTCGTTTCTAAAATCTACATTACAAATGTTACGGGGTAACACTCTTTTTCTTTTGTTATTTTGGTCTACTACCCCTATATTCTCTTACGTGTAATGCGATAAAATCAAGGGTTTATATTGGAAAAGATGAAGTACAAATATTCTACACTATGTCATTAAGATTAACTCATAGTGTTTCATCTTGGAAATAAGTCATTAAAAAACCATACTCGAGATAATTGTATACATGGGTTTAGTATTAGTTTATGACTGCAGATACATCCAATGTTTAGGAGACTAATTTCATCCAGTCCTCCTTGGTATTCAATCCTCTTTGGATAGTATCCAAAGTGGAGATATACCATTGCTCCCTGTTGTTTTGCTTTGTTTCTGAGTTTCCCCCTCTCCTGGTTAGTATTATTTTCTCTATTACGAACCACTCAAATTCAGTATGTTTATGTCCCAGGGCTTTTTAATGGTCCACTAGCGGAGCATTGGGCTTGTTTGTTTTCAATGCTGATCTATGCTCCAGTAATATAAGTCGCAGTTCTCTGCCTGTCTCGCCTACATAGGCTAGCCCACATGGGCATCTGAGAAGGTATACTACATTACTGCTCCTGCAGTTATTTAAGCTTCTCGATGTAATAGTGTAGTCATTATAGATAAGTGTTTTTGAGGCTACACAATTTTCGCATACGGAGCAATTTCCGCATTTGTTGTTTCCCAAGGCTTTGCATCCTTGGAGGGTACCTTGCATCATGGGACTAAACTCCCTATATGTAGTCACCAGACTTTTGCGGATATTATCATTCCTTTTGAAGGCGAATAGAGGTTTAGGTAAGTTTACATCATTTACCTCATTCAATATACTCCAGTTCGAATTTACCACATTTTTTAACTTATTACTAATGCTGGAGTATTGACTCACAAATACTAGTTTGTTCTCTGCGGTGACTTTCTTGTTCATTCTCTCAGTCTGATTGGGGTTCAACATGCTATCACGGTCATAGAACCGGGCACGTTTGAAGGCATGCTTAATACGTTTTTTGGGATATCCTCTATCTGATAATTTACTGTTTATAAAAATCATCTAATGTTGAACAATTCCTCCTGAGTCTGAGGAACTGTCCAAATAGTATATTGTCTCTTTGGGATTGTGGATGATAACTCCTATAATGGAGCAATGCATTTTTGTCAGTGGGTTTGGTGTAAAGTTCCACTTCTAGAGTACCATCTTTGTTCTTAAAAATTGTGATGTCTAAAAAATTGACAGCTCTATTGTTGTATTCAGCTGTAAATTTCAGGTTTGGGTCACCCAGATTTAGCCATTCTAAAAATTGTGCTAAAATCAATTTGTCTCCCTCCCAAATGAAGAAGGTGTCATCAATGAAGCGATGCCATACAAGAATGTTCTCAAAGAAAGACGCCGCTTCATTGAAGATATGCCTGTTCTCAAAGTTCCCAACGTACAGGCATGCCAAACTTGGGGCACAGGCGGCTCCCATGCCGGTCCCCTTGCACTGGAGATATAGATCTTCCTTAAATAAAAACATATTGTTTTTGAGAACCAAAGCTATGCACTCCATTATAAACTTTTTATTCGCCCCTCTAAGGTCCTCGCTAGTTAAAGTCTCATCAATGACCTTCATTGTATCGTCCTGAGGGATGTTTGAATATAATACCTCTGTGTCGAGGGTCATCAAGATCTGATTGTCGTTATTGAAATTGCCAATTACACAGGGAAAAATTTAGCATATTTCACTGGGACTGTCTCAGATTCCAGACCTAGATCAATAATAGCTGTGGGATCCGAGATCCTACTAGATCCCTCTCATTCCCTGCACTGGCATCGTTATAGACAAACATTGACCAGTGCCAAGATAAGCACTTGGAGAATCTTAAAGACTTTCAGCTTCTTTTTTGGCTCTATTTCATTCATGGCAGAGGAGAATTTTCTTCCAATAAGAAATATTCAGATGTCATATCATTGCCCTCAATTTGGGCCCGGCTATAGAATGCGTTATTTATCTATTGCCAGCTCTAATTATTCAATATATCACTTATGGTTACACTGTGTCTTGATTACTTTTTGTCATTGGTGATATGGATGAGTCAGTGTCGACTTCAGTTTCACATCCATTGAATAATGGGGCCACCATGTGTCTATTGTGTGTATTACAGGTACAAGTAAACAACGTAAGCCAGACTTGTTGGTTTTGTCAGTGCTTGCCTTATCATTTCATTGATGTCATTTCTGAGATGCTGATTTATACTCAAAACTCTAAAACACCAGGTATTGGGTTATGGATGGGCCCCTGGAGTGCAGTGTGTGTTTGTGCAGCATTTTTGCGCAGCTATATCTGTAATACTGTTGGCGCTGGTGCACATTTCACACCCACACGATTTTAAGAGGATGTTCTGTTACTGAATGGCGGCATAATTCCATGCAAAGAGGGCTCGCCTTTGCCCAAGCACATCCAGCAAATAGCAGATAATGGACAAAGGGCAAAGTGCTGGAGAAAGCAAATTCTTTCTGTAATGGGGGCACTATCCTGGTCTGGACCGAAAGCACCCAATTAAGGTGTGCACCGGTCAAGCCATGTTTAATTTTACCAGAGTTCTGATTGTCTTCAATTAAATGTCTCTCTTTACCTTTCTAGCTAATGCCAACATTTCCCACAAGAGGACTGTACTCTTTGCCAGGGTAGCAGTGCTGTGCAGTCAAAACAGTGTTGTCTGTACACATAACACATTATCTTTGCTCTTCAAAGTCAATGAGGCATCATTCTTCAAAGGTTCTGCCCACTTTCCACCAGCGAAGGGCAGATTATGCAGCCACCTTAGTGAGAACACAGAACCATTTACAAGCACTGCTTTTCAAACAGGCGTGTGGTTAATGGTGTGGGAGGCCTGCTTCCATTTGCGTGGCTGCTAGCATTTGCGTTCTTAATATGTGCTTCCTGTTCTGTGTTTGGAACCATTACATTTATTTCGGTTAATGGTGTATGTCTGCTGTTGGTCCTTGGTGGGAGGGCGGTGTGCTGTTCATTTTACTGTATGAAATTCCAGTGCAGTGCACAAGGACTCTACTGCTTGGTTGGTTTGTAGGGCAGCTAGTGCTTTTAGAATAACTACAACCTGTTAGTCAAATGTCAGGTTTATAAAATGGTTTCCACTATAAAGGGGAACAAATAAACACAGAGCAATCTAGCACACCTTATTAATGGACTGGAGCGTTCTAGTTCTAGTGTTTTGGTGTGTCCTACTTCTTAAAAGGTGCTACGGAGTGGCAATTAAAGGTTGTTATGCATAATGTTAGCCTCCATGTCTTTAATGAAATCTTGATTCTCATTTCACTTTGCTCGTAGAATCACCATTCTGCATTTAGATTCTGATAATATTTCCTCTTTTGACCATGTGCACATGACTTGTTTTCTGTCCTCACCCATGGAAAATGTGGATTTGCTATTGTGCTCCACTCATTCTGATTATCCACAAAGCTATCTGACCGCTTAGGTCTCTCTGAAATTTGGACATTGGTGGGCAGGCCAGTAATGGGAACACAAAGCAGCCCATGCAATTCTGCCAGACCGGCCCCCTCCTGGAAGGGGGGCAGGGGGTGTTTAACAAAGCTGGCCTCCAGCACTGCTGCTTTTGTTACTGGGGACCAATATTGCAGCATCGCTGCAAAACCGGCCCCCAGTAACACAACTACCCCCACCACTCTAAAACTGGCCCCACCCTTCCAGGATCCAGGGAAAATGCCCAATGCCTGCTACGGACAGTCCCGTCCTGTTAGTAGGCTGTTCGTCCCAGGAGACCCTGCATTAACCACAATTCCTCGAAACTGACAAAATTCTCTCAAATCCCCTAAAACACATTCAAATGGACTTGGGTCTCCCTAAAATCGAGGCTCATGTTAAAATGAGACAAGCTGTATTGGTTTTTGACACTTGCACAATAGAGTAAATATCTAGGAATAGATTACATACACTACACAAGTGCCATTGCAATTTGCGACCCTATGTTTTGCACTTGCTTGGACGTGCCTTAACAACAGGCGAATAAAGTAAGGCCCATAGTTACAAAGAGTTGACACAACACAGGGCAAGAAGATACGTTGTTGCACTGTGCTGCGTGAACTGGAGATAGCAGAACTGTGCCATGACTCGAAAGACAGAGTGCAGTTCTGCTGTCTCCTTGTGCAGGTGCACTTTCAGCTGCCATGAGCCAACGCAGGCCCCCTTGCACTATAGTGCAAAGGTGTCAGAGTTGTGGACAGCATCGTTTTTGTGCTAGAAGCAGTCTATTCCTGCCCATAAACTATGGTTTAAGGCATTTGCACTTAGTATGAGTGTTGCAGAATGCAGAGCACATGCAAAGTGGAAAAAAACAAGGAGAAATACAATTATTGCACCTCGTTACGCTAGCCTCAGAGAAGGACAGGATTTTGACTCAAATCTATTTCTACAATTCTTTGTAGATATGGATTTGCGTCGAAATCCATGGGCAGATGCATGGAAACACCCATGCACCACCCATGGAACACCCCTTTGATGACAAGTAATGCAAGACAGCACATTGCATTGCGTTGCCTTACATTATATTCCACCAGTAGTCTTTGCACTGGATTTGCATTAAAAAAGTAAAACAAGTAACACTAAGAAGCCCACGGCCTGTGCAATTAATTGTTGGCACACCCAATACTAAGGCTGTGCAGTCTTTATTCCCCCTAGTGCCTCTCTAATCCACTAATAATCCACTAATAGCCACTCCTTCCCCTTTAACTCACTTTTGCAGGTTCCTGCTTTCTCGCTCTATGACGAGTTTCACATCTTTTTCTTCCTCTGTCTTTCTGCTTTGGTTTTTTTCTCTCTCTTGCGCTCGTTAAATGTCAGATGCTGAAAAATAGCTGCTGGTCTCCAAAAAATGAGTGCTGTTGACCCCTACCAGTAACCTCTGGCTCAAATTAAGCACTGGTTGTATGATTATGGTATTCACATACAGCAGCATCCCTCTTTTGGTAAACCAACCAATATGCCACAGTAGAGTAAGAAAATTAGGAGGTTTTCATTTTTCTTCAGAATCTCGTTTGTCCTTAAACATATAAAGGGTTATAGCGTCCTTGTGTACACAGACACATCCTATAAAAAAAAGGCATTATGGTGCTTGTGTGTTTTTACAGTTTTTACACTACTTATCCCTGATCCTTTTGGGTGTAAGTCAGGAGGACTGATTAGAGTTGAAAGTGCTTTACTATATATTTGTGGTGATCCAAAATTTACGACTTGGAGGCTCGTAGCCTAATCGGCATGGCATATCCCTGAACAGCCCGCTGACATTCATCAGTGTACGCTAACTTTTCAAATCTAAGTAAAAAATTCTGTTTGGATAATGTATGCATGAGTTGGCTATGGTCAATTTTCAGATGTAAGTCGAAATTTCCCTTGCGTAATGTGTACGTGCGCAGTGTACACACACTTTTCAGATATAAGTTAAACTTTCTTGTGCATAATGCATGCATGAGCTGTGTATGTTCACTTTACAAAATGTAAATACAAATGCACGTGTGCCTCCTGTCAAATATGGTATATATGTCTCTGGGTACCATTTGTAATCATTTTTTTGAGTCAAAATTTACGCTTGAAAAAAGATTTGTAAATTGCCAAGTCTCACTACACATCTACATTGTTAGTACAAAAACGTAATATTCCAAAAATTCTGACATTACGCTGAGTTGTGTAAATATGCAGCTGTTCATGGCAAAGTTATGGGGCCAGAGCACTGTGAACAACCTGAACGTGGACAGCTTTTTTTTATTACATACAATACACACTCGCTTTCAAAATTGACGCATTTCACTCTAAAATATAGCACTAAATGATGAATTATGCATTTAATATAATTATGTGTAATTTTGCATAATGTTTCAAAAATTTCACATATTTACGCAAAAGCAAATTATGCAAATTTTGCACACCCCTAATACTGTTGCATGTAGTACATGCTAGCAACTTTACCTTTTCCATCAGGTACCTCTGGAAACACCTGCATTCTGCAGAACTGGCTTATAGGCAGTATTTCATTTCAAGCACAATGTTCTTTTCAAACTGGAATTCTCATGAGAACAAACAGGCTCTATTTCATAACTGAGGCATGAGCAATAAAAACAGTATTCCATGGGGTTACCCTGTGTGGTCTGACAGGGAATGATTCTGCTGTAAGCCTGCTTGATCTCTCCTTGAAAGAATAATGTCATGTTCCTAGTCCTGGCCTAGCTCTCTACAAATCAGGGTGATCACGTGCCTTAGTGCAATTGGCTCAATTAGGTATTTCCCATAATGCACTACTGGACAAAATGAAAGTTCAAACATGATTATTCACAAAGGTCATGCTTAAAAGGGAAGGAATCTATTCCTGTTGGTGTCCACTTTATTACTTACCTTATAATCCCTTTAGTTGTTCTGGCAATATGTAACCCGAGAATACTCCAACTTTCTATAATTTACTCCCGCAGATTTTCCAATACATTGTAAATCAACATGAGTAAATCAGGTAAAAATGTGCATGTTCATATATACTATTTTCATATTCTCAATTATATTCCTTGTGGAGGACCATGGTCTCTCACATCCCCTTGTAATATGAGGTTGTTACTTCTATTTCTCATTCGTTAAAGGCACCTTCTCCTGCTTTTGTTAATAGTAAATTAGACTGTGTATGAAGGGTGGGAAACCATCTGAAATATATTTGTGAATATCCAGAGATATACAGGTTTTTGTGTATCAACTTCATTTTAACAGGTCATGCCTTTCTTGCCCCAACCATAAATGTACAATGTATACTGTAATAAATGATTTTTAAGATTTTTGAAACTCTGCATCTGTGAACATATAGAATTGTGGATTGGTTGCTGTACGTGGCGAGTTTGCTTTCGACCTGAAGGATCCAGTTTGTCATAAAATGAAGCGAGCAAAGCCTCAATTGTCTGTGATGTCACTTGAACCACATTAATATTAACCCAGCTATAATTTTTATTCTGTAAGGATTCCCAATTTTTTTCCCCTCCACCGATCAGAAGCAGGCTCTAGAGGATTTATGGCGAGCCATACTAAACCTAAGCTCAAACAACCCAGCCCCCTTAAATATTCCTGGTGGCCTGTCTCCCACTTCACCACCCCTAGTAATCTCTGCTCAAAAATAATAGAGGCAGTGTCATTTTGGGGGCCCTGGATATGACATAGTGTGGGGGCCCAGGTAAGGGACACATTTTAACTTTATTACTCATTTCTTTTTAACTGAAGGCCTCACGAAGCCAAACAATAGTAAATTATGGGGCTGATTATGATATTGGTGGGTCCATCACCGATGGCACGTGGTGTCAGACCCACCAACATCTTACGATGGGGCGGGTGGAGGCATCAAGCAGAGGGACCATCCGCGGTGCTGCCGACGGCCTCAAAGAGCCCATTGGTGAGTCGGAAAAACACCATAATCCCCTAATGATGGCGGCTCCGCCTTCGGGATTATGATGTCATTTTCTGGCAGCCTTTCCATGGCGGCCTTTCTGACATGGAAAGGTGGTCAGTAAATGGCTTTGGGGGCCCCCTAGCAGGGCCCCTTTCCTCTAGCCCTCCACTATGGGGCTGCCACCCTAAACATCCCGGCACTGTGTGGCAGGCACCGTCATGTGCCTGGTACACGGTGCAGGGATGTTTACAAACATCCATTTTGTATGGCAGTTTGTGCTGTGGGTCTTTTCTGCCCACACACAAGCTACCATAGCAAAATAGATGTTTCCGACCACCTTATGGGCAGTCACATACTCATTGTGAGGTCAGAACCGCCGACCTATGGTGGGGTGTTTTGGGGACCAATACAGTGTCGGGTGAACGTAAGTCGCCTAACATCGTGATGAGGGCCTATGTGTTTAAGAGTTCACACAAAACTGTTGAAATATATCTTGCCTGGGGCCCCAAAAATATTCAAGATGTCTTGGCATATAGAGACAAAGTCAGAGATAGAGGTAAGCAGTGAATTAGAGCAGTTTAGATAGAGAATAGAATACACTGTTAGTTAAATAGAGAGAAAGTTCACTTTATCAGTGGGGTCCTTAGAAAGTGGGGACTCTGGGCAATTGCCCACTTTTCCCATGCCTTTAAATGTCTCTGAATACATGAAACACATTGAGCCAGATGTATCAACGCCTTCGCTGGTGCAAAGTCACCAAACATAATGGGAACCGTTGGAAAGTGTTGATTTTTTGAAACAATTATTTGTACTAGGGATTTGCTTACTTTGCATCAAGTAGACATCCCATGGGTGGCACGTTGGCATTCCCACACCACAATCCATGGTTTTTGACACAAAGTTCTATCTAGTTTCATTTGTAGATAGGGCTTCGCACCCACAGAATGTGCCTCCTCGAGGCATGCACAAAGTAGAAGTGTATATTTTCCTCCAAACTCTTCAAACTTTGCTTCTTTGGTGCAATGTACAGCATATATAGAAAGTGGGAAACATTTTAAAGTATGTCTGAGCATATTCTTTTGCTCTGGAAGGATACACTTCCAATTCAAAACCTATGCTGAGCATCAGTCACACCAGGGGCGTAACACAGGCCCCCGCAGCCCCCACATTGCGGGGGGGCCCCCAAGCCCCAAGCTCCAGGGGGCCCCTCAGCACTGCACTCTGGCCTGAGAGCTCCTGATTGAGCCTGGAGGGGGCCCCTCTTCGTACTGTGCAGGGCGGCCCCCTCAATTTTCGTTATGCCAGTGAGTCACACACCTTTGCACTATGTTAGAAAGGTGTGTGTGTGGTGTATGGCAGCCTAATTGTGCACTGGTGCTTGGAAGAGAGCAGCAGCACTATATTTTAGCAGCTGTGCCGCTGTCATGCTCTCTTCCTCACAAATACCTCAGCTCAACAACGTTGGTTGCTGTTTTATTGCATCAAATATTAGTAAATCTGCCATGTTGTCCTACCACTGTCCCCTACCGCTCTTAGCAAAACCCTTCCTTCCCCTTCCAATCACAAATAAAAATACCTGACAACCTGCCACTTTCTCCATTCAGCCTCACTAATATTCACCCCACATTTTGAGTTCCCCAAAAAGCAACTCTGTCCTACTACCCTTCCCATAAACCTCCTGGAATGATATCCCATCACCCTCCTCCCCGATCCAAACAATCAGCTAGCATTCTGCCATCTCCCCGGACTACCTCTTCACTCTTTCTCCCTGTCCGCAGCCGCGCTATCCAATCTCAGAGTCTGAATCACAAAGGGCCTCCGCACTCGTGGCAGAGGTCCTGGAGTCGTGGGGGAGTCGCCGCAGTCGGGTGGAATCTCTGCAATCAGAATTCTCAATGCAGAGATTTCCGGGAGTCTCCTCACTCTGGGTGGAGTCATCGCAATGAGAATTCCCATTGCATAAATTTCGCCCTGAGTGCGGTGACTCCACCACAAATCCAGGGCCTCCTCCTCAAGTGTGGAGGCCATTTGTGAACCAGACCCTCTGGGGGAGATTTGCTGAGATTTTGTGCCGTGTTTGCATCACAAAGGTGATGCAAATCGCCGCAAAATCTTTTTTCACCAATTTACTTTCCAGCGCTAAACTTGCTTAGCACTGGAAATAACGGAAAAGCAGTGCGAAGCAGCGCTATTGCATTACTTTGCTCCACGGGGGCGTACCTAGGGTGGTGCATGGGCCTTTCCGTGCAACCACCCAAGGTTTCTCACACTAAACCCAATTTACTAAATAAACTAGATTGGGTTTAGGTTGAGCAAACTGTGTCCTTTTCAAGTAGCTTCAAGTAGCAAATGCTTTCATTTCTCCTTCCTTTTGCAACTTTGCATGTGTGCTGCCCTTTACAGCACACATACAATGTGGAAAAATAGTTAGAGTGAGTCTGTGCATAGTATTTTGGACAGGAAGGGTTCCTTCCAGGGGTGTAACACAGGCCGCCGCATCCCCTGCAGTGTATGGGGCCCCCAAGCTCCAGGGGGCCCCCTCAGCATTGCACTTCGGTCGGGCAGCTCCAGATAGAGTCCGGAGGGGGCCCCTCCACGTACCTTGCAGGGGGGCCCCCTCAATTATCGTTACGCCTCTGGTTCCTTCCAGTACAGAACCTATGCTAGACTCACTGAGACACCCTTGCACCATGGCGCAAAGGTGTCTCTGTGGCGCACGGCAGCTGATTTCAGCGCCGGCGCTAGTGAGAGGGGAGGAGAGTTCCTTATTCAAGTAAATAGGGTGTTCTCCTCCTCTCTCCTTTTCACGTAGCGCAGTGCTGCATTTGCGGCTGCTGCAAGGCGCTACGTGAAAAAATTGTAAATCTGCCCCCCCCCCCTGTGCAAAAACCTTGAGGCGGTAAATCATTGCGCATCAGAAAACTTAGTTTAGAGGAAGTTAAATTAATTTTTACTTCTAAGACATCAGAACCGTGAATAACAGTTTTCGGGTGTTCATGCGCTCTGAATGTGACCCGTTCATAGACAGCAAACCCCCATTTAAATTGTGAATATGGATTTCAGCACACAGAACATTCTGATCCCAGATCTGTGAAAGGTAACTTGTGTTCGGACGTCACTTCCTGTTATGGTTGTATTTGATGATAACGTGCTACATTTCGACACAACGAGTGAACATAAAAAGGTGAAACGTACATCGAGAACTTGCATGACCTGTAAAGCTAATGCTGCAGCCAGAGCCTGGATTAACACCGATGGAGAGGTCATGGATTTTATTTGTGTCGATTTCGCTAATATGCCTTGAGAACAGCCTGTGGTGAGCTAACAGTGTTAAAATGTTTTGTGGACTATTTACTCTTTCAAATATATGAAAAACACTGTGTGCCCTGGGATTTTGATGAGTTTGCGAACTACGATGGAGCACCTGCATTGAGCTTTTTGAAGAATATTTTAATTTCACATTAGGATTTTTTCCAGTCCGTTTGCGCCATCTAGTGGACATACCTAGAACATCTAGTATTTTTCAGTTTCTGAAGCTGGTCGTGAGTAACTCGGATGCTAAAAAGACATTGAAAGAATATATTTTTTTATTTCTGATATAAGAGATGTGTTAAACGTACAATAATAAACTCAGCATTTCAGGTTTATATCAGCTTTCTAGGTCGTCTTATACTGTGCTGATTTTTTTTAGCATTAGACAGCTTGCTTTATTTCTGATTTTCTTTATTCATTTTTATTGCCTGTAAAGCGATCCAGCTGAGGAGGCTGTACAACCATTATATCTGGGGTGGTATTTTATGTTACCTTAGGCTGTGCTCCTGAATAAGAGTTTAGGGTACGATACCTATTACGAGTTTGTGGGAAATACCATGCAGATTATAGTGTTTAATGTCCCAAAATCTGTTGTGATGAAGGAATAGTAGCCGAGGAGTATTTTTGAAGAATATTTATTAGTCTTAGTTGCAGGATGGTATTCAAGTACAACAGCCTGCCTGCTGCTCAGCCCATACTTCAACCACCGCACCTCACCACACAGGCACCAAAACATTCCATTCATCTCCATTACATTGACATTCCACTCAGAACATTCACACTGGTTGAGCAGCTAGGAATAAAGGTAACAGTGAAAATGCATGAATACCTAAGCAAGATATAACATAACATGCAGGTTATAGTGTTTAACGCCCCAAAATCCGTATGGTACATTAAATACGTACAGTTTCCCCTGCAAAAGTTCGATAGGTTTGACCTGCCAACATTTAAAGAAGGTTGAGTTACTTAACTAATCCAATAATTATTGGAAGCAGTAAATAAAACACAACTCAGAACTCATTTGTGTAAATAGGGTTTTACGCACAGGGGGGAATTAACCAACCCACTTGTAATCAAGCCACAAGTAGTGTAACCGTTCTTGCCTATTCATATGGAGTGATTCCGTGCTATCAGAGGATGGTCATGAGCTAGATTTGATCACACCTTACTACTAGAAGGCAGGGATAATATTATGATCTGCGTAGGTGTGCACCAAGTGGAAAGGAGGATGCGTTTTTCAAGCAATGAGCCTGTTGGTATCGCTGCTAATAAACAGGCACGGAGGCTGTTCTTTCAAAAATTGTTCCCCAGCGGCATAGACCTGTTCATAGAAAAACAAGTTTAGGAAAACCAAAGGTCTGATGTTGATTACCAACCTATTGGCTTTGTCATTGCTCATTGTGTTTTTTGTTTTAATGTCTGTGATTTTTTTAAAATAGCCTCTTGTGCACATGAATGCAGTGGTGCCATCTTTAAAAGTTTGAATGTTTCTAAAAATAAAGTTTTGCAGAAATACTCGATAGAAACTTTCAGTGAGGGCCGCTCATATGCTCGAGCATGCATGCTTGTGCGCATTTGTGCATTTGCATATGTATGAACAGGTGGATGTCTTTAAATGTTGTTGTTTTTAAGTTTTATGAAAACATTCAAAGTTTGACACATGTGCATACATGTGCCTTCTTTGAATGAGTTTTTGGGTTGTAAGGAGTAAATTATTTTCTCTTCAACCACCTTTTCTCACCCCACTCATTCCTAGAGAGCTTGTCTCCTGTTGATAGATACTCCAAGGAAAAAAGTATTATACATTCTAGTTTCGTTTCCCTCCAAGATGGTGTCCTTCTTGCCTCTTATTATTGATATAAGTAGGAAGTCCCTTCCTTTCCCCACCCATCCTCCCCTCCTCCCCTCTACCCTCCCCTCGCCATCCCTCTTCTCTTCTCTTCTCTTCTCTTCTCTTCTCTTCTCTTCTCTTCTCTTGTCTTCTCTTGTCTTGTCTTGTCTTGTCTTGTCTTGTCTTGTCTTGTCTTGTCTTGTCTTCTCTTCCCCTTCCCCTTCCCACTTCACTTCACTTCACTTCACTTCTCTTCTCTTCTCTTCTCTTCTCTTCTCTTCTCTTCTCTTCTCTTCTCTTCTCTTCTCTTCTCTTCTCTTCCCTTCCCTTCTCTTCTCTTCTCTTCTCTTCTCTTCTCTTCTCTTCTCTTCTCTTCTCTTCTCTTCTCTTTTCTTTTCTTCTCTTCTCTTCTCTTCTCTTCTCTTCTCTTCTCTTCTCTTCTCTTCTCTTCTCTGCTCTTCTCTTCTCTTCTCTTCTCTTCTCCTCTCCTCTCCTCTCCTCTCTTCTCTTCTCTTCTCTTCTCTTCTCTTCTCTTCTCTTCTCTTCTCTTCTCTTCTCTTCTCTTCTCTTCTCTTCTCTTCTCTTCTCCTCTCCTCTCCTCTCCTCTCCTCTCCTCTCTTCTCTTCTCAGGCCTATTCCTTCTCTGTCAAAGCAACTGTTAAGGTATTTCTCGAGTTATTCACTTTTACCTTGTTTCACTGTCTTTCTAAGATTTTGCCTTATACTTATACAGCTATGCGCTATCTCAGATCTGCTTGTATAACTAAGAGTTTTTTGGTGTCTCGAAGTGTGTTTCCTTGCAGCACCTCCTGACTTTGGCTGTCTTTTCCCTGCTTGTTTTACTTCCTGCTTTAGTTTAGGGGCTCTCTCTTCCATCCTTCCTCCCTTTCTTTCCCTGTATTATGTCCTTTCCTGTGCCATCCACTTGGCGTGGCCACAGCCATCCTGGACTGTGGTAGGGCTGATTGCGCCTCACTGGTAGAGCGAGGAAAACCACCAGTTCTCTGTCCAGTCATCGTCTGCTTCCACTTCTCCGCTGGACTCAGGTTCCTTATTTTGGTGGTGCGTAGGCAAGTGGCATTCAAGATGGCCACCTCGCCATGAGTTCCAAGAGGTCATGGTGCTTTAAAACAGCATACAGCATATTTTCTCATGTTGGAGACTCTATATTTTGGATCTCCATGGCACCCTAATGTCCTACACAAGTAGACTTCTGCTGTGAACGCTTTATTTTAGTTTTGTTTTTTCTGTGATTCCATGATGATAAAAATGGCTTAATTATCTACTATGACATGAATTCATTTGATGAGGAACTCCCTTACTCATACTCTCCTCTACAGTACCTGTTTAACAGTATCTTTAACCTGCCTGTTTCAATATTCCCAATATTTCCTTTTCTCTCACCTCCTAAATATGAACCACCAATTTTAGGAATTTTAGCGCAGTGCTCATATGAATAGTATGATGGTCATTACACTCCTATTGAATGAATTTTCTACCATGGGGTATCCTTATGATGTATTATCTACCACTGAGGTGGTCTCAAGTTTTTCACTCCTTTCAAATTGTTGGATTATATTGCGGTGCATTAGATATCTTTCCATATTCCCTACTAGTGAGATTATTTTATCACGTTGAGCATCTTTTCTCCTTTATCCATCTCTTGTCTATGTGCAGATCAATCGCTTTACTTATTAAAGTCTTTCACACTAAATTTAATCACAAGGAGATGTTTGTGAAAACCTAGCTTATATTAAATCTGTGTCTTAGGGCGTGGCTAAGGCACCGTAGGGGATGGCCGCTGTTCGCGGGAGCTCCTTGGACACGTTGCGGTAATGGGAGCTCTCCGGGGATTTCAAACGAGTACCTGGTCTTCAAGACTGCCTCCAATTACGGCGGAACTCCTGCTGCTTCTCCGGAGACCTTTATGGATGAAAGCGGTGAAGGGGAAAATGCCGTTTTTCGAATCCTTGCTGCTCGGGATGCGCGAGTAAGTAACGACCGCCATTTTGTCTGCAGCACCGATTCCAGCGGCCGCTGTCAGTCTTCTGCCTCACACGGTAACTACGTTTTTTCTTCCAAACGCTCCTTATTATGGAGACATTTATTATGGAGACATCTCTTATGGAGTATTGCAACCTGACTAATTTCTACTGCTTATGAGGATATGAAATCTTGTACCTCAACCCTCACAACATGGCTGCCATTTTGTGGTTAATGCTGAAGCCTCAGAGCCCTTGCTGTGTAATTTGAGTTAAATTTTACTGCTTTTGAACTGCCTACTGTTTTCAGCTTCGACTCTAATTAAACGACTGCCATTTTAAATTGGATGTGATTACAACGCTTACATTGTAGGTGCTTGGTCACCTTTTTTCTCAAAAGTTCTGAGACTGCCATTCTGACTTTTGTTGCGCGTGGATGGGGAGACAGTCTCACGTGATATTTCAATAATTTTTTATGTGTTTACCATCCCCTTGGCATATTGACTGTCCCGTCATACCATTCACTGATCCTCTGCTATTCAGACACTCATTTTTGGCTGACCTCTATAGACATTGAATTTAGCTCTTCTCTGAAGCCTCTCCTACTGCTCCTCCTTCTAATGGCAACACCACGCTACAACCGGAATTCTTCTCAGCAAATCACTACACCCAACGGATCCTTGGAAGACCACAATCCTTTTAGTGTACTACAAGACAATATGGAGGATGCAACAACTGACTCTTCTACAACTAAAAGTTCCTCTCCCCATGCTTCTCGCACAACCTCAAAAATGTAATCTAAATTACCATCCACGTCTGCCTCTACTCCTGGAAAGCGGGTGAAAGCGAATCCTCCCTCCCCTACTAATACTTCTCCTTCTATTTCTATGGAGCTGTTGCTTGAGGAAATTCGTTCACTTAAACCCTATATGGCTGAAACAAATACACGTCTACAAAATCTCGAAGTTAATTGGTCGCACACTGAACAAAAAGTCGAGGATCTTGAGAAAAAAGTCGCTACAATCCAAAAGGCCACTGGCCAAGTTCCTTGTCTTCACAGAGAAATTCAAAATCTCAAGCAGCAGGTTGAAAATTTAGAAAACAGAAACAGACGTAATAATCTTCGCATTTACGGGCTTGCAGAAGGCCTTGAAGGATCAAATCCTTTATCTTTCTTCCAATCATTTTTACCTAAGCTTCTTGGCCTTCCAAATTCTCCATCCTTGAACATTCAGAGAGCACATCGTTGGGCTCAATTTCGAGTTCTGCTGTCTCCTCTCCCTCTTCAACAAGACCTAGGGGGGGTCATCTTGTACTTTTTAGAGTACACAGACTTACTTAAAGTTCTGCAGGCTGCCAAGCAGAAAGGAAAGATCACTTGGAATGGCTCTAATCTCTTTTTTGCACAGGATTACGCCAAAGCTACTGCTGACCGTCGGAAAAGGTTTTTGGAAATGAGGCCTGCTCTTCGCACTTTGAATGCTCCTTATGGCTTATTCCACCCGTGCCTCTTCAAAGTGACTTACAACAATAAAACAACGAACAATGAGGATCCAGAGTTGCTTCAACAATTCCTGAACTCTTGTAGGGAAGACTCTATGGACATTCCTCAAGCATAAATGTTTTGAATATCAATCCATTTTATGTTATTGTATTTGTTATACCTTTGTCACTGTTCTATTTTGTTGTCTTGCCGTAAATCCAGTTGTTAATATTATTTCTTTTTGAACCCCTTTAGGTGCAGTTGTTGTGACCCTTTGATATATGTTATCTTCATGTTCCCTGGAGACCGTCCTCCTTGTGCTGCGTCCTCACGGAGTCCGCGACCCGGTGTGCTATCTTCCTCATGTGGTCCCACCATCCACTTTATCATTGTTTTGTTGTGGTATGTCTTTTCGACATTTTATTTTACTATCAAATGCTACTTTTAGATAGTATTTTTGTTCTGTGTTTTGTTCTCCCTCAGCTCTCTCCTTACATGTTTTTCTCCTTTGACCTTTCCTCTTCTCACTTTTCTTTTTTTTGCAATCTTGGCTGTCATCTATTACTTTAACACTGTACCTATGTTTTGTGTTTCCTTCTCTCTCAATCATTTGCTTCCCTATTTTTCTCCTTTTTCTTTCTCTCTATCTTTTTCTCCATTTATTTCCCTATACCTTACAATATTATTCTTATTCTTATCCTCTTTCTCTTTTCATCCTTGAGTCTCTCTTGCATTATTCTGCTCTCTAACTTCTTTCCTGTATATACTGAAAATATTTATGCTTATACTATTTGCATAATAAATGTTCATGTTATATTTGATGGTTCATTTTTAGAGTTGTAACTTGGAACGTTAAGGGAGTAAATAATCCCATTAAAAGACAAAGGGTGCTGACACATTTAGCCAGATTAAACACTGATATTGCATTAATTCAAGAAACGCATTTATCAGAAGTTGAGGCTTCTAAATTGAAACGTAGTTGGGTAGGCAATGTTTTTTATTCCCCTGCCTTAGGTAAAAAAAAACCAGAGTTTCTATCTTATGCCATAAGAAATACCAAGTAACAGTTACGCATCAAGAAGCTGATTTAGAGGGTCGTTGGGTGATTGTCAAACTTCTTATAAATCAAATACCTCTTCTTCTTTTTAATGTGTACGCACCAGTTAATGTAGATAGCACATTTTGGTCACAGATATCAGATAAACTTATTTTGTTTGATGATGACTATATTATTTTTGGTGGGGATTGTAACCAGGTTTTTGACCCTATTTTGGATAGAAGATCTTCTGTTAAATTTACGACCAAAAAGATGCATTCACAATTCACATCCTCCATACGCCGTAAATCTTTAGTTGATATCTGGAGGCTTTGTAATCCTACTACTCAGAAGTATAGTTTCTATTCTCCTCCTCATCACTCACAATCTCGTATAGATTATCTCTTTCTCAGTAAACCCTTATCCCAACAAATTTCACATTCTGAAATTGGCTCTATTTTGATATCGGACCATGCTCCAGTTTAAGCTGATTTTGAGTTACTCTCTTTTGCCCCTCATTCAGGCAGATGGCGTTTTAACAATGTGTTGCTATCAGATCCGAATTTCACAAACCAATTCACTTCTTTTGCTTCGGAATTCTTTTCTTTCAAGTCTACCCCAGATTCTTCTCCTGTAATGGCTTGGGATTCCTTTAAAGCTGCTGCCAGAGGTTTTATTATAAATTTTGTCTCAAAAAAGAAAAAGAATTTTCAAGAAAAAAACTCCAAATTACTTTCTAAAATTAAACAGCTTGAATATGCTTATTACCATTCGAACTCCGAATCCGCATTGAAAAATCTTATTGATGCAAAATTTACTTTTAACAAAATATCTACTGAAGCTGGCAAATTTTGCATCGAAATAAGCTCCATAGTTACTGCCGAGTGGTCTGATAAATGTGACGGGAGGTATTTAACATCTTTAACAGAATCTACTAAGGTATGGCTCACTAATACAAAGTCTATTCTGGATTGGTGGCGGTATTTTTGGTTTCTAAAAGAGAAACCCAACTGTTCACCTGCCCTCAACCTCCAAATATCCACATAACCGTACTGCTTCATTTCACTAAGCAAAAAGGATCTGGATTTTGATGGGATTCGAGATCGACTATTACGTGATTTATCAAGAGTGGGGTCTAAGACGATATTAAAATCGCCTGCAAAAATTACAGGCTCTGGGAGGGACATAAGGTGAGAAAAAATTGCCTCCAAAGATGACGGATCGTCCTGATTAGGACCATAATACCCCACAATAGTAAACTGATTACCCAAAATAGCCATGTAGGCAATCACCCATCTACCCGCTGGGTCAACCTTAAAATCTAACACTTTAGCCCTGAGTTGTTTTTTGAAGATAATTGATACTCCTCTACAAGTCAAGGACTGAGAAGTAGAAATTGAAAAGTCGATCCACTTATTCTCCTTAACTAACGCATCCATTTCGTCTTGGACCAGATGCGTCTCTTGCAGGATGATCAGCTGTGCCTCAGAATCCCGAAGATATTGAAGTATCTTCCTTGCCCTAGATTTAGTACGGAGGCCATTTACGTTCCAGGATATTATTTTTAAATTAGCCATTTGTCTTCAATGCCTCTCAACTCCCCCCAGAGACTTGGGACATCACCTGTATGACCTAAGCTACTGTCTGATAGATGCATATCTGAAATTATCCTACCACCATTGGAATACAAAAATGCACAAGGTTGGCACATGAGGAATTTTATAAGACATTTTACCCCGTGACCCCTATACCCCCCCACCCCCCCCCTCCCACCCATGGAGAACCCTTGGTGTATCCAACCGGAACAGATCCAGTAGATAGCACCCCCATCTCAGGCTCCCGTGACCCACCCTTGACGCTAAAAACCAATCCCCCTTCAAAAGGTAATCTAATTACTCACGTGTTCTAACAAAATGTGTGAAATGTGTGAATGCGGTATATGTACCTGGGAGTTTGTAAATACAGCAAGGATAGAACAAGAACAGGAGAAAGGAGAGGAGAAGAGAAAACCGAATAAAATTTCCTGTCCTTCACCAACGATATATATATATATATATATTTTTTTTTTTCCTTCCACCATTCCTCTTTTTTTTTTTTCCCATTCCCAGACTCCCCCATTCCCCTTCTCTCTCCCCCGTGGTAGTTGTGTTGTAGCATATACTACCTCAACAAATATGAAAAAATGTGAAAAAAAAACAAAACTAAATTCAATATCTACAAACTACTAATATGTTTTAACACTCAGGGGCCCATTTATTATTTGATCTGTATTTTTACACAAGGTACATATCAACCAGCTGCTTTATTGCCCAACTCCAAAAGGAGCTCGTCAGCGGCTTGCACTGACCTAATGTTAAACATCTTATTGTTGAACATCACCTTCAGGGCTGCAGGGAACACTAGCTGAGCCGTTGCCCCCAATTTTCGAAAAGCCTCAAGCCGCCTTCCAAACTCCCACTGCTTCTCTAACGTGACCCTAGAAAGGTCAGATCTAATGAGAAAAGTAAATCCTTTTCCAAGGAGGGATTTTTGTTTTAGGGCTAAGTTGAGGATCTGTTCTTTGAGTGCATAGGTATGGAAATTAACCAAGATTTTACGAGGTTTAGGTCTTTGTGGGTTTCTCCTGAACGGATCTCTATGGACCCTCTGAATGTCGATGGTCAGTTCCTCTAGAGAATTATCGAGACATAATGACTCCTTTAAAAGTTGCGCCACAAAGTTTTTAACATCGGAACCCTCGGAGCCTTCAGGCATATTAAGTATGCGTATATTGGCTCTCCTGGCATTGTTTTCCAATAATTCCATCCTATCAAGTAGAGCCTGATCCTCTTTTCGCAGATTGACGATGTCTTCCTTAGCTTTGTCCAAATAGATAGACATTGCAGCAACCTTATCTTCTAGCTCCCCTGTCCTAGATGTTAACCCATCGATCTTTTTGTCTAAGGACTCACAGTAGCTCCGAATGTCCGCCTGATTAGCAGAAGACTCTTCAAACCCCTTCTTAATATCACGGGACAGGGTTGAGAACATTGCCAGAATAGAAGCCGCAGAGATTACACCCCCTGTATCTGAATCCACTGGGGATATCGGGTCGGGACTAGCAGAATCTCCTGCCCCCCCTACTTCACTTGCGTTACCATGGCATCCCCCCTCCGGAAACTGAGGTTTGAGAGTCTCAACTGAGTCACTGGTCTCTAAATCTGGCTGAATCAAGTCCACCTCAGACAAAACACATTCAGAAGTGAGCTTAGGGCCAGAGTCTCCGCCAGAAGGGGCACCAGAGGCAGAAAGACAGTTGATAGCTGGAACTTCCATAACACTTAGGGTACTCGAGGCGGGCATACCTTTAGCGCCAGTATCCATTGCCGTCGAGAAGGAAGACATGCCCTGAGCATCCGTCAAACGAAGCACCTGTGGTACGACTTTAAAGTATGAGCGCAGAGACGGGGTTATCCTCGAGTTCAAATCAGGTGGCACACTTGAATCCCTTTTATGTTTAGCTTTGCCTCTAACCCCGTTTAATCTTGTACCCTTCGATTTCACTTCCACAGACAAATAAGATGAGGCTTTCTTACCTTCAGAGGATGAGGGTCCGCCGTGTACCAAATCAGCCAGATTTACCTGTGAGGTAGGAGCAGGCTTCTTCCACTGTACATTTACGGGCTCCTTACCTCTTCTACGTGAGCCTCTGCCTTTAGACGACTGCTGCTGTGGCTGCTGTAGCGGCTGTGGACACTTTTTAGCTAACTCCTCCGGGAGCTCCCCCCCCCCTCTTCTCCACTCTCCACGTTCTTTGCGCCCGCCGGGCAGTCAACCCCTCCTTTACCCTCCACCGCACCTCGAGAAATATATTTGAGCTTCTGAGCCTGGGAAGAGATATTACACGCAGCAAGTGACAAACATCGCGCCTTCCTTCCACGGCGCAGCGCCAGGGCGGCTATGGACCACAATCCTAACTTTAGAACAGCTGGCAATGCATATTGATTGGGGGGGGCAACATCCTCTACCCCCGCTGTATTGCCGCTGCCTCCACCGCAAAACTCGCTTCCTGCGGTCATAGAGAGGGAAAGCAGCCCGGCTACCCCCGCCTACCCCGCCTACACCGAGCGGAGCCGGAATCCAGGTAAGATCGTTAGATCGTTAGAACACAAACACTTCGAGATTCCTCCCGACACTCGCTTTTCGTTTAGGAAATGAACCTGGTTAGGAATCCTACACTCCGGATTACTGGGGAACATTTTAGACGCGCATTTACAAGCGTCTAAGCAGAGCACATCAGGAGCCTGATTCCGGAGCGCTGCAGCGATCAGCCGACCGCCGCCATGTTCTGGAGCTTATTTCGATGCAAAATTTGCCAGCTAGAAGTTGGTCCTTTGATCGCTCCTTACTTTCTCACCCGGATGATGTTCTTTTTTTTAAGTCTGAGGTGAGTCACTTTTTAACAACAAATGTAGGATCGACAAGCATCGGAGTGGTGTGGGATTCTCTTAAAGCTTTTGTTAGAGGTCTTATCACAAACAAAATGGTTTATAGGAGGAGGCAATACAAGGAAGCAGTGACATCGGTGGAAGCAGACATAGCTAAGACTCAGTTAGAACTAGACGCTGATTCCACTACAGCAGAAGATCGCTCTCTTTTGTCTGGAAGGTTAATTTCTTTAAAAGGCCACCTCGCTTCCGTCTTAAATCAGCGAATACAAGAGAGATGGGAGGCCAGTAAGCTTGCTCATTTTCAGTATGGAGAGGGAGCAGGGAAGCTATTGGCATGGAAATCCAAAACAGACCAAGTTCGTAACAACATCGAGGTGATTAATGTCAATGGCTTCCCTCTCTCCCGGGATGAAGATATTAGATCCGCCTTCAGAGATTTTTTTCAAAATATCTACTGTGAGGATAAGAACATCAGCTCGGTTAGAATTAAAGACTGGCTTAGTAAGATCACATTTCCAGCGCTCTCTGAGGAGCAAAGTGAGAGGTTAGATAGTGTAATCTCGGGGGAGGAAGTCATCAAGGCCATACATAATGCCAAAAAAGGGAAGGCGTCAGGTACTGACGGCCTACCGGCTGAAATCTATAAAGCCCTGGAGCAGGAACTTGTCTCCTTCTTGGTACTACTGTTTAATGACATTCTACTGGATGGGGGTCGGCCCCCGACATCTTGGGACAGTGCGTCTATCACTGTAATCTTAAAACCAGGGAAATCGCCTACTGCATGTGGTTCTTATAGGCCAATCTCCATACTGAATGTTGATTATAAAATTTTTGCCTCAATTCTGGCCAATAGACTAGCTTCGGTTGCCCCCAATATCTTACACCCGGATCAGAAAGGGTTTGTTAGGGGGAGACAGCTACATGAACTAACTTTTGATTTAATAGGCGCTATCGACTTGGCAGTTTTGGAGTCCCTCCCCCTGGCGGTTCTCACCTTGGATGCCACCAAGGCCTTCGACAGAGTTAATTGGTCGTATCTGTCGGAGGCCCTGGCAAAGTTCAATGTGGGAGCCGGGTTTCGCCGGGCAATTAGTTTATTGTATCAGAATCCAAGTGCCTGTGTACTGATTAATGGCATCTTGTCTGACCCCTTCAACATCTCGAGGGGTACGCGACAGGGCTGCCCACTTTCCCCACTTCTTTTCGATCTTTATGTGGAACCATTCGCTCAAAATTTAAGAAACAATGTTGACATCAAGGCGTTCACGTACAGGGGTTGGGAAAGGAAAGTGGCCCTGTACGCTGATGATATCCTTATTTTCACCTCTGATGCCCGTACGGCTCTCCCCAAAATAGTTAAGCTAGCCTCCGAATTTGGTGTTGTGTCCGGTATGAGATCAACGCCTCTAAAACCGAGATGATGACATGGGGTATGGACAAGAACTTCTGTATCTCGGGTATTCAGCCGGGGAATAAATTGAGATACCTGGGCCTCGATATTGTGGAAAATATAGATCAAATTGCAGATATCAATTTTTCCAAAGTAGCTAAGGACTGCCATAAGTTGCTTCAGTCCTGGTTCCATCTTCCTCTGTCTTTATTAGGAAGGGCTAATTTGGTTAAGATGGCTATTTTGCCAAAGATTTCCTTTCTTTTCAATACTATCCCCCTTTACTTCGATCCAAACCACATTAAAACTTTTCAGGCCGAGATTAATACCTTTATCTGGAATAAACATCTTCCAAGAATCTCGTGGAAAAAGTTAAGGAGGCGCAGGGAAAAGGGGGGGGCTGGCCACACCCGATATCCAGGTCTATGCCTGGGCGTTCCAGTTGTCTCATGCTAGGGTGCTGCTAAAAAAAACATTGGAATGTGGGGTGGGATCCCTATACACTACTCTGCTTAGGGGAGAGGGGGTCAGTCAGTCTGGGTTCCTATTGAAATTCGGTGATCCCAAGTTCTTTAAAAAAATTAAATTGAAAATTCTATTGGGAATGGCAAAGACTTGGGCCCAGGTTTCCAAATCTATCAAAATAGGGTACTATAGCAGTAGAACTCCCCTATGGGATCTCCCTGATAATCCATCTTGGTTGGGAGACTCACTTGCAATACCCATTAGAGAGGCAGGTGTGGAGGTCTGGGGTGATCTATTTGTTGAAGGGGAATTGCTCTCCTGGGAGTGTTTGAGTAGAAAGAATGGCCCTGGCCTTGCTAAGCTAAAATATCTGCAGATGGCTAGCTGGTTTCGTTCCTATTCTACACAGCCCTCTCGTAAAAATAAATTCCCAGTGGGGGGTTATAGTACTCTTATTACTCTGCTAATTGATAGACCCCCTGCTAAGAAGGAGATCTCGTCCTGGTACAATCTGATTTTGGATGAGATGGACGGATTATTTAATCTTCCACAGGAACTCTGGGGGGCTGACATATTAAGTAATACGGATTTGCATGAGGTCTGGAGAACATCTTGTAGACTGCTGTGGGATGTGGTGAAACCGGCATGGTTGCGTAGGAACCACATCTTTACTATCCACAGAGCATATTATTCCCCCCTTCGACTTTCTAAATTTACTCAGGGGAATATGGTGGGGTGCGCTAGATGTGGTCTCCTAGCAGCCTCTGACATCCACATGTTTTATGATTGCCCCCTTCTGTCTCAGTTTTGGGAAGCCATCTGTAAGATCCTGACGTCCTCAATAGACTCCAGAATAACTGTACATCCTCAGTTGGTGATCTTCGGAGTCTTAGAGGGGGTCTCCAGCTCAGCAAAGAAGCTAGTATTTTACGCTATACTACTGGCTAGAAGAGAGATATGCAGAAAGTGGAAGGATCCTTTACCTCCCTCTATCAATGATTGGTATGCCTCTACCCTGCAGGTTTCTAAGTTGGATTTGGCTAGAGCTGGGAATCCAGCCAAAAGATCATTTTGGCATCTTCTTAAATGGGATCAGTGAGACTCTGGGGTTTTTTTTTTTTTTTTTCCCCAGGTCCAATGATTAAGCCATATTTACAACTGCTTGGCATAAGCGGTACTTTGATTCCCTTCTTTCAGCATTTGGGTGGCACCCCAGCTGAACTTCTGAGGTTATGGTATGGCGGTCCCTGGTATGTCAAGCTTTTCTGCTGTGGGATGAGGTCCCGGCTCCATGACTATCCCTCCCAGTTGGTTCGAACTGTGTCAGCATATTGCTTGTAATCCGATTGATTGCGCATCTATAACCTCGGTGGCATATGAGGACAAAAAAAATAAATAAAAAAAAATAAAAAATATCTACTGAAGCTGCTTCTTCTTATCTTCTAAAATGTAGTGCTCGATATTATGGAGGTCAAAATAAGATGGGGAAATTGTTAGCAAATTATCCGAAAATCAGACGTGAACGAACCAAAGTAGAATCTATACGTAATGACACGTGTGCATCTTTATTTAAAGACTCATATAATATATTAAAAGCATTTGTTTCTTTCTAAAAAAAATGTATACACCCCTGAACAACAGCCAAATTCGATAGATCCCTCTACTTATTTTCAATCTTTTGAACTGCCTTTGCCCCACGACACAGATTTTTCTTCCTTAGAGACTGATATCACGACCTCTGAAATTACACATACTATATCACTATTAAAAAGGGGAAAGGCCCCAGGTCCAGATGGGTTTACTATTGAATTCTACGCCCATTTCGCTAATTTCTTACTTCCTCATCTTATATCTCTTTACAATTACTTTATCTCTAGTGGTTCTTCGTCTGAGACTTTTCAAGAGGCCATGATTTGTTTAATTCCTAAAGACAGTAAAGATCCATCTCTGTGTAAAAATTATAGACCAATTTCTTTAGTCAATCTGGATTATAAAATCTTTGCTAAAACCCTAGCACTTTGCATAGACCCTATTTTACCTAATCTTATTGGTCCTGAGCAATCGGGTTTTGTAAAAGGTTGTTTATCTTCTGACAATTCCAGAGTCTTTTTTAATATTATCAGCAAAGCATCTTCCCTTGATTATCCCATCGCGGCTATCGCTTTGGATGCAGAGAAGGCGTTTGACAGAATCGGTTGGGATTTTATGTTTCAGGCACTAAAATGGATCGGATTTCCCCCTAAACTAATATCTCTTATTTCATATTATATTCTAATCCTAAAGCTTCTATTTTTGTGAACGGGAAAACTTCAGATTATTTTCCTCTCTCTAGGGGAGTACGTCAAGGTTGCCCCCTCTCTCCTCTTTTGCTTATAATAGCCCTGGAACCCTTTCTAACTAAAATTAGACTGGATGAAAAGATTACTGGCTTTCAGCTTGACTCCTCTCATGTAAAATTATCTATTTATGCAGATGATATTCTTTTATACTGTTCCAATCCGAGTACCTCCATCCCTGCCTTTTTATCTCAGGTTGATCATTTTTCTCGATTATCTGGATATCGTCTTAATTCTGATAAATGTGAGGTTTTACCTCTAAATGTTCTTTGTCTTAAACAAGATTTTATACAAACGGGCTTTTCCTGGCAAACATCTAAGATTAAATATTTGGGCTTATGGTTCTCCTCCTCCATTTCAAATACATTACAGATAAACTTTGATAGCATAACAAAGGTTCTTTCTGATTCTATTGATCGTTGGCATCCACTTTTTCTCTCTTGGTGGGGACGTCTAGATTCTATCAAGATGATGCTTTCTCCTCTGATCCTTTATCTTCTTTCCATGATTCCAGTTCACATTCCTGCCTTATTTTTTGAGAAAATTGATTCTCTTTTAACCCAGTTTTTGTGGAAAAATAAACCTTCATGTATTGCTTTGTCTGCCCTAAAGGCAGATAAATCTTCTGGAGGCCTTAAATTTCCTGATTTTAAATCCTATGATTATGCCTTCTCTTTGAAACAGTCTTCTCGCTGGCTCTCTGAGACACATCAAATTCATCCTCCCGTCTGGCTAAATATAAAAAAATACTTTTTGTCCCCTTTTGATTTTAAAGAATCACTTGCCTTTACTAACAATAATTCTCTTTTTCATGCACCAGTTCTCTCCTATACGCGTAAAATCCTTGTACCTCTTCTTCCTTTTTCTTATCCTTCCACCGCTTCCTTAGACCAACAACCCATCTGGTATAATAAATTATTACGTATTAACAATCACACAATTTATTGGAAAACGTGGAAGCTTAAGGGGTTGCTATGGATCTCCCAGCTATTAGTTAATAACTTACCCAGGTCCTTTTTGGATTTACAATCACAATTTTCATTACCATCCTCGTATAAGGCTAAATATACCTTACTCAGCTCCTCTCTTTCCAAATATCTACCCTCCTTACCGGCTACTTCCACTCCTCCATCCAAATGCTCCACTATTTTTCCTTTATTATCATCTTCCCCATCTGCCTCTTCTTTAAATAAATGCTTGTTTTTCACTTCGGTTAGAGATAAAGGGAAAGCTGAATCGGCTTGGGAAAAAGACTTAGCCAAATGTTGGCCTATCTCCCTTTGGGATAAGCTATGGCTAAAGATTCATAAAACGTCAAGGGCTGCCAATACTTCTCAAACTCTATATTTCATCAATAAACGTATTTTATTTACTCCCGTGAAGTTGGCTTCTATTTCTCTTGCTTCTTCTCCCGCCTGCTGGTCCTGTTCCTGTGTACATGCTGACCAAAAACACATGCTCTTTGATTGCCCTCCCATTTCTAGCTTCTGGAGCTTGTTCTGGTCTCAAATTAACAAAATCTTTCATACCCAAATTCCTTTTTCACACACTACCATTTTCCTAGGTTCATTATCATCGGCCTGGTCTTCTTTATCCCCTAACTCCAAACTAATTGATCTATTATTAGCAATAGCTTTGCATTTGATTACCTTTAATTGGAAACAAGCAGATAAAGTCACGTTCAATGCATGGTGGGATGCTGTTTGCTTTCATCATAGACTAGATACTAATTTTGTCACCCCCATATCTCTTTCCATCAAAAAGGATCTTCTATGGCTCCCATTATCCTCCTACCTAACCTGTGTTGCATCCGCCAATATTACGCCTGTTACTATTCCCAAAGAAGTCCGTAAACCTCCCTGATATACTTATGTCTTTTTGTTTCTCTCACATCTCCACTTATAATTACTCCTTTCGTTGTATTGCTTTAACTACAGTTAGTCTATATTTTATACATTTTATTTTTTTATGCTTATAAGTTTTGAATTCAGGTATAATGTCTAATTTTGATGATGCCTTCCTTTTTACTTTTGACCTCCCTTGTTCCCTTTTTTTTTTCCTGATCCCTCCCCCCTCGTCCTTTTTAGATCTTGCCTGAGCCAGCGCTTTAGCACTGCTCTCGCGAGAGCTTTTGTAAACGGGGGATTTGGAAGTGCAAACTAGTGCTTTCAGGCCGCCAACTACAGTACATGTGCGCCGGGCGCGCACACCATTTGGCAGCCTGCGTGATCATTTCGCGGCCGCTTTGATGTTCTCAGTGAGCCGTGCGGCCACTGAGAACATCAAAGCGGCCGCGAAAGTGCACACCATTTGCCACCCCCACCCTTATCCCACTTCCTGCTTGTTTTACTTAAAGCGCGAGGAGCTTTCTATCCCTAGCGTGCGCTTCAACGTTCCTCCCCCACCACAGAGTGCGACTCGCGGCCGCGCGTCTTCCACAACTCCCGGGCTTGTTCTTCTCTGCTCTTTACCTCGCCCCTGCTCTCCCGCCTTGCTCTTCTCTTTTTGGTGGTGTCAGCTCTCCTTTGCTCCTTAGCCCTGCCTCACTTTCCCATGTTGAACACTCTTCCTTGTTCCCTTCTGAATCCATTTATATTTGTCCTACGTCCGGCCACGCTACACATCTCTCGGCCCAGAAACTGTAAGCCTGCCTGTTATTAGTGTAGTAGTCCTCTCTCAAACCTCTGCAGCCTTCACGTCACTCACCGTAAGTGCAAACTCTCTTACTCGTTACTGAGGCTGTGTGAAGTGTTTACTGACAGAGTGACTCTGATCGGAGTAGGCAGCGTCACGTGACGGCAGTGTGTTTAATGCAGAAACGAGGCTCACTTGAGCCTTCCCGATCTCGACAGTAGCACAGGCCGGGGAAATGGCTTTGGCCTTTAAGGGGACAAGTACACCTCCTTCGAGGGCAGATGACACCGAGGCAGGCGGCACAGTGCAGTGTGCATGTGGGAAAACACCCGGACGCCCCAAAGAAGCACCCCAGCAAGGGGGGAGCTCATGGATTCTGTTATAGTGCCATAACTTTTCTTAAAAGTGTTGTGGCACTGACTACTTGATGGGTAGAGCAGTCAGGGACGTTAGCCTGCATCGAGTCATGAGATTTTCATTTGAATCCTACAAAACTTTAGTGCCCCGCTTTTGAACCAGTCCATTCCTGCCGACACGAGGAATTGCTGTGGAAAGTTGTCTTCCTGAAATAGATGAACTCTTTCTGCCAGGACATCTTTGAAATTCTTACCTGCTGTAATCTCATGTTATGATAACAATCCAACTATCAACGTGTCACGAATCCCTTTCCACTGAGGCGGACACCTAGCATCCCCTGGGTGACCGAAGAGACCCCACTAGAGCAGAGGCCTTAATAGGTGACATTATTCAGCTCCTCTTCCACTTCCTACCATCGAGAGACCCCACTACAGCAGAGGCCTTAATAGGTGACATTATTCGGCTCCTCTTCCACTTCCTACCATCGAGAGACCCCAGTACAGCAGAGGCCTTAATAGGTGACATTATTCGGCTCCTCTTCCTACCATCCCCCACACCAGGAAAGCAACAGCACGGCTTGAAAGGTCATGCATACCTTGTGAGTCTATGACAGAAAGATGCTGCACATGGTAAAGGTTGTTGACCTGGAAGCATACGTTTGCAGACTGTGCTCCTGTACTTCACCTGACCCCACCATCTTCCAAGCGAGAGGGTAAGAAGAGGAAAGCAATCATAATGTGTTTCACAAAAACACAAACAATTCACAGGCCGGGGGAAGGTTAAATCTAATAAAATTGGATTTTTGCCACAGTATATTGTGGATTTAAGGATTACATGCTCGCGAGTAAATAGCAGGAAGCCTACATCTGATTCAAAAGACTTTGAAACAAGCATTGGCATAGCCAATAGGTCTCTCATTTGGGACCTTATAAGTGTTTAACCATGCAACAGTTTCTGTTGTTGCACCAAGGATATTCTGCTGCATAACTAAATACTTACAAGGTCCCAAAAGCGAGACGTGTTGGCTATGCCAATGCTTGTTATAGATTGTTATTGATGAAGATTGTATTCTTTGAATGTTTATATCTCTTTTTCCATGTGAAGTCTTCGTATCTTCAGTAAATTGATTTCTTCAATGAAATTTAAACTTTAAAAAAAAAATCTGTGTCTTCTGCATCTGGTGCCAAACTGAAAAAAATGACCCTCCCTCTCTGAATGCAGCTTCTAACAATCATGGCCTTGACAAGATTCTTGACAAAATAAGAGCATTGCAACCTTTTATGATTGCTACAAATGCAAAACTGCAGCAAATTGCAGACAAATGGAGAATAGACTGACACAAGTGGAACAATGTGTCAGTGACATTCAGGATTTGACTTCCACAATTTCAAAAAATGGAAGAAAAGGTTTTTAGCTTCAAAAGCACACTGAAGACTTGGAGAACAGAAACAGGAAAATAATGTATGTATATATAGTAAGTTAGAAGATGTTGATGGTGATGACATCATTGTTGTCGTCAAAAGATTTTTCCTGATCTTCTTGATATTTGTAAATCATCACTGCTTATTCTGCAAATAGCTTATCGAGTGGGGAGATCATGCATTGCTAATTCAAAACATTGTGGTATCATCTTTCTTTTTTTTTAATTCACAGATCTACTTCATGTAATCAATTCTGCCGGATAGAAAAAAAGCTCTACATTTCTCAAGATTTGTCCAATGCAACTATTACTAGAAGAAAATCATTTTTAGGTCTTTGTCCAATGCTCAGATATTTCTGCATTAAAGAAGGCATTTTAAAATGTCTGCTTGTGTAAGATTACACACAATGGGGTTTCTAGATCTTATAAGGATCCTGTTAAATTGAAGGAGTATTTAATCCATCTCCAATTACTATGCATACACTCCATTTTAAATCTTGAACTTCTCTGTGATTATTAATCTAAAAATGTTGTACTGTAGTTTCTATTTATGTATTGTTGGACCTGGCCTTCTCTACAGGCTCACCCCCAAACTTTTTGCCTTTACCCCTCCTATTATGCTGAGTTCGTTTTTTTTTTGTTTTAGAACTCTGTGTACTTTACCACTGCTAACCAGTGCTAAAGTGTTTGTGCTCACTAACTAAAACATGGTAATATTCGCTTACACCTGATTTGTATATTTAATTTACTTGAAAGTCCCTAGTAAAGAGGTATACCATATACCCAGGGCATGTAATGTAAATACTGCTAGGGGGCCAGCAGCACTTATTGTGCCACCCACTTAAGTAACTCCATAAAAATTGCCCAGGCCTACAATTGCAGCCTGTATGCAGTTTTATACTGCAATTTTGACTTGCCAATTCCCCCGCCAAAAATTAAACCCCCCTTTTATTGCATATGAGTTACCCCTAAGGCTGCCCTAGGTAGCCCATAGAGCAGGGTGCATTGTAAATAAAAGGTTGGGCATGTACTTTTAAGTTTTACATGTCCTGGTATTGAAAAACACCCAAATTCATTTTTCACTAATGTGAGGACTAGGCCTGGGCGGTAAATTCCGTTCCGTTCGCGGAATTTGCGGAATTTGGGTAATTTCGCGTTCCGCGGAGAACGCGAAATTGCCCAAAATTCCGATTTCCGCGACTTCGCGAAATTTTTGCTTGTTCGCGTTCTCAAAATGCGTGTTCGCGAGATTTTTCTCCCCGAGCACGCAAACAGCGATCGTGAACAGGAAAAAAGCATCGCGAACAAGCAATTCCGCGTGTTCGCGGAATTTCTGCGTGTTCGCGGAGATTTTTTACCGTTTCGCGGAGATTTGCGTGACGCGATTACGCAAATTCCGCCCACCCCTAGTGAGGACTACCTCTCTAATGCATAACATTGGGCTGTGCTAATACATTTAACAAGTGCTAACTTCTGATGAGGAACATGCAAACACTTAGGGCCTTATTACGATGCCAGTTGGACGCGTGGCCGACTGCCATCGTTTCAGAATGGAAACCGCCTTACTAGCAGTCTGTGGTTCCATCTGACAAATTAGGATGCAACCACCCATGAGGCATTTGGAAACATAACGTTTTCCATTGCAGCTTGTGTTGCAGCCGGAAAAGGGCTGCAGCACAAGCCTCATTGGAAAAATTGATGTTTTTAGACATCCATGCACTGTGTGCCAGGCACCCTGTGGTGCCTGGCAAACAGGGTATGGATGTTTGGGGGGTCACCACAAGGGCCCCCAGGCTTCATAGCAGAGGTCCTGGGGGGACGGGGCCCTGATAGGGACCCCCTATGTCAGTTTCCGACAGCCTATCTATGGTAGTTAGTGGACGGTGTCTGAGCAGGCACGCCCCATTGTATGGTAGTACATTCTGACAAGTGGTTGTACGGGCTCCTTGAGCCCATCGGAAGTGTTGCCAGTCCCTCTGCCCACTGCCTCCTACCACCGCACATCATAGTGTGGCAGTCGGACCACCGAACCAAATGTCGGTCAGAGACAACGGACAGCCTGACGGTTGCGATCCAACCGACATTGTAATGAGGCCCTTAGAGCCTGATTCACAAAAATAACTGAGAAAAAATCCTAACTGTACGACTTTCGGTATTCACAAAAGGAATTTAGGAGTAGTAAAGTTAGAATTCCTAACTTTACTACTCCTAAACTGAGACAAAATCCTAACTTTACGACTTTTGGTATTCACAAAAAGCATTTAGGTGTAGTAAAGTTAGAAATCCTACTTGGCCTTCTAAGAACCTTGAGGAAGGTTCTTCCACTGCTGCCACTAGAAGCCAAAAAGGTTGCGGTCCAAGGGCTAATCCAGTCTCGCCTTGACTCGAACAATGCCCTATACATGGGGGCACCTGAGTTTACACTTCGAAAACTGCAGGTTGTCCAGAACTGTGCAGCTCGTTCCTTGCTAGAAATCCCGCGCACTCAGTCTGCTAAACCTGCCCTAAAAATTCTCCACTGGCTGCCAGTGAGGCAGAGGATAGCCTTCAAAGCACTGTGCCTGGCGCACCGCACTTTCTGGAACACAAGCCCAGCGATCAACAGAAATCTTGTTAACCCCTACCATCCCAACCGGAACCTACGATCAAAGGAGGCCTTCCTTGCCGTCATTCCCAGAGTAAAGCGAGCCAGAGCAGGGGGAAGAATGTTCTCGCTGAATACCGCCAGGCTCTGGAACGACCTTCCCCTCCCACTCCGGTCCAACTCAAATCTTCTATCATTCCGCAAAAACTTAAAAACATGGCTGTTTGACAAACCCACTGTACCATAGCACCTCCTCCGTCACTTCTGGTCAGCTTAGCGCTTGGACGCCCATGGGCAGCAATCGCGCTCTACAAATACCATTACAATTACAATTACAATTACCTGTGGATGCTACAGAAGAAGGACTGTTGTGCTGCTCTGCTGCCAGAAGGATTTCTACCTTGCGGCCCTGTTACTGTGGTGCCCTTCTGCCTGCTGTCCTGCTTACTGAGAAGGAAGATTGGAGTTGCAATCTTCATCCCAAGCTGAAGTGAGCCCAAGGGTCATCTGACTGACCTGTTCTTAGCAACAGGGACATACCAAGCTCCAGAGGCATCTCTGCATCTCCTCAACTGACCTGCTGCTTAGACCTGTAACTGGAACAACCTGAGTCCATGCTAGCCTCTGCTGGAGTGAGTTCCCGATCCCAAGAGGTGCCCTCAGACCCTGGACCCTTGGTGTGGCATCAGCTGAGCTCTCTCATCAAGAAAAGAAGAAATCCTGACATTTTAGAATCTTCATGACTGCAAACAGGCCTGCTTGTGTCGATATCTTGCCACCCACACTGACTGCCAACACTAAGCCCCGGTGAACCCCACTATTAGTGCTACAGTGACCACCAGTAACCACCTACAACGTGAGAACTACACTTCACACTACAACATCGACAGCGTGTAATGACTGCCAGCAGGAATCTTCAGCAATGACTGTCTGGGGCACTCCATGGAATCTTTGTACTACAGCGATGCCCGGCCTGCTCTTTATGTTACAACGACAACCATCCGCAAAGGTCTCCATGACCATCGTGGCCCCCTCCACCTCAAACTGTACTCTTCTCTCTAGACTTTGAAGGTAACTCTTTCCGCGGGTCTAACCTGGTCCCTGTATCCATGCTCCATTGTGGTCTATCCGAACTTGTGAATTTCACTCGATCCAGCATGACCTGATAGTCGCGAGTGGCGCTTTGTGCTGTTAGGAGCTTTACTTATCTGAATTCTTTGAAATTGCATATCTCTAGTTCTACTGATTGGAGTTTTGTCATTTTGGTGTCAACATAATTTATTTACATTTTGTCTATTTTCTAAATTGCTGTGGAACTTTTCTTGTGTTATGTTTGAACTTTATTACTGTTTGTGTGCTGCATAAATGAATGAATGAATGAATGAATGAATGTGAACTTTTTTCGGATAAACATTATATCCATAAAAGTACAGTTAAAAATATGACACAATATAAAAATACAGTTAATACAAACACATCAAATAGCGGAATCATATCAAATACATGGTATTACGAGTACGCACCGCCGATTTTAAAAAGGATCCAACTCTAAAACACAATTCATTGTTGATAGCAAGCACCATGTCGTAAGCAATCTTATAGTCCGAAACACATTGTGACTTAAAGTATGGAATCAAAAACTTTTTTGTGGGGGAAGAATAAAAAGAACAGAAAAATAAGCTTTTGTAGTTGTTAGTGTAGGATGAATCCATGACTTTAGAGTAGATCGGATAGAGCAAGGACGAATGGGTTGTTTCCTCTTCACATTTACTGGTTTCCCAACTTTCCTTTTGCGCTTAGCCCCTAAAAGAGGAGTGATGTTAGGGGTGTTAGTTGCAGAATTCGGTTCAATAAAATCAGATGTAATAACATCACAAGCCTCCTCACTGTTCACAGCAGGAGTAACAGGGGCACATGCTGTAGGATCAGTAACTTTGGCAATATGCCCAAGGCATGGTGCAAGTTGTCCTAACCCGAGGGACAAGCGCCTCTCAGTGAGCTCAATTTCGTTGCTCACAATGCTAACAGCCCTCTCCAACATGTTTTCGATGCACGTTGTAGCCGATTTAGTTGCAGGTACGTTTGTGCGCCTCCCCATGGTTTTTAAAACGGGAGGTAACAATGGTAATGCAAAACAGGATGAAACAGTTACTGCAAGTCAATGTGAGACGGGAGGCAAAGCTCACCTTTCCTTAAATGAAGAGTGTATGGCCCAGTCCAGTCTCTTCCGGTCTATGACGGGCAAGGACGGGCCCGCCCTTGGCCCGGGCTTCGCCCGGGCGCGTCCCGCGCAGCGTTGGTCTCCCGCGCTTGTGAGCGCGTCAGCTGATGATTCTCCTCCCTCCTGGGAGTCCGGTATTCTGGGCGATGTAGTCCCCAGCACAAGACAGGCAGAGTTCAGCGGGCAAAATGACAGGCGCGTCCCGCGCAGCGTTGGTCTCCCGCGCTTATGAGCGCGTCAGCTGATGATTCTCCTCCCTCCTGGGAGTCCGGTATTCTGGGCGATGTAGTCCCCAGCACAAGACAGGCAGAGTTCAGCGGGCAAAATGACAGGCGCGTCCCGCGCAGCGTTGGTCTCCCGCGCTAATGAGCGCGTCAGCTGATGATTCTCCTCCCTCCTGGGAGTCCGGTATTCTGGGCGATGTAGTCCCCAGCACAAGACAGGCAGAGTTCAGCGGGCAAAATGACAGGCGCGTCCCACGCAGCGTTGGTCTCCCGCGCTTATGAGCGCGTCAGCTGATGATTCTCCTCCCTCCTGGGAGTCCGGTATTCTGGGCGATGTAGTCCCCAGCACAAGACAGGCAGAGTTCAGCAGGCAAAATGACAGGTGCTGCATAAATACTTTACACATACTCTGAGTTAGCCTGACTGCTTTGTGCCAAACTACCAGAAGGTTAAGCACAGGTTAATTGAGTGACTTTTGTAGTTCACCCTGGCAGGGATTGTGGCTGTTGCTTAACATCCCACTCAATCAGCAACCCAATTTCTCTCAAGTATTTTTTTGCACCTTAGCTGGTTGTAATGAGATGTTGCTATTTTTGTTCTTTGATGTTACTCTGTTCAGGGTTCTGTCCCTGGATATGCCTTTTTATCTCCATTTACCTTTCACATGTCCTGTTTTTTCTTCTCATTTTTAGTTTCTTCATCCTTTTTATTATTCATTACAATGATAATATTTGTGCTATTGTATAATTTTATTGTGATTCCTTGTAATTGATTGTCACAATTGAATTCTTTTTGTTATTTTTACCCATTGGTATATGTTCTCCTTTATTGTCCTCTCTTGTATCCAATGGTTAATATTGCTTCACGGACTATCCGAGGGTAGGGCACCAAATGAAACATCAGAAGGTACTCATTCATCTTTCCACATTGAATGCACATATGGATCTATTGCACAAAACTCATTGCAGCAAAACTAAGGGGCATATCAGCAACACCTGGCGATAATTATCGCTCAGCGTGAGGATAATTATCGCCGGGTAATGTGGATTTTTATTGCTGAGATAGCGTGCTATTAGCAACGCTTATCTCCTCAGCGATAAAAATCCTCACGCTAACTGCCTAACGTGAGATTATCGCTGGAAACCCAGCGATAATCTCACATAGTGTGCCGTTAGCTTGCTGATAGGGTCTCACAAACTTAGCCATGATATCCACCTTCCATAGGATATCATGGCTAAGTCAGTCCTGAAGCAAGCGTAAGGAAAGTAGCGATAACAGGGGAATTTGCGAAATTAACTTTCGCAAACTATCGTGAAAATGCTAAAAATCTCTGCAAACACGCCGGAAATATCGCGAAGATGCGGAAGTTGTTTTCCCGCTTGTTCGCGGTATTTTTTGCGTGATCGCGGGTCGCCAACTTACCCATGCGGTTGCTCACGGGCGCGGCCATCTTGTTTTCACTTGTCCCGCCCTCTCGCGATGCTTACTTCCTTTTCTGAGTCGCGCAATGCATGTTCGCGCCCGTTCGCGGTCGATATTTCCTGTTCGCAACCGCTTTTACTTGATCGCGTTGCTTTTTGCTTGCTCGGGAGAAAATATCGCGCGCACTTGCGCACGTGGTCGCAATGGGCGCGGCCATCTTGTTTTTCACTCTATTGCATGGTTCTGGGTCCTGATTTTGAATCCTCCCAAAACCTTTTCCATCCTTTCTTTATAGCCACTTTTTTTTTATCTTTTTTACTTATTATTTCTCTAACTATTTTCCTGCCTCTATATTTTTTGTTTTTGTCTACTGTTTTTTTTGTTTTTTAGCTACTTTTTCTCTTTCTATTGCCTGCTATTTATTTCCTTTACTCCTTTATTTATTTTACCTTTTCTTTCCCGCCCCGTCCCCAGAACCATGTCCAAGGGTAGGGCTGTTCGCCGGCGCAGCCAGAGCTGCGACCGCCTTCCTTGCGGAAGGCGGCGCCCACAAGGGGTGCAGGCACGGGCCTTATTTGGGGAGGTGGAGTTGGCTGCACTAATTTTCTTTGTGCAGCGCCACCTCCCCTCAACCCTGGCAGCAGGTGGCAGGCCTGGGTCCGGGTACGGCCTCCGGGAGCGTCGGCAGCGGTGGGGGAAGGTGCGCCGGGCAGTGTCACGCTTCTCTGGTGTTCGGCGCACCCAGGCGCAGCTGACGCACCGGTGGTCCGACATCTTGGACCGTGAGCAGGACCTGCTGGACCTGCTGGGAGTGGAGGTCCCGGGGCTTGGTGAGTACCTATTTAATTATTACTACTTTGTGCCTGTTCTTCTGCTCTGTGTTATATATTGCGAATATCTTTTTTTCTTCCAACCAGCTAGAATGTTGCTGCTTACATTCCAGGTTAATTACGTTTAAAAGTCTGTGATTTTTTTGACACAGGTGCTCTTCTGCGCTACTACTAATCGTACTTGTTTGCAGCTTTGTGTTTGCGCTTGCTTAGCGTGATTCTTTACGAGTTTATTTTAGAGAAATTAAGTTACGTAATGCTACAGTGACTCTAGTCCACTCCTTACTTTGTCCTGTCACTAATAGATAGGGGCGGATTGATACTTCGGTTTAGGTACTTTGTATGAGCTTCTAATTTGTTAGTGGTATGCGTGATGCCCCCTCACTCAGTTACGTGATGTGCTGGTAGTACGGCTGTCTTTATTAGAACCTTTTCTAGTTTGTTCAATGAGTGGTGGTAGGCTTAGCAGTTACTTAGCACTAGCAGATCAGCATCAATCAATCAAACCCAAATTTGGTGTATACAAAACATGTAGTCATGTTCAAGTGTCCTCCATGATTTGACCATATGCATTGTTGAGAAATACAGTGGAAATGCATACTTAATGTACAATTGGCATGCCTGGAATAGGTGGGCTAGGTTGGGTGGTACGCTGTACTTAGGCTTAGTTGTAACTTGGTATTCTGGAATCAGAATGGAAGACTGGATTACTGTTGATAAATAGTAACTTAAGTAGTCGAACTGCGAATCCCCCGATATTACTTGTTGACCAGATGAGATCGGTCAATTTAGTTATTGCAATTGTTGTTTACATAAGTGTTTTTTGACCGTTGTTGAAAAATATTGTATTTGTTTGACACCATCCATCAATGTTTGTCTCTTTCTTATATCTTTCCTGTTCATCCGCACCCAGGGGCAGACCGACAGGGACTGGGCAGTCGGCGGGACACACAGAACACCACCAGGAGGACACCGCTGAGGGCTCCTCTGCTGGCCCCAGTAAGTCTTCTTGTTTTTAATGATATTTTTTATTCCATAACTTGTACTGCCCCATATTTTTCCCGAACTATTGTTTGTTTCCAAATGCTATTTTTTTACCACCAATTATCCTTCGATCTGTACGGTTTCAAAAATCTTATCCCTGCCTCCGCTATGATGACTCTGAGTACTACTACTACTACATACTATCAGTCTGTCTGTACTGTAGTAGCTAGTCTTGCCCAGTTGGCCAGTTCCACTCTTTGTGAAAGGTTGTAATATAAAACTCATATTCACCAGTAGCTCGAGCCATTGAGTCCAATCCGTTGGGTCGTTGTCTTGTACTACTTTTACTCTTATAGATCTTGAGGCTTTGAAAATTCACAGCAACAGCCCTACCAGATTTATTACTATTTTGATATGATACCCTATAGGACATATTACTGTTGTAGGGATCTTGCACATACACAGACATTTGCACCAGAAAATAGGATGATGGTGATGGTAGGTTGGACCTTCCTTGCACACCTCAATCAGAAATTCCGCACCCTCCACAATTCCACTGCTTGACTATAGTACTGTCTTGTCATAACTATTAGGTCTCGGAACCCTCCCCCTAAGATACCCAACAAGTAGACAACCCAGAACATAACACACCCAACCTCTCAGTCGTGGAAGCAATTCACATGCACACCCTTACTTTAATTTGCTCACTCGTGTAAGTTAGTCCACACCAAATACCACCAAGTCTATGTAAGTTCAAAATGTTTATTTCAATTTGAGAAGGTCTGTACACTGTTTTCTTATAAATGCGGCACCAACCGGAAAATCAATAACATTAAAACAATATACATTGTTACACTTATACAGTTGGGAATTAAATCATGATAACTGAACAGTGGTGGAAGGCAGCACCACCATCCCATAGCAATTTAGTTTATATAAATTCATAAATGAAGATGTGAGTGAAGGGACCCCTCACCTTAGAAGAACCTAGTACTGGTAATTGTTGCATCATTCAGAAGCTCTGGTTCGTAGAAGGGAATCTCGCGTCTGTAATGCGAAAAATGAAATGGTGTGCGTTAGTATATTGCAACTTGCAAGCATTTCTCAGCCGTGCCAAAAAGTGTAGCATTTATGGATAAGCAATATGGACTAACAGTAACAGTAGTACACCAGTACTTCCTAAAAAAGTGGCTTGTTAATGTTTGTTGACCGCTTGTACGCAGCGCGTAGACTAGACAGTAGCAGTGTGAGGCAGGTCATGTGGGCTCAAAGGTGTCTTAAGCTGCAAGGTAAAGGTAACGTCACATGTGCAAAAATAAAAGACACAAAGGTAAAATGGTAGCATGGCTAGGGCTAATTAAGCAAAGGCTACAATGATCATATATAACTATTAGTGTCTACTCTACTACTACCTGATTTGTACTAGTGATGTATGTTGCTATTAACTCATTTTTCAACCTTGCTACTGATCAATAGGGGGGAGGTGTATATGACGCCTAATAAATGTGTAATGTTTTCTAGGCGCACTACCGACCACCATTGCCGGGGCCAGCGAAGGCGACGCGGAGGGCGAGGATGCGGCAGTTGCTGCAGATAGCAACGGAGCGGTAGGGGGAGTGGCAGCACCAGTAGCAGGCGGTGGTAAGTTAGATTCATAATCCTTAACTATTGTTGAACTTGACAGTACACTCACTGCAAGGGTGTACTGTATGTATATGTATACTGTACTGTTGAGACTTAGGGCCCCATTAGGATGGCGGGCGTATTGCCCCCGCTGGGCCAGCGGTATTCACCGCCGACACCACAGGGCAAACCTCCCGCCATCCCTGTAGAAAAGAGCCTGACCTCCCCATATGTCGACCAGGCGGAAATGGGTTCAATATGGCGGTGGTGTCTCTCTGAACACACCGCCAGCCATATAATCTGCATTTTGGAATGCCTTTGTGCGGCGGCATTGCCGTCCGCCACGGAAAGGCATGCAGACATTGCAGAGTATGCTTGGGGGCCCCCAATGGAGGGTACCTACCTATGCTATGGTACCCCCCTGCCTTTCAAAGCAAAACGTGACAGGCTCCGTGCGGGGCCCATCATGTTGTGCTTGGAAAAGCAGCACAACATGTATTTTTAGCATTGCTTTTGGCACCGCCAACCAGAATGTAAAAAAAACAGGATGCGCCCGCCACTGTGCCGGGCGCATCATCCTAATTAATTGTCCCCACGGGACCCCCACCCTTTTTAGCGTGAGGATGGCGGGCAGATAAAGTCCGCCCGCCATCCGATGTCGTAAGTAAGTATGAGTTGTTGGGGACGTTTGAAGAGTGAACTAGAAGACTAGAATCCCTTTAATTTGCATAGGAGCGGGAGTATTGAGTAACCAATGGCCTCATCTATCTGATTTCAACTCCGCTTTGAAAGTTTTATGGAGAAGAGCACCTGGTGCACTGTTCAACTAAAAAGTGAAAGACGGGTGGAAGTAAGAAGGACGGGCGAGATTTAAAATGTTATGTACTACTGTGCTTTATAGTGCTACTCTACCATGCCACTATGTGTATAAATAATTAACTTGTCTTACTCTTTTTCTAAGAGTTTTTTTTACAATTGTCTTGTTTTTTCCTTTTTGATACACAGCTACTCCTAACCTAAACCGCAAGGAATTGTCCGCCAAGGCACGGTGCCGGAAGCTGGAGGCAATCCAGCGACAATACCGGCGGCTGGTGGTCTTAGCCGAGGAGGAGGAGGAGACTGCGGCTGCAATTGTTGAAGCCTCCTCCCATGGCCCGGGCCCCAGCCACCGCCCCCCCCCACTGTGGCTGCAACTGCCGCACCCTTAGACGCCGCGTCGCCCGTTTAGAGGGCGAGATGCGCCAGATGCGTGTCCTCCTGGAGTCCCGCCCCACCACTTAGTCCCTGTCATCCTGTTCTGCCCCTTTTTTAATTCTTGTTTGGGTGGGTGGGTGGGAACTTGTTTGGGCGTTACGGACTTCTATGGACATTGGTTGGGGTTAGGGAGGGGGTGGGTCAGCTTTTGTGGGTTTAGTTTATTTGTTAGGGTAAATTAAATATATTTTTCTATGTTACATGCAATGTTGTTAATGTTTTGTAGGTGGGGTAACTGTTTTACATCACACTGTTTCCTTGCTGGTGCATGGACCCCCATAGCCTGTGTTTGATTTCAATAATTGGCTGACTGTATAAGACACAGATAGATGCGACACACCTCACTCATTGACTGGTCCTTTCAGTACTTTCAGTCTGTCCTCTAGTCTATGCATTCTTTGTACTGGTGTGTCAAAATGAAATCATTGACAACATGTCCATTATTAATTCTGCCTCCCCCAAACGTGTCTCTTACCGGTGCTTGATGTTTATGTCCAACTGTGGCACAGCACTGGCTGCATGGTGAAGATGGTTTCCTTTTTCATACATGCCATGATTGTGGTGGTGGTGGTGGTAGCAGCATAGTAGTAGTAGTAGACACTGGCAGGGCGGCAGCATTTGCAAAAAAAGAGAAGGAGACAGTCAATCGCCTTTGAGAGACTGTTAGGAGTAGTTGAATGAAGTACAGTACAGAACTTACCGAGCAACAATAATATGCTCAAATATTTGACAAAAAAACAGAATGGTGGTTAGGAGGATAGCCTACTAGACAGAGTTACAAACTATAGTTGTGTCGAGTCACTTGACTAGGCCTACAGCCTAACAGTTAGTGCTGTATATGAGGAATGACAAGAAACAAATCCAATCAATGCCGGCAATTCATGCTGAGGTATATGTTCCTTTGTTAAAAGAAATAACCTCTGAATTATCCTACTCATGGGTGGCCAAGCAGAAGAAGATCATCGCTCTGCCTTGAAATTTAAGTAGTGTTGCTTTCACCACATCCGGCCCAGCAAGTGTGTGATTAAGTATTGGTGTACATTTAATTTAGTTACACCTCGACAATAAGTCACACAGCCCGGAGAAGAGGGTTAGGGTTTGTTGAATGGATGGGAAGGGGTTTTTTGGGAAAGGTTTGACATAGAAAAACAGTATGCATACATAGACAAACAAACGACAATCATTGAAGACTACCATATCCATATATTAAGGGAGAAAAAGGCAATGCACGCATGATGATCAGAGACCCGTATTACATACACTTCTAGTTCTTGTTCTGTTGTTCCGGCCTTAATACTTTAACAGATAGCAAATAGAAATTTTAAATATTGGTAGGGAAGAATCGTAAACACAGAGCAAACCTAATGATGATTGATAATAACAACTCCAAGAACACACTGTTGTAAAGATTGTATACAAGATATTAATCAAATTATTTAAAAGAAGATAAAAGTGGATACTGTTACTGTCTTATCCTGGTCAAAAATGTGGAATGGATTTTTGCATCTCGGCATTTCTCTTGCTCCTCTCGTCCATCAATCTTGGGTGTGTCGCCTCGCCACTCGCCACTGCCCGGCTGGAAAAAAAAAGGTGATTGATTGGTAAGGTAATTATTATGCATTGTAATGTTTTACAAAGTTTCGGGCAAGGCCCGGCCTGTAATTGTAGATTGAAAACCAAAGGGGATATTGAGAAAGAAAGTTAAAACAAATGCACAAGTGATGGTGTAGTGCAACAAGAACAATTCCGAGGTGGCATCTATGCATCATCTCTACTCTAGTCTGTTTCCAGCATTGACCTTCAACAGTAACAGGAGAGAGCAGGCCCACAATGCTTAGCATTAGCACATCCTACGTTAACACTTAAAATTCTTTTTTTTTCTCTCAAAGAGTTGGACAAACGCAAAGCACATTATCCATTCCAAACATAGCATTTTACAGTTTAAGTTAGTAAAATCAATGCACTGCAGTCATCCCACCGCTAGACTCTATTCAACTTCTACACAGACATTTGGGTCTGCTGTGGTTGTTGTTGTTGAAGTGTTTACCTTTTGGCTTTTCCGTTTTATGACACTCATGAAACGTCCTCCTGAGTCCTGACTTAATCATCATCATCTCTGATACTTTTACTGACTGACTGTGAAGATCGGCCTGCAGAATAAGTAAAATTTTTATCACACAACAAGAGTAGAAATATAAATATTACTGACTTGAGTCATTCTTTATTGTGTACAGAAAGATAGATTACTAGTACACTTTGATATCACTTTGTGCACAACAAACAAACAACGCAAACACAAACACCAATAGCTTAGAGTCAGGTGTCCAATGCATGCCATTAATTGTCATCATTACCTGTTCCTTCTCATCTTAAGTTAACGGGCCGTCTATTTCGCCATCATCATGATGGACGGTGCTGTTGTGTCAATCATACTCATTGCGCAGATTGAGTGAGTCCCCTTCCTGTATTGAATTAAAAGCAATGGGTCACCAAGCTGCAGGAGAAGTACCAATTTCTTATTTGCAAGAAGGGGGAAATTAGTGTGTTCTGTAGAAAGTTGATTAGTGGCAGTGCACAATTACATAAATTCAGGAACAACAAACACAACAAAATCTAAATCATTCAGTCTGCGACTCTGCGTCCAATTCATGGCATCAATCATTACCTGTTCCATCTTATTTTCAGTTAATGGCCAGTCTCTCTCGGCTCTGAAAGGAGGATAGCTATAGTAGTCATCTGATTCATGGTCCACTTTTTTTGGAAGGACTAGGAAAGTTTGAATTTGTTGTTACCATCATCCAATCATCATTCATGAGGGAAATGGAATTGAGCAGGAGATTCAGTATAATGGAGCGGAGGAGCTGGATTCGGAGGACTGTACTGTCAAATAGCAGACACCTGAAACTTGTATATCAAATTAGAAGAGTAGCAGACGGTGGTAATGGATTTGTTGTGATTTACAAGTTTATAACCGGAACGACAGACACATAAACAAAGGGGGAAAAAAGGGAGGAAGACAGTAAGTGCGAGCCTAATTGTCAGAGAAGTATAGCTCGTCCTCAAACTCTGGGGGTTCAGCCAGTAGTAGGTAATCATCTGACACAATACTTCCGTCACCTGAGCCGCTGTCCTCATCTTCCTCCGTTGATTCATGTATTGTGTAATTCGGTGGTATGAAGTGCTGATTCATTTTGATCATTGTTAACCTCTCCACGTTTTTTGGAGATAGACTGGTCCCTCTCAATGTTACAATGGAACCAGCAGGACTGAAAACACGTTCGGAAGAGACACTTGCGACAGGGCAAGCCAGATAGCTTATTGCCAGCCTGCTGAGCTGTGGCCATTCAGACCTTTTCCTATACCAATACTGCAATGGGTTTTGATCAACGTACACCTCTGTTGGGTCGTCCAGATAGGCCTGGACCATCCGCTCAATGTTCAGGGTTGCTGCTGGTAAGCTTTTGTGCTGTTTTTTCTGTGCATCAGCACTGTGCTTACAATAGCCCATCTTTACATACCAATCCTGTAATTATAATGATTGTACTCGGCCTAATGATCCAGTTATTGTTTCTGTAGTCGATAGTGATGGTGAATGTTGTGATTGTGAGCCAACCGCACTGCCCTCAGCCGACGAAGTTGCACTTGATTCTGCATGGCCTGCTTCAGTATCAGTACTTGTTGTGGGTTGATCTTGCGGGCTTTTAATTAGCAGCCATTCGTTTTCCAACTTACTGGCTGCTTCAGCTATACAACTTTTGTAGCGGGCAACATCATTGTCGGAAAAAGCAAGGAATGTCTTCAGTAGTTCCAATTTTGCACGTGGATCCAGAATTGTGGCACAAATGTAATGTTCTTGTGACAAAATTTATTTTGTAACCTTACATTTTCAGTTAAGCGCCGGGATAAGCTCTCCACCAAGTCATGGGCTTGCCTTCTGTCCTCTACACCTTTGTATGATTCAGACACATTATTCAGCTCATACGCTAGCATTTGCAATAATGGGATAGCTTGGCCCATTGTACAGTCCTCCTTGCTGACTTCACGTGTGAAGACCTCAAAAGGAGAAAGCATCTCAGTCAGGCATTTAATTAGGCTCCATTGCTCAAGGTTCATGCCTTTAACAGTAGCACTAGCATCCCCTCTTCTTTTCCACACATATTCATGGAGTGACATGTGCTGTTCGTACAGACGATCAAGCATGTAATACGTTGAGTTCCAACGTGTTGCCACCTCCTGGATGAGTGCCTTGACTGGCATCCTAAATTCACGTTGGATGATCCTCAGCTGCTTCCGAGCTTTAAAAGAATGGCTGAAATGAGTGCATATTCTTCGGCAGATGGCCAGTAAATTGCTGACTATGGGTTCTTTTTTCAGAAAGTCTTGAACTATAATGTTTATGCAGTGCGCCAAACATGGAACCCTGAAATAGGAACCAAGTTCCATGGCCTTAAGTACATTACTGCCATTGTCTGTGGCAACAAAACCAATACGAAGCCCTCTGGGCCGCAGCCATTCCAAAACCTTGGTGCGCAACTCGTGTAAAATGTTTTCAGCCATATGAGATTTCTCCATGGCGAACATGGCTACAGTTGCATGTTCCCGAGTACCTTCAAAAATCGCAGCTGTGTCAACAACACCTCGTGCAGATAGTTTATCTTTAACCCCCACAAAAGAGATCCAGTGTGCAGTGATGCACATGTAATCTGTGGCTTGGAAACTGCTCCACATGTCTGTTGTCAGGTGGATATTGTGCACAGCACTCTTCTGCAAAGCTTGTCCAACCAATTCCAGCACATCATGATGTAGTGCCGGAACAGCAATTCTTGCGAAATAGGACCGGCTGGGAACTTTCCATTTTGGGCAGATGGCAGACACAAATTCAAGGAAACCCACCCCTTCCACAAATGAAAAAGGAAGAAGGTCCAGCGCTAACATTTTAGCCAGCTTCGCATTGTACAATCGTGCCGTTGGGTGGTTGCGTTGGAACTGCCTCTCCAACCTAAACATGCTCTCAATGGTAGGCTGGCTTACTTTCCTTAGTGGTGCTGTTTTCATTAACCCACTACGGCTCAACGACACAGATTGTCTCATTGAGGTACTCGCCGTACGCCTTGGTGTCTCACACAGACTCTGAGTATGGCTCTTACTGCGGTGCCACTCTGATGTTACTGAGGAGGATGTGGGCGTTACCACCACTGCACTACTGGGGACAGGGCTAGAAATGGCTCCCTCTTCTTCACCTGCCACCGCAATAATATCGCTCTCTGATTCATCCTGACCAACTTCAATGGGTTGACTTTTTCTACTTTCTTTTAACTTAAGAAGGTGATCCTCCCACACGATAGTGTGGTGTATTCTGAGATGACTTGCTTGTCCTCCGGTACCATAATTTGTACCAAGCCTACCATGCCGAACACCTTGCCGACAAATTGAGCATATAGCAACGTTCTCCTCCTTGGCGCTAACAGAAAAGAAGTCCCAAACGGGGGAGGAGAACTTTCTGGCACTGCTGGATGTGCCACTTTCAACACCAGATGAACTTGAGGGGGTGTTTGAAAATGTGTGACCCTGTGCACCTACACTGTGACTTTTACTACCACTACCTACTGAGATGGTTGAGCTGTATGTAGGTCCCTGACGGGCCTTGGAAAATATGGCATCTGGAAGTAGTGGTGGTGTAACCTGTGTTGGTGAGATCCGTGCTACATCCCGCTCAGTTGCAGCCTTTCTGGATAGGGTGAGAATGTTGGTCTCCAATCCCTTTGGGGCGGGAGTAATGTGCGTGATGACTGGCTCGTCTTCATCAACATTATCACCCCCCTCTTCTACATCTACCTCCATAACTCTATGTTTTTCTGGGACCTTCCTTTTCAGAAGCATTGTCTTGTGGCGTATATCACTATCAGACCGAGCTGGTGGGACCCAAGTGTCATCACGATCATCAGAACCGGGGCTTGAAGAAGAAGATGATGGACTAAGCCTCCTTTTCCTTGCTGGTGGTCTGGAAGACAATAGATCTTCTGAAACAGTGGTTTGACTTTGCTCCACTTTGTCTGCAGGAATCTCGATTTCCTGAAATACCCCTACGTCAGAAGCAACAACTACTATGGTGGGCTGTTGCGGCAGCTGCTGCTGTTCTTGTTGCGGTGGATGCTGCTGTTCTTGTTGCGGCGGCTGCTGCTGTTCTTGTTGCGGCGGCTGCTGCTGTTCTTGTTGCGGCGGCTGCTGCTGTTCTTGTTGCGGCGGCTGCTGCTGTTCTTGTTGCGGCGGCTGCTGCTGTTCTTGTTGCGGCGGCTGCACACTGATCTGCTGAGTTTGCGCCTGCGTTGAACTTGATTGTGTACTACTTTGCGGTAATGACATTTCTTCAACATCGCTTCTCGTTAGTAGACTGGCTACCTCTGCGACACTAAAGCCCTTGGGCCTAGGTTGGTGTGGTTTGACCGCTGTGCTGCTCCCAGCTTGGTTCCCGGACAACGCTGCTGCAGGCATAACTTTTTTGGTGTAAAAAAAAACATTGGCCGGCACACCACCAGTCGTGGTTAATGGCACTTCCTTTTTCTGTTCCTTCTTCTCACCGGCAACTTTCTTGGTACTGGACCTGGTACCTTTCTTTGGGGCCATCTTCTTCAGATGTCAGGCAGGATGCAGATGCACAACAAGTTCTGGTCACACGTGGACGTGATGCGCAGCAGGACTTCTGTCTGGCTGGTAGTACAACGGGTAGCCGGGTGATGCTGATGACACCTCCTACTCTGTCTTTTGTGCACCTAAAAGCAAATAAGACAGGAGAAGAACATCAGTGAAATGTTGCATTTGTTGTTGTGGTTCAGTTACTTAGTACTGTACTAGTGCAAACAAAAGATAGTCTAGCCATTTATGACTTTTTTTTTTAACTAGAGCTATGTTATACTGCTGTGTACAGCCACACACTACACTCTCAGGAAGGATAGGAAAGTTAATAATAACCACCAAAATAAAAATCTAATGAAAGTGGGGTGGACCATTACATTATTTGAGCATCTCAGCATCCATGGAGCTGCTGCTGGCAAAGGGGGTGGATGGATGGAAGCAGTAAGCCAAATAGCCAATAGGAAAACCATGCAGGCCTATGGCAAAAGCAGGACACTAATAACTCACAGTCCAAACACCAAAAAAGGCCACCACCCACATGGACACTCACAAATCACAAACAAGCCGGGGGCCTGAGAAACACCAGGAGCTGACAAAAGGCCTATAAAAGCCAGGTAAAGGATGCATGCTAAAGCACACTGCTCTGCCTTTTTAATGCAACAAAATGGAAATACGAACATTCACAGGCCCCATAAAGGTCTGCAGGGTGCATGCATTGCACACCAACACACCAGACACATACAACAAAAGCATGTCTTTAAGACAACCAACATCAGAAAGGCCACCCCAAAAAACATACTTCCCCAACTCAATCCAATGCCATCCATGCACTAAATGATGTCTAAAAATTCAACAGACCACGCAGAAAACACTTGATTAATAAAGCTGTGGCTACCTGCTCTGATCCTAGTGGATGAAAAAGCAGGCCTGTTGGCAGACAAGGCCAGGCAAGCTTGCAGGTCTAGGCTTCAAAATGGCCACCAGCCACATGGCCAGGCCCAACAACATCAGAAAGGCCACCCCAAAAAAAACACACTTCCCCAACTCAATCCAATGCCATCCATGCCCTAAATGATGTCTAAATTCAACAGATCACACAGAAAACGCTTGATTAATAAAGCTGTGACTACCTGCTCTGATCCTAGTGGATGAAAAAGCAGGCCTGTTGGCAGACAAGGCCAGGCAAGCTTGCAGGCCTAGGCTTCAAAATGGCCACCAGCCACATGGCCAGGCCCAACAACATCACAAAGGCCACCCCCAAAAAACACACTTCCCCAACTAAATCCAATGCCATCCATGCCCTAAATGATGTCTGAATTCAACAGATCACACAGAAAACACTTGATCAATAAAGCTGTGGCTACCTGCTCTGATCCTAGTGGATGAAAAAGCAGGCCTGTTGGCAGACAAGGCCAGGCAAGCTTGCAGGCCTAGGCTTCAAAATGGCCACCAGCCACATGGCCAGGCCCAACAACATCACAAAGGCCACCCCCAAAAAACACACTTCCCCAACTCAATCCAATGCCATCTATGCCCTAAATGATGTCTAAATTCAACAGATCACACAGAAAACACTTGATCAATAAAGCTGTGGCTACCTACTCTGATCCTAGTGGATGAAAAGCAGGCCTGTTGGCAGACAAGGCCAGGCAAGCTTGCAGGCCTAGGCTTCAAAATGGCCACCAGCCACATGGCCAGGCCCAACAACATCACAAAGGCCACCCCCAAAAAACACACTTCCCCAACTCAATCCAATGCCATCCATGCCCTAAAGGATGTCTAAATTCAACAGATCACACAGAAAACACTTGATTAATAAAGCTGTGGCTACCTGCTCTGATCCTAGTGGATGAAAAAGCAGGCCTGTTGGCAGACAAGGCCAGGCAAGCTTGCAGGCCTAGGCTTCAAAATGGCCACCAGCCACATGGCCAGGCCCAACAACATCACAAAGGCCACCCCCAAAAAACACACTTCCCCAACTAAATCCAATGCCATCCATGCCCTAAATGATGTCTAAATTCAACAGATCACACAGAAAACACTTGATCAATAAAGCTGTGGCTACCTGCTCTGATCCTAGTGGATGAAAAAGCAGGCCTGTTGGCAGACAAGGCCAGGCAAGCTTGCAGGCCTAGGCTTCAAAATGGCCACCAGCCACATGGCCAGGCCCAACAACATCACAAAGGCCACCCCCAAAAAACACACTTCCCCAACTCAATCCAATGCCATCCATGCCCTAAATGATGTTTAAATTCAACAGATCACACAGAAAACACTTGATCAATAAAGCTGTGGCTACCTGCTCTGATCCTAGTGGATGAAAAAGCAGGCCTGTTGGCAGACAAGGCCAGGCAAGCTTGCAGGCCGAGGCTTCAAAATGGCCACCAGCCACATGGCCAGGCCCAACAACATCACAAAGGCCACCCCCAAAAAACACACTTCCCCAACTCAATCCAATGCCATCCATGCCCTAAATGATGTTTAAATTCAACAGATCACACAGAAAACACTTGATCAATAAAGCTGTGGCTACCTGCTCTGATCCTAGTGGATGAACAAGCAGGCCTGTTGGCAGACAAGGCCAGGCAAGCTTGCAGGCCTAGGCTTCAAAATGGCCACCAGCCACATGGCCAGGCCCAACAACATCACAAAGGCCACCCCCAAAAAGCACACTTCCCCAATTCAATCCAATGCCATCCATGCCCTAAATGTGCTTGAAAATGAAATACATTCAAAAAACAACAAAAGGAACAGTTGCTTCATCATGCACACACCCATGAGGCCATGCCCATGGCTAGCTCGGGCCTACTACTACTACCCACAAAATAAAAAATAAAAAAAAGGAATGATGATAATTAATTATCAAAAATAAATTGTAGTTACTTACAACAACTGCAATGCCCACAATCAAACAGACACAACAACCACTTACTTGTAAAATATCCTATCCTAAAAATCCTCAAATCCAATTGCAATGATGCAGCAGACAAAAAGAGTGATCTTTCCAGCTCCAAATCCAAAGGCAGAATGAGCAGGAGATGGACAAAGCACCGGGAGGAGCCTGCTGGACAGGAACAGGAAGTTGGAGATTATGTGTCACTTCCTCCCTCTCTCCACCTTTTAAAAAAAGGACTCCTTGCTCAAAAAAGGACAGCCAAATGTCAATGTAAGGAGTTGTTTTCATCCAAAATCAGCATTTGCAGAAGGTTTCATGCTGCTAGAGCTGATATTCCTCTCCAAATTGAAAATTTTACATGTTCGAGTTCTCGAGCTTCACATTACTTCCGCCGGCATGTCGAAAATGACATGATCGCGTTCTCTTTGTCCCTGTTGCGTTGGATATGACGTGTTCGGGGTCTCTTTCTCTTGTTCGCGTTCGATTAGACGTGCCCGCGTCCTCACCCTCTCGCTCGCGATGTAGAATGACGTGTTCGAGATCTCAATCTTCTCATACTCGCGCGGTGCATGATCGCGAGAAGAAAGACGTGATCGCGCGACAAATGACGTGATCGCGCGACAAATGACGTTAATGCGGCCTCGAACTGTCGCGAGACAGCGCAAAATGGCTACCAGCATCCAACATCTCGTGGAGAACGCGACCGGGTCGAGAAAACTTGTCGGCGAATGCGGGGATTCAGGTAAGGCGATCGCGCGCACGCGAGAATGTATTTTTTTACAGCGCGAGCAAGAAACAAATTATCGCTAAGCTGCGGAATGCGGAAATTTTGACATTTTCGCGCTTTCCGCGGAACGCAAAAATGCCAAAATATCGCAATTTCCGCGAACGGAACGGAATTTTGGCCCAGACCTAGTTGACGGGGATTAAACCTTGTGCGTCGATCGGAGAGGTGAACTGTACCTCTCGGAGAGTGTACTCATCAATTATTCATATGCGCTAAGGATGACGTCTTAGCAATATCGATTGGGGA